>NW_026526766.1:42001722-43201722 GCF_024362965.1 Panthera pardus
CATTTACTCATCAAAACTATCAGTGTTATCAAAAGGAAGGAAAGTCTGAAAAACTGTCAGAGCCAAGAGTTGCTGTCATGACAGGTGAATGTAATGTGATATTGTGGATGGGATCCTGGAACAGAAAAGGGATGTTATGTACAAACTATGGAGATTTGAATACATTATGGACTTAAGTTAAAAGTAAAGTGAATATTGTTTATTACTTGTAACAAATGTACAAAATATTAATTTTAGATATTAATAATAGAGAACCTGGATGGGTGAGAGTGGGAGGTACAGGACTCTCTGTAACGTCTGCTTAGATTTTCTATAAGTGTAAAACTGCTCTGAAAAATTAAGCCTATTTTAAAAAGCAGATTAAAGGGCAGAATTACAATGGTTTTCCTTTTCTTTTTAACATCTGAGTAGTATAGCGCAAAGTTACCACTAGTGAACTGTAAGGGATGAAATTATAGAAAGATTTCCCATTTATATTTCTCTTATCTAACCTGAAAATTTTATAGTCAACTTTTATTCCTTTTATTTGAAGAAAAAATTTACATTTTGAAAAACTTTTAGTGATGTGTTCATTGTAAAATTTATTACTTTTAATAAAATTTAAAATTTATTAAAATTTATTAATTCAAATACATGTGAAAAAAATAATGCACATATAATTTTTCCACTAAGAAATAACACTAAGTAAAACATTTTAAGGTTTATTTTTTTCCTATGCACGTTTGATGAAATCTGTTTCTATATAATATATTCGTTGGTAACTTGCTTTTCTCATTTAACATTTTGTCATGGATATCTTTCTGTATCAACCCTCAGCATGACTAGAATGCTAAGCCAAAAGCTTGATATGCTTTTATGTGCTTTGATGGCTTTGATGCATATTTCAAAATTTCTCTAGAAAATTTGTAGGGGTTTATAACTCCCACAACCATGTTCTCAAAATACAGAAGTAATAAACTGAGTCTGGCCAACATCTTAAAATTAGGAGATTTCTGTTAGAAGTCCTGATTCCTTCTTTTGAAAAATCAGCAGCTCTGGCAGTAGTGGGCCACATTCATTCCTCTAGGGAAACGGTTGGAGCTGAGTTGCTGTTGCCATATACCCTTGTTATGACCTGAGGTGAGGCAGAGTGTCATTTGACATTTCATTTTACTTATACTTTTAAAAGTGGTCATATTAAGAGAAATATGAAAATACTTATTGTGCATATATCTCTAGCAAAAGTGATAAAAGGAAAGAGGGGGAGAGGATAAGATTAAAAAAAAAAAAAACCCGGGAGAATGTAGAAGTTGTTTTGTGGATGTAAAGAATGTATATACGTGTTTAATACGTCTATAAAGCATCTCTGTTGAATGAATTCTAAAGCTATAATTTTAAAACAAACCGAAAACAACCCATTTTACTTATTTACTTACATTATCTTCCCAGCTTCTATGTGAATTTGAGTTCATCATTATTACAGTTTTTGAAGTTCTGTTATTGTTTGTTGAAGAATTCTGAAGGACTGCTCCTTAAATATGAAATCATTTATGATGATGATAGTATCCACTGTTGGAGCATTTTTAGTGTCTTCATGAATATTTGAGTTTATCATTGCAGCTTCTTGACTGGATATTTGTATTTTTATATTCATATCTACTACATATAATTCATTATTAAATAAATAAACTATTTAAACTCATTTAAAGAACATGGGATTTCCTACTGGATACACCAATAAAACTAAAGTTATGTTATTTCCATTTTATTCTAAATTTTTGTTTCACCTTGAACAACTTCTTTAAAAATACCTTTGGTAAATGATAGGATATTAATATATTCTTCATAATTTTATTTAAAGGAACCTGGATAAGAGCAGGTAGCTTTTGAAAACTGTTCAGATTGCCAGCCCAATCAAACGGAATAGTTATAAACATTGTAAATTTGCTTACACGATAGGAAGAGAAAATAAAATAAATAATAATCATATGGTGATTACAGGTGGGAGGAAAGAATAGGGAAAAATCATTTAGAGTTTGAAATAAAAGTGCTTGAAGTATTTTAATTTGATATTTAAAGAACGGTACTGGAGTAAGTATTTAATATATTGTAAATGTGGTAACTACAATATAAACAACGCTGAGAAAAATATTTAGCAATATAATAGAATGACGGTTGGAAAACAAATCAAGTGATTTAAATAGACAAAAGTGTAACAATGTAAATAAATCAAAGATGACCTCTCTCATAAATAATTAGAAGTTTGAATTAGGGCAGTTTTTTTCCCTATTCCCTAAAAAAAGAAAAAGTTAAAACCAGAAAAGGGTAAAATTTTCCAACATTGATTCAAAAAAGTTAAACATGTGTATTCTTCTGATAGCCCTTAGGAATATCATTTAGGATGGATAAGGTTTCCACATTTTAAATGAAACTATTTTCAGGGCTGCTTGCTCTATATCCAATATGAGAATCTTGTGATTGTAATCTTGACTTTCTTTGCTGGAAATCAACAAAAACTTTGTTTGCACTATGATTTAGTGTTTTTGTTTTTTGTAAGTGGAGTGCTTAATTTGAAATACAGTATGTGCATGGATTTTAATGGTCTCAAATATATTCAGTTGAGATGGTAGTAGAATTTTATAGAATGCTGGTTTTTTTGAACTGACATTTCTAAAAGATATCCTACATACTTAATTTTTCTGTGATTTTTTCTTATAATTACAATGTGATGCTTACTGTTAACAGATTATCTGACATAGTAATAAATTTCAAGAGAGAATATAATGGGCTGTATTGACTGAAAATATCAGAGTCTTTTGTGTTGATGTTATTAAATTATGATACACTGAAAGACAATTAGACCTATAGTGCTGTTGGTTTCCTTTTACCAGGTTTATATTCAGTGGTATTATATGACTCATGATGATCAAATGGTGGCTGGAGTATTTTGTGAAGAAATACATATGTGTATAATTGTATTTTTGAAATAATTAATTTACTTATGAGTGGTATATTTCATGCAACCATGCTTTAAATTTTTTCTTCTGCAAATCTGTATGGCAATATTATTTGGGAAAATATTTATACAGACTCTTGGCTATTTTATTGGAAAATGCCATTCTATTAGGATAATAGAAGTTTAGCTAATTCTAATTTATAGTTCATTATTGAAATGAAATTTTCCCTCTCTGAATACTTATTTATATAATGTAATATTATGGATAAGTGTTTGCACATATATAAATAATATACAAACATGCATATATATTTGCAGTTACGCTTTTTTTTAATAGGTATCTCAACGGCCATCTTTATCGAGCTTAGAAACTTTAATGGTCTCACAGAAGTCTGAAATCGAGTATTTACAGGAAAAACTAAAAATAGCAAATGAAAAACTCTCAGAGAACAAATCTACCAACAAGGATTCCTCAGAGAAGGGCATCTGGACAAGTACTGAAGGAAAACATAAGGTAGGGACATTTTGTCATTTTGTGAATTTGTCAGGATGAGGCTGGCAAGACAAGCAATGAAGTTAAAAAACAGCAGCATTTACTTCTCTGCTTATATTTCTGGAAGCTTGAAAAATGTTATATGCCAAATGCTTGATAAAAAATTGTTGTGAGTAGAGAGTTTTCCCCTTTTAAAAACTAAATAATATATCCCTAATTTAATTAAATATATTAGCAGTAGTATAGCTGTTTGCAGTAGATTAACATTCTTAGGTTAAAAAGTTTTGCTAAGTATATGCCTCATGTATCTAATTTATAGCTAAGCTAATCTAGGTAAAAAATCATTTTAAAGTAGTATTAGTTGTTAAAAGAAAAATATATCTTAATGTTTCTATTTCATTCAGATATGATATTTAAAATACTGCCCATGTAGATATAAATTATAAAGTGGAATTTGACATCAATTTATGGAATTTTATAATTTCATATTTAAACATGTAGCAACACAGAAAATAAGCAAATTTTCCATAGCATGTTTCTCATTTATTAGTGTCTAACTTTCCCTTTTTGTAGTATTTGTATTACAGTATATATACACTATAGTATGTATTCCTGTTAGGCTGCAAGAGAGTCTATGAACATTGACCAATATAAAAATTTTATAATATCACGTTATAAATATGTTATTGTATAACATTGTAAATATGTAAATTCTAGATACATAGAAAAGTAAGAAAATTTAGACATATTTTTCTCACACTTGTTACTTCAGCATAGAAAATTTTTTTATAAACAGAATACTGTGTTTTCCAAGATAATTGTTTTTAATTCTTTACATTTTTTCTATGAATAGAACTGTCTTAATAAAGGAAGTATTTGAAAAGATCCAAGTTACTATTACAGTCTTATTTACTCCCTGTAATATTATTAGTAGTTTTCAGAAGAGTGAGCTTTATATATGTACATATGTATTTATTTATTTATTTAAACATAACTGCATTAAACATTTCTTGCCATTTTGGAGTAGTTTCAGAGTATTGAGCTTTATTTAAATGAAAGAAAACATTCCTAAAATGGAGATACATTATAGGTCTAATTTGGTTGCTTGCTACATTGCTGAACTTAAAAAATGAAACACTTTGATGTTTCGTTGCTTTTAACAAAAGTCAAGAAAATGAGAGGGATATTTGGAACAAAATTTTCTTTCTTTTTCATAAGGACATGCAGTAAGTATGAACAATATGTTGCCCAGCTTAATAGTTGCTCTCACATATTCCTTCTCCAGATTGGTATATGAAGCTGTACATAATATAAACACACATTCTTGTCTCTAGTTAGCCACATTATAGTTAATGACCATATGGTCATTATGGTATAAGATCTACTGTCTGTTGTATTTATATTCCTCAAGCATATTGTTCCTTCAACTTCACAGTGTGTTAAACTATTTCAAAGGGAAAAAAATCCTTTCCCTCTTGTTTCTGGTTGTCCTATCAAGTGTAACCTTGGACCCTTATAGAGCAATTAGACCAGCCTCTATCCCCTCCTTTGTAATGAGGTTTCTTGCATTTCTGAGTCTATAACCCTTTAGTCTTCCCTAATGGGACATCATTATTCTGAAAGAAACAATGTAAATGTAAATGAATATTCTCATTAACGAGTCACAGAGAAACCTTTAGCGGTAGCACTGTGGTAATTCCGCTTGTTATTTCTCTGGTATTCCATGCAGGATTTTTTTTATAATTCATTATTAGTATTCAAAATTACTTGTTCTTTAATTTTGCATGTCTTTCATAATCCAGTGTTCCAACTAGTTCAACCATGTCCTTGTTTTATTCTCGAGGAACCACCTGTGAAACGTTCAAGGTCTTTGTCCCCAAAGAGTTCTTTCACAGACTCAGAGGAGCTGAGGAAGCTGAGGAAAGCTGAAAGAAAGATTGAAAACTTAGAGAAGGCACTACAACTAAAGGTGAACATTAAATCATTTCTTTAGTAATAACCTTGCAAAGATAAAGATATACCAAAGTAAACATTCCCTTTACAAATCACTGCTTATCATTTATCTTTCCTGAATTTAATTACGTGTATAAAAATGTATCATCGTTTGGTCTTGCGTCTTAGATAATAAAGTAACAAAAAAAATTTGCTGCTTGTAAGTAAATATTTATCCACTACTTTAAAATTGTTTGGAAAAAAAATAAAATTGTTTGGAAAAAAATAAAATTGTAAAAAAATAAAATTATTTGGGAAGATTTTGGCTTAATATTGGGAATAAATTTCTTATAGCTCCTCAGAGACAAAAAAAAAATAGAACTATAGCAAGTAGAGAATTTTTCATAGTTCTCTATATGTGATAAGCATATAAAAAGAAAAGTGAGTTAAAAACTATACTCACCTAGCTCAAGTCACTTACAATTGTCCTTTAAAGACAAATTACATAGTTAAAATGGCAAATATGTTATTTTTTCCATTTGACTATATTGAGGGTTTTTATTTTTTCTGAATTTAATATGGCTAAACTTGTGATTCTTTATGCACGACTACCCAAAGGCCTATACTATTTGAGAAGTAGCCATTTAATTGAATCTCAAATAGTTTTAAGACATTTTATGACAAGACCATTGTTTAACACATGATTAGAATCCAATACATTTAAAGCTCAGATTCTTTGTCATATAATATAGGTTATTCTTAGGGAGAAAAAAGTTTGTCTTATATTATGTGTGCTGTGGAATAAGATGTGGTTTTGAGGTATAGTTAACCTAAGCTACAATTAATACTTTTTTCTGCCTTTCCACTAAACAATATATTTATAGAGTTAAACTTTAGTTCTAAAAGAAAGGAAAATTATCATCTCTTTTTCTACAAAAAATAAAATGATCAGATGACATCAACTTGCTAATATTTAACCTACTTGAAATTTATACACCTGGAGTTACTGATTTGTTTACTTGGTTCATTTATTATTACTATTTTTTGTAATCTCTATACCCATCATGAGGCTTGAAGTCACAACCCCGAGGTCAAGAGTCACATGGTCTTCCAACTGAACCAGCTAGGTGTCCCACACCTGGAGTTACTTGCTAATGTGTTTGTTTACTCAATAACAACTTACTGAGCAGTGCAACTAGCCAAACAAGTCACTTGTAAAAAAGGAGACTCTTAGATAACTATCATTCAAGACCCTTTCTCTAGTTAAGAAGATGCTATATGAGCAGTTTGAATCTAGTACATTAGTGTAAACATGGGAGTACACACAGGATATTAAGGGCATGTTTAGGAAGCCATGTTATCATCTTCCTCCTTTTGCATAATTCTTGAAATTCACATACCAAGGCTTCTATCCTGTATTAATCTGGGTTCTTCAGAGAAACAGAACCAGTAGGATAGAACCCTTTCAGTTTTCCTAATGAGGTGTCATTATTCTGAAAAAGATCTATATCTAATCTATATCTATATATCTATATCCATCTATCTGTCTATCTCAAGAGAGAGAAAGAGAGAAACAGACATAGATAGATTGATTTACTATAAGGAATTGGGTCATACAATTATGGAGTCTGAGAAGTCTAAGATCTACAGTTGTCAAACTGGAAAGCTGGAGAGCCAGTGGTACGGTTTCAGCCTGGGTCCAAAGGCCTGAAAACCAGGAAGCTGATGGTATAAGTTCCAGTCCCAATCTGAATCTGAGTCCAAAGGGACAAAACCAATGTCTCAGCTAAAAAGCAAAAAAAATAAAAATAAAATAAAAGCATTCTTTCTTATGCAGCCTTTTATTCAACTCAGGCCTTTGGTGATTTGGATGAATCCTATCACTTTGGGAAGGACAGTATGCTTTACTCAGTCTTCTGATTCACATGTTCCTTTTGTACAAAAACACCCTCACAGATACACCCAGGAAAAATGATTAACCTAATATCTGATCAGTCAAGTTGACACATAAAATTAACTCACATATCCCACTCAATAGTAACAGATCTCCATGTACTTGCCCCCAAACTCTCTGAGTCTTGGACATGGCAGGAAGGAATAGAGCAATTAAGATATTTTTAGATCTATCCTCTTCTACCTCTTGAATTTCTTGCTTGAAAAAGAGTCTCAGAAGCATTGTACTAATTTCTTACTGCTTTTTCCTAACAACTACACTTTTGGATGAGGCTTCAAGCTTATTTTCAGAGTACAATTCTTTCTTCACACAATTTCTTGTTCATTTATACTTCTTCTGTATTCCTTTTTGAAGTTGGTTAGTGATAATTATGAATTTCAAATGTATGTTTTCTTCTATAGATTTGCAAGATAAGGGGAAAATGCGAGTAGATGTTTTTCACTGTATTTTGTCATTTAGTAGGAAAGGATTTCTTGTTTTGAAAGAGCAAAATAGTTGAATGAAAAAAGCACTATAATCAAGACCATTTATCCAAAGAAGTAGGTAAACAAAACCTGTAAAGTAAAAGCAATTCCAAAGAGAGTGATTGGGTCCAGGATACTTTTTAATTTACAGCCTTATTTTAGTAAGTATACCTATCATATTTAGTGAAGACACGAAACTTCTTCCTGTATTTCTCCTAATTAGGCTTTAGTATTAATATTATTACTGTTGCTCAAGTGCATGTGAATATAAGGTAAGATAAGAAGTAATGATGTGTCTGTAATAGTTTCTTGGGGCTGCCATGGCAAACTACCACAACCTGCCTGGCTTACAAGAACAGAAATTTATTGACTCAAAGTCCTGGAGGCCACAAAGTTCCAAAATCAAGATGTCCATAGGGTTAGTTCCTTCTGAAGCCTGTGAGGGAGAGACTCCATTTCTCTCTTCTAGTTTCTAATAGTCTCAGGTGTTCCTCCATGTATAGATGGCACTCTCCCTGTGTCTTCATACTTCACACCATCTTCCCTCAATGTGTGTGTCTCTCTGTGTGTCTAAATTTCTCCTTGTTATAAAGACACCAGTCAATTGGATTAGGACCTATCCTATCCTAAGGATCTCATTTTAACTTAATTACCTCTGTAAAGATGTATACCAAGGGGTTAGTACTCGAACATACCTTTCTGAAGGGGATTTATTTCAACCCCCAACAGTGTCTTATGGTTTTTAATATGCATTTTTTGGTCATGGTGCTCCTTTTGTAGACCATTACCCATTAATACCTATTGATATTTATCATGGCCTTCCCATATTAGTATTCTACTGAATACTGCTCTGCCAGAAGCTAATGGGAATATGACAGAGAAAAATGTTCTGTGCTCAATTATCATAAGCAGTGGATTAAAATCTCTTTTTTTTCTGTGAGCTGTTAAGATATCAATGTGTACTGTGAATCTATAGAAAGGTATAATTTATTTCCCAGATCTACTTGATTATATTAATAATAGGTATATTAATATACCTATTAATATTTCACAAAAAACTATTGTCCATGGAAGATACCTGTTGGAACTACTAAACTAAACACATGCTCCATGGCACAGTAGATAGCTGTGAGCACTGAGGCTGACACGGGGTTTGATTCCATGAACTGTGAGATCATGCCTGAGCCAAAATCAAGAATCAGATGCTTAACTGACTGAGCCACCTAGGTCCCCTGCAGTAGATACATTTAGGTCCCAAGTTGATCACCAAGGTGGACTGTAGGGAAAGCAGGACAAATAAGCTTCTCCAGATAACCTCTACCATGGAACAATGTATGTGCACTTTGATATATTGAAATGCTCCTTACTGTATCAGTAGTAAGTCATGCATATTATTCTGATACTAGTAATGAATTATGTAAAAATATTTGTACATTATCTTGTTTAGCTTATTTCTGTGAATTGTTGTACATATTTTCAAGATGAGTGACCAAAGTTGTAAATAAAAGAACCAATAGTAATAAAAGAGTTGAAAACTGTTATTCTAAACATCCCAACCATTTCCAAATCCTGACTTCCTAAGTGTAGTTATCTAACAATGTATAAACTATAATTTGGAAAGCAATGCATCTGAGTTTTATGAAATCTTTACTATTCTTGGGATCACTAATGCCGTGAATCTCTGTTTTATGGACTTTAATGCATTTGATAACTTGATTCTATTCTCACTTTTCTATACCATTTAATAACATCAGTGTGTCCTTTGAATATAGTTTATATGTCTTTTTATTTTTCAATGCTCTAATATGCATTCTTTATACATTCAACTTTATACACTTTGCTAAAATTAATCATCGGTGGAATCCTTGGTATTTTATGAAAGGTTTTTCTTTTTTTAACTTTTTAAAAACCTTGCTATTATTCTATGAAGATTGAGCCACTGTTTTATTTACAGTACTCATATTCTTAGTTTGCCTCATGCCTGTCATGGAGCCTTTGACCAAATTAGTAGATTAGATCAAGACTCATTTTTATTCTTATGAACTCAAAAGTAAAATTGCAGGGGCGCCTGGGCGGCTCAGTCAGTTAAGCGGCCGACTTCGGCTCAGGTCATGATCTCGCGGTTCGTGAGTTTGAGCCCCGCATCGGGCTCTGTGCTGACCGCTCAGAGCCTGGAGCCTGTTTCAGATTCTGTGTTTCCCTCTCTCTCTGACCCTCCCCCATTCATGCTCTGTCTCTCTCTGTCTCAAAAATAAATAAACGTTAAAAAATATATTTTAAAAAAAAGTAAAATTGCAGATACCATGAAACAAAGTCCCTTGTTACAATCTTTCTATTTTCTAATGTTTTAGTCCTTCACACTTGTTTGTATATAGAAATTAGAGCCTCTAGTTTGGCTAGTTTAATTGCAAAATATAGTGAAGGTGGTCACTAAGTGTTTTATTGAGTGATCTAATTAATAAATGGACCTAATTCAGTGACTCCCCTTGGGATATTTTTGAGTGTATCCTCTTGGGAAAGTGTAGCGATTAGTGATATTAAATATATCTTTCAGTCTTTACATTTGATTTTGTTATAAGATCTTTGGGTACAGTATTTCCCAAATGAAGTACTATGGTTTTGACTTAGGCAATTATAGTCAAATGAGACTTAAAGAATCATAATCCAAACTATGGTTAATTTGTATTTGTTATAATATAAAAAAATATTTTGATTATTCTTTCTACACATTAAATATTTCTTTTGAGATAGTTAACTTTTGCCTGAAGACTTCAGCTAAATCTGTTCTTGCACTAAAATAGGGAAAAATGTTTTTCTTTGAATATATATTATCTATCTATGTATCTACTTATCTATCCTATATTTACATATCTCTATAATTCTGTCTATTTGTAAAGTAGGCCAAAGGAACAATAGTCTCTAGGACTTATTTAACCCATGTGTTAAAATTTGTTAGTAGCATTCTCAAAGGACAAATCTATGGATGAAACTGCATTTTAAAATAATAATTGTTATAAATTATGCCTATCAAGTTGATTTGTGAAATAATCCCTAGTTTACTTTCATTTGTAATAATTTAGATCTTAGTAATTTTATAAGGAATATGTAAATACTCCAGCATTAGTTGTAGTAAATTATGAAGCATGCGTTATTAAAGGAGAAAGCTCCTCTATAAAACTACTTTCCCATAATCACTACTTAATGGAGGGAGCCCCCTATTTCAATTACTATAGAAAAATCAAAACTTTTTGCTAATATGAAATACATTACACCAAAGTTTTACAGAGGTGGCTACGGTGAGTGCTTTGTTTAAGTATTATGCCTAAGACAGAGTCTGGCATATTGTGGGTGACATTTAGGACTCAGGAAATTTTTATTGAGTCTTAATCTTCGGTTTAATAGCCTAAGATAGTTGATTTCTCTATAAGAACTAGGGAAAATATTGGGTATAAATTCAGTGATTAGTGGAAGCTGAGACAGTACTGTAAAATGCTAAAATAATGATAGTACTAACAATAAGAAACTCCATTTGTTCCATAGACTTAACAGAAGATTTTTTGTGAAAGACAACACAAAAAATCTGGATATCCCATTTGATTAATTTTTACTTGTTGGGCAGTCTTTTATTTATTTTTAAAAATTTTTTTTGGGGGGTGGGCTAAAACACTTTTAATAACCATCACAGGTAATTTTGATGCAGGTGGTCAGTGGGCACCACTATAATTGAATGTTTTAACATCATTTTTATTTTTATTTTTATTTAATTATTTTTGTAGCTTTATGTAATTTATTTTTTTTTTATTTTTTTAAATTTACATCCAAATTAGTTAGCATATAGTGCAACAATGATTTCAGGAATAGACTCCTTAGTGCCCCTTACCCATTTAGCCCATCCCCCCTCCCACCACCCCTCCAATAACCCTCAGTTTGTTCTCCATATTTATGAGTCTTTCCTGTTTTGTCCTCCTCCCTGTTTTTATATTATTTTTGTTTCCCTTCCCTATGTTCATCTGTTTTGTCTCTTAAAGTCCTCATATGAGTTAAGTCATATGATTTTTGTCTTTCTCTGACTAATTTCACTTAGCATAATACCCCCCAGTTCCATCCACGTAGTTGCAAATGGCAAGATTTCATTCTTTTTGACTGCCAAGTAATACTCCATTGTATATATACACACCACATTTTCTTTATCCATTCATCCACCGATGGACATTTGGGCTCTTTCCATACTTTGGCTATTGTTCATAGTGCTGCAAAAAACATGGGGGTGCATGTGTCCCTTTGAAACAGCACACCTGTGTCCTGTGGATAAATGCCTAGTAGTGCAATTGCTGGGTCATAGGGTTGTTTTATTTTTAATTTTTTGAGGAACCTCCATACTGTTTTCCAGAGTGGCTGCACCAGCTTGCATTCCCACCAACAATGCAAAAGAGATCCTCTTTCTCCGCATCCTCTCCAACATCCTTGCAACAGTTGTTGCTGAGTGGTTAATGTTAGCCATTCTGACACGTGTGAGGTGGTATCTCATTGTGGTTTTGATTTGTATTTCCCTGATGATGAGTGATGTTGAGCATTTTTTCATGTGTCGGTTGGCCATCTGGATGTCTTCTTTGGAGAAGTGTCTATTCACGTCTTTTGTTGTTGGGCAGTCTTTTAAATTCTTTTTACTCAGAGCTTCTAGGGACTCTTAACACAGACTTTTAATGATTCCAAAACACTGGGTTTGTATGTAATCATTTCTAAGAAATTCATTGTAAAATAAGAGTTTGTGGGGAAGGATTTTGATTCAATGAAGAGTAATTAGAGAAAGCTATTTTAGAATTTAACAAAATATTCAGCTTAACTATGTTCATTTGAAAATTGTGTTTTGGGGGCACTTGGGAGGCTCAGTCAGTTTAAGCAGCCAAGGTTTGGTTTGTAAATTTGGTTTATGAGTTCAAGCTCCATGTCGGGCTGTGTTGACAGTGCAGGACCTGCTTCAGAGTCCCTCTCTCCCTCTCTCTACCCTTCCCCTGTTCGTGCTCGCTCTCTCTCTTTTGTGTGTATGCTCTGTCTCCCTCCCTCTCTCAAAATAAAGAAGTAAACTTTAAAAAAGAAAAGAAAAGAAAATTGTGTTTTGACATGAATCTTTTTAATACCTATACATTTCTTATAATTATTTTATTAATAAGTTTATAGTATATCCTGTTTAAAATCCTAATAAATCTGATTAGTTCTTAAAGAATTCTAATAAACACAATGAACTTATCTTCATTTATGAGGAAGTAACATTATTAATTATTACTTTTCTATTTGGTTAATTTAAATTATTTCACCTAAGTTTAGAAAGCTTATCATTTACAGAAGTAAAGTGATGTTTGGATTGTTTACCAACAGTAGGGAAAACTTAAGGTCAAGGGTAAATCATCCTGGGGTGCCTGGGTGGTTCAGTTAAGCATCAGACTTGAGCTAAGGTCATGATCTTGTGGTCTGTGAGTTCGAGCCCAGCATTGGTCTTTGTGCTGACAGCTTGGAGCCTGGAGCCTGCTTTGGATTCTGTGTCTCCCTCTCTCTCTGCCCCTCCACCACTCACACTCTGTTAATAAATAAACATTAAAAATTTTTTCTTAAAAGGGGTAAATCATTCTTTTGTCTTAGAATAGGAGAGATATAAATAGCTTTTATTTTAAAGATGGAGAAACTGGGACACACTGAATTTTAGTAACTATGTCAAGATAAAATATACTAACTGTGAGCAGGAAGAGTTGAACTCTTATCAGCACTTAACACTCTGCATGTAATAGACTCTTAATATATGGTTCTTCAGTTGAAATGAGCAAAATTCAATTCAGTATCCTGAATTTTTAACCATGGTATTAAACCATGCTACTCTTTAGCAAGTTTGCAGTATCTGTAATCTGTTTATCTTCTAAAGCTCTTCAGGATAGCGTTTATTCTGATTGCCCCTTTCAAGTGATGCCATTCTCGTGCGTTTTCATCAAGCACTTCCATTTCCAGATGGCATACAGACGCTTGGTGCACACAGGACTCAGATACTTCCTAATAACTACTTGAGAGATTTATTGAAGTTATCCTACTAGACCTACATTCAAAGTGGAATGACAAAATATCCATACTGTTGAGACAGGTAGAATTGCAGTAAAATAATGCAAACTCTGTAAGTATTATCTCACTGTTGAGATGAGAGGTAGATGGTTCAGGAATCCATGAATTTGGCTTCTTCATGATAAGGACATCAGTTAATACCTGGGAAAATGAAAGGGAAGAAAGCTAACTTCTGCTTTGTGCCTCTACCGGGCAAGCATAGTGCCAGTGGCTTTACCTGCATATTTGCTCATTTAATTTAGTCATCATTATTTAAATCTCTGTGCTCTTTTCAGTATTTTACAGAAAAAGAAATTGAATTAATTTAAATAGTATTCTTAAGACTATTCAGCCAACATGAGAAAGCTCTAAGAATAAATTTCAGATTTTTCTGACTGCCATGTGCCTACTCATTTCACCTCACCGTAATGTTAGAGAGTACCTGTTGCCTCCACTAAATAACTATACAGGTTCCTTCATATAGAAATATGAAAAAGTTTAAAAAACAAATTTGAAATTCACATGGTTAAATTCAAGGAGTTACTTTACTTTGAGAAACAGTGCGTATGTAACATAAATGCATCCTCTAGGAACTGAAAATTTGGCCTTGATAAGTTCCTTTTTGTGGGTATATCTAAATGAAGACATATTTCATGTACTCTATTTTGAACACTTAGAAGTTGTTGACTTTAATGGTATAACCCAGTAATGTTTCTATGACCTCTTCAAGAGTACAAAGCCCAGTTCTTCCATTTCGATTCTGTACAATGCAGCCCAGAATGTTACACTATGCTACTTCAGACATAGGTCCAAACTGATTTTTTTCCTCCTGTGTAATCCCTATGCTTTGTATTAAGCGAATCATAAATCCATGGGCAGAAGCATTGATCTTACTACGATTAGTGTTTTTACACTAATTCTATGCATTTATAATTACGAAAATAAAATTTTGTTATATACAGACTAATCCTTTTGTTGAAAAAGAAATTAAAATTCTGTAAAATTGACTCAAATATTTGTATGTGTACTAATTGACTACAGGGAAAGGAATGGAACTAATTTGACAGCAAAATTTTGAAATTACTAAGCTTAAAAAAAATGCAGTGCATCTGTTGAATTTACCAAGCAAACCTATTTTGTGACTTTAAGAATCCTTCCCTTTTTTCTGTTTAAATAAGTATTACAAATTAATTTATATTTACTGTTTACTTTCAAATTTCATATTTAGATGGGAACCTTTTATTTGCAACATTATACTCATACTTTTTAAAACTTGTGTACTTGCTTTTTTGTGTTCTACAGAGCCAAGAAAATGATGAGCTAAGAGATGCCCATGAAAAACGCAAGGAAAGGCTACAGATGTTACAGACCAACTACAGAGCAGTAAAAGAGCAATTAAAACAGTGGGAAGAAGGCAGTGGCATGTGAGTTACATAGCTCATAAAGGCATTTCCCTAAATATTAAATGGAATCGAGTAGCATTGTATAGGTGTTTTAATGGCTTTTGTTTGATTTTAAAGAAATTACGTGGTATTCAAATCTTTCTTGTGAAGTTTTGAATAGATAATACAATAAATGAAAGCAGATAAATATGCTAGCAATAACTATAGATATTCCTATCATTTGCAGATTTTATAATGTAGGTGATGATGAATTATTGTATACACTTAAATATCAATAGAGTAGATTAGTAAAGTAGATAACTTAATGCAAAATTAGTTCATACCCAAATGATTGAAAAAGTAAATAAATAAAATAATGGTAATACAAAGTTTATAACTCTTTAATTGAAAGACCAGAGAAATATGAAATTCACATATATAGTTAACTATCTTAAAACTACTTCAACCTAGTATGCAATTTGAAAATCTTTACTATCCATCAGTTTGTTCTGCAGCTTATCTGAATGAATTGGCGGTCTCAGTTCAATTGCTCTGAACAGGTGTTCAGATCTTGGTTAGTCGTAAGTGGCTCCCCTGTTAACAGTATCAACAGAGGGCAAAGGACTGAATGAGTACAGAAAATCTACTACCCTCTCATCTTTTGAGATGGATCCTTTAGGGCAATGTTGATGATACACATTGGTCTGTTCTGTAGAGAAATACTGTTTCTAAATTGGCCAGTACAGCACTTTTACAAAATAAAAACGAAGAGTTTGTTTTATGTACAGAAATTGAAAACATAAAGGGCATTTGGCATGTTTTGTAGGTAATTGTCACATCTAATTTTTTCTTTTGAAGAATGGAAAATGTTTCATATCACTTGTCAGTAAAGTAGTGATAAAGCAATTTGTCCTGCATTTAGCCTCTGCTCACCTAACTTTAGTAGTCACTAGAAGTGTGAAAACTACTTTCTGACATATTTACTGATGATAGCTTGTTTTAAGAGAAAGTGCATATATGGCATTCAGATTGGTTGGCAAAAAATTCTAGATGAGTTGATTGCTTATAATCCTTTTTTAGAAAGTGGCCATCCTGCAATATATGTTTTATTATTACTAGAATGAATAGAGAGAAATAGACCTAAGACTGTCATATTTCTGCTTAAATGTTTGCTTTCTGTAGTAGCAGGTTAGTCTTTTGGAAATTTTCACACAGGATTTTAATTTCTACATACTTAGGTTTGAGGAAATTCATTCCATAAATAGCTTGAATTTAGAAACTTGGTCAATATATGTTTTTAAATTTTAGGGAGTGTATAAATAAATTTACATTGCATTTTGAACATATTAAGGAAGAAAACAACTTCATTTTAAAAATAGGACTCCTATCAGAAAAATAAAGAGAGCAGATCCCCAACAACTTCGCCAAGAAGATTCTGATGCTGTGTGGAATGAACTGGCCTATTTCAAAAGGGAGAACCAGGAGCTAATGATTGAAAAGTGAGTTTCTTTTTTAACAACATGGACTTAGATAAACATTTGGGAGAAATTTTTTGTGGCTTAAAGGTCGTGAGAGAAATACCTTATAAAATTTGAAAATGAAATAATCTGGTTTTTGTTAATAAAAATAAAGAAAAAAAAAGAATACCTTTTTAAATATATATATATGTATAATGCAATAACAAGTTGCACATTTGCTAGCTCTAGCCGAAACTGTATAATATGATCTAGGGATTGTGTTAATTAATGTGGCTCTCATCTGTTGGAGGTGTCGCTCTTCATTAGCTTGTATTTTAGACACTGCCGTGCTTCATTTTTGGAATGAGGTGGAGAGGGGATAACCTAGCCAGCCATCCTTGTTTGATCTCCTAGATACATACGCAATGCAGAATGCCTGAGCTCTCTTGGTTCCCTGCCCTGTCCTGCTAATCCCAGCTGAGCTCATTATGGTGTAGCCTTGCTGCTACTCTTGGAGCCAGAGCTGTCCAAGCTAATTACTGGTAGCAGCAGAACTGCCTGTTAAGGGTCTGGTATGGATCTGCTAACATGGTCCTTGGTAGTGACCTGCAAAAGACACGAGGGAATTGCTTTCTTTCTTGCTGTGCACTGCCTGTCCTTTGGGCTTAATGCTGATCCCTCCACATAGGTCTTTTAGCTGCCCTAAGTATAAAACTTGATGAAGGATACTCATATTTTAGAAAACATACAGTTTTCTTGCTTGATCTTATAATTCACAGGCTATTATATTCAGCTTGGCAAAGACAGAACACTTTTTATTTTGAAATTTAAAGGACTTAAACCAACATAATTAGCCTCTTCTGCTACTTAACTATTTTTTCATTTAGAGCTAATTTTTGACATCAAGAGCATGCAGTTTTTTTGAAAGCCTGATGTCTTTTAGATTACTAGAATTTAGCATCATGTGGCATAATGCAATTAAATATCATTGAATTTTTTTAGCTGAAAATCGGACTCATACTTTATATATTATATGATAACACATGTAACTTTAGATTACACCTTTTCCATATGATGATAAACTTTTAAGGAAATGATATGTCAGACTAAAATGTGTACTTCCAATGACCTCTTAAAGTACACTACACTCTGTTAGTGCTAAAGTCTTATGCTGATAAGAAAGTTTCTTATCTTGAAAATTATTTATAGATTTATCCAGAAATAGTCCCTGACAATTTTTAATAGCTTTAATGAAATATAATTCACAAGCCATGTGATTTGCCATAGAGAGTGAATAATTCCATGGCTTTTGGTGCATTCAAAGAGTTATACATCCACCATTGCAATAAATTTTAGAACATTCTCATTTATCCCCTCCCCCACACCGCACACCACTTAGCTGTTACTTCCCCAATTCCTCTACCACCACCACACCTTTTAGGTAACCAGTAATCTACTTTCTGTGTCTATAGGTTTACCTACTTGGGGCATTGAGAACCTCATTAGATGATGTTATAGTTTTTGCTTCAACTATCAAACACAATTTTAAAACTTCAAAAGAAGGATGTTTTTAGCCTTTCCACCGTTATTTTTTCATTTCTGACCTTCCAGGTTCTCTTCTTTTATCATTTTATTTCTGTTTGAAGAGCTTCCCTTTAGATTTTCATTTAGGGTAAGTTGGCTAGCAACAAATTCTCTAATATTTCCTTTATTTAAAATGTCTTCATGTCAGCTTCATTCCAGAAGGATATTTTCACTGATTAGAGAATTCTAGTTTAGCATTTTTTTTCTTTAGGACTTGAAAAATCTGGCACTTCCATGTTTTCTGATGAAAAATACACTCTTGTTTTAATTATTCCTCTAAAGGGAGTGCATCATTCTCTTTAACTACTTCCAATCATTTTCATTTGTCTTTACTTTTCAGAAGTTTAATTATGACCTGTGTTGGCATGGATTTCTTTTGGTTTATCCTGTTTGGGATTTTCTAAGCTTCTTGAAACTCTAGGTTTGTGTTCTTTGTCAAATTGGGAAATTTTCCTCTTTATTTCTTTAAATACTTTTTTCAGGCCCACATTCTTTTTCCTCTCCTTTCGGAACTCTATTTTCATGAATGTTAGATTTTTTAGTATTAGCCTACAGGTCCCTGAATCTTTGTTCATTTTATTTTTAAGCCTATTTTATCAGTGTCATTAAAGCTGGGTAATTTCTATTGTTCTGTCTTCAAGTTCACTGATTTTTTTCCTCTTTCATCTGCTGTTGAACCCATGCATTGAGTTTTTTACTTTGGTTTTTATAACTTTCAGTTTTAAAATTTCCATTTGATTCTTATATCACTGATTTATTTGCTGAGACTTCCTATTTTATTTGTCTCAAGATAATTCATAATTGTTTATTGGAGCATTTTAATCATGGCTACTTTAAAATCTTTGTCAAGGAGCACCTGGCTGGCTCAGTTGGTAGAGCATGTGACTCTTGTTCTCAGGGTCATGAGTTCAAGCCCCACGTTGGGTGTAGAGATTACTTTAAAAAAAAATCCTTGCCAAGTAATTCTAACATGTGCATTATTATCTTGGTGGTGGTATTTCTTAATTACAATTTCTCCTTCAAGTTGAGATTTTTTTGTTCTTGGTATGATGAGTGATTTTCACTTGTCTCCATTGGGAGTGTTTTATGTTTGAGACTTTAGATCTTATTTAAATCTTTTATTTTAATAGATCTCTGATGATAATTGTGTCTAAGGGAGAGGGTCCTATCAATACTGGGAGAAGTGATGGCAGTCTTAGCTCCTAACTTGACCCCTGCTGACACTGCATTAAAGGATGTGTGAAGGGGTGCCTCAGTGTACTTGATGAGGGTAGAACTTCAGGCTTCTCGTTTGACCTTCCTTTATTGACAGAAATAGCAAGAATTTTTTTTTTAATTCCTTTTTCCAGTGGTATATGGCGGGAATAGAGTGGTTATTGTCAGTATGATTTCTGTCCTACTTGTTTGCCCATTTCTCAGTTCCTTGGCTAGGGAGGGCAGAATTTGCTTGAGACTGTTTTTTATTTGTGTCCATTAGCATTTTGAGGTTGTGGATTTCTCTAGTACCTACTTTGAGATATTTGGGAGGAAAGAAGAAAGCCAGAGAATTTATCACTGTGGGTTGTTCCTCTACTCCTATGGTCCCTCTTGTGTCCTTCTTCTTTTCCCTGCCTTTCAGAGTTTTCTAATATTTGTTTTGTGTTATCACATTCAGGGTTTTTATATTTAACTAGTGGGGTGAATAGGGATAGACATGTCTACTTCTTTTTGTCAGGGACTAGAAGTATTAGCTTATTTTTCTGTGGACCAGGCAGTATTATTTTTGTGTCATACATGTGGCATCTAGTTTAATACTTAGCCCTGACTATTTAAGACTAGAACATATAAAAGAAGATGTCCTACTAAAGCTACTTCCAACCAAATTTGAATAGTACTTCCAAATTCAATCTTAAAAGTTGAGTTAACTTTTGAAGATCCTAATAAAATATTGTGTGGCAGCTCTAAGTCAGTTTATAAAATACGTTAAAGGAAATGATGCTACCACTGACCCATACTATAGTGTTTCTACCATTGAATATGGTCAGAAGTATGTTGCTGCTGTAGTATAAGAATATGAGGACTTGAGAAATTTGCATGGAATATAGTTCCTATATTCATAAAATATATGTACTTATTAGATCATAATGATGTTATTATAAAAGACCAAGAACTTCACAATCTATGAGCTAATAAATTGGCTTGTTCCCTCAGTATTTATCTAACAAATATTCATATATTTTCATTTATTCACTATTTAAACAATATAATTCAGAGCTACACATAAGCTATGTATATTGAATATACAGTGGTGTATTGAAGAATAATAATTGCAAACTCTTAAGGAGATTTATTTTAGGGCCATCTGCCATGTGCCAGTGAGGTGAAACCATTCTTTGGGATGCGAGGTAGTGAGAGGCAAGGAAAGCTTGCAGAAATGCCAGGCTTACTCAGCTTTTCCACTTAGTTGAGGATGTTGCCTTACTATAACTGAGTTAGATTTATGAACCAACAAAGTCATATTAACATTCTCCTAAATGAAGAAGTTAACATTTTCCTAAAGACAAAAATATTTGTGTACTTTATTTCTGAGTAGTGATATAAAACTATAAAAAGAGGTGCAGTTGCCACAGGATATTTAGCTTTTCTTATATTGCAAATTCAACATGTCCTTGAAGTCAAGGGAAGGTATACTGACATTCACTGGATGTTTATCTGCATCTTTGGCTAAATAAATCAGGAACTTGCAGTGGGTGGGTAATTTTGGTCTTTTTGTACTAATCCATAGCCTATATAAAAATGCTACATCTGAGTACTCTGCTAGGTCCAGGTAAACACAGAAAAATAATATGCCACCCTTTTTTTTTTATTCAGGACCTCATACAGCTTAACAGCAAAAACAAGCAAAAGGGCGATAAGAGCTATAAGGGAATAGTAGTGGCATAAAGTAGGGAAAATAGCATTATGATTTGTCCATTTGTCCAAACCAGAAACCTAGTGGGTTATAACTGATTTATCCCTCTATCTGACCTCCTTCTAAGAGTCTTAATGATTCCATATCACAAATATCTCTAAAATATATCTGTTTTTCCACTCTTACTATCAATGCCCTTGTCCAAAAACTACCATCATATCTTTCCTGCTCATGTAGAATAAACTTGTAAATATCTCCCTACATCCACTGTTATACCCTTGAATCCATTTTCCCCCTAATGCTGCAGGGTGATCTTTTAAAAATACATATAAGAACATAACTTTCCCTTGTTTAAAACCCTTTAGCATCTTTCCATTGCTCTTAAAATAAAAACTAAATTCTTCATATAGCACACTTGAACATCTTGACCCCCTTCTTATCATTTCTGTTTCACTTTTTTGTTTCTTACCTGAAAATCAGTATGAGAATGTAAAATATTTGCAAAGAATTACTGATGCTTTTCCTATTTGATGCTGAGAATCTTGGCTGGTGAATTTGTCAGTGAAGGTGGGTAGAGTTGGGGCCAGTAGTAAAGGGGTTTAGAATTCATAATTTAAAAATTCAATTTTATTTTATAGAAGCAGGGAATTCTACCCCATATATCATAACTAAAGTCTTCTTCAATTCAATTATCTTTTGATCATTTTTCCTTAATGATAAAACGTAGATAAGCTATAGGTCAATGGAATACCATCTCCTTTCGGTTTAAACATTAAATGTATGCTGGCCATGATGTCAAAGAATATTTTATAAAATACAATAGTAATAATTTTTAAGGAGCTAAAATCAAAATATTATGGTAGGAAAAGTTCAGTTATTTTTTTTCCTTTAGCAAAGCAAGACTCCCTGTTTTCTTTCAGTGCAAATATTATTTTTCCATATATAGAAATGAGGATTAGGAACTGAATTTCTCTAACATGAGTTGGAAATAAAATTCTCAAAAAAAATGTCTGCTAAATCATGACATATTTTGCAAACACATGTATTTTTGGATAACTGTTAGCACTGTAAGAATTACACATTAGTTTTATTTTAAAGCATACAACTTAGTGACATTTAGTGTATTTATAGTGTTGTATAGACATGATCTTTATCTAATCCAAAGCATTTTAATCACCCTCAAAAGAGACCCCATATCCATTTAGCAGTCACTCCCAATCTGCCCATTTCTGCCTTCCTTCAGTTCCTGGCAACCACTAATCTGTTTTCTATCCCTGTAGATTTACCTATTCTGAATATTTTATATAAATGGAATCATATAATATCTGACCTTTTGCATATGGCTTCTTTCGCCTAGTATAAGGTTTTCAAGAATCATCCACATTGTAGTATGTCTCAATACATCATTCCTTTTTACAGCTGAATAATATCCCACTGTATACAATAAATATATATTTATTCATTCATCTCTTTTTAATTTTTTTTGTTAATGTTTATTTATTTTTGAGAGAGAAAGAGACAGAGTATGAGCAGGGGAGGGGCAAAAGAGAGGAAGATGCAGAATCTGAAGCAGGCTCTTGGCTCTGAGCTGTCAGCACAGAACTCAACATGGGGCTCGAACCCATGGACTGTGAGATCATGACCTGAGCCAAAGTGGGACGCTCAACCGACTGAGCCACCCAGGTTCCCCTTATTCATTCATCTCTTGTTGGCTAATTGGGTTGCTTCTACTTTTTTGCTATTATGAATAGTGCTACTATGAACATTTATGTACAACTATTGGTTTGAATACTTATTTCCAGTTCTTTGGGATATAAGCCTGTGAGCAGAATTGCTAGGTCATATAGTAAGTATATGTCTAACTTTTTGAGGAACTGCCTGACTGTGTTTGTAGTGGCTACATCATTCTGTATTTTCACCAGCAATCTACAAAGATTCCATTTGCCCTCCATTCTAGTTAACACTTAGTCTTTCTTTGCACATCTTTGCATGTGTTTTTTTGCCATTTGTGTTGCTTTGGATAAATATCTATATAAGTCTTTTGCCATTTAAAAAAATTGGGTTCTCTTTTTGTTTTTGAGTTACAAGAGCTCTTTTCATGTTGTGGTTACTAGACACTTACAAATATTTTCTCCCATTCTGTAGGTTGTCTTTTTACTTTCATAATAGTTTCCTTTGATATACAAAGGTTTTTAATTCTATGAAGCTTGATTATTATTATTATTACTATTATTTGCTTATGCTTTTGGTGTCATACTCATATACATATCTAGCTATCACCGAATCCAAGGTCATAAAGATTTACCTCCATGTTTTCTACTATGTGTTTATAGTTTTAACTCATACTTAGATCTTTGGTCCATATTACAGCTTTGACAAACAGGCTATATGATCACATGTAAAAGTTATAATGTGGTGAATTAATAAGATAAGAATTTAAATGTATCAGTCCTTGAGAAATCAATTCAACATCAAACAGTACAGGCTATCATAAGCCAAGTGCAAATGAGAATATGAGTTCTGGTGTATTAGTATAATCAAGGCTTGTACAAGTTATCGGTGTCTGTTGGAAGGCAACAGATTTCAAGGCTATGTGGAAACAAGTTTTGAATCTCACTTACTTTAAGACTGAGTATTGGAGACAAGAAATTCAGCCACTGATGTTGGATACATAAGGAAGGAAACTCATTTACATATTAAGTCTTCATAAGTAAGAGTGAGAAGTTTCAGAACAAGATCAGCATGAAACCTAATTCATTGCTGTTAGAGCACCGAAGCCTAGGGTCCCTCATCGACCTGATCTCTAGTATGTTACTAGTACATGATGCAACTTGAGGCCTATAGATAGGCTTTAAAAACACTCATGATTCTGTTAAACTACTGGGGTCTGGAAGCAAGTAAACATTATAGCTAAGTAAATAAAATGGGAAAAATAAAGGATTTTTAAACTATGGAGTTTTATAATATTAGTTACATAGTAATGAATCTGTGACCTTTTGTATTGTGGTGCTTTCAGTCATTAATTCAATAAATTTGCTGGGCACTGGAAGTAAAATATTGAGCAGAACACGAACATTCTGGCCTCACAGGCCTTCGGTTTATTGGAGAACATAAATAATAATCAACACACAAATATATAATTACAAATTTGATTGATATGAAGATAAAGCTTTGCTGTGCCTTTCTGTGTTTGCATCTTCCCTGATTCTTTCCATTTTTCCCCTTTGTCTTTAGCCAGATGGATCTGGCTAAAATATACAGTAAAACCTTGGATTGCGAGTAACTTGTTCTGTGAGTGTTCCATAAGATCAGCAAACATTTCTAATAAATTTTAACTTGATAAATGACTGATGTCTTGTAATACGAGTAATACGTGACACCAAATGTCACATAATCACAACTGAGACAATGGTTCTTCTCTCTCTCTCTGTGGGATTGGGGGTGATTGTCTCCCATGCTCTGATGCTCAATCTCAGGCCACGGTGTTTGGCAGAAATCAGTGGTTTTTCAAGTGTCCACAACTGGTGCTAGTATATTTTTTGTCACTTCAAAGCACCTATGGACAGTCCTTTGCTTTTCCATACAAAAGTAAGCTTAGGAATGCTTTGCTTCATTCTAGGTCAGGCTGCCTGCAGACATAGACCCATTCCTCTGCTGCCTTATTGCCAATTACATTAAATATAGTATATGACAAGAGTTTATTAATACTGTACTGTAGTCAACATCCATGCGAACATACACAATGGCTCCCATGTAGAAAAAGGTTGAAAAGAAAGGCGGTAAGAAGAAGGAGATGATTATGATGGAAGTTAAGAAGGAAATCATTGAGAAGTACTATTGAGGTATGCAAGTGGCTGAAATTGCAAGGTTTTTTAAAATTTTTTTTTTTCAGCGTTTTTTATTTATTTTTGGGACAGAGAGAGACAGAGCATGAACGGGGGAGGGGCAGAGAGAGAGGGAGACACAGAATCGGAAACAGGCTCCAGGCTCTGAGCCATCAGCCCAGAGCCTGACGCGGGGCTCGAACTCACGGACTGCGAGATCGTGACCTGGCTGAAGTCGGACGCTTAACCGACTGTGCCACCCAGGCGCCCCAAAATTGCAAGGTTTTATAAGTCTATGTCTGCATCTTGTCTGCAGAGGAGGAAGAGAAAAAGGTGGAAGGATCCATTTACTTCAAATGAGATTAAGGCAATGTGTAAAATGTGGGAAACAGTGCAAAATTTTGTAAAAAAGCACCACCCAAATAAGTCTGTAGCAGTGCGAGTGATGAATCTGTTTAATGATAATACAATGTCACATTTCCATGAAATCCTCAAAAGGAGTCAAAAGTAAGTGTCATTGGATAGGTTCCTTGTTAAAGTTGCACGAAAAGAGGAAGATTCCATTGAGCCAATAGATAGCAGTGATTCCATCAGTGATAGTGAAAGTTGTCCTACACAATAACCCTCCTCTCTCTTGTCTCCCCCACACTAACCATGAAGGTTTTCAAAGGTAAGTGCAGGTTAATTTGTTTATTTTTCTTTATATTTTGTATTTTCTTTATTATTTTGTATGATAAGACAGTATTGTAATCATTTTTATATGAATATTTTTGGGTTGTAGAACGAATCTTCTGAGTTTCCATTATTTCTTACGGGTAAATTTGCTTTGATATACAAGTGCTTTGGATTACAAGCATGTTTCCGGAACGAATTATGCTCGCAAACCCAGGTTTTACTGTACTTTTGTTTGCGGTGTTACCAACCTAAATTGGGGGATATATATTTTTTATTGTGGCAAAATTTACATCACATGAAACTTACCATTATTTAGGTGTACAGTTAAGTCCCATTAAATATGCTCACATTGTTGTCCTGCCACCACCACCATCCATGTTTAGGACTTTTCATTTTCTCAAAATGAAACTGTACCCATTAAATAATAGCTCCCCATTCCCCCTTCTCTCAGCTCTTATCTTTTTCTCCTTTTGTCTCTATGAATTTGCCTATTCTAGGTATCCTATAGAAAATGGAATCATATGTTTTTCTTTTTGTGTCTGGTTTATTTCATTTGTCATAATGTCTTCCAAGTTTTTCCATGTTGTAGTATGTGTCACAATTTCTTTCCTTTTTTAAGGCCGAATAATACTATGGTATATATATACCATATTGTGTTCATCCATTCATCCACTGATAGATATTTGTGTTTTTTTTACATCTTTCAGCAATTATATTTTTCTTGTATTGTCATTGTATTTTACTGTACAATTAGCAAGAATGTTAGTTAAGAGAAAATATTTTGTGTCCGTTGGCAGATATTCACTGATGTAAGCGGCAAGTATATTTTGGAGTTTTATTTTCTTACTCTTGAGATTAACTTTTAATATTGATACCTTAAACTATTTTCATATTTGAGACTGTATACACATGGTATTTGTTCTTTGAGGTCATCTGTTTTAGTCCATTTTGGCTGCTATTACAAAATAATGCAGACTGTATAGCTTATAAGCAACAGAGATTTATTTCTCATAGTTCTAGAGGCTGGAAGTCTGGATCAGGGTGCCAGCATGGTCTGGCAAGGGCCTTCTTTCATGTTGCAGATATCTTGTCTTATCCTTATATGACTGAAGAGGTGAGGGAGCTCTCTGGGGGTTCTTTTTTAGAGGCACTAATCCCATTCATGAGGGTTTCACATGACCTAAGAACATTCCAAAGTTCTGACCTCCTAACACCATCATCTTTGGAGGTTAGAATTTCAACATGAATTTTAGAGGAACACAAACATTCAGGTCATAGTATGATACATATAGTATTTTTAATTTGATTGTTACCTTAATTTTCATACATTTTAGGCACAATATATATAATGTTTTTAAAATTACCTAAAGAATTAATAGTATTTACTAAAAGATCACATAGTGTATCTTAAGTGTTTAGTGAATAATCATTTGATTTTTCTGAAAAAAAAAACCATAAAAATTACTCTCTTTAAATGTATTTTGTCATACTAACAGTTTATGTTCTTTAAACAACAAAACTGGAAGTATCACAATTCCAGACTTCCAGTTATATTAGAAAGCTATAGCAATCTAAACAGTATGGTAGAGGCATAAAAATAGACACATAGATTGGGGCATCTGGCTGGCTCAGTCAGTAGATCATGTGACTCTTGATCTTGGGTCCTAAGGTTTGAGCCTCACATTGGATGTAGAGATTACTTAAAAAGAAAAAAAAGAGGAGCGCTTGGGCGGCTCAATTGGTTAAGCATCTGACTTCGAATCAGTTCATGATCTCATGGTGCGTGAAGTTCAAGCCCCACATGGGGCTCTCTGCTGTTGGCATGAAGCCTACTTCAGATCCTCTGTCCCCTTCTTTCTCTCTGCCCTTCCCCCACTCATTATCTCTCTCTCTCTCTTAATAAATAAGTAATCCTTTTTTTTTTTAATTTTTTTTTTAACGTTTATTTATTTTTGAGACAGAGAGAGACAGAGCATGAACGGGGGAGGGTCAGAGAGAGGGAGACACAGAATCTGAAACAGGCTCCAGGCTCTGAGCTATCAGCACAGAGCCCGACGCGGGGCTCAAACTCACGGACCACGAGATCATGACCTGAGCCGAAGTCGGCCACTTAACTGACTGAGCCACCCAGGCGCCCCAATAAATAAGTAATCTTAAAAAATACCTACTAAGAAAGAAAAATGCAGACATAATAGAATAGAAATAGATAGAATAGAAAACCCAGAAATAAACCTAAAGTTATATGGTCAGTTAATCTTTGACAAAGGAGGAATGGATATACAATGGGAAAAAGACAGTCTCTTCAACAAATGGTGTAGAGAAAACAGGGCATCAACATGCAAAAGAATAAAACTGGACCAATTTCTTACACCATACACAAAAATAAACTCAAAATGGACTAAAAACCTAAATGTGAGACCTGAAACCATAAAAATCATCGAAAAGAGCACTGGCAGTAATTACTGTGACATCAGCCAATAGCAACATTTTTCTAGGTACGTCTCTTGAGGCAAGAGAAACAAAAGTGAAAGTAAACTATTGGGACTACATAAAAATAAAAATCTTCTGCACAGCAAAGGAAACAAACAAAACTAAAAGGCAATCTACAGAATGGAAGAAGATATTTGCAAATGACCTATCTGATAAAGGGTTAGTATCTAAAATATATAAAGAGTTGATACAACTCACCCAAAAAATAGCCCAATTAAAAAATGGGCCAAAGACATGAACAGGCATTTCTCCAAAGAAGATGTACAGATGGCCAGTGGACATATGAAAAGATGCTGAACATCACTCATCATCAAGGAAATGCAAAACAAAACTACAATAAGATACCTGTCAGAATGGCTAAAGTCAAAAACCCAAGAAACAACAGGTGTTGGGGACGATGTGGAGAAAAAGTAACCCTCATGCACTGTTGATAGGAATGCAAACTGGTGCAACCAGTGTGGAAAACAGTATGGAAAGTCTTCAAAAAGTTAAAAATAGAATTACCATATGATTCAGTAATTACTACTAGGTATTTACCCAAAACATACAAAAACACTAATTCAAAGTGATACATGCACCTCTGTGTTTATTATAGCATTATTTACAGTAACCAAGATATGGAAGCGTGTCCACTGATAGATGAATGGGCAAAGAGGATTGGTGTGTGTATATTTATATGTACATACACACACACAATGGAATATTATTCAGCTGTAAAAAAAAGAATGAAGGTACGTGTGGGTGGCAAAGTCAGTTTAGCGTCTGACTCTTGATCTCAACTCAGGTCATGATCTCACAGTTCATGAGTTTGAGTCCCACATCCAGTTCTGCACTGATGTTGTGGAGCCTGCTTGGGATTCTGTCTCTCCTTCTCTCTGCCCCTCCACTGCTTGTTCTTTCTCTCTCCCTCTCAAATAAATAAATAAACTTAAAAAATTAAAAAAAAAAAACAAAAAAACTAATGAGGGGGCCTGGGTGGTTCAGTTGGTTAAGTGTTTGACTTCAGCTCAGGTCATGATCCCGTGGTTTGTGGGTTCAAGCCTCACATCGGGCTCTCCACTGACAGTACGGAGCCTGCTTGGTATTCTCTGTCTCTGTCTCTGTCTCTGTCTCTCTCTCTCTCTCTCTCTCTCCCCCTCTCTCTCCCTCTCTCTCCCTCTCTCTCTCTGCCCCTCCCAGCACCCCCCTCTCTCTCCCTCTCTCTGTCTCAAAATAAATAAATAAAAGTTAAAAAAAAAAAAAAAAGTTAAAAAATCTTGCCATTTGCAACGACATGGATAGAGCTAGAGAGTATAATGCTAAGTGAAATAAGTCAGTTAGAGAAAGACAAATACCATATAATTTCACTCATGTGGAATTTAAGAAACAAAACAAATGAGCAAAAGGGAAAAAAAAAGAGAGAACAAGAAAACTTAACTATAGGGAACAAACTGATGGTTACCAGAAGAGAGTTGGGTCATGGGATGGGTGAAATAGGGGATGGGGATTAAAGAGTACACTTGATCCTGATGAGCACTGAATAATGTATAGAATTGCAGAATCAGTATATTGTACACCTGAAACTAATATAACACTGTATATTAACTACACTGGAATTACAATAAAAAATCTAAAAACCAACCAAACAAACAAACAAACAAAATCCTTTCTTTAGGGCAAATAGTTTCATCAAGTATGTTGAGTTTGAACATCTGAATTAAATGGTAATGACCATATATAGGTACCAATTTTTTAAAATTTATTTATTTTGAATAGAGCAGGCATGCAAGCAGGGAGAGGCAGAGAGAGAGGAGAGAGAGAATCCAAAGCAGGTTCTGTGCTATCAGTGCAGAGCCCAACATGGGGCTTGATTCCACAAACCATGAGATCATGACCTGAGCCCAAACCAAGAGTCAGGCACTTAACCAACTGATCCACTCAGGCGCCCATATAAATATCATTTTTTATTTTGAATGATACAGATAACTAATACAAAGTGTTTACCCCTTCTTAAAACTATCTCAGGCTTTTGAATGGTTTGTTTTCATTGTAGATCAGTTGCTTTTTAGTATTTATAAGAAATAAATAGTATTGGAGTACCTGGGTGGCTCAGTCGGTTGAGCATCCAACATTGGCTCAGGTCATGATCTTGTGCTTTGTGGGTCACAAAGCCCTGTTTTGGGCTCTATGCTGACAGGGCTGACCCTGGAGCCTGCTTTGGATTCTGTGTCTCCCTCTTTTTCTGCCCCTGCCCCACTTGCGCTCGGTCTCTCTCTCTCTCTCTCTCTCTCTCAAAGATAAATAGAAAGGAAGGAAAGGGAAGGAAGGAAGGAAGGAAGGAAGGAAGGAAGGAAGGAAGGAAAGAAGAAAGAAAGAAACAATCATAAGTTTCATATACAGATTTCCTCCAGTTACATGGGGTACAGTAATTACTGTGTGGATGAGTGTATGTGTGTGTGCCCCTCCCATCAATCTGTAACCTACCTGAGAAGCTACAAATGTAATCCTAGGATCGTAATTTTTAAAGTTCTTATATTAAAAAATATGTAAGTATACCCATCAAACTGTAAACATCAATTTTTTAATAAATAATCTTAGTGAGGAAAAGCAGGGACTATTTTTTTAATAGTTATATAAAGTATAAATGTAAAATGTATTTTTAATATATAGATATTATATTTATTTTTTAATGTTATATTTTAAATCTTTTAATAAAATAAAATATAAATTATAATAAATTATAAATATATTGTTGAATATATAACATTTTAAGCTGCTGTGTCTTCCTAGTAAGTCATTTCTTTGATCATTATGTAATAACAATCTTTATCTTTAATATTACTTTTTTTTCTTAGTCTGTATTTTATTTTTTATGCTCCTTTTAAAAATCCTTTTCTTGGGGCGCCTGGGTGATGCAGTCACTTGAGCATCCAACTCTTGATTTTGGCTCAGGTCATGATCCCCTGGTTTGTGAGATTGAGCCCTGCCTTGGGCTCTGCACTGATAGCATGGAGCCTGCTTGGGATTCTCTCTCTGTTCCTCCTCTGCTTGTGCTCTCTCAAAATAAATAAACAAACATTTTTTAATCCTTTTCTTCCCTTAGATTTGAATACATGTTGTTCATTTCTTTTTTGACTTCTGATTTATACATTTTATGTTTTCCATTCTTTAAATGCTTTTTCTTGAAATTATATATCTCTTTAAAAAATTGGTTTTTATTTTCAAATTTTTATTTATTTATTTATTTTATTTGAGGGAGGAAGGGAGGGAGGGAGCGAGGGAGGGAGGGAGGGAGAGAGAGAGAGAGAGAGAGAGAGAGCGAGCTGCATGCACAAACAGAGAAGGGCCAGAGGAAAAGAAAATCCCAAGCAGGCTCCACACTCAGCTTGGAGCCTGACCTGGGGCTCGATCCCACAACCCTGAGATCATGACCTGAGCTGAAATTAAGAGTTGGACGCTCAACCAACTGATCCACCCAGGTGCCCTGAAATTATACACTGTTTATTTGACAAACTAAAGTTCATTAGTACTTATATCCTCACCAACAGTACAGGGTTCTTAAAATACTTTAACACTGACCCTTCTCTTGATCTTATATCATTTTATTTTTCAGATTTTAGTTCTACCATATTCTATTTCTACCTTCACTTAGCTATTGTTATGATGGCTTCACATGATAAATATTTACTTCCATGTACACATTTACAAATGTTTTTAATCATCACTGCCTATTTTGTTTCATATGTTGACTTTGAAGGGTCTTTTTCCACCTAAATGAAATAGTTCTTTCATCTAGGATCTATGAGTAGTAAGCCTTTGAACGTTGAAAATATTACTTATTTTTCTTCTGCTTTTTTTGTTTGTTTCTGTGAGAAGTCTGTTGTCACTCCAAAGTTCTTTAGTTGTTAATTAACATTTCTTCTCAATATGGTTGATTTTAAGATTGTCTTTTTCTTTGGTATCCTACAGTGTTCCTGTGTTTCTAACCATGAGTATAGTTTTATTTATTGTTTGAAATTTGTGATACTCTCTTAATCTACTAATTCACATTTTTCATCAGCTCTCAATTTTCAGCCATTGTATTTTGAATATTAATTTCACTCTTTCTCAATTCTCTCCTTGAAAATTTCTATTAGATGCTTTTTGGGCTTCTTATTCAAACACACTTTATATATTGTTACTCTTTTCCTCCTTTTTGTTTCTTTGTGTTGTCTATAATTTTATCAGCTTTCATTAGCTTTGTGTGCTATTTAACACATTCCTTAGTTTGTAATGAGTTATGTTTTTTAAAATAAACGTTTGTCACCTCTTTTTCCTTTTTATCAACATTTTCAAAACTCTAATTTTATAAAAACTCATTTTAAATTGTTCTGTTGTTTCATTTTCCTTATTGTGCATTCTCCTTTATTGGGTGGGGTGATATGTAGACTGTCATTCATGTCATGACCTGAGCCGATATCAAGAGAAGAGTTGGACATTTAACCAACTGAGCCACCCAGGCACCCCTAGGCTTACCTGTTTTAATGGAACAGAATAAGCTCAGATATTCATGTTTCACTCAGAAAATTTTTGTTTGCAAGCTTACTACAGTTAGCCCAGTTTTGTCTCTCAGCCATGAAGGACCTTGGGCATAAACTTCCATCTCCATTCAGGTCTGAAGGTCTGAGGTCTCCATGGGTGGTATTTGATCCAGTCTCTCACCAGGGTAGCTCAATTCCATTTTACTAGTAAGAGTTCTTTGTCTTTTCTTGGCATCTAGAAATATACTAACTTTGCTTTCAGTGTATGTATTAATATTTGTATTATTATTTGCATAGTATATCTGTTAAAAAGTGTTTGGTACGAAGTGTATTACCTGGCTGGCTCACTAAGTAGAGCATGCACCTCTTGATCTTGGGGTTGTAAGTTTGAGCTCCACATTGGGTGTAGATATTACTTAAAAATAAAATCTTAGAAAAAAAATGATTGGGTAACTCATTTTTTAAAAATACAGCTATGTTTTTAAGTATTTAGCATGTTTATTTAGATAAATTTAAAAATCACTTACTTAAAACATTTTTTCCAGATTCTCATTAAAATTCAATTTTAATTGTTAGGATTTATTAATAATGATATATTTTTCTTTTTTTACTATTGCCTAATTCATATTTTGTTAAATATCTTTACTACCTTTATCTGTTTGCTACACTATTCAGTAACTTACATGTTTCAAATAATCATTTATTGTGTTAATTTTCATAGGATGAATCTTCAAGAAGAATTGGATAAACTTAAAGTACGTATATCTATTGATAAGGCAACAATACGAGAATTGAACACATGTATGGGAGAGAAAAGAGAAGGTACGTTTTTTTGTAAGACTAAATATTTAATGCAGGCATTTTTAAATTATCCAGTACTTGATGTTTTATTTTCAATTTCTTGTAAGAATCTTATCCTTGTTCCCCCTCTTTCCACTGCTTTACTTTCTGATATGTCATTAACATTTTTACCTTTCACAAGAAAATCAAATAGAACACCTAAAAGTCAGCTTTATAATTCATTAAAAATTCTAAAGAGATATTTGATAAGGAGAAGAGATGTTCATTCTTTGGTTCATCAGTAAAGTTTTACTATTTATGTTTGTTCAAAGTTTTATAGATTATATAGAGTTATTATCCTCAATAATTCATTTATATTTTTGTTTGACATTACATTTTTCTGGAACTCATTTAGTGCTCCTCTGTTGTCCTGGAATCAAAATAATAGAGTTAAAAAGAAACTTGGAGGTCTGCAGATCTGCCACCTGATTGACCACTAGCCTAAAACTGTTTAGTAAGAGCAAATGTATCTGTTCCAGTTGAAGTATTGTTCCTTTGTTAAAATCAGGATAACTGTATTTACTATATGACTTCAGTCCATACTGTGGTATCTCATTAAAAAAAAGTAAATAAGATTGATATGAAGGATTTCTCCTTGTTTAATTTAACTACAGCTTTGTTGTTACTGCTATGCTTTTTAGGTGTTGACAATTTATAATTAACAATTAATTTAATAATTTATACTTAACAGGTTTTCATATACCACTCATCTTTCTATTGTCCCAATTACTGTTGTTGTTCCAGTTGCTCTTAGGTCACTGGTGCCTTGTCAAAGACAGCATTTGAGATATCTATTTTACACCACTGAAACACTGGTTTTCCTTTGTTTTACCTTCATACTGTGCTTCCCTGTATTTTCTTTGTTTCTTCCACTGGAATTTCCTTCCACTTATTCCTTACCTTTTGGGGTTCTCTAAGATTTTATCCTCAGTTTACTTTTTAAAAATAACTTTATTGGTTTGCCTGGGTGGCTCAGTTGGTTAAGCATCCAACTTCGGCTCAGGTCATGATCTCACAGTTTGTGAATTCAAGGCCCTCATTAGGCTCTCTGCTGTCAACATGGAGCCTGCTTCGGATTCTCTGTCCCCCTCTCTCTGCCATTCCCCTGTTCGTTCTCTCTCTCTCTCTCTCTCTCTCTCTCTCTCTCCTTCTGTCTCAAAATAAGTAAATAAAATTATAAAAAGTAATAACTTTATTGTTTCTGGAAAAAGTATGCATACTTATAAATATTCAAGCAATAAGAAAGAATAAAAGAAGACAAAACATCTTAATTCCATCATTTAAAAATCAAAATTTCAATCTTAAATAATTATCAAATCAAATATCTCTTAATACTTACATATAAAGAAGACTAGTTAGATAAATTGTGCAAACAGAAAAACATAATATATGCTATTTTTTAAAAAGATAATTACATAGGGGCATCTGGGTGGCTCAACTGGCTGAGTGTCTGACTTTAGCTCAGGTCGTGATCTCACTGTTTGTGGGTTCAAGCCCTACATCAGGCTCTGTGCTGACAGCTAGGAGCCTGGAGCCTGCTTCACATTCTGTGTCTCCCTCTCTCTCTCTGCTCCTTCCCTGCTTATGTTCTGTCTCTCTCTCTCAAAGATAAATAATAAACATTTTTTTTTTAAAAAGATAATTACATATTACTTTATTTGGAACAATCCAAATAAAAAGAAACAGATATAATCATAAAAGAACTGTTGAACTTTAGGTAAACGTTTCATTACGTCAATAGATGTTAATTTCTAAAACTTCCCTCTAAGATTAAAAAGAAAGATCCTAAAAATATTGAAGATGAATTACTTTGTATTTTTTAAAGCATGTATTTCAATTTCAGGGCATATTAAAAATTAATATCTTGTCATGCAAAATGAAAACAAGTTATTTTTAAAATACATTTTATTTTTCTCATGGTTCACGAGTTCGAGCCCCACATCAGGCTCTGCCCTGTTGGTGCTTGGATCCTATGTCCTCCTGTCTCTCTGCCCTTTCCCTACTCAATGCTTGTTCTCTCTCTCTCAAAAATAAACATTTAAAAAAATGGAAATAAAAACAAAAAGTTTTATTTTATTTCCCCCACAGCTTGAGTCTTGTTCATTAAATAAACTTTTAATTTTATCAAAGTCTATAATTTAACATATTGCAACAATAATTTCCCCAGGTTTAAAGTCTTATTTTTATATGCAATGTGCTCAGTACTCATCACAGTTTTAAAACCATCATCTTTCTATTCAGGAATTCTTTATTATGATTTATTTTTTTGGTTCACCAGATATAACTGAAACTTCAAGAAGGGATCAAAGTAGCTATATTTGTAAGAGCTTAGATGTTTGAAAATATGTTTCAACAGTTTTTACAGTCAATGGATAAATTGGCTGGGTATAATTGTATCATGTCACACTTTTTTTTCCCCTCAGAACTTTCTAGATATTATTCACTTTTTAGAATGAAAGCTTGTTGTGGAGATATATTATGGAGAGGTGTCAGGTTTGCCCTTCCTCCAGTTCCTCACTCCTTTCTTTGGATATGACTTCCTTTTGCTTTGTGAATGCCTGAATTTTTACTTTTTTCAACCTGATGTTCCAAAACTTAAATAGAAGATGTCTTGATATACTTTGTTCTAAATCATATTTTTGGATTATCCATGTAATTTATTATTTGTCAATTAAGATCTTCCTGCATTACAAGGAAATGTGTTTTTGCATATTGCATTTTTAATACTGCAGTTCAAGGATGTCAGTAATCTTTGTATTTGCTTACTTTTTCTCTTACTTTTCCTCTCCCTCTCCCCATATATATGAAGAGAGAGAGAGAGTTTATATATTATATGTATATTCTTTCCTTTGTTCTTTCTAGTATTTATATTAAATCTACAACTCTTCAAATTCCCACTAATTTTGGATGTCTTATTATTTCTTTTCTGAGCTCGTATTTTATTAAATTCAGGTTTTTGGCAAGTTCTTTTCTTTCTTTAATTGTGTTTTTTTCCAGACTGGATCCTAAATCTGTATTCTGTTAAATGTCCATTTCACTCCACCTGCTGGAGAGTGTTTCCTGTCCTGCAAGGGGTGATCTCAGAGATTTTAAATATCTGGCTTTAGCTGTCACCAGTCTGGTGGTTCTTATCTTTACTAAGAACTATTTCTGCTGCTCTTCATTCCCTTCCTGGGAATCCTGTAGATCCAGACTTACAGTTGATATTATTTTCTGTTTTCCTAAAGGACTCCCTTTAATATTTATTATAGCGCACATCTGCTGGTGATGACTTCTTTCAGCTTTTTTATACCTGAAAAAGCAACCTTTATTTTGTCTTTATTTTTGAAAGATCTTTTCACTAAGTATAGAATTCTGCATTGGCAGGGTTTTTTTTTTCTTTTGATACTAAAAAACAAATTTACTCTATTATCTTCTGGCTTAAAGTGTTTTCAGTGAGAATTCACCTGTCATTCTTATCTTTTTTAAAACAATACATAACATGTCTTTTTTTTTTTTTTTTTTTTTTCTACTCTCTCCTATTGGGAGAATGAACTATTCTTGGGCCTGTGTGACTTTTGGAGATTATTTCCTTTAATCCTTTTAGGTGGTTCTTTCTTTGGGCTGTTTACACACACGCCTGTGCTGATCTGTACTTAGCTGAAGACTTGAGGGGGACCCCCTGTAGACCTTCGGAGCTCTCCCTGTGTCCGAGCAGATTTCTGTTCCTTGGCACTGTATCCTGCAAAGTCCAGCCTCCTTGGTCTGCCTGGACTCTGGGATCTGTCACTTCAATTTAGGAAGAATACCAGACCCATTTAGTGCCCCATTTCTGTGCTGTAGCCTGGAAGTGCTCCAGGCAATAAGTGGGAAAAAGGATTGGATTCACTTCATTTGTTTGCCCTTAGGGCTGACTACTTTGCAGTGTCGTAGACACCCAATGTCTGAGAACCATTTTTTTCATCTCTTATTCTCTAGTTTTAGTTGTTCCACATGGACAGGTAAATCTAGTGTCTCTGGTACTTACTTTTATTGTCATTGAACATATTTCCCTGGATTAAAATCCCAAATCTATAGGGATAGTAACCTTTCTCCATGTACCAGGTGTATTTTCTTATTTCCTGCTACCTGTTTTCCCCTGCCTATTTTTATAAAGATTTCAGAAGTTTTGCATGTTTTTTTTAAAAATACTCATTACCTTTCCTCTCAAATCAGTTCTGTCTCCTCTAACTTCCCGCACAAGCACCTTAACCGCTGTCACACTAAATTTCTCTTTACTGAAAATTACAATTCATAGTGTAATGAATCTGCTACAATCCCACAATATCTCTGTTAGAAGCTGGAGAGATCTGAGCTGCCAGGTGTCTATGTAGCTGATTTAAGATAATAAGCCAAATGAAAGTAACAGTCAAGCCTTTAATCACTTACTATATAAGCAAGAGGCTAAAGTGGAGAAAGCATCAACTCTCTCTGTTCCATCTTCCCCCTGGAACTGCCTGCTAGTTGAGGATCAGATGGATCAGCACAGACAGAGGGGTTGTCTTACAGCCAAAGGAGCTCTGAGCAAAAGTCTCCTGCATTTTTATTGACCTGAGTCTTGGGGGAGAAAGGAAGGGAGGGCTGGGAGAAGAAAAGTATTGGGTATTGAGTCAGATGCAAGAAAAATGTCTTTAAGGTTACCCCCCACCCCAGCAAACAAATAAGGACATCTCAACAGAGGCACTTGAGGAAGGCCTCAGCCAAAGGGCTGCCAGTCAGGAGGTGTTCACCTGGAGGCCTAGTAGAGGTACACAAGGCAGGAACAGAGACATGCATAAGAATGTGGTTGGCAGGGGGAACCTGAGCCCTTGACTATAAACTCCCTTCAGGGACGGCAGTCTATTGGCTGTGTGCCAGGTCTGGTTGGGGGGGGGGGGGGGGCAGCTTTCCCTCATAGGGCCTGCCAGGTAAAGCATATAATACCTATGTTCAGGCCTAAGAAATCACCTATAGGATTAGGCTTGGAGCAGGAATCCTCAATCTTTACAAATACAAGAGTATGTTCATAAAACCACTGTTTATGGTATTTTTCATTGAAAGCTGAAGAGCTGTTTATTAATAAAAGGATGAAACAAACAAATGTGAAAGCTCAGAAACTATAGCAAGTCCACGTACACACACACACACACACACACACATATAATTTTTTGTTGTTGTTGTTATGTGGGTCTGTGGATTGGCTGAAACAATCTGGTCCAGCTCATCTGGTCCAGCTCTTTTTTAGGCTACAAGTGGAGTTTATTTCTGCTTCTTGGCCACAAAAGGACAAGTATAAACATGCAGAGCCTTTTAAGCCTTGATTTAGAACTGGCACGTTGTGACTTTTATCCACATTCTTTGGCTAAAATAAGTCATTTTATTAAATACAGCTACCAACAATTCATATGTCTTCTCTGTATGAGTTCCTGTGGAGGATTGGGGAGCACTTTTAGACTTTTTAGGCCCTTACCCATAAACTTCCTAGAAGTCCTTTGTCCAGCTGAAAGGATCTACTAAGCATCCCATTATTACTTTCAGAGATTGTCAGTAACAGGCATGACAGTCAAACCCAGAGGCCATGTCTCAATATCAACATCTTAGATTTGGCCTTTATCCTGCCAATGTGTCAGTGGCTGCTCCTTTGATATGGTGAGAAACACCTTCATTTCCAATCCTGAAAGTAATGGAAGGTATGCACTTCTATATGCCTGTGGCTGCTTCCTTTTTGAACTCAGTTCTTTTCTTGAAACCTAGTCAAGTGCAGCCAGTAACAACCAACTCATGCTGTCAGCATTCTACCCTGGATATTCCTCACTTACTGTTATAAATTTATTAGCTACATTTTTTGTCTTCTGTGTTTTGTCAAATGGCATTTTGCCAAATGTTGGCCACTGCATAACACAAGCACCGTTTTCTCAGCCTTCTGAAACATGTTCTTTGGCACCCATTACCCATCCCCAAGTCAATGCCACATAATTTAGATTTTTATTATAGCAGCATTCACTTATAGTTATCAATTTCTGTACCTGACAGCTTTTGCTACGGCATAAATGACCACAAAATTTCAATGACTTGCAACAATACACAGGATTTTTCTTGTTTATGGTTTCTGCAGATCAGCTGGGCAGATGTGCTTCAGGCTGCAGTTCTGTTGTTTGTCTGAAGCATACTGAGTTCACATGATTCCACATGTCTCAGTCTTGGGCCCAGGCTGAGCAGGGCAGGGACTCTCTGGCATGTTCTTTTCAAAGCAGACACTGGAAGCTTCCAAGGGGAGAGGTTCAGAAATACCCAAGTTCTAGGCTTATAACAGGCACATTCTTATTTATTCCCACATTCCTTTAGGCAAAGTAATTCATATGGCCAACCTCAACATCAGTGGAGTAGAGATCTGTACTCCACCCATGAAGGTAGAGGATGATGGAGTAAGCATTTGCTGACTAATAATCTACTATAGTGTGATATGAAAGTATTAACCAAAAGCATTTGCTGTTTTTCAAGTACCTACTGCTCAAAAGAATCACTATACTGAAGTGGCATATTTTAAGTCATATTCTGCAATCCTTCATAATGATAATAAGTTTTAAAAATAATTTGATAAAATAGCTAAAAGAATCTACAAAGAGAAAACATTGCAGAAGAATTTAATTTGTTAATGTAATCTAAGAGAATTAAGAGAAGAGAAAAACATGGAAGATAGGATAAGTTTAAACAATTATGAATAAACAGTATTAAATGTTAAAAAGTGGAGAGGGAAGAAACTCCTGGGAAAGAATATGAATCAGAATGAATTTTATAAACTAAAACATTAAAGATAAATCTCCAGCAAGGTGAAACATGCTCATACATCTACCATAGGGCAAAAATAGAAATGCATATTTCTAACTAGGTCCTCTTGGTTCATTTCTCAAATCCTGAGATCCTCGAAGGGGAGGAGAATCAAGGGGCAAAGGGGGCTCCTTGTTCTTCCCCATCACCTGGGCCTAGCTATTTGAATACTCTTTATAAATCCTGTGAAGGTGAGAAACTAAAGTTTTTGACAGAAAACCACACGTGAGCATGGTCAACCAGTCCACCAGTGGACTTTGCTCACACACAGGAGCACAAAGCAGCAATCCAATTCATTTTTAAATCAGTCTTCAGCATTTATTTTATTGGAATTATTTAGCTATTTTTAGCATTCTATGCTCTTTGAGCATAGAACTATTTTCCTCTTATTTTTAAGAGTAAATATTTCACTTAGAACTATAGCAGATATTTAAATGACTTGAACAGCTGAATTGTATTTGCATATTATTTCTATATTGCTGAAAGAGTGTTGTAAATGAATTCAGCACCATGGTGTTAGGGGACTAGAAAAAGAAACTTGGGAACCAACAGATTATTATCAAGGTAAAGGTACATATTCCCCAGGTGGCAAATTCTACCTATTCTAGCTTTTATTATCCTTAGGATAGTGTTCTATTTATTTCATGAGTACAGAAGTTTTAATTGGATATGTCATGTTTCAAAGACAAAAGAAATGCCTAATTCACTCTAACAAACTTGTTAGTCACTGTTTATACCAAGAGGATTTCTACTCTACTGAGAATAATATTGTTTTCTTTTTCCTTTGTTGATAAATCAAAGTTTTACACTGACCTACAGCAGCCAAGCATACTTTAAAGCAAAATCACCTCAGTCTAACACAGATATGCATCCTTTTAGCTTTGTGTATTCTTTTTGCCCTTCTATTAATTCTTTAAGAAATGTTGTATCCTAAAAATAATTCAATAATAAAATATTAAATTTGTCACAATAATTTATCTGATTAGCAAACATTTGTTATAAGTTTTAGTGTATTTAAATTTTAATAATGTTAACTGAAATTTTATGATTATTTTTTTCCTTTAATTTTGATATCTTGCTTGTACATTTTTGCTTGGTTGAAAGGTTGTGGTAGTCAAATGCATCGTCAGTATATAGGAATCATTTATAGAAACAACTTCACCTGTTATCTGGGTTTTTGTGTGTTATACAGTGACAGTTTTCCTGGAAATTAGATTTTTATGGTTTACTCTGCCTACTGTGTGATCTTTTACCTGAAGAAAAGGGGATGGTAGGGGCTGTTACAGTTTCAGTCCACCCTAATTCGGGTACTGTTTGCTTTGTTCAGCAATCACTCTGATCCTCCTGGCAGGGAACAAGATCCAGAGAACAAAACTAGTAGTGACTGTGTAGATAAGAAGGCAGTGAATTCTGCTTTTAAGGCAAAGGGGGAATAGTCTACAAAAGAATGAAAATAGGAATAAAAGTATAGCATTGTTAACCTGAAGATCTGTTGTACCTTTGAAAATCTTACACTGAGGGAAAAAAAAGACGCTACAAAGATACGTAATTATGTGACTGAAAATCTTGGAAAAGGTCACCATTTAGTTTCTAGCCAAATACTTGACAATAAAATAGGCTAGAGTATTCATAATTGAGGAAGCAGAACCTTTTTCCTTAAAATGACAGGACAGTGTTTCAGCATTATATGAGTTACCATAATACATTATTTATTCTCCACCAGAACAACTCTGTGGATATGGTGAAGATGATGGGGTCAAGAAGAGTACTCCAGAGAAGAATGGGAAAGAAATGTCGGAGCAGACATGGCAGAAGGTAGTGCAATCTTTAAGATATTGAGCTGAGGAAGTTAAATCTGAATTTTAACATAAAGGATTATAGTTTAAAACGAGGGCTCATGAACTTAAACCTTGTGTGCATCCTTAATTTAAATTCATAATTCAAAATCATTGGCTTGCCAAAATGGGTTAAAAAAATCAATGTTAGTGAAATAAATGTGCAAACACTTGTGCTTCTGTTGACATAGATTAAAAATATCTCAAAGATGAAATGAAGAGAATGACAATGGAAATTAAAAAGATGTATACTATATGTGCTTATTAATTATAATTTAGCAATTTAACTTTAAAATGGAACATGATGAGACTCTGTTATACTTCAAAAGGCATACAGGTTTAAAATATTTAAATGATTAAAACTGAGCATAGTTTTAACTTCGGTAAAGTAAAATGGTAACATGTTTATCATTTAATTTTAAACTTAAAAATATACATGACCCATCTCATTTTAGATAGAAATTTATGACCATATAATTTTGGATAGCACTCCCTGCTTTAATAGACCCACTTGTATAAACCCTGTAGTCACTTTACATCATGTCTGTAATTAATAATAAAATGTTCTTTAAATCTTAACATTGATCTTTACAATTTTATACTTAATTCATATTTTTGTATATAAACATATTATTATCAAGATCCATTAAGTTGGCTTGGTTGCATTTTAGCCTCTTTGTTATTGTTATAAAGGAAAATATTCTTTAAAAATTTGTTTTAGTGTTTATTTAGTTTTGAGAGAGAGAGACAGACAGACAGACAGAATGTGAGTGGGGGAGGGGCAGAGAGAGAAGGAGACACAGAATCTGAAGCAGGCTTCAAGCTCTGAGCTGTCAGCACAGAACCCGATGTGGGGCTCGAACTCACGAATGGTGAGATCGTGACCTGAGCCAAAGTTGGATGCTTAATCAACTGAGCCACTCAGGAACCCCCAAAATTTTCTTTAAATGTTTTCATCCTATAACTGGTTTGTCATTTGCTACACTAGATACTTAGATAAAGCTGGAAATACACAAATATATAAACAGAAATATTAATGCTGCTACTTATATTTGTTTCATCTGTGACTTGACTTATAGGAAATCTAGGAATTTACAACAGTTGATGTGATCCCTTATACTTCTAACACTTGCCATATGTCAGGTAACAAAGGCTGTCATCTCAATACTGAGTAACACATATCAGGTTACCACAATAACATACAGAACAAGAAATGCTCACATTCATTTATCTTAAGGTAAATATATAATTGAAATTACACATTATCAACTGGAATGTCATATAGTTTGAATAGCTTCTTTGTTTCAGAACAATATTTTTGTTTGCTGGGGTTTGTATAATTTAATCTGGCTATATAATACTGTGCTACTATCTACCACTATCTTAGGGTAGGAACCCTGAGGAAATCTGTTATTTCTTTCCACCTATGGCTACTACCATAGTGGATCCAGAAATCCATTTTAAGTCTTTAAAACCCAACAGGAATTATTTGCATTGGACCATACTAATTTGCCACTTTTTTTTTTATATTAACCTAATGTAATTGTATGAGTCATGATTTAACCATTTTTAGTTGGGTTTCCTTATTTTAAAAGGATGTATTGTAAACTCATTCAAAATAGGATTAAAAGATAGTAACAACTTGAAAACGGTATTTACTTACATAGTAGAAATGAAACATATAAGATGATTTTTTAATAATATATTAATATTTCACACTATTATGGTATGAGTTGAGTCCCCCGACCAATGTTATCCTGTCAAAGTCCTAATCACCAGCATCTAAGCATGTGACTATATTTGGAAATGAGGTCTTCAAAGAGTCAGTTAAGTTAAAATGATTATTAGGGTTTAAGCTACCCAATATGGTATTTTTTTATGGCAGCCCTAGCAAAGTATTATAGACACTTTACAAAGTCAAGTGTTTTATTTCAGTTTTGAAAGGAACTACCTTTCTGGTAAATTATTTAAATGATCAGTACTGGAGGAAAAGTATGCACTTGAGCTGATTTACAGAAAAATCAAATACCTTTAACAAATCCCTAGGCTTTCATTTTCAAATATATATTGAAATTTTCTTTTCTATTTCTGGAGGCTTAACATCAGGTTAACAACAATTTTAAGAGTGTACTTTGAACAACACTTTAATATGTGCTATGGACTATGGGAAGTAGTGTCTCTGTTTTGTTATTTGTCCTCCATTTTAAACTTAAATGAGCTTAATTTTGACCAGTTCTTATGAGTAAACATAGATTCACTTTAGGCAGTTAACATACTTAAACATTTTAAATGTAACAGACTTTAAACAGACATTTTTCCAGTGTTATATAAAATTTTCATGAGTTGTACCTAACATAAATGGATTTTAGTCAAAAGAAAAAGATAATGCTAATTTCCAGAATTGAAATCTCATACTTAAGGTGTTTGTTACATTTGTTCATAACATATTTTAATCAAAAGTACAAAGTTGATTTAATTTGATCTAATTCAGCAATATTTAATGCAAGTAATTATATTTCAGCTCAAGTAATTTTATTAAGTAGCTGTTATGATTAATAATAATAATAGAGACAATAATGAGGTGGTAATGGTGATGATAAACTGTTTAGAACTCACTGTCTATGAGGAATTGTGGTGTATGATCATGTTCAATACTTATAATCTACAAGACAGATGTTACTAATCCCATTTCACAGATAAGGAAACTTTAAAATAGGTTAAATATTTTACCAGGTTAAAGTAACCTGAGCTGGAAGTAAGATATAGCACAGAAAATATTCAATATCCCCAAGACCATACTGTTTCTTAATATTTTTGTATCACTACTGTCAAAATCAATTTTTTTAAAAACAGTATAATTGCTTACTTCCACAAAATAGATTTTAAAAAATACAGTTTATTCTATTTACTCCACCATGGAATTAACCTGTTAAAATATTTTAAAATATATATATGAAAACTATACTATTGTTTGCAGTGATTAAAACCACTAAGAAACTGAAGAGGTTGTAAAAAGGTGATATTCCCTATCTGGTAGTAGTGTTTACTAAATGGAGAATAAAATTTGGCATACAATGATTTTGAAAAAGTAAATGATTTTTAACCAGAGTTCATGTGTTCTTGAACACTGTATTTTTTGTCACTTTATCCAGCTCTTCAGTGAAGTATTTGCATTGAAAAGGAACAATAGAATTTCTCTTGCATATATGCACAGAGGTCTGCAATAGTCTGATACAAGCTCTTTCATATACCTCTACTCCAGGTCAAGAGTAAGCCCTATAAAGACATAGATCTAACAGTAAGGGAATGTATCATATTACAGAAAAGCAAATTTAAATTAGATGAGATTCTTAATATTGTGTTGGGAAATATCCATGTCCTGGGACAGGATAACTAATCAGTAAAATCTGTTGAATTAAATGAAGAAGGTCGACCTCACAAGAAAAGTAGGGGGTGTAGAAGTACAGGTAAATCAGAAATGACTGAAAGTAATGTTTAGGAAACAGCTTACATCTTCACCACCTTAACTAAATCCAGTAAACTGGAAAGTGGTAAATATGTGCATATTTTCATCTTGCAGATTTCTGGAATATTTTATATCCTTGGTTTTCAATACATCAAATATGTTTTCACCTTTGAAGAATTGTTTTAAAAGTAAAAATGAGTCTATATAGTTTCCCAATCATTTAGATTTCTTGCTTGACTCCAGTCCTTTGTTCATTTCCCATGTGTATCTGGGCGACTCTTCTTCCCCACATAGCTTGTAGAATACTGTGAGGGGCGCAAAATCTTGAATTTGAATCCCAGTTCAAAGAATGTTTACCTCTCTGCATTATTTAAGTTTTCAGACCCTCTGTATCCTCTTCTGGGAAGATAATTGTTGGCTCTACTTACCTCACATGGTTTTGGGATGATCTAGAGAGATCATGTTTATGAAGCCATTCCGTAAACTGTACTTTACAAACAATAGTGATTATTTGTTTTTCAAGATTTAAACTGAAATCAACTCTTTGAAAGTTTCATATTCATGGCTTAGAATTAATTGCTTTGTCCTTTTTGCCCAGACTTACGGCACTTAGATCCTGTCCTTAATCAGTTTTATTTACGCATGTGCCTTTCTTTCCAAATAGTTTTTGAAATCTCTTAAGGTCAGAAATTGTATGTTTTCATTTCTTTGTCCTACAACATGAACATTGTTTGTTGAAATAAATTAATGCAATATTGGAATAATTGTAATTTTAAGTTGTTAGACTTTTTTTGGTAAATGTTTCCTTATTGTATAAACTAAGGACCTCATGACTGCTAAAATTACATTTTTCTCACTTAGAATAAAGTAGACTTGGTAGATTATTTTTTTAACTAGGTAACCATTTTTTCATATGATTGTTAGATATTGAAGAAAATTGTTATTTTATTAATAAAGTTTCTCTATGTATCTATTTTTAGATTTTGTATAAATTGTTTTTTTCTCTGAAAATATGTTTTCACAATAATTAGACTACATAGCTAAAGTGCTTATCTCAGAAAACTGCAAAGTTTATTAGCATACTTAGTTCTGTGTCACTTTGTGTAGAATTTTAACTTCTTTTACCATCTGTCCTTTATTTAACAGATGTATTATCGCATTTTATAATGTATTTATCTACACCACCTTAGAATTATTTAGAAATTAAGTACTTTAGATTTATTTTGTCCTTGTGCTAAGTGTAATTTTATTTTCATAAGTTAGAAATGATAAAAAATATACAGCAGATTATGGTTTTTGGACTTTTAAAAGAATAAACTCTAATGTTTAGGTCATTGAATTGGAAAGTCGGCTAAAATCTTTTGAGAAAAGGTCAAGAAAATTAAAAGAAGGGAATAAAAAATTAATGAAAGAAAATGACTTCCTGCAATCACTCTTAAAGCAGCAACAGGAAGATGCAGAGGACAGGGAAAAAGAGCTAGAACAGCTACAAAGGGGGAGTAAAGAAGTAGAAAAAGATAAAGCTGGACTTCAAGTAAAAATCAGTGAGCTGGAGAGAGAAGTCACTTCCCTAAGGAGACAAGTGGCAGAAGCTAATGGTTTGAGAAATGAAAATGAAGAGCTGAAGAATTCAATGGAGAAACTGCAGCAATTAGCAGACAAAGCTAAATCTGAGATGGCCACCACGGAAGTGAGATCTGGACAATATGATTGTAAGACAACCACTACCAAGGTTAAATTTAAAGCCGCCAAGAAAAAGTGCCCTGTGGGCCGTTACCACACTGTTCTCAATCACTCCATCAAGGTTATGAGCAATGTGTTTGAGAACCTCAGCAAGGACGGCTGGGAGGATGTGAGTGAAAGCAGGTAAGGCTCTCATTAACTTAGCTCTGTGGTGGGGACACTGTGCATATGTAAAGCACCAGCAAATGGAGATTGAATTTCAACTACTGTCGATTTGGTATTCAGAAAAAATACTGTCAGATCCTTTGAAATATCTTGGGAGGTCTTGTTCTGAGCTTATTGACTGAAATTTGCATGCAAAATTAGCCACAACTGCATGAGTATTTGAATAGGTGCCAGGAAACCCAAAAGAAGGCAATGCTTGATTTCTTCCAGTGATGCTATTTTCATGCAGTCATGAGGCTTGAAATTGACAGTTTGGCAGGTTGATTTAATTTGCTGGCCCTTTGCATATTCACCACTGACAGCTAAGGATTCCCAGGCAAGCCTACTAAGTCGGTTTAGTTATCTTGTGACATGCCAACCTGGGAGGAGAAACATTTTTCCCCCTTAATTTAGTTAGATAAATTTTGAATGACCCATTTCAGCTTGTTACCAGATGTCTACAAGCTGTTTAACATCCTTTAAATTAAGAACCATCTTCACTAATTATTTCATGTATGTATTATGCAAAGTCATTGTACTAACTTTAATTGAATGGTGGTTAAAAATCAATTCTTTAAAGTTAAAGCTCTATAAATTCCTGGTCCTAAGTTATATAACACCTAGTGAATAGCAACAGGAGAATACTAAAAATCTATAATATTTCTTTTCCTTACCCCTGGCTATACATTCGTATATGTACTTGAAGCACATCAGTAAAACCACAAAGGCAGGTGGATAGTAGAACACCTCTTTTTATATCTATGTAATAGGGAAGTTCAGTGTTGCCAGAGTTGCCAACAGACAAATAGAACTATTTTCATAATTCTGTCTTGTTTTATAGTGGCATGTATTTCCTTTTATTTGTCTAAGTTTTTTTTTTTTTTTTTTTTAATCCCCAAAAGACATGTGTTTCAGATTTGGGATGTCCCTGGATGGTGTAGGGGTGGAAGAGTTTTCCCTTCTTCCCTTCTAGGTTCTTTGGCTGGTCTCATAATGAAATTGATTTAAGAAAGATTAACAAGAGAAAAAGTATCAGAAGTTTAATAATATGCATACCTCCTGTATACATGGTAGAGGCCCAAGAAAACTGAGTAACTCCCCCCAAAACAGCCAAAACCATCACCTTCAATACCACCTTCAGCTAAAGACAAAAGAAGATGAGGTCAAAGTGTCAGTTATGGGAGGTTATCAGGAAAAGCATAATAAACAAGGGTAAGGTTCTTATGCAGAGTTAAGCCCTTGTCTTCTTCATTGGGAAGAATTTTTACAGATTTAGACTCATCCATCGCTTCCTGGTATAAGGAAGCCTACACACTTACAAATGGAGATTTTCCTTATGCATGCCAGTGTCTCTTAAAAAAGGGTAACTTCTACTTGATTCTCAGAACTTGTCCTATGTCTGTTGTTTCCTAAAAGTAATTCGTATGCCAAAGAGACATATTTGCGGGTGGCAAATTCTGTTCCCCTACTATCACACCTTTGAAAATTCCCCGAGAAGTTTCACAGTCCAGAAGCTAAGCTGACAGATTGATTGCTTCATATCTCACAGAACCAGTGTCACAATCCTGAGAATAGGTCAGTTTAGTTAAACAGTTGTGTCTTATTTCAGCAGGTGGGTCTTGCAGGTGGGCTCCCAAAGTTAGGCCTATTTTGTGTGAGAAATGAGGCATTTAAAAAGGCATTTCTATGGAAGTGAAATAAAAACAGAGGTTAATGATTGGAGCAGACTATAAAATCAATCTTGAATCCTGAAGGCAGCCAGTGGAGAGAAGACATTTCTAGAGGTAGGGGCTGAAGCATCTTTGCAGTTTGAATATCTCCAGTGATGTCATTGGTTGTTTAGGTAAACTTTCTTTAATTTTTTTTTTTTTTTTTTTAACGTTTATTTATTTTTGAGACAGAGAGAGACAAAGCATGAACGGGGGAGGGTCAGAGAGAGAGGGAGACACAGAATCTGAAACAGGCTCCAGGCTCTGAGCTGTCAGCACAGAGCCCAACGCGGGGCTCGAACTCACGGACCGCGAGATCATGACCTGAGCCGAAGTCGGCCGCTTAACCGACTGAGCCACCCAGGCGCCCCTAGGTAAACTTTCTGAGTGGCCCACACAGCAATAGGCATGAAGATTATCTAAACATGAGCTATTGTGGTGGTTTCTCTGAAGTGTATATGAAGTGATCTAGCTTCATTTTGCAGAGCTTTGTGGGGGGAAAAAGGCAGTTTTAGTTCTCAGTGATTAGTTTGATTCCAAGTGGAAACATTAGTTTGGAGAGTCATAGCCAGATATTTGAGGAAACCAGAAGAATTCAGGATTCCATCTAGTTTATAGGTAAACAACAAACCCTCAAGGTAATTAATCAGAACTAGAATCTAATATTCACAAAGGTGTGTTATTGAAACATAATTATTCTCTTTTAAATCACCTTAATTTCTACTAAAGACAGCCAAATTAAGATTAATTTGTTTGCAGAACAAACCTAGTTTCAATAAACTTGGCCTGATTATTTACATAAGTCCAACAAAGATAGTGGTTGACTGTATAGACTCTTCTTAAATCTGTTTTGCTGAAACTTTTCATAAGGAGTTTCAGACTGAACTTTTCCAAAGCTTCTCAAGGCCAAGATGCCAATCCAAGAATTTGCCACTGGAATTGCTTGCAATAGCAATAGATTGGGGTAAATTTCTCTCTTCTTGAAGTCCTTCAAATATCCTGAGGTTTCTTCACCTGCTGGGAAGTAACCATCCTTGCTTACCTGGTATGGCTGCCGGGAACCCTGTAAACAAGCTACCAGGATGTTTTTTCAAGAAGTTTTATTGACTCCATAAAGTCACCTTTCTTCCTTAAAGCTGTCTGGTCATAATCTGAGTCTATGCATACCTCTCTAAAATATGACATTCCAGTCAAAACTTTGGTAATATACTCATTGTTTCCAATTATGTCATGTTACCAAGAGAACAGATTCTTATTGAATTTATGCTAAAAAAAAAAAAAAATAGATTGCCATGAAAATATAAGAATGTTCACTAAGAGTTTCCAAATTCTGGAGGGATCATTTAAGGAGAAAAAGATGTTTCAATTGTTTACACAGGTCCATTTTACCAAATTGCTGTAAGTCCTTGCTAACTTAAGAGGAAAAGTTTTCTTAAATCTGGAAAAACACAACATTTAAAAAATTAGCAATAAAACAAAGTCACAAAACTTATAATCATCCTTACGAGTTCATTAAGTCCCATGTTACTAATTTTTGTTCTGCTTGAATCCAGTTTTCCCCTTATGTTCTGGAAACTCTTATCCAGTTTTATGATCTTAAAGGTATTAGAAACTTGTATTTTGGAATATTTTTCATGAGTCTCCTTGGAGATCAAGCATTTTCCAAACATTTTTGCAAAAGTTTCAGTGTAAAACAATAAGTCTGTAAATGACAAAGAGTTAAAAAAAAGGCCATGGTTAAAGATCTGGTGAGAGTTCCTTACAATGCAGTTGACAGGAGGGGTGCCTGAGTGGCTCATTCTTGTATGCCTCAGGCTCGGTTTCAGCTCACGTCATGATCTCATAGTTCATGGGATTGAGCCCCACGTTAGGCTCTGCGCTCACAGAGCAGAGCCTGCTTGGGACTGACTCTCTCTCCCCCTCTTTCTGCCCCTTCCCTGCTCACACTCTCTCAAATAAATAAACATTTTTTAAAAATGCAGTTAACAAGGAAATTTGGTTATTTCTGTGATATATAATATTTCAAGATAACAACTCGAATTATAAATGATAACATTATGTCAGGACAAATCAGATTTTTAGGAATTTCACGCAAATTCCAGTACACTTAAATTAATAACATATTTCTACACAAATATAACCAAAAAAGTTTAGCATCACTTATTTTGATATGCCCCGATTCGAGAGACCCCCCCCCCCCCCCCCGAAAACAAACCACCAGAGTCCAGAATCAAAGCCAAGCCGCAAGGGTCGTTTATTGCAGGTTCGAACCTGGTCCTCCGCGCACTCGTTGCCAGTGGCGCTAAGAGGCCCCGAGTAAGGGTCTTACAGCTTCTTTTATAGCCCCGCACAAACAAGTTAGGGCCTTTTTTAGAGGTTACAGAGCTGTTGTTGGTTAACATTTAAATTTGAACGCTCAGCAGAACTCGATTGGTTCCTGCCTTTATTTTAAACCATTCAGCAGAACTTGATTGGTTCCCGCCTTTATGTCAGACTACAACCGGGCACGCCCTGGCTGGTTTCGGGAACAGCGGGGGGGGGGGGGGGGGTCTTTTCTTTGCGGTTGAGTACACCTGGTAATTTTTCTCTTAGCCTCTCAATTTGACAACACTTCCCATATAATTTAACATATCAAATCAGCCTAATTAGCTTAATACATTTTTTGAAATGTTCCAGGGACCTTCTGAAATATCTGAGTTTCTTCCAGGTCAGAAAGACTTCATTTAGAATATGATTTGGGGAAGTTTGTCAAGAATATCAAAACGTTTTGGCCACTTGATCATGGGTCACTGTGAGATAATACTTAGTTATCTGTTTAAGGGACAAGACCAAAACTTCACAGGCAAATACAGAAGTTTACATACTTCTCAGCAAAACTTCTTTCTTTGTATCAAGAGGACTAGGTTTATTTAAATAATCAAAAACCTGATCATAAAAATAACAAAGCACAGGGAATTATTTTGATAAAAACACAAAATCTTTGCCTTCAATGTAGATTAGTTTAAAAGGTAAAGAAGAACCTTTCACAGTCTCTTATGAAGAATACACAGATAGTCAAGAAAACGTTATCCTTTTACCATAGACAGAATCAATTTGTAAAATTGTAGCAGCTGCCTTTTGATATTAAAATGCACTCAATTAAATTAATTTTTATCTTAGCCAGTCCTGTCCATCCATAAAATTCCTTTCTAAAGATTCCTTTCCGCAGACTTTCTACAAGTTTCAGATTTTGTCTTGATTTTCCTCTTTTCCATTTTTAAATAACCAGTTTTATGTTGAGATATTCACTTTATTTTCATTCAACAAAATGCATTTCTATTCCTTTTTTTTTTTTTTTTTTTACTGGAAACATATATCTTACTTTTCTTGCATTTAGAGATGTTTTTCATATTATTTCTAACAGTTTTAGTTACATTTATTAATTAGAATTCCTAACCCTTAGAAACCTTAATTTCTAGTGAAAACTAAGGAAGCAATTGTGAACTGTGTGTTGCAACAGCATTCTTTAGATTGCCAAATTTATGAGTACATTCCATAATGTACAGTCTTTCAATATGCAACAAGACATGTTTACTAAGAGACCCAAATAGTTCTTTAATTCCTCTGTAACAACCAGAAGTAGATAGGCCCATGTTTAGTAATTATATTATCTTATTTGGAAATGATCTAGATATTCAGTGAATTTCTCTGAATTTAAGTTAGCAAAACTTTAAAGTTTCAACTTACCTAAGATATTTGGGGAACTGTTTTTAAGAACACATACTGTTAAACGTAATCTCTGTTAAAAAGTTTACCTAAAAACTCTTACCACTACTAATGTCTATCTTAATCACTGGCTTCCAATAATTATGTTTAGACTACCACTGAAAGCTTCATGAGACATTAGACACAGCCAGCCATCACCCTAAGTTATCCTTGCTGATAAATCTCGTAAGAGATACAACATGAAGTTATTTGACTAGTAAACCAAGGCAGAATAAAATTTGTATCTCTGCATTATATTCAATGTTGATAAATCTAAAGACATACCTATTTTAATGAAACCAACAAACTTAAACTAGTTTTTATTTACCAAAGATTATACCAAGTCATGTGAACTTGAGAAACATATGGGTCCATTTTTGTTAATTTCTGAGAATTCAATTTATATAAGTGTTTAATTTTCTTTATGTGAATTAAATAGAGCTATTTTTCAAGTTAATTTTGGTAATATAATCTGGAGGCAGAAAAATATCACAAATCTACAGCATACATATACGGACATACAGAGACCTTAAAATTTTAGACATGAGACAGGTATGAAAATGTAGAACTTACTATTAAAAGAACAGTAGAAATGAGTTAAATTTATCTGTTCAGATGGCTAAAGATTTTTTTTGTTTTTACTAATATTTGTGGAGAAGACATTGATTTTTTATTTGCCTAAATTTCAAATGACCTTTTCCCCTTTTGTTCTTTTGTTAAGAATTACCTCCTTGAAGTTTGTAGAACATTTACATCTCAAAGGCACAGGGAAGGAATGCAAGCTCCTTTAAGAAGAACTTTGGTTTCCCAAGGCCAATGTTTACAAGCCTTTTGAAATAAATAGCAGAGGTTTTGGGAATGGTGAAAAGGATTGGTGGACTTTTAATTGTTTCTGGAACCTTACCTAAGGTCCTATAAAGACTAGATGTTTTAAAACAAAGACAGCTGTTTGAATTCCTCAAAGAATTGCTACAAGGTATCTAAGAACTGTCACACCCATCCAACTATGTTGAATGTTTTTCTTCCCCTCTGGGTATATTTAGTTTAGGAGAGAAGCCCTAAAAAAAAATTCCTGTCAAGCACGGAATATCAGCTTTATTCACAAATTCAGTCAGACTCATAGCTTCCCATCTAATTTCTATTTTTTTAATCTACCCACCAAATCACAGGAGGTAATCCATTTATGAAAACTTTTGCGGATCTAATATTCTGCTTTTTAAAAATTTTTTTTAATGTTTATTTTTCTGAGAGAAAGAGAGAGAGAGCACACGCAAGCAGGACTGGGAGGAGGGGCAGAGAGGGAGACACAGAATCCGAAGCAGGCTTCAGGCTCTGAGCTGTCAGCACAGAGCCTGACATGGGACTCAAGCTCACAAATCATGAGATCATGACCTGAGCTGAAGTCGGATGCTTAACCAACTGAACCACACAGATGCCCCTAATATTCTGCTTTTTTAATCTTTCCACCAATCACAGGAAGTAACCCATTTACAACAACTTTTGAGGGTTCTCCCTTAGTTTAAGAAATTCTTTAACTATGGCTCTTAATTCAGCCTTTGACCAAGGAGTGGAAGATAGCTGAGGAGTATTGCCCCCAGTCGCAAGTGATTTTGTTTTAAAAGGTAACTGTTTAATAGTCTCTTCAGAGTGGAAAGGCAGTTCAGACAAAGAATTAGTGAAATGTGAGCATTCAGGTAAAGACTGATAGAGGGAAATAGTAGGAGTTATGTCAGCCTTAATGATTTTTGTTTTAGGTACCTCTTGGATCTTTAGTATTTCATTTGCCCAATTTTCCAAATATCCACCTCCCTTTTCTTTTTTGATGAGAAACTTATCCCCAATGTTTGCATTTTAAAGAATGGCTCTTAGGTCCTACAGAAGATGGGGGCAGAAAACTTCTATCACGAAGGCATAGAGAAAGTAAGTTTTCTCCAAGATGGAGTTTTTTGGACATACTTGCTTCTTATTAGAGGTCCAGGGTAATTTAAGTTTTTCCTGTTTCTTAAGTGCAGGACAATTCTGTTTCCAGAGTCCCAATACTACAAGCAGTTTGAGTTGAATAGGTGAGGTCTGAGGGTTGGTGACCGGTGAGCTTTCAATTGCTGCCAGAGCCACATTTCTGGTTTTGTAGAAACTTGCAGAGAGGTGGGAAGATTTAAACAAGAGTCCCAGATAGCCAAAAGATATTCTAGAAGGCCAGGAACAGGGAATTGGAGATAAATGGGTGTGGAAGAATGTGGAATTTATATTAGATATTGTGACAAATAAGCCCACTGACCCAATCAAAGGAGGGACACAGATACTGGGAGCACAGTGAAGCAAGGCTTTAATCAAGGTTCTTGCAAGAGCGGGTGTCTGATGGACAAGCACACTTGGAAAGGCAATTTATCTCCTAGTGTGCAAGTCCCTCCCCTGATTCCTCATTGGCTGAGCGCTACAGAGATGATAGCCTTACCCTGACATTGCCTATGCCTGTGTAAGGCAAAAAGTAGTTTGATTGAAACAAATGTACATTCTTGAGGTGACACAGAGACTTCAGTTCTTTGGCGCATGCTCATGGCAAAGCCCGAGAAAAATAAGCCCATGAAATGGAGTGGGGAAGAACCAGGAAGTGAAGTGTCTAAGGGCTTGGGACTCAATTGTTGGTCGGGGGGGGGGGAGTTCATACATATTTCCAATAGGTTGTAAACCTTTTGTTAACTAGACAGCACAACTTTTATTTGGTATTTCTAAAAATGAATCATTCTCACAGATATGGACTCTAATTTTCGTTCTGAATATAATTTCTGTTCTTTCATATTGTCAAGGAAATCCTTAGGGCTAGCTGTTACACTTCTTTGTGTCCACTTTTTAATTTGGTCTTTCCATAGGTACCAATAAGACAATTGTTTAAGATAAGGGCTTTCTAAAAAAAAAAATTCGGGGCACCTGAGTGGCTCAGTTGGTTGAGCATCCGACTTCGGCTGAGGTCATGATCTCGCGGCCAGTGAGTTCGAGCCCTGCGTCGGGCTCTGTGCTGACAGCTCAGAGCCTGGAGCCTGTTTCAGATTCTGTGTCTCCCCCTCTCTCACCCTCCCCCATTCATACTCTGTCTCTCTGTCTCAAAAATAAATGAACGTTAAAAAAAATTAAAAAAAATTCAATTACAGAAGTTTTTCCAATTCAAAGGATCTCTCGTCTGGCCATTGACAGACTTAAAGACAGAATATTCTCACTGACATAAAGCCAAGCTCTAAAGACACAGTATAAGATGACAGAGACAAAAGAAAGCAATTATCAAGTCTGAGAGGAAAGGGATCAATAGAAAACAAGAGTGCTCATAACAAATTTTTACCTAAGGACCAAATTTTACCAAAAAGCTCCACAAATATTGTCTCCTGCTAGTCTAAATTTAGATAAGGACTCTTACCATTCTCACTTCCATCAGACTCTACATGCAGAGATCCAGGAGACTGATGGGTAAGAATTCTTAACTTCTGCCAGCTTGTGTCCCAGAATCCAGAATCTGTCAGCTGCAGCATCCCTGGAGTGAGTCGTGATGGTCCCTTCACAGGTTGCCAAAACTGTAGGGGCAGAAATGTTTTCCCTTCTTCCTTAAGTCTAGAGTCTTTGGTCTAATAATGAAATTGATATAAGACAGATTAACAGGAAAAAGTTTAATAACATGTATACCTCTTATTTATATGGGAGAGACCCAGGAAAACTGAGTAACTCCCCCAAATGACTGATGCCATCACCTTGAAACTATCTTCAGCTAAAGACAAAAGATGTTGAGGGTGAGGAGTCTGTCATAGGAGGTTATCAGGAAAAGCACAGTATACAAGGGTAAAGTTGTTATGCAGATTTAAGCCCTTGTCTTAGCCATTGGTAAGAGTTTCTAGGGATTTAGAGTCCTCTATCTCTTGCTGGTATAGTGAGGAAGGCATCCTTACAATTAGGAGATTGCTTAATCAGAGACATAGAACTGAAATTTATCTTAAAATGTCTTTCTCAAACTTGTTTGCATCTATTAGATTTATCTGAATTTTATAAAGATTCCAAAGCTCAGATGTGAGGTTTTCCAATTGGATGGGGGCCACCAAATGTGGGGCAGCCCCATTGGGTGGAAACTGGGGGTATAGGTGGTAAAAGAATTCACTCAAGGCAGAACAAAAGAGAGAGATGTTTACTGAATACCCCACAAGGGAGCAGCAGGCAGGACAGCAAAGGAGAGACTGTCTCCCACAAGACAATGGTGGGGGGCTGTAGTTAAATGGGGAAGGTGAGGAGATATGGGAATGTATGGAATTTTCCTTTTTTGGTACCCGTGTCCAAGTGTAAGTAGCCCATTGGTCAGCTAGGGCTTACATATATCTTGGGTGGGTTGCCTAATGGGCCTATTTGTATTCAGCCGGGGGTTTGGGGGTCACTGTGGGCCCTTCATCCTCACTCAGATTTCTTTTGTTCAGGTTGGTTGCCTGAAAGCAGCCTCTACATAGGCCACACCCCAGAATAATTAAATCATAACTTCTGTGGTGGGATGCAAGCTTTGTAAAAGGACTCTTGCACAAAGAGTCATGACACCGAGGCTTTTCTTACCAGAAAGCGAGTTTATTTGTGCTGACATGGGCTCAGAGAGTTTGTACCTGAAAAGCTAAGCCCTGAATGCCACGTGGTGTAGTCTTTTATGCATTTTCTATTTCTTTGTCTCCCATATATGGGTAACGCATAAACATACAGGCTGATTGGGTGCTCTCATGTTACAGGGACCTGAGGGACGTCACATATGCACACAGCCAGGTTGCCTTCCCTTATCTTGAGGTCTTTTCGTACCATATTCCTGAGGGAGGGGATTCTACCACAGCTTCACTATTTTTTAAGCTCTCCAGCTGATTCCAATATGTAGACAAGTTTGGTGACCACTCTTTTGTTTTTGTTTTTCAACTGTTTGTTTATTTTTGAGAGAGAGAGAAAAAGGGCATGTGTGAGTGCAAGTGGGGGAGGAGCAAAAAGAGAGGGAGACAGAGAAACTGAAGTAGGCTCTGCACTGACAGCAGAGAGCCCCATGCAGGGGCTTGAACTCACAAACCATGAGATCATGACCAGAGCCAAAGTTGGACTTTCAACCCACTGAGCCACCCAGGTGCCCCAGGAGCCACTGTTTTAAATGATCATTGGGTCAAGCCCTCGTCTTCAGACAGGTAAAAAAAAAAAAAAAAAAAAAAAAAAAAACCTTGAAAACAAATTGATGAAGGTGAGGAAGAAGGATGAATCTGCATTCCCATTTCTTTTTGACCCCTAAGGTTTTCTTCCTTGTTCTCAAAAGCCATTAGAGATAAAATCCTACTCAGCTTAAAACCCACTAATCATTTATCTGTCTTCAAGGAAATCCTAGTTTCAGCTAATTATATCTCACCAGTTGATACTACCACACTCTTCATAATAGAAGTGGTGCAGTTTACTCATGCGTGAGTATGTATGTGTGAATAGATACATGAAAGCTAAGTAACACAGTTCTAATTTCATCGTATTGGTACACGTGCAGATGGTCACATATTTTGGGAGATCAATCATACAATATCTCTTAAAACATAAGATTGTCATTTAAGTTGCTTAGCAGTGAACTTGATTTTACATTGTGAGGATTAAGTGTTATATTTCCTGCCTGACAGAACACTCTCAGGAATCACTCAGCTGCAAATAATACTCAAACAATTAGAAATCCCACAGTGGACCTTCAGGACTTTAGAACATTCTATTTCTTTTAGCTTTTCATAGTCTGAAATATAAGAAATTTACTTGAATGCTGAGAAAAGCAGAACTTTGTCCTTAATATATGAATATAAAATACTTTATTATATAATTATGACCTTGTTAGTATTTATATATTTATGACTATTTATCTTTCCTAGTTGAGCAGTATTACAAAAACATGCTATCAAATGACAAAAATAATACAGTTTAGAAATGAGTGTGAAGTCCTTCATTCAAGTGAAAACAATCCATGGAATGAAGGAGTACACTGCCTAGCAATCTATGGTGCACTCTTCCTAAGGGTTTTGGGCAAGAAGGAGTTTTATAGAAGAAGCAATGCAGAAACAGGGCATAGTTGGCTGGGAGGTTAGGGATTGATTGGTTGGCTGGGAGGTTAGGGATTGATTGATTGATTGATTGATTGATTTTTATATGACCAGTATGTCCTGGTCTGTAGAGTAAAGTAAGTTAGCTAAAGCTGTGTTGGAGGGTTGTGATTGGTGTGTATCAGGTTTCCTCGACAGTGAGGAGTTCTGTATAGACGTTGTTTTGTGTGACCTGTCACGCATTTCTGCCCAGATCTGCACATACACAATCATGGGGGGCTTTGTTGGCTTTCCATATCTGGCCTCAGGATTGGAACTGGCCCTTCTGTTTCTGATGCCAGGAGGGATTAACTTGCCTCTCCTCCTTGAGCCAGACCATGCTGGCCCCCTGGAATGGATCAGGGAGGGAAGAGGACTATGCAGACACCCAGCCTCCTAAGATTGTGAGATATGATAAGAGAAACAGAGAAAAACCAGCTCGCTCTGGACTGCACTTAGGCAAACTTAATGACTAATCATAAATCACACATGGGTAGTATATATATTGCCCTGGCTGGAATAGCTAGTTGGAAATCTTACCTGAGGGGAGGACGCTGGCCCAGGACCCTCAATTACCCAAGACCCTCAACTGAGCCTCCAACCTGGCAGTTCATTGCAGGGCTTCCCTAGCCAGAAAGTTGGATATTGTGAGTACATGATTTGATGTATTAAGCCTTCTTTGTTCTTCTCTATACTTCTCTCCCTCTTTATGTTTACTATAGTTGCTTAATTCCTTATATTTCCTTTCCCTTATAATTAATAAAGCTTTCTTCCATGAAACAAAAAGTTCAGCTATTGCAAATTACTATTATTCAGAACAGGTGTTTACTATAAATGCAGCTCACTTAGTTCAGATTTCTGATAGAGGCCAGGCCACTGGCACAGCCTGCATTTTGTGGGTCCATTACTTAGCTGGAAAAGCCAGTTGCTCAACTATACAATGGGGAAAATATGGGACTTTGCAATAGTATACATAAAAATATTTTAGGAAGTTTTAATTAAATCTTGTTTGAGTCTACAGTACAATGTACATTCCAGAAAGCTTGCATAATTTTAGTCTGCATCTACCAGAAATTGTACTAATTAATTCACATAGTATCCTTGGAATATGAAATTGAATTCTGGACATAATGCTCCATCAAGATAAGGTGGAGTGACCAGGGTGAAAAAACATCTCAAAAGCACACATAATAGGAATGTTTGAATAAGCTAGGGATGTTTTTTTTACGAGATGTTTCAAGCATCAAATGACCATATCCAAATATTTAAGAGATCATCCATGTGGAAAAGGAATTAGACTTATTTGAATGTTCTACTCAACCTCAGCACTTTCAATCAATCTTCCTTCTCATTAATACAAACTATTAACATAATTTTACTTATTTTCTTGTTATCTGAACCCACCCCTTTAGGATGAAAGCTGCATAAGGGCAGAGATATCTGTCTCCTTTATTCCTTGTACTTTATCCTTTGTGCTTAGAAGAGTGCCTGGCACATAATTGGTGCTTAGCAATGAATGATGAATGGACATTTTACTGAATGATGAGTGGACATAAGAGATGGAACTGAGATCAGTGGGTGAAAGCCTCGGAGATTCAAAACTTGTCTCAGACTCAGGGAAAACTTTCCTGTGAGAAACGTTAAAGCTTTCTGCCCTGGCCCAGAAAGTAGTAAGTGCTCCAATCCTGGCAGCATTAAAACATGTGCTTCCCAAGTTAGCGCTTAGTGGAAATACTACAGAAGTGGCACTACCAGGCATTTGGTACTAGATATTCTAATTTGTTGATGAGATTTTACAATTTTGTAAAACACTTCCTTTTGGCATTTACTTTCTTTTCATTTAGATGGCAAGTAAATAAGACGTTGAATTGTTTTTCAATAGGCATACTCTTTTTCTTTGCTAGATACACTTTTCAAATATGGTATACCTAAGGGAATTGTAATAAAGAGGATATTTGGTTGTGAAAAAAATCAGGATCACTGATGCAATATAACATTTATCAGGTGAAGAAACATGGTCCAGAGACAGTAAGTAACTGAAAGGGCCATATAGTCAGAACTCTAGTCCCAGGCCAGTGCTTGCTTAAGGCTGTTCATTCTACTGCAGTAGTAGGTCTCTGTGTGAGTGGTGTTCAAATTCAGTCACCAATGTGGATGTCCCATCAGGTTAATTAAAGAAGTCCTACTTATTTATTCGTCTTAGTAAGTTTGAGGTCATGTACAGAATTAACAGAAATCACAGACTGTAAAACATGTTTAGACTAATTTTTTTCTTAATTTAGAGGACCAGTAAATGTTCAAATTAAACTTCTAGCTTTAAGTGCAATATGTGCTAGAACAGTATTTGATCTTGAACTTAAAATAGGTACATTTAACAACTCTTCTTCTTGCGTTTCATATTCCCCACTTTTTCCCAAAAGCAGTGATCCCGAAGCGCAGACCTCTCAAAATTTAGGAACAATTATTGTAGAAACATCCCAGAAAATAAGTGCTATAGAAGATGGAAGAGACCAGAAACAAAGTGACCAAACAGAAGGTAGCCAAACGCAAGGAAAAGATATGGTACGAATATATTCAAACACAGATGGCAAGACCCCAAAGGTATATGACACAGTGTTCCTTGATTATAAGCTATGTTTTTAATTTTATCTTATGTTTCATAACTTATTTTTGTTGCTAATAATTTAATTTGCATCCTTAAAAAATTTTTTTTCTGTGAAGTATATGGTGAAAATACTCAACTTTTTAATAATTTCTTAAGAAGACTAGTTAGGAATCACAAGACTCAAGGAACAATATGATTGGTGAGTTTTATGAGTTTTAATTCTGCCTCATATATCCCAGCCTGCATGCTGAATAAACCTGCCACCTGGAAACACTTTCATCAAATGATGAAAGGCCCCAATAAAACCCTGTTCTCTCTTGTTAAAGGACCAAGAAAGGGGCAGCCAAGCAAGATAGAAAATTTTTACACAGTAATCACCCTACTCTACCCAAATACCACAGAAAAAATTGCAAACCTACCTCTACTCACATTGATAAAGACCTAGTGGGGAACCTAGGCTTTTACTCTCACCTGGCTCTAAGGAGTCACCCCCAACTTCTCCTCCACCCATCAGGGTGGTGTTAGAGAAGACAAAATGAGCCAATGGTAATGACTCCCTGCCATCTTGTCATCAGAGGCCATATAAGGAGCTAGACATCTGAGTTCATCCATCAGTGAAAAGATGACCCTCTCCCTTCCTTGCAGGGTGATTTCAAAGGCCAAGGGCAGAGATGGGGACTGTCACACCTCCTGTATCTATAAAGCCTCTCACTCCCCACTCCCCACTTTGTCATTGGACTCTAAGTGAGGAGCAGAAACAAGTCCATGCTCCGTCTCCCAGGCAGGATGGCATCAACCTTTGGGGAATTTGAACTTTCACCTCCACCAAGCAGTAATGAGGTGCTCCTCCCAACCTCTTTGGTGGGGACTTCCCATTCCCAGTTGGCAGTAATGAGGTGGTGCTCCCTTGCTCCACCAATGTGCTATAAGAGGAGGCCTGCTAGAAGAAATAAATAAGATCCAGAGTCTTAAAATAAAATAGGCAAAATGTCCAGGATACAATGGAAAATTACTCATTATAGCAAGAAATCAGAAAAACCTCAACTTGAATGAAAAGTCAATCAACAGAAGCCAATAACAGGATGACACAGATGTTGGAACTACATGACAAGCATTTTAAAGAAGACATTATAAAAATGCTTCAACAAACTGTCACAAACAGACTTGAAACAAATGAAAAAATAGAACATCTCAAGAATGCAATGGAAAGTCTCAGCAAAGAAATAGAAGATATAAAAAAAGAACCAAATGAAATTTTAATAAGAAATAAGTATTTTGTGAAGATTGTGACATCAATTCCTACCACTCAGTGTCAAGACTGATTACAACAAACGCCCACCATGAGAGGAAGAAAGGTTTATTTTTTACATAATGGAATACAGAATCTAGAATGAATTCACAAGTATAAACAACTGATTTTTGACAGAGAGGCAAAAGCAATTCAATAGAGGAAGGATGGTCTTTTCAATAAATAATGCTGGAGTAATTAATTGGATATCCCTAGACAAGAAAATGAACCTATATCTGAACCTCACACCTTGTGCAAAAATTAGCTTGCAATGGATCACAGATATAAGTGTATAACATTAAATCATAAAAATTTTAGAGGGAAACATAAGGAAAAATCTTCAGAACTTTGGGCTTGCTGAATAATTTTTAGAGATGATATCAAAAGCATGATCCCTAAAAGAAATTATCAATAAGTTAGACATCATTAAAATTAAGAAATTTTGCTCCATGAAAGGACCTCTTTAGAGGATATAAAGACATGCTATAGACTGGAAGGAAGTATTACAAACCATATATGTGACAAATGACTCATACTTATATATAAAGATTTTGTTGGGAAACAACAGAATGCTGGCAAGGATGCAGAGAAACTAGATCTCACATATAATAATATAAAGTGGTACCCCACTCTGAGAAACAACTGGCAGTTTCTTTAAAAGAAAAAAAAAGAAAAGAACAAATCATACACATCATACAACCCCAACTATTTCTCTCTTGGACACTTATCCCAGAGAAATGAAAATCTGCGTTTACCCCCAAAATCCTATATATGAATGGTCATAACAACTTTATTTCTAATACCTGAAAAACTAACAACAACCAAAATTTTCTTCCATAGTTGAATGGTAAATTGTGATACATCCATTCCATGTAATACTACTCAGCAAAAAAAAAAAAAAAGATGCAAATTATTGATACATACTATATCCTAGGTTTGCTTCTTCAAATTTCTCATCTTGAGTTCCTTGAGTTTCCTTTAACATTTTTCCATATTAAAAAGACACTTTAAGTGTGCTGATTTCAAAGTTTAAAATTTCTAAAATTTTTTCTGAAATTTTAGTAAGTAATAATACTAGAAATGGTTCTTTTTAATTTAGATCCAGTTAACTTGATATCAGGTCTGGTGACGAATACTGGTAATTTGGTAGTTCTGTCTGGGACATTTTTATAGTGTCATGACTGGCTCTTAAGGCCTAATATACCAATGAAACATTTAAAAAAATATATATCTGATATACTGGTTCTAAAAAAGTTCAAATGAGGCCTTTCAAAAACAAACATTTTGAGAATGAAACAAGTTCAAAGGAAAAGTAATTGGTTTAAAGGAAAACCCTATCTTAGATAAAATATTTGGCTCATTGCCAAAGTAACACTGGATAAAATTTATTTTTTTCTACCATTTTTATTATAATTATTTTTTCTGGAATTGGGATCTCTGAAAAAAAAAATCCTTTTTTAAAAGAATTTTCTAGATTGGTAATGTACCTGTTTCCCAGCCAATAAATTCTTAGATATGACCACATATTTTAGTAGTATGATTTATAATACTTTAGAAACATGTTCCTATTTAAATTTTTGCTTTGGAGAAGCGTTTTTAAATTTTTTTAATCTGCTGGCATCTCTGATTACAAATCTGAAATTCCTGGGGCAATGATAAGAAAAAAAATTTTTTTAATTTGTGTTTCAAAATATCAAAACACTATCTTATGTTTCTGGTATAGTAAAGGTAAAAAGCAGACTCAATATAATATGAATAGTGTAATTCCATTTCATTCTCCAGAATAACCTAGATGAAAATATCCTAAAATTTTGACCATGGTTATTTCCAGGCAATAGGCTTTCTGGTCACTTATTTTCTTTTCCTGCATTTATGGATATTTTTTTCCCCAGAGAACACATATCATTTTGGATAATGGTATATAGAGCTTTACATATACACATACAATGAAAAATACTAAAAATATATAAAGCATTAGATGGTTTCTAGGAGTCCTAATATTCAATAAATCCTTGTGTAAATGGGCTATAAAACTCTATCCATATCCCAGAATGGAATGCTGACTGTGACAAGTAAATTAATTTTTTTCTTTTACCTTTGACTCCCTTTCCTCATTTCTCTTACCCTCTCCCCTGCCTCCAATCCTTTTTAAAATTGGTGAAATATTTTGGAACAAAAGTCATGTCTTCATTTTAGAATGTCCTGAGGAAAACATACAATTTAAAGGAAAGTTACTTTATTACCATCAGCATTTGCCAGCTTTATTTGTCAGAAGGGATTAATCAGTCTCCATGCAACAGATAACAGTATTTGACAAAAAGACCTAGGTTCCCAGAGAATAAGATGTTAAATTATTCTTATTTTATTTTTGTTGTTTTTACTGTATTTACTCCTGGATTTTAAAACTGTCCACAGGTTAAATTCCTACTAATTCAGGGTTGATTGTATTTGTATCTTCTGCCTGCTAGTTGATAAGTCAACTTTAATGCACATTTATGTTCATTTATAAGTTCTTGGTATCAATTATAGAATTTGTTTAGATTTTTTTGAGTTTGCATAAATAAATATATATATATTTTAATAAATATATTTTTAGGTAAAGAAATATTATTTACTATGTTCATTCACTTGAAGTTGTTATTGAGTAATAATGTAATTTTTATTAAAACTTTCAAATTTAGGATTATTTTCATTCCAAGAATGCCAGAAAGCCAACTTTTCAAAAGAAGAATGGTAATATACAAAAGAGTTCTCATACAACAGTTTCTACCAGAGGTAAGAATGTATATGAAATTAACAATGTCTTTTTAATTTAATGTATTTTTAAAAATATTATGAACATTCTTTTTGTATAGTTAACAGAGAAAAGTGGAAAAATATAACTTCCCAGAAGTCAGGTAGCAATATTATTTTATTACGAGAACGTATTGTATCTTTACAACAACAAAACAGCATACTTCATAATGCCAAAAAAACAGCGGAATTGTCTGTAAAAGAATATAAAGAAATAAATGAAAAACTCCTTCAGCAGCAACAAGTATCTGATCAACGATATCAGACAAGCAGACAGACAATAAAGGTAAAGGAACCTTAAAAATCAATTATAATAGACTATATTATCAAGGTGGATATTTTGTTTTACATGTGTTGTTCCTGTTCATTGTTGTGTTATAACATTTTAAGGACAGGCTTCATTAATGCATTTATCTCACTTAATTTGCCCATGTCTAAAACTTAGAATTTATCATTATAAATCAAATTATTAAATAGTAATTGCCTCAGTTCCTCTTTACAAATACTAGCATAAAATGTGAAGAATTTAACATAAATATCTATTTTAATGTGTTCTTATAATTTACCTATGCTTTTTGAATTGAGTTTTCTGCAATAATTTGTAGACACATTATAACTTACTGCTGGTTATCATAATTTAATCTTAAAGCACATGGAAAGGAAAAGATTGTTCCTGAAGTCTCCGTTCTTAAAGGTATTTGCTTGTATAAAAAATGTTTTGTTGAAAATTTGTCAGAATTCATCAATGTAGAAAGTAATTTTTATTTTTATTTATTTATTTTTAACGTTTATTTATTTTTGAGACAGAGAGAGACAGAGCATGAACGGGGGAGGGTCAGAGAGAGGGAGACACAGAATCTGAAACAGGCTCCAGGCTCTGAGCTGTCAGCACAGAGCCCTACGTGGGGCTCGAACTCACGGACCGTGAGATCATGACCTGAGCCAAAGTCGGCTGCTTAACCGACTGAGCCACCCAGGCGCCTCTAGAAAGTAATTTTTAAATCACTGTCATACATAATTTTAAGTTATGCTTAAATTTTCTACTTCTAATATCTAGTGCTTTGATTCAAGCAATACTTAGTAAATGTTTTAATTATAAAGGATTACTATTATAGTAGTTATACTAATAAGAACTGTCTCTGGCTTCATTCCCAAAGTAGCCTAATAAACCAGATCTGACCCATGTTCCAAACTTACATGGAGAGTTACTTTCTACCATCTGGATTTTAAAAATTTATTAGGACTTATTTTCTGGCCTAACAAATAGTAGATATGGCAGAATATTCCATGTGCACTTGAAAACAATGTGTATTCTGCTGTTGTTGGATTGAGTGTTCTCTATATATCTATTGAGTCTAGTTGGTTAATAATGATGTTCAACTCTTCGATATTCTTGCTGATTTTCTGTCTAGGTCTGTCAGTTATGGAGAGTGAAGTATTTAAGTCACCCACTATTAATTTTTTTTGTAATAACTTTAATGACATATAATTCACATACCATAAAATTCTCTTATTTAATTCAGTGGTTGTTACAATATAGACAAAATTGTGCAACTATTACCAAAATCAATTTTAGAACATTTTCCTAACTTCATAAAGGTACCCTGTACCTTTTATCTATCATCCTTCTCCCATCTCTGCTAGCTCTCTGCAACTACTAACCTACACTCTGTCTATATAGTTGTATGGGCAGAAAAAATTTTCCTTCTTCCCTTCTAGGTTCTTTGGCTTGTCTAAAAATTAAATTGTCATAAAACAGATTAATAGAAGAAAAAAAATTAACTTCATGTATATGCAAGCCCCATAAAAAAATGAGACCCAAAAGGCAGCTAGATAATTGAAGTTTATATAACATCCTGAGCTAAGGAAAGGGGTGGAGGTGTGGGATACAAAGGGAGGGAGGACTTTCACAGGAAATCTAGAGGAGATGTTTGGAAAACAAAGGTTGTTCTGTTATGTAAATAAATTTCTTAGGTAAAAAAGTATTTCTGATAATATTTCTCTTCCTGGTAAGACTTGCTTTCCAGTGTAAATTTAGGCAATTGAAAGGAATGGATAAAGAGTTTTTCTTGAATCTGCTGGGTTTTGGTTGCCTTTAGCTCAAAACAATCCTTATGCCAAAGAGACATAACTTGGGGTGGCAGAATCTGCTTCCCTTCAAGATTTGCCTATCCAGACATTTCATACAGATGGAATCTTAGAATATGTGGCTTTTGGTGTCTGGCATCTTTCGCTTCTCATAATGTTTTAAACATTCATCCACGTTGTAACATGTATCACTATTAGCATAAAGGTTTTGATGATTATTCCTCCATAAAAGAAATTTAAAAACAAGCAAACATTATTGGGAATCAGCATCTTCATAGCACTTTGTGCAGAACCTAATCTTCTAAGTAAGGATCCATGTAATAATTCTAAGACACTTGATGGATCAAGGGAGCCACAAATTTTCTGATGAAGTTTTGGGGTGATGGTGGGGTGGTCTGGAGCCAGCAAGCAAGCAAGAATTCTTGAAGACATCTTTGATGCAAAAAGGTGATTTTACTAAAGCATGGGGACAGGACCCATGGGCAGGAAGAACTGCATGGGGTTGTGACAGTAACTCATTATATACCCTCAGGTTGGGAGGGGGTCAAGGATAGGGTAAGTCTCTAAGGAATTTTGGGAGCAAGGTTTCCAGGACCTTCAGGGGCTAGCTGTTGCTAGGAAAATGCCATTTATTACCATTTAATAAAACCTCAGTCATGAGACCCTTTAGATGCATATCTGGGGGCCATATGCTTGGAGTATGATTGCCAGCATATATCTTGGGGGAGTTGAGATAATGGAAGTTGACTTACAAGGTCCTTGAGGTTGGGATAATGTTAAGCTAAGGTTCTCTTTTGTCCCTGGCAAACTGTCATCATCGAGGCAGCTGAGCTCCTGGAGGACGGTCACTCTGCCCCGTTCAAGGCCTTGTCAATGGGCTGTAGGCAGTAAGGGAATTTAATTTTTAATTTGCCTTAGTTTCCCATATCACCATGGCAAGTACTTAAACCCCTTTCCTTTGTTCTTGGGCAGCCAGGAGTGTCCAAGGAATATCACTCAGATCCCACCTGGGGTGGCGGGGTGGGGAGGAGGTGCTAGCTTGTGCTTTACCCCTCAGCCTGCCTCATGCTCCCTCATCATTTTCTAAGCCATATGTTCCTTGGAGATCAAATAAAAGCATATTACATGAAAACTACAAAGCATTTTTTGAGACTTTCTATGTACATTGAGGAACGCTTATAATGCCTCTAGGAAATTCTGGAAATTAACCAAAGACTTGCAACAGTCTAGGGAGTGTTCTTCAAGAAAAACAGCTGAACCTAAATAAGAACAGGACACTGTGTGGCATTTTAATTTGCTTTGGTCCCATTCCCTGCTATCCTAGCTCAGCAGTATCCTGGGAATAAAGATGGTTCATGTCCCCCATGCAGCCTGGCAACTACCAGAAGAAATGGAATGGAACTAGAGCCCCTGCAAAGCCTGATTCCCAAATAGTTGTCATCATTTGACCTGTCTGATGCTTTCCTGGAAGACCCCAGTTGAAAAGCTGACTCTGATCCCAGTCATTGTGAGCAGCCTTCTTAGCAGGTTTGGTGGGTATGGGATTGTCAAAACAATTACAGGCAAGTGTTTTAACTTCAAGCTGCCTGAGGTGATAGATTCCAGTTAAGGTCAAACAGTATATTAACCATATAGCTTAAAAGGAAAACTGGGAAATGAGATGTCCATAAAAGTTTCAAAAGGCTATGACATCTTCCTGGGAATCTGGAGGACACATACATTCATAGAGCTTTGTGAATACTCAGGTAAGAAATGAGAAAGCCTAAGTACTTGCCTCTGTCTTACATAAGGCTTTGTACAAGAAGATAGTAAATATTAAGGCAGTATTGTTCATAGCAGCATTACTAATAATAAGCAAAAGGTAGAAATAACCTAAATGTCCATTAGTTGTTGAAAGTATAAATTGTGGTATATACATACAATGGAATATTATTAAACCATAAAAAATAATGAGTATTGATATGTGTTACAACATGGGTGCAACTTAAAAACATATTTAGTGAAAGAAGCAAGTTAGAAAAGACCACATATTTTGTGATTCCATATATATGAAATACCCAGAATAGGTAAATCTATAGAGACAGAAAGTAGATTCATGTTTGCTTTGGGCTGGGGGTAAAGAAGAATATGGTAGCAATTGCTGAAGTATGTGGGTTTCTTCTTAAAGTGATGAAAATGTTCTAAAATCGACTATGATAGTGGTTGAACGTATCTGTGAATATATACTGGAAAACCATTGAATTTTACACTTTAAATGGGTGAATAATGTGGTATGTGAATTATATATCAGTAAAACTCTTTTTAATGTTAGTTTTAAATGGGAAAATATACCAACAAATAGTAGTATCTGCATGGCTTTTACTGAACAATACATTCATGGTTGACAGAATAATATAATAAAAATCATTCTCCATTCAAATTAATAAAACCTACTACCAACATAACAATTATTTATGTAATAAATAATGGTAAAGTGTAATAGCTATATAACATTTTAATCATTTTTTATGTTTATTTATTTATTTTGAGAGACACAGAGAGCACATGTACAAGCTGGGGAGGAGCAGAGAGAGAGAAGGAGAGAGAATCCTAAGCAGTCTCCAAAGCCTGGCAGAGGGCTCAATCTCATGAACCATGAGATCATGACCTGAGTTGAAATCAAGGGTTAGATGCTTAACTGACTGAGCCACCCAGGCACCCCTAACACTTTTAGATGTATAGAACCTACTGTTAGACAAAGCACTTAACTTCAATTATTATTAAATTCAACAAAGTAAAATATAGTTAAAGTTAATTTTCCTAAAATTAACTTCTAATTAAAACTTGTGTTTTCTTTTTTCTAACATATTCCATTGTGTATTGCAAAAGTAAGCATCAAGGAATAGACTGTTAAAGCTAATAATATTGACAGACTATCTTTTCCAGTTTAAATGCTCAGTTCTTTGACCTAAGAGCCTTACTCATAATTCAGCTGAAACATGTGACAAATGAGTCTCAAGTCCTAAGAATAACAAGGTGTAAATGTTAACCTCTTTTGTTCTAGTAACATTACTTAATTGTATCATAACTGTGGAAACTCCTTGATAGCCACATACGTGTCATCATGTGGATTTAAACAGCATTGTTTCATAGAAGCAAACTACCAGAACCATATTATAAAAAAAGATGCAGCTTTACCTGTAAAAACACCTTTTAGAATATCTTTTAAATGTTTTGTAGTAGGTGTTAAATAATTATATATAAGATACCAGCTGGCAGATATCAAATGTAAATGTTTGTGGTATTTTACATACTAGAAAATTTATTTTATGGTAAGCTTTCCCCTGAAATAATATGTGTTTCAAGAAAGTATAATACTCCATGTCATTCATTTAAATATGAATAGATGAATTATTTTATTAATTTCCTTTCTGTATTTGTTTAAATAACAACATGGATTTCAAGAGGCTTATTATCACTGTGGATTGCATTGTGTTCTCCCAAAATTCATGTGTTGAATCCCTAACCCCCAATGTTATGGTATTTGGGGATGGGGCTTTTGTGAGGTAATTACGTTTAGATGAGGTCATGAGGGAAGGGCCCTCATGGTGGGTTTAGTGCCCTTATAGGAAGAGAAAGAGAGCTCTCACTAGAACCTGATCATGCTGACATTCTGATCTCATACTTCCAGCCTCCAGAACTGTAAGATATTAAATGTCTGTTTTTTAAGCTACCCAGTCTATGGGGTTTGGGTTGTTGTTATTATAGCAACCCAAGAATAGTAATGCATATTTTGGTGCTAGCTTTGGGTGCTATTGTAACGAATATCTAAAAATGTGGAAGCAGCTCTGGAACTATGTAATGAGTACATGCTGGAAGCGTTTTGAGGTTCATACTAGAAATATGGACATTAAGGATATTCTGGAGAGGTTTCAAATGAAAATGAGGAACATGCTTTTGGAAACTGGAGGGGAGGCAATCCTTGGTGTCAGAGAACTTGCCTGAACTGTGTTCTAGTGTTTTGTGGAAGGTAGAATTTGAGAACAATGAAATTGTATGTTCTTTTATTAAAACTTTATTTTAGAGGGAGTAGCTTTAGGTCAGAGCAAAATTGAAAAGAAGGTACTGAGATTTCCCATATACTCCATGGCCCCCCACATGCATAGACTCCCTCATTATCACTATCCCCACCAGAAAGGTACATTTATTACAATTGTTGAACCTACTTTGATACATCCTAATTACCCTAAGTATACAGTTTACAGTTCACTCTTGGTATTGTTTGGGTTTGGACAAATGTATAATGATATATCTCTGTTCATATATTCATTTTCACTGCCCTAAAATTCCTCTATGTTTCACCTGTTGATCCTCTGCTGGCCACCCCCACCTTGCCTCAATCCCTGGCAACCACAAGTCTTTTTACTCTCACCATAGCTTTGCCTTTATAGAATGTCATATAGTTGGAATCATACAATATAAAGGGTTTTCAGATTGGCTTCTTTCTTTTAATAATATACACCTAAATATCCTCCCTGTTTTTTCATGACTTGATAGCTCATTTCTATTTAGCATTGAATAATATTCCATTGTCTGGATGTGCCAGTTTATGTATCCACTCAGCTTCTGAAGGACATCTTGATTGCTTCCATGTTTTGGCAATTATGAATAAAGCCACCATAAACATCCCTATAGAGGTTCTTATGTGCATATAAGCTTTCAGTGACTTTGGGCAAATACCAAGAAGCATGGTTGCTGGATCATATGTTAAGAATATGTTTAGTTTTTGTTGTTTTTGTGTTTTTTTTTAAGTTTATTTATTTATTTGGAGAGATAAGGAGAGCACATGCCAGCAGAGGAGGGGCAGAGAGAGAAGGAGAGAGAGAATCCCCAGCTGTCAGCACAGAGCCTGACGTGGGGCTTGAACTCACAAATGATGAGATCATGACCTGAGCCGAAAGCAAGAGTCAAAAGATTAACTGACTGAGCCACCCAGGCCCCCCAAATATGTTTGGTTTTGTAAGAAACTGCCAGACTGTCTTCCAAAGTACTTTACCATATTGATTCCCACCAGCAATGAATGAGACCCCCATTGCTTCACATTCTCACCAGCATTTGTTGACAGTGTTGTGGATTTTGATCATTCTTTTTTTTTTTAAATTTTTTTTTTTTTTTTAACGTTTATTTATTTTTGAGACAGAGAGAGACAAAGCATGAATGGGGGAGGGTCAGAGAGAGGGAGACACAGAATCTGAAACAGGCTCCAGGGTCTGAGCTGTCAGCACAGAGCCCGACGCGGGGCTCGAACTCACGGACCGCGAGATCATGACCTGGGCCGAAGTCGGCCACTTAACCGACTGAGCCACCCAGGCGCCCCTGGATTTTGATCATTCTAAAAGTGTGTAGGGGTATTTCATTGTTGTCTTAATTTGCATTTCCCTGATGACATATTATGTGAACCATCTTTTTCTATGCTTATATGCCATCTGTTTGTCTTCTTTGGTAAGGTGTCTGGGTCTCTTGCCCACTTTTTAATTCAGTTGTTTGTTTTCTTACTGCTGAGTTTTAGGAATTCTTTGTATATTTTGGAAAACAGTCCTTTTTCAGATGTGTCTTTTGTAAATACTTCTTCCAGTCTGTAGCAGTATGGGCCTTCTCATTCTCTCGACATTTTCTTTTGTAGAACAGAAGTTTTGAATCCTAATGAAGTCTAGCTTATCAGTTATTTTTTTCATGGATTATGCTTTTGGTGTTGTATCTAAAAAGTGATCTCCACACTCAAGAACACTTAGAGGTTCTCCTATTTTATCTTCTACGAATTTTTTAGCTTTGCATTTTACACCTGTGTCTGTGATCCATTTTGAATTAGTTTTTGTGAGGGTATAAGGTCTGTGTCTAGATTCTTTTTTTTTTTTTCTCCTATAGATATCCAAGTGTTCTAGCACAATTTGTTGGAAAGCCTGTCTTATTTCCATTGGATTGCTTTTTTATCAAAGATCAATTGACTCTATTTATGTAGATCTACTTCTGGCTATGTGTTCTATTCCACTGGCCTATTTATCTATTCTTTTACCACCACATGGCTTGATTACTGTACCTTTATAGTAAATCTTGAAATCAGGTAGTGTTAAGTCTTCTGACCTTGTTCTTCTCCTTCAATACTGTATTGACCAATCTGGGTCTTTGCTTTTTCATATAAACTTTAGAATTTACTCATCTCTCCTTTTTTTAATTTTTTAAGTAGCCTCCATGCCCAACATGGAGCCCAACTCATGAACCTGAGATCAAGAGTTGGACACTTAAGGGGTGCCTGGGTGGCTCAGTCAGTTGGGCGTCCGACTTCAGCTCAGGTCATGATCTCACGGTCCATGGGTTCGAGCCCTGCATCGGGCTCTGTGGTGACAGCTCAGAGCCTGGACCCTGTTTCGGATTCTGTGTCTCCCTCTTTCTCTGACCCTCCCCTGTTCATGCTCTGTCTCAAAAATAAATAAATGTTAAAAAATTTTTTTTTTTTAAATAAAGAGTTGGACTCTTAATTGACTGAGCCACTCAAGGACCCTCTTCATATAAACTTTTGAGTCAGTTTGTCAATATACATGCTGGGATTTTGATTGGGATTGCAATGAATCCAAAGGAACATCTTGACAATACTGTATCTTCCACTCCATGACTATGGAACATCTCCATTTATTTCTTCCTTGATTTCTTTTATCAAACTATTTTATATTTTCTCGTACAGACATTATACATATTTCGTTAGATATATATCAAGGTATTTACTTTTTAGGTATGCTAATGTAAATGGTGTTTCACTTTTTTAAATGTTTATTTTTTGAGAGAGAGAGAGACTGAGCAGGAACAGGGAAGGACAGGTGTTTTGCTTTTAAATTTCACCTGTTCACTGCTGGTATGTTGGAAAGGGATTGACTTTAATATATTAACCTTTTATCCATCAACTGTGACATATTCACTTATTTGGTTCAAGAGTTTTTTGTTGGTTCTTTTTGATTTTCTGCATCAACAATCATATTGTCTGTGAACAAAGACAGTTTTATTTCTTGCCTCCAATTCTGTATACCATTTACTTCATTTTCTTGTCATACTGACTTAGCTAGGACTTCCAGTATGATGAAAAGCCAGGGTGAGAGGAGACCTCTTGCCTTGTTCCTGATCTTAGTGGTAAAGCTTCAAGTTTCTCACCATTAAGTATGATGTTAGTTATAGGGCTTTTGTAGATATTCTTTATGAGTTGAGGGTGCTCTCCTCTGTTCCTAATTTACTGAGTTTTTTCTATAAATAAATGTTGAATTTGTCAAATGATTTCCTGCAACTAGTGATGTGATCATGTGATTTTTATTTTTTAGCCTGTTGATGTGAAGACCTACATTAATTGATTTTTATGTCTTGACTTGTTATATCAACCCAAAAAGAGGAAATCCTCATATTGTATATGATGCAGTTAAGACTTAAAGAATTGATGTTAACTCCGTTGTCTTTCTACTTTTCTTGATCTTAACTCCATAGTCTTTCTACTTTTCAAAGTTGACTTTTTATACAGTTTTACATTTAATAGTTTTAAAGTTTAACATTTGTGAATTCTGTGGTATCTAACAGCTAATTTGCTCCTCAAAGACAAAAACCATGTATTATACTTCTTTGACAACTTTCACAGAATCTGCATAATTAAGGTCATAGTACATTCTCAATGAAAGAATGAAGTTTGTTTTATGACTAGTTTTTTGCCAAGATACTGATATGATAATGCATATTCTTATCAAGATTAAAAAATTGTAGGAGTGCCTGGGTGGCTCAGTTGGTTGAGTCCGACTTTGGCTCAGGTCATGATCTCACGGTTCGTGGGTTCGAGCCCCGCATCTGTGCTGACTGCTCAGAGCCTGGAGCCTGCTTCAGATTCTGTGTCTCCTTGTCTCTTCCCCTCCCATGCTCATGCTCTGTCTCTCTCTGTTTCAAAAATAAATAAACATTAAAAAAATTTTTAAAGATTAAAAAATTGTTTTCTACTTCAAGTACCTTCCACTTTTCTTTATATCCTTCTAAATCTAGCATATCACTTAAAGCCTGCTTCATATATCACTTCCTACATGTAACATTTCCCAGAGACATTCTTCTTTCTTAAGGTTAGCATAAAATACAAGAATAATTCTGTTTTTAATTTATTATGTTGAAGTAGTAATATGATGTATAAGTGAAAGTATCCCACAGACTTTTGTGATTAGGAACTAGAGAATCAGTTTTGAGAATTGGAAGAATAGATAAATAGGTCAAGACTGAATATTTGTTTACACTAAGAAAGTGAAGGCATTGGTGACATTAAATGAAAGAACTATAAAGTTTACAAATCAATTAATAGATTATATAGTATCATGAAAGTGTTGGAAGTTATGGTTTTGATAGGAGAGTTAGTCTTATGGTGCTTTCAAGAAGAATGAGGCCTACTGTCTTCTGTTTGTCAAAAATCCTATCAGGCCCACTTCATTTATTTGTGCTACCTTTCTGGTAACTATAAGCATTTAATTTTCTGAACCCTGATTTGCACAATGGCCCTACGTGTTTTCTAAAGGAAAAGGATACTCCTTTTTGTCCCTCTAAAATGGTATTTCTGTATATTAATAGCAGTATTAACTAATCCCCAGTGTCTTGTATTGAGGAGGCATGATACTATTTCCAAAAGTTAGAAAAGAGATACTTTATAAAATGTGGACCAGAGAACCAGACTTTCACTCTAGACCATTGTTGCCTAATAGCCTTTAATCTGCCTTTACCATAACTCCTCAACTACAGTGTCCCAAGTAATCTCAGAGCTCAAGTATAATATGTCAACATACATGACATAAATACACACTGATGTTTATTTTGTAATTAAACACCATTATCTCCTCTGATGTCTTGATGAATTCTTGATTCCCCTGCCATCTGAGTCAGATACAGGTAAATTTTACAACAGCAGATTTTGTTCTCAGAAACTTTTTTTGGCAGCTGTGATCTTAAAGCAGGTTCATTTTTAGGATTTGAATTTTCAAGTTTGCTTCAGCTCTTGTCCAATTTCATTAACCAATTAATCTTAAATTAGTTTAATCAAAACCCAAATAAAAGACTTCTCCAAGTGTCAAAATCTGGAATTAAAAACAACAGCATAACCCTTTCAACAAATATCTTGGGTTTTTAGGTTAATCTAGCATATAAACTTTGAGAATACTAACTACTAAATCTGAAGAGTCTTTAAGTAAACCCTGTAATTCTAAAAGGACCATATTTTGTGGATCTCCATAAAACATTTTAATCTGGGTATACGTATATGATTACTATTGTCTCCTGAATTTACAGTTATCTTTGGTTTGTATTTATTTATATAACTCTTATTTAAAAGACTGAAGGTATTAAATTGTACTGGACTTTTTTTTTCTATCAGGAATTGTAGAATTTTAAATAGCCTCATTTTCATTTTTGTGGTCTGTATTCACACCTCTAGTAATAATGAAGTAGAAAACTACTCTCTCATTGTATTTCATTGCTAATCTCCAGAGTTTTATTTTATCTTATCCCAATAGCTTGTGTAGTACACATTCCTTGTAGGGTATTCAGTTTATATATGTCAGATTCTCTAGGGCCATGGCTTTTGCCAGATGAAGCACTTTTGATTTTGAAGCTGATGAAACACAGTGCTATTATTGATCTGTGCATGACATAGCCTGTCTCTCTCCTAGCAGAGTGTAGCAACATTTATCCAGGAATTTGTGAAATGTCACTCGGATCATGTTCGCAAGGTAAACTGTGCAAAAACCAGGATCTGAGCTGAGAATCCATGTGGAATTGGACGTGACTGTCTTATTCCTATGTCTTATCTTCTAGATGAACCAAGTGATATTTGTTAACAGAATGTCTGTGTCTTATATTAGACTTTGTAAGGAACTATTATTATCATCACTCAGAACACTATGTACTGGAAAATCATACTTTTTATACTCTGTTTTTAGATTCACTTGTGATCTTACCCAGAAAATAGTAAAATAAGAAAATATGATTTGAAAACATCAGTTAGAAATTTATTTTCTGTTTATAATAAACCAGTGTTATAATATATTACACAGTATTATATTCCTAGTAGTGTTTTTATTCTTTGCATCAATGAAATGTCAGGTAAGTGTCTTATTATAATATCAACGTGCCTAGAAGTGACAAACTATAACATTTTTCTCACTATGGAATTGTTGTGATATTTATTAAGGCATATATTTTAGAGTTAGGTTTTAAATGCCTAGAATTTTGGTTTGCAGATGGATAGATGTATTTGTTCCAATTCCTTTTAGTTTAATGTACCTAACATGGGTAAGGCATTCTAATAATAGGATATTCAACAATGAATTAAACAATATCTTTGGCCCCTATGTAAGATACTACTAGGAGAGATGGACATGTGTATCACAATACAAGGAAATTATATATATAATATATATATATTTTATATCTATATAATATATATATAATTCTCTATATTCTATATAGAAAATATACATAGAGAGAGAATATATATATTCTCTCTGTGTGCTGTATGTACTGTGGATGTGTAATAGATGGAGAAAGACAGTCATTCATCACAGTCATTATTTAGTAAGGCTTTTGAAGGAGGTGGCATTTGGGCTTAGACTTATAGTTTGGTTTGATTTTGAAAGCTGTTATAAGTAAAACAAAGCCATTGGATGAAGGAAAGCTTGAAAAGGCATCAAGGTGAGAAAGCAGTTTGTTGTGGCTAGTGAATAATCTGGTATAGCTGTGGTTCTCAACTCTAGCTGCATGTTCTCCTCACCTGGGGAGCTTTAAAAAATACTTATGCCCAGATCCTACCCTAGACCAGTTAAATCTGCATATCTGGTAGTGATCCTTGCACCTTGATAGTTTTTTAAAACTCTCAGATGGTTCTGCTGTACAGTTAGGCCGAAGGCTAAACTTTGAGAAAATAGAGATTAAATAGAAGTAAATGAGAGATTGTTTAAATATCATGGCAAAAGACAACAAATATCTAGACAATACCAATAGAAGTAGAAAGAGCCGGGGAAAAAACACCAAGAGATTTCACAGTGGTATAATACAGAGTTTGATGACCAATCATATATGGCAAGTCAAAAAAAAAAAAAAGTATTCAAGGTACCTGTCAGGATTCCAATTAAAGTAACTAGAAAGTTGATGATAGACTATATTTGTGGCAATATAATATACTAAATATTGTGGGAGGAAAAAACCTCATATGAAAGCATACCCAGAAAGTTGAATAAAATATAACAAATTTATTTATAAATGCACACCATTTAAAAATATAGAACATACAAAAGAAAGAAAGGAAAGAAGAAAGCAAGCAAGCAAGAAGAAATGTGAACCCCTAGAGGCTAAAATCAATGACACCTTACCACTGTCACCAAGTGGCAATTTGTCACTGAAGTGAAGATATCAGGTGAGATACAGGATATGTGAGTGTAAAATGCAAAGGAGAGGCCTGGGCTAGAGGTATGAATTTTGGAGTTATTTAGATCAGATTTTAAAATGTGAGGCTGGATGGGATCACTTAGGAAGTGAAGGTGGATAAAAGAGAGAAGAGGTCCCAGGTCAGAGTACAGGGTCCTCCAAGCTTTAGAGCTTGGACAGATGAATTAGGATGAGAAGAGGTGAGGTCAGTTAAGTAGGAATAAAACAAAGAGGAAAGATTATCTCTTTTTTTTTCATTAAATATAATTTATTGTCAAATTGGTTTCCATACAACACCCAGTGCTCATCCCAACAGGTGCCCTCCTCAATGCCCATCACACCCACTTTCCCCTCTCGCCCACCCCATCAACCCTCAGTTTATTCTCAGTTTTTAAGAGTCTCTTATGGTTTGCCTCCTTCCCTCTCTGTTACTCCCCCCCACCCCGTCTTCTGTTAAGTTTCTCAGGATCCACGTAAGAGTGAAACATATGCTCTCTGTCTTTCTCTGTATGACTTATTTCACTTAGCATAACACTCTCCAGTTCCATCCATATTGCTACCAAAGGCCATATTTCATTCTTTCTCATTGCCAAGTAGTATTCCATTGTGTATATAAACCACATCTTCTTTATCCATTTATCAGTTGATGGAAATTTAGGCTCTAGGAAAAACTATGTAAGAGCCAAGTGATGAAAGTGTTTCAAGGACAAGTGAACAACTCTATGTCAAATGCTGTTGATTAGAATGAGTTCATGAGAGGAACTGAGAAATGGGAAGAGAAGGAGAAGAATTAGAGAACATAGTTAAATGTGCATACATTTTAGAGTTATCTCAAGGAATTTTGCTTTATCTAAAGGGGAACATATATATATATGAACATTAATAACTTGGGCTCAAAATAATGCAAAAATTACAAATTTTATCACTTTTAAGATAAAGCTGTCATTAAGTGTATATATTATTTGAACAAACAATAAAAAGTCTTGCTCTAAATATTTATCAAAAATGTTCACATAATTAGGCAGAAAATCAGCTCTCCACAAACTTTAAATATTTGGTGTCATATAAAAAATACTGTCTAACATAAGTAAAATTGGAAATCAGTTTAAAAACTTAACTTTGAAAATTCTGATGCAAACTTATAGAGGCATTTCCAAATAATTAATGGGTCAAAGAAGAAAATAAAATAAAAATGAGAAAATACTTCAAATTGAATGACATCAAAACTTGGAGGATGCAGGTAAGATAGTACTCAGATGGAAATGTATATCTTTAAATACAATAAGACTAGAAAAAGTTAAAAATTAATGAGCTAGCAATGTAACTGGTTATATTCAATTTAAGAATGAGCAATTGGATAATCCCAAAGAAAAAAGTAAGAAGGAAATATTAAGATAAGGACAAAACCTAATATTGTGGAAAGCAAATATGCAATAGATATGATCAAAAAACTAAAAGCTGGATCATAGATACTAATAAATTGACAGGCAATAGCAAGTGCTGATGAGGATGTAGATGAATTAAAACTTTCATACATTGCTGGTGGGAATGAATAATCCTGCAGTATTTTGGAAAACAGTTTGGCAGTTCCTTGAAAGGCAAAATGTAGACTTACAGTATGACCCAGCAATTCCACTTAGGTATATACCCAAGAGAATTAGAAACAGAAGTTCCCATAAAAGCTGTACATGAGTGTTCATAGCAGCATTATTCATAAGAGCCCAAAAGTAGAAACAACCCAAACACCCATATAACATAATCATTCAGGAATTAAAAAAAAAATGAAGTAGTGATACAAGCTACAACATGAATGAGTCTTGAAAACATGCTCAGTGGAGGAAGTCAGTCACTGAAGATCAAATACAGTAATATTTCATTTATATGAAATATCCAGAAAAGGCAAAGTCTATAGAGACAGAAAGTAGATTAGAGATTGTGTAGGCATGGGAGTGGGAAAGGAATGTCTGTAAGTGGGCATGAGATTTCTTTCTGGTATTATTGAAATGTTCTAAAATTAGTCTGTGGTGATAATTGCACAACTCTGTAAATATACTAAAAGTCATTTAGTCAAATACTTTAAAAATGGATGAATTTCATCCATGTAAATCATACCTTAATAAAGCTATCAATAAAAAAAGTAATCCCACATTATGAACGGTTTGTGAGATTGCAATTTGAGTTTTATATGTAAGTTATATTAGGTATACACATTTTCCCAAAGAATAGAAGAAAGAAGCAAATTCCACCTCATTTTATGAAGCTGGTATAACTGTGACACAATAACAAGATAAGATAATATGAGAAAAGAAAATTAAAGTCTCATCTCAGCTATGAACATAGGTGAATATTCCTAAACTATAATCAATGTATAAAAAACTAATATAAATAAATGAGGATAATTCCAGAAATAAAAAGGTTGTTTCATCATTAAAAATTTATTTATTAAAAAAACAAATTAAAAAGAGAAATTGTATTTATATAATTTATTATATAATTATAATATTATATATATTATATATATATAATTATATATTATATAATTATAATTATATATTATATAATATATTATATAATTATATATTTATTATATAATTTATATAATTCATTACTACAACACCAGATTCGCCTTCCCAGAGAGGAAACAAGTGAACATTACTCAGACCAATTACTTTTGTGAGAAATCCAGAAACTAGTCAAGAGGTACCTCATCCCTGGTGAATGTGAAGCTAGCTGTATCAAAGTTGCTTGTGGAACTCTCTCAACTTAGTCCCTCAAAGCACACTGCTTTGTGTGCTAAGTCCCTCAACTTAGTCCCACAAAGCACACTGCTTTGTGATCAGATGGAAACTCTTGGTTTCCAGGTTTTTCCTGAGGAGGAAAGGAGTATACTCAACCTTATATCCAACATTCTGGCTTTTCAGTGTGCTGCCTGTGGGACTGGCTTTGTTCCCACCTGTCTCAGAGCACTGCCATCCTCTAGATGCCTAGAGGCTACTGTGAACCAAGAAGAGCTGGGTGGCCTGCTGCTGTTGTAGAAGGACCCATGGTATACCAGACAAAAGGTGATTACAGCTTGAAGCAGAGGTTGCCCTCAGGGAAAGACAGAAGACTGGAGCAGGTGTCCACACTCAGGGAGAGTGCCTGAGGGATTTGTTTCTGTCTTGCTTGTCTTAGACCTCAGACATGACCCAGATACTCGAGAAACCTGGGTAACACAGAGCTAGACAAGAGTTGGGTGGCATGCTACTGCCCCAGAGGGCCTTTGGTACAGCAGACGGGGTGATACAGAGAGAAGGATGTACTGTGTGTACAATGTTCTAGGTCCTTAGGGGCTACCTGAGGGACCAGTTTCTGTCTGGTCAGTTCGGGGCACCAGTGGGACTGGGAATGCTCTAGGTAGATGTCTGGGAGCTGTTGAGAATGAAAAAGAGCTGAGTGGCCTGCTACTGCTTCTTAGAAACCCAGTAGAGCAGACACCAGAGCAAGCAAGGAATAATGAGCTCCTGGAGAACAAACAAGCAAATAAACAGAAATTTCTTCTACTTAGAAATCTACACACACCAGTTCAGAGAAGTCACATCTACAGAAAAGTTTTGAGAGCCTCCAGAATCTCTAGCTGGGCTAATTATGGTTAAAGCCTTTCCCTATGTGAAGCCAGTTTGTAGACTGGAAGAGGTGGATGTTTCTTCCAAGAAACATGGATAGCAACACAAAGTTGCAAGGAACACAAAGAAACAGGGTAAAATGGCCCAACCAGAGGAACAAAATAAACTTCCAGAAACTGGCCTTAAAGAAACAGGTATATGAATGATCTGACAATTCAAAAACAGTCATAAAGATGTTCAACAAGCACAAGAAAATGATGCATAAGCAAAATGAGAATTTTTTTTAGTTTTATTTACTTTCTGAAAGAGAGAGACAGAGAGACAGCAAACAGGGGAGGAACAGAGAGAAAGGGAGAGAGAAAATCCCAAGCAGAATTTCACTGTCAGTGCAGAGCCCAGTGTGGGGCTCGAACTCGTGAACCATGAGATCATGACCTGAGCTGAAATCAAGAGTCAGACGTTTAACTGACTGAGCTACCCAGGTGCCCCGAGAATTTCACAATAAATAGAAACTGCTAAAAAGAATTTGGAGCTTAAGAATGCAATAACTGAACTGCAAATTCACTAGCAGTGTTGAACATCAGCTTTGATCAAGCAGAAGATAGAATCAGTGAAATTGAAACCAGGTCATCTGAAATTAACTAGGCAGAGAAGTAAGAAGAAAAAAGGATGAAAGAGAGTAAAGAAAGCCCAAGGGATTTATAGAATACATTGAGCAGATCAATATATGTACTGTGGGAGTTGCAGAAGAACGGAGAGAGTGAAAGGGACAGAATGTTTATTTAAAGAAATAACGGACAAAGAAAAAACTGCCAATCAAGGCTAACACATCTGACAAAGTTGTCCTTCAAAAGTGAAGAAGAAATAAAGGTTTTCCTAGATCAACAAAAGCTGGGAGAATTCATCACTGCTAGACCTGCCTTACAGGAAATGCTCAAGGAAGTCCTTCAGGTTGAAATGAAAAGACACTAAACAGCAACATGAGAACATATGAAAGTATAACACTCACTGGTAAAAATAAACATATAGTAAAATACAGAGTACTGTAAAACTGTACTGGTGGTGTAATCGCTTTTAATGCTCACATAGACATTAAAAGACAAAAGTGTAAAAAATGACTCTAAAATATGTTAATGGATAGACAAAAGAGATGTGATTTGTGACATCAATAACAAAGTGTTTGGGAGGGAGAAGTAAAAGTGCAAAGATTTTGTATGCTTTTGAAGTTAAGTTGTTATCGGCTTAAAATCAATTGTTATAAGATGTTTCACAAAAGCCCCATGACCACCACAAAAGAATTACCTATAAAAGATACACACAACAAGAGGAGAAAGAAATCAAAGCATGTCACTTCAAAAAATTAAAATACAAACAAAAGAAAGAGAGAAGAACAGAGACAAAAGAGCTCTAAGTTCTTCTCTATCATTAATGACTCTAAATGTAACTGGATTTACATGTACTCCCCAATCAAAAGACAAAGTATAGCCAAGTGGATTTAAGAAAACAAGATCCAAATATATGCTGTCTGTAAGAGACTCACTTTATTTTTTTAATGTTTATTTATTTTTGAGAGAGAGAGAGTGGTGGAGGGGCATAGAGGGAGAGAGAGAATCTCAAGCAGGCTCCATGCTGTCAGCACAGAGCCTGATGCAGGCCTCCATTTAACCACCTCAACATCATGACCTGAGCTGAAATCAAGAGTCAGATGCTTTTTATTCCACCTCAGGAATAGGATTTACTGATTCATCACTTACATATAACACCCAGAGTTCATCCCAACAAGTGCCCTCCTTAATGCCCATCGCCCATTGAGCCCATGCCCCCACCCAACACCCCTCCAGCAACCCTCAGTTTGTTGTCTGTATTTAAGAGTCTCTTATGGTTTCTCTCCTTCTCTGTTTGTATCTTATTTTTGCTTCCCTTCCCTTATGTTTATCTGCTTTGTATCTTAAGTTCCACATATGAGTGAAATCATGTATTTGTCTTCCTTTGACTGACTTATTTTGCTTAGCATAATACACTCTAGTTCCATCCACATTGTTGCAAATGGCAAGATTTCATTCTTTTTGATCACCTAATAATATTCCATTATATATATATATATATATATATATATATATATATATATATATACACACACACACACACACACACACACACACATACACCACACCTTCTTTATCCATTCATCTGTCAATGGACATTTGGGCTCTTTCAATACTTTGGCTATTGTTGATAGCACTGCTATAAACATTGGGGTGCATGTGTCCCTTCGAAACAGCACTCCTGTATCCTTTGGATAAATACCTAGTAGTGCAATTGCTGGGTCATAGGGTTGTTCTATTTTTAATTTTTCGAGGAACCTCCATACTGTTTTCCAAAGTGGCTGCACCAGTTTGCATTCCCACCAACAGTGCAAGAGGGTTCCCATTTCTCCACATCCTCGCCAGCATCTATAGTCTCCTGATTTGTTCATTTCAGCCACTCTGACTGGCATGAGGTGGTATCTCAGTGTGGTTTTGATTTGTATTTCCCTGATGAGGAGCGACGTTGAGCATCTTTTCATGTGCCTGTTGGCTATCTGGATGTCTTCTTTAGTGAAGTGTCTATTCATATCTTTTTCCCATTTCTTCACTGGGTTATTTGTATTTTGGGTGTTGAGTTTGATAAGTTCTTTATAGGTTTTGGATACCAACCCTTTATCTGATATGTCATTTGCAAATATCTTCTCCCATTCCATCAGTTGCCTTTTAGTTTTGTTGATTGTTTCCTTCAATGTGCAGAAGGTTTTTATCTTGATGAGGTCCCAATAGTTTATTTTTACTTTTGTTTCCCTTGCCTCCAGAAACATGTCTAAAAAGAAGTTGCTGCAGCCAAAGTCAAAGAGGTTGTTGCCCTGCTTTCTCCTGTAGGATTTTGATGGCTTCCTGTCTTACGTTTAGGCCTTTCATCCATTTTGAGTTTATTTTTGTGTATAGTGTAAGAAAGTGATCCATGTTAATTCTTCCACACGCCACTGTCCAGTTTTCCCAATGCCATTTATTTAAGAGACTGTCTTCATTCCATTGGATATTCTTTACTGCTTTGTCAAAGATTAGTTGGCCATATGTTTGTGGATCCATTTCTGGGTTCTGTATTCTGTTCTATTGATCTGTGTGTCTGTTTTTGTACCATTACCATACTGTCTTGATGATAACAGCTTTGTAATACAGCTTGAAGTCCGGAATTGTGATGCCTCCAGCTTTGGTTTTCTTTGTCAGGATTGTTTTGGCTATTCAGAGTCTTTCCTGGTTCCATACAAATTTTAGGATTGTTTGTTCTAGCTCTGTGAAGAATGCTGGTGTTATTTTGATAGGGATTGCTTTGAATATGTAGATTGCTTCGGGTAGTAACCACATTTTAACAATATTTGTTCTTCCAGTCCATGAACGTGGAATGTTTTTCCTTTTTTTTCTTTTTTCCTGTGTGTGTGTGTGTGTGTGTGTGTGTGTGTGTGTGTGTGTGTGTTTTCACTTTCTTTCATAAGCTTTCTATAGTTTTCCGTGTATAGATTTTTCTATACCAATAAACCTCTTTGGTCAGGTTTATTGCTAGGTATTTTATGATTTTTGGTATAATTGTAAATGGGATCAGTTCCTTGATTATTCTTTCTTCTGCTTCATTATTGGTGTATAGAAATCCAACTGATTTCTATACATTGACTTTATATCCTGTGACTTTGCTGAATTCATGTATCAGTTCTAACAGTTTTTTGGTGGGGTCTTTTGGGTTTTCCACTCAAGAGTCAGATGCTTCACTGACTGAGCCACCCATGTGTTCTAGGAGACTCACTGTAGATTTAAGGAGACACATAGGATGAAAGTGAAAGGGAGGGGAGAAAAGATACTTCATGCAAACTGTAACAAAAGAGAGCAGTGGTGGTTATATTAGACAACATAGACTTTAAACGAAAAACTGTTAGAAGAGACAAAGAAGGACATTAAGTAATGATAAAAGGATCGATTTACCAAGAAGATACAGCAATTACAAATATTTATGCACCAAATACTAACACTTCTAAATACGTTAAGCAACTTTTGACAGTATTTAAGGGAGAAATAGACAGCAAGACAATAATGGTAGAAGACTTTAATACTCCACTTTAATAATCCAGACAAGATTAATACGGAAGTGCAGGACTTGATGAACATTGTAGACTAACTGGACCTGCCAGGCATATACAGAACACTCCACCCAACTACAACATTCTTTTCGAGACACGTCTCGAGACAACGTCTCTTTTCGAGAGAAAGAGAGCATGAGGATGGGAGGGGCAGAGACAGAGGGAGACACAGAATCCGAAGCAGGCTCCAGGCTCTGAGCTGTCAGCACAGAGCCCGATGCGGGGCTCAAACTCACAAACAGCAAGATCATGACCTGAGCCGAAGTCAGACACTTAACCAACTGAGCTACCCAGGCACCAGTGTTCTTTTCAAGTGTACATGGAACATTCTACAGGATAGACCACATGTTAGGCCACAAAATAAGTCTTAAATTCAAGAAAATTGAAACCATACAAAGTATCTTTTCTGACCACAATGGATTGAAACTAGAAATCAATAGCAGAAGGAAAACTGTAAAACCCACAAATATATGAAGTTAAACAACACACTCTTAACCAATGGGTCAAAGAAGAAGTCACAAGGGAAATTAGAAAATACCACAAAACAAATGAAATGAAAACGCAACGTATCAAATCTTGTGGATGCAGTGAAAGCAGTGCTAAGAGGGAAGTTTAAATACTGCACTGTGTACTATATACACTTACAGATTGGTTGATTGTTACCACAATGAAAAAACTGAACACACTATTTTGATACAGGTTGATACAGTATTTTGTTCGTGATAAAATTCTTTTAGTAAACTACAAACAGCAGAGAACTTTCTTTTATTTTTCTAATTTTTTTTTTGTTTTATTTTATTTTTGAGAGAGAGAGCATGAGCAGGGGAGGAGCAGAGAGAGAGGGAGACACAGAATCCAAAGCAGGCTCCAGGCTCTGAGCTGTCAGCACAGAGCCCAATGTGGGGCTCGAACTTATGAAGCACAAGATCATGACCTGAGCTGAAGTCGGACACTTAACCACCCAGGCACCCTGTAGCAGAGATCTTTCTTATTCTGCTAAAAAGTATATACCAAAAACCTAGAACAGCCATCATACTGAATGGTGGAAGGTAAAAGCATTCCTTTAACATCAAGAGAAAGACATTTATGTCTACTATCATTGTTTGTCCTAGACATGGTGCTAGATAAAGGGCACAGGCACCAAAAACAAAGAAATAAAAGTTAAAAGTATGAGACATGAAGAAACAGAACAATCATTAGTTTCAAACACTATGCTGTCTGCACAGAACCTCAAGACAAATTAATAATAGGTTTCAGCAAGATTGCTGGATATAAAGTCAATATATACTAAGATGATGTTTGTATTCACAAGCAATCAACAGAAAATAAAGTCTTAAGAAAGAAATATTATTTAAGTAATAGCAGGAATTATATGCTATCCAGGAATGGAAGACGCATGCCAATTTCAGTAATGTTAACATGTGAAAAGGGAATGTCTTAAAATCACTATATGTTTGCTTTAGAAATACATATATATATATGTATTATATATGTATATTATATATATATGTATATATATGTATTATATATGTATTATATACATATGTATATATACATATATACATTATATACACATATGTATATATGTATACGTATATATACATATGTATACATTGTATACATATGTACATATATATAATATATATGTATATATTATATATATGTGTGTATATATGTATTATATATGTATTATATACATACGTGTATATATGTATTATATATGTATTATGTATACATTATATATGTATTATATATGTCAGTAATGTTAACATGTGAAAAGGGAATGTCTTAAAATCACTATATGTTTGCTTTGGAAATACATATATATATGTATTATATATGTATATATGTAATATATATGTATATATGTGTATTATATATGTATTATATACATGTGTATATATACATTATATACACATGTGTATATATACATATATACATTATATACACATATATGTATATATAATATATATGTATATATGTATTATACATGTATTATATACATATGTGTATATATATGCATTATATATGTATTATATACATATATATGTATTATACATAATACATATATATTATATATGTATATATAATATGTATATATATGTGTATATATATGTATATATATACATATATATATATTAGAAGTATAAAGAAATGTGAGGCAATGATAAACACCAAAGGTGTTCAGGATAGTGATTATTTATGGTGAGTCATAGGAGCTAGATTCATAACCTTCAACTGTATTGGTAATACAGTGTCATTATTGAGTGGTTGGTACATGAGCATTTATTATATATTTCTTTCTGTATCTGTTGTGTATTTGAAATACATCATAAAAAGTGAGGAAACCTGGGGTGCCTGGGTGGCTCAGTTAAGTGTCTGAATTCAGCTCAGGTCATGATCTCGCAATTCATGAATTCGAGCCCCGCATCATGCTCTGTGCTGACAGCTCAGAGCCTGGAGCCTGTTTCAGATTTTGTGTCTCCTTCTCTCTCTGGCCCTTCCCTGATCTCAATCTCTCTCTCTCTCTCTCTCTCTCAAAAATCCCACTAATTTTCAAATATACATATCTAAGTACTGTTTATTCTTTAAGAACCACGGATACAGGAGGACAGCAAAGAAACCAGTTCAATTAATAAATATCGAGCGATTTTACTCCAGATTACCCTCTTTCTAAAGATCTATACGAATCAGAACACTTTATATAGCACAGATTTACTGAGTGATTACTCTGTTAGGTTAAGACTATTTGAAAGAAGACAATTCTAAATAGAAAACAGAGTGAAGGATGATGAAGAAGTTCCTGTGTGAAATTTTTGTGTTAAAAAAAAGCTTTTGAATGAAACCTCTGAGAAATACCTTGTATAGTATCATCTAAGTCTGAACTTTGTAAATCTTTTTTCCTCCTTTAGAAGAAATTTCTAAATTACGCCATGTATTGTCTTATTATTTTTAAAGTAATTTTCATAATGCGTTAGTTTTTAATTTAAAAAAAGTCCCATTTTACATGTTGTCAGTTACCTTTTATCAGGTCCAAAAGTTTGCAAAAACCATTCTTTTAAGGGAGCATATTTTTAAAAAAAATTTTAAGGTTTATTTATTTGTGAGAGAGAGACAGAGTGCAAGTCAGGAAGGGGCAGAGAGAGAGGGAGACAGAGAATGTGAAACAGGCTCCAGGCTCTGAGCTGACAGCGCAGAGCCTGACGTGGGGCTCGAACCCACTAACCATGAGATCATGACCCGAGGTGAAGTCGGATGCTTAACGAACTGAGCCACCCAGGCGCCCCTGCAAAAGCCATTCTTTTAAAGAAATGTCCATGTTTTTACTCTCTTTAAATCTTAGGAAGCTTACACAGGAAATAGAGAAAACATTATTAAGTGGTTTCCCTTGAGAATTTTAGTAGGATGTTATTTATAAATGTAATCAAAATTATATGAATACTTAGTATTGCTTCTGTTAAATTTGTAATGAGTTGTAGATTTTTGAAATCCCCCAACTGGCTTTCATCCAAGTAATTTGTTTTCAGAGCTTATAATGTAGTACAACTGAGGAAAGACATGCCGTTAACTATTGACCCTATCAATTAAATATTTCAATAAGTATTAAGATGCTATTCATATTTAGCATATACTTAAGAAATGTCTATCATTTTACTACTTTGAATATATAAAATTGGAGCTAGATATGAAGATCTTTAATCTTTGGGTTTATTTCCCCAAAAGTCAGTAATATTTCATTTAGATTAGCATCGTAAGGCACTATTTCTATGAATTGATTCCAGTGTTATAGAAATAAGTTTAATGTTGATATACATAAATCTTAGTGGCTTATTAATTGAAAATGCTTTTTTAAAAATAGGAATTACAGAAATATATGTCTATTATAAATTTTTGGAAATCAGAGATTATTTTAAGGAATATCAATGCCTTTTGAAGTTGGTATAAGCATTAAGTATTAAGAGTAATTTTTAATCGTATAGATTCTCACTGCCATTTAGTAACAATACTATATATGAGTATTCGTTTCTTTAGGCCTGTTCACAAAGGATTTTTGTGCAATACAATCTGTACAGTAAGAAGTAAATCCCCCACTAGGGTGGAAAAACAATCAAAAGTATTGAAATCTGTTGTGTAAGAATACCAAGTTTAATTAAAGGAGAATGAGGCAGAAGTCATGAGACTTCTGCTGATATTCTAGAACTTGATAGCCTCTGTTCCTAATAACTCAATCATATAACCTCACTTGAGATTTTATTGATGTTCTTTATCTTCTATTAGATCGAGATATTTATTATTACTATCACCCTGAAATATCAACCATTATTTTTGGTGATTTGGCAACTTTTTTTTTATCTTTTTCTTCATTCTTTGAGTAGTTTAATTGGGGTGGATTCTTTTCCTCCTGCCCCCCTTACAGTTTAAGTAACTGAAATAAATATTGACAAAAGGGGTGGAGGAAGACTAGAATTGAATAGAATATGTATATACAGTACATGTGAAGAATAGATAATTCCATGTTGAATTAGCTGAGTTTGAGTAGTGGAAAGCTGCAGAAGGAGAGTGAAAAAGAAGGGTTTAGAAAGAAAGTACTCAGTTTCTTCTTTGGAATGGCATGTGTACTGCCATTCTCTGTCATTTCCTGTTGGGGAAGGGAATCAGAATGGGAATGCATTGCACTTTGGTAGTCATTAGTAAGCATGCCAGGTGTATATCAAATGTCTAGGAGGTCTGAAACTGATATGATAATATTATCATGTGAACATTGAGAAATTGTTAGTGGTAGTGATCATGATTAATTGTTCTGGATATACTTTTGGTTCTGAATATCTGTCTCTGTATTGAGTACTTGGTATTTAAGTTTCATTTATTTTAGTAACTAGAATGGAGGGTTTGAAATAACAACAGACCTATATAGTTGAGTTCTTCTTACCATGAATAAACCAAATACTGATTGTTTTCCCACAAATATTGACAATTCAATTGTATTAGTTAATTTTCCAAATTTCATATATAATACATTTATACTGATCCTTTCCCATAGTTTGGGGGACAGAAATATAAGTGATGAGGTTTGACTTCAGCACAGTTAAAATTCTGTGATTCTAGATTATTGTGAAACCTACTATATTGCTAGTACCACTTAGATTAATGTTTACTATAAATGCCCATAGGGCCAAAACTGTCAGTACAAATTAAAGGACACATGTTCAATGTTTTCTGTACATGGAGCTGTTTTGAGAATTAAAATTGTAAGTAAACTTTTTCAAACAATTTAACACTTGTAATAATAGTGTTGGTTTTCATTTTTCATGTTCAAACACTTATAAAATTGCTTAATAGGACATTACTTAGAACTCATATCACAAAGTAAGGGCATTTAGTTAATTTTACTTCTTGTAAATGTTACAGAGAGTAGCAGATCTCTTATCCATATGCAGATATCCATACTTCTTTTAGAATCTAATTTGAACGCGTCAAGACAGATTGGCATTTCCAGTATGATAAAAAACTGCTTTGTTAATTGCAAACCATATTTAGTATGACCTTATAACAAAGTAGCACCTTAAGTGTCATGCTTTGTCTTTAATGTGCACACTGGAGCTATGTTCATCTGTACTAGACAACTGTACTTCATGAAAAGAGTTTTTTTCTTGATAGGCAATTAGCAGTAATTAGGAAGATTCACCTCAATAAGACGTCAACATGAGATTGTTTTAAAAAGTTGAATGTCAGTGACTTAAAAAGAAAGTTCTTCTGACACATAGGTATGGCATGTGAAACATGAAATGTTAATTTAACTTTTCTGCTTATTATTCATGCACAATATTATTTTGTCATTCAGACACTACACTGACAGAGTGTAAAGGGTGTTAAAATAGTGCTGCTAGAATAAAAAGAGGATTAATCTTCCATTGGCCAATTAGCCAAAGGGTACTTAATGGTCTCTAAAGGCTACTGAAGTCTAACTACTAGCAAAAGCATTGGTAAAAAGTCCTCTATATTACCTTCATTTGCTTGACATTTTGTGAAACATACTGTAGGCCTTTAATCACTGCATTTATCAGAAAGTAGTTTATAAATGAGTGATGTAGTAACTCAGTGTATTTTTCATAAGAAATTTTGTTACATAAATAATTCCACCTCTGCCTGAGATCTTTGTTCTTTTTTTTTTTTTTTTTTTTGGTCGGTTGTTTTTAATTTTTAATTCTTTTTCTTGAAGATCTCAAATATCATAACAAAGAAAGACTCATGTTTTCAATTTGAAGCACTTGTTACTAACTTGAAAGAGTTATTAATCTGAACTATTTATCTTTTTGGATAAGTACTTGTATGGAAAATACTCTGCTAATAACCTAAAAACCCATGTCATTTTCTTTGTAACTCATATAATGTTTTAATTAAGTGACTGTGATTTTAGTATTATAAATGGACAATACAGAATTTTATTTCTTTCTGTTTTTTCTCATAAAAGAATAATGTAAATGGTCACTGACTTACCAGGTTTCCACTTAACGATGGGGTGAAAGATGTATATGCATTCAGCAGAAATTGTACTTTGAATTTTGAATTTTGATCTTTTCCTGGAATAGTGATATGTGGTAATGATCCTCTCTGATGATGCTGGACAGGCAGCAGCCACAGCTCCTGATCAGCCACCCAGTCACGAGGGTGAACAGCCAATACACTTAGAGCCATTCCATAACCATACAGTCATCCTCTTTTTCACTTTCACTACAGCATTTAGTAAATTACATGAGATATTGAACACTTTATTATAAAACAGACTTTGTGTTAGCTGATTTTGCCCAATCGCAGGCTAATGTAAGTGTTCTGAGCACATTTAAGGTACGCGAAAGTAAGTTCTGATGTCTGATGGTTTATAATATCTTTAACTTATGTTGAATTTGTCAGGATGTAACCCCATCATAAGACAAGGAAGACCTATATTCCCAATAAAAGAATATTGATTCTCTTCACAAGGAGAAATATCATTAAGATCATGGTGACTTTCTAGGAGATTCTTGCCTGTAGAATTTACATAGGTATTATTCACTAGAATTTTCTCTCCAGTCTTTTTACTTTAATTCTGGTAACAAAATTATTATGTAATAATTTTTTAAATTATAATAAGATTTTTAAATTGCTGCCTCTGCTTAAGTGTGAACCAGAATTATCTGATTGTCAGATAAAAGTCTACTTATGTATTCAACATGAAATAACATTAGTCCATATTCTCAGTCCTATGTAGAATTTAGGACTTGGTAAAGTAATTGGAAACATACAGTTACCTTTTAAGGATTGTTTTCCCCTTGACTGTCAAGGCCTTTGGGTTTCGAAAGGAGAAAGAAAAATAAGACACTCCACCATTATAGGTAAGAACTAACCCTCACTTCTTACTCTGTTTTAGTGGCTGAACTTTTCTAGAACATGACATTTAACTTTTGTTCTAAGATGGACTGGAAAGAATCCCTCTCCCACCAACTATTTTTTCCATAGGCTTTCCAGAAACCCTGCTCCCGTGACCTGTTCAACCTCATGTTAGGCTGGATTTTCTAGAATTTCCATGTGTCTACATTTCACATCCCACTATGCCAACTAAAAATGTTTTCCAAAATTTTTTAGATGACTCATTACTTTACATTTCTAATCCAGTGGTGAAAAACATGGGGAAAGCTGAACAGTGTCTTTCAATAGAACAGTTACTGTCCAGCAAAAAACGTTAGGTAAGAATCAGTCTCTTATTAGAATTAAAGAGCTATGCTCGCTATCCTTTTCCCTGGAGCACTGCTCCTAATCTAGTGAATGTTCACAGCGTTTTGTTTATCTATGCCATGACTAGCGTCATATCCATTAAGTAGTCAGATGTTGAATATTTTATTCTTTGGAGACATTGAGATCAGAAATCTTAAAATATATTGTTTTGGCGAATGATTAGGGAAATAATTCTTTCATTTCTGATTTTTTTTTTCTAAGTCCTTTACTTCATTTTGCTTGGACTGTAGGATATTTTCTGTGGGCCCAGTTTTATTTTTTTCTGATAATTCATTCTTGAACATTAAAATGTTTACTGAGGCTCCATGCTGGAAAAGAGATCCAGCATCTCATCAGGAGTGGCCTCAGTGTACTTACCAGTATTCGGGCAGATACCTTCCCTAGAGTAAAAGTTGGAAAGCAAGGCAAGTGTAGATCTAGCTGTATCTGGCCTTTAATGTTGCACCTAGCTTCTAGGAAACATCTGACAAAACAGATCAGGAGGGATACATGGAAGGAAACTGGCTGTAATAGTGCTTACCAGATGGGATGTGAAGGCAGTAGAATTTCCATTAGCTCCCTGTTTTGTTTATTCATAGCATTCACTGTAGTTTATTGTTACATATTTCTAGGGTATAGACTGGTAGCCACCTAAAGGCGAGGATTGCCACTTTTTTGTTTATCACTGAAAACAGAGCTAGTAGAGTTACTACTATGTAGGATGTATTTAAAAAATAAATGCTAGGGTGGCTCAGTCAGTTAAGCCTCTGACTGCAGCTCAGGTCATGATCTCGTGGTTCATGAGTTTGAGCCCCACATCAGGCTCTGTGCTGACAGCTCAGAGCCTGGAGCCTACTTCAGATTCTGTGTCTCCCTCTCTCTCTGCCCCTGCCCCACTCAGGCTCTGTCTGTCCTCTCTCTCTCAAAAATGAAACACATTTAAATAAATAAATAAATAAATAAATAAGTGCTAGATACTGAATCAGTTCTGGGTTTAGATATTCACTATCGAAATCTGCCAGAAAATGTTAAGTTGGGGCCCAGAATACAAGAAATTTATCTCTTGAATAAACTGAGTGAACTCTTACATACGAGAACAAGGGAGAATATGTCAAGAGAGCCTTATTTACCCTGTTCATGGGATTCCATGGCTACACAGCAAAAGGAAGCTTTGGGCCAGAGCTTTTGCTTTGTAATTAAACTGTAAGATGCAAATCTAGAGGCTATTTATTTCTAGCATAGAAAATGAGACCATTTTTTTAATACAATTGAAGACATAAAATTAACACAAAATTATGGATAAGGAAAAAATTAAACCAGGGTGAGGATGTTATGCAAACTATATACTGTGGGGTTTGGGATATTTGGTCAAGGTGGGGCAGGCTGGCCATAAGAGAACAAGGTTCAAGAAAGAGACTTATTTTTTAAAAGTGGGGACTCACATTAGTTTTCCATGCTACGTAGTAAGTTGCCGCAAATTTCTTAGCTTAGAAACAATGTACATACTCAGTACCTCACAGTGTTCATGGGTGGTGGTTCTGGCACAGCACCGTGAGGTCCTCTTCTCAGAGTTTCACAGGGCTGCCATCTGTGTTGTATCTTCAAGGCCAGGCCGCCTTCCTTTCTGGAGCTCAGGCTTTTCTTCCAAGCTCTTGTGTTTGTTGGAAAAATTCAGTTCCTTGCACTTGTAGGGCTGAGGTCCCTGTTTTCTTGTTCACTGCTGTTCTAGGACCATTTTCATTCCTGAGGCCTTCCTTAGGTCCTTGTCTTATATCCCTCCAACACTCCTCCCATAACATGGCAACTTACTTCTTCAAGGCCAGCAGGAGAATCTCTCTGATGTCAGGAGGGCCCCAGGAATTCTTTTATTTTTTATTTTATTATTGATTGATTGATTTAGAGAGAAGAGTAGGGGGGGAGAGTGCAAGCAGGGGAGGGGCAGAGAGAGAGAGAAAGACAGAAAATCCCAAGGAGGCTCTGCACTGTCAGCACAGAGTCCAATGAGGGGCTGTGAGGTCATGACCTGAGCCAAAGTTGGATGCTGAACCAACTGAGCCACCCAGGTGTGCACTGTCCCCCCACCTCTCCCACCCCCCACCCCACCACCTTGGATTTTTTTAAAGGGCTTATCTGATTACATCAGGACCAGCCAGGATAAATTTGCTTTTGATTAATTCAAGGGCCTGTGATTAGGAAACATGATTTACAGAATGCCTTTAGCATATAACACATGCAAATAATATAATCATGGGAGTGATAGTCCATTATATTTGCAGGTCCCAACCACAGACAAGGGAAAGGTATTATGCGAGGCATGGGTCACTGGGTCATCTGAGTATTCTGCCCACCTCAGAGCTCCTTACTGAAGAAAGAATTCTCCAAAATATTTTGTTTCCTCTTACAGTTGCATAGAGGGCTCTTTTCTTTTCAGAGACTTATCCTCCAATGTTCTATTTAAATAAATAATAACTAGTGTCTAGTTTCAAATTTTATAGTATTAAATTCTACTTTGTAACCTTTAGTTAGAATAATTGACTAACATAAATCAATACAAATCTCAGTACCTATTCTCACTGAAGTCAACTTTTAAATTGAAATAGACTTTTTAAAAGATTGTTATATCTTTTAAAGGAGGGATTATATATATATTTTTATATATTTAATATTTTGGATATATCACAAAGCTCTTCTTAAAATCCAGGTTCTCAGCCTTTAAGATAATTCTCAGACACTTTATGGCAGCATTTACCACAAGGTAGTGCTAACAGTAATGCTATAAATTTAAATTTTGCCAAGTGCTATCATAATTTTTTTTTAATTCTGCCCTCAAAATTACCTTTGCAAGGGTGACAAGCATCATCCCTAGAATTTTTCAATGAGGAAACAAAGTCATGTGCTAATTCGTGTCACCCAACTGGTAAGCAGTAGATCCAAAGCTAAAATCCAGAAATTAGGACTCTTCCCTGTGTTTTATTATTACTTATGGTTTTAATATGAATGACATATATTTTTAAGTGTTTGGAGATGGTAAAGTAATAATATAGAAATAGGAATCATTGTTTTGATAAAAAAGGAAAAGTAACAATTTTAAGAGTAATCTTAATTTATTCATAAATTTTAAGCATAATCTGTTTCTAACAAGATCATCACAATGTGGTCTCACATGTCAAACTTGTGTACACTAAAGAAAGTTATTTATGCTTCTTGTCTCATCGGTAGCATTTCCAAATAAGAGAGGATGCTTTCACTGAGAGAAGTTAGTAATAGGGCCATCATTATTTGTCCAAAATTCTGAGGAATAAAAAACTCCAAACTGATGAAATATATGATTTGCTTATATCCTCTATTTCAGCATATGCTCTGTAGCATTTCTGGGCATATATAACTAATATTATGGAATATGGTTTAAAGATTGTAGATTTTAAATATTGGTAAATCAAAACATGATTTATATTTTAATAAATTACAAATTGTGGTTTGCTGTCTCCATAATTTCAGTGTTTCTTTAGTTAATGAATTTTTATATTGTTAGATTGAAGTTAAAATCTACGTATACCTGTCTTTTAGAGATCTGAATTTATTGGCTTGGTCTTTCCTCCATGAAGGATTTATTTATAGTGTTAGGATCTACCACCGTGGAAGGATTAGACAGAAATCTAATGGCATACAAATTTAACAAATGAGAGAAGCCACCAGTGCTGTTCGGGGGAAGAAAAGAACCTCCTCAAAGTTTAGTTTTCAGTGTTGCCTACAATTCCACATAGAATTGTAGCCATGAGTTATGTCATACCAAATTAAAATCTCAGAAAGTCTAATTTAGATGCATAGCATTAACTTCAGGATTGATAAATGCTCCGATGCACACTACCTAAGTAAATGCTGATAACATTACCTTACTAATAAAAGTGTATTTTAATTTATATAGTGATAAACTAATAGATTATAAATATAAACTGAAACTGATGTGTCTTCATAGCACCATCCATGCTACAAATAGCAAGACTTCAATTTTTGGAAACTTTCTTTTGGTCCTTACTATACAGAAGGCATTGTTTTTAAATTTTTTTTTATGTTTATTTATTTTTGAGAGAGAGAGAGAGGCAGAGAGACAACGTGCGAGTGGGGGAGGTGCAGAGAGAGAGGGAGACACAGAATCCGAAACAGGCTCCAGGCTCTGAGCCGTCAGCACAGACCCCGACGCGGGGCTCAAACCCACGGACTGCAAGATCATAACCTGAGCCGAAGTCAGAGGATCAACTGACTGAGCCACCCAGGTGCTCCAAGAAGGCATTGTTTTTAGATAGCCTGGTGAATACATAGGGGAAAAAGGCACAGTCCTCTCTCAAGGATTCACTAGGGTTCATGGTTGAAGAACAGGCATAGAGCAATGGGAGATAAGAGAATGGAGAAGCTACTTTGTTGAAGAAAAAAAAGGAAGAAAGAACAGAAGCCTTCATAAAGGAGGAACTACTAAACTCTTCTTTAAGCATGAGCAAGATTTCAGCAGAAGGAAACACCATGTGTAGAGTCATCAATGTAGAAATGGCATTGGTTTGGGGAATGGCAGGCAAGATTGACTTCAGGTGATATGTAACTGAAACAAGTTGAAGCTAAATCTTAGCCTTATTGTAACCACAAACATCTGAGCTTTATTCTTTTGGGGTGAGAAGCTTCTGAAAGGTTTTCGAATAAAGGAATAGGAGGCCAGTGTTGTTTTAGAAAGTTGTATAAAAGATGATTTCAAAGGACGGAAGATTGCAGCAAGGGGAAGGGCTTTGCAGTAGTCTTAGTAGGATAGTGAGAGTCTTCATTAAGAAAGTGGCACAGGGAAAGAATATGAGAAGCATTACATAATTTATAGAACCTGACAATTGATTGGACATAGAGAATTAATAAACAAGGAGGGAAATGGATTCAGGCTTGGGAGATAACCAGAAGATTTTCAGGCTTAGGGAAATTATAAGGTTGCTTTTAGATACTAATTATTAGGTACTTTTGAGACAATCCATGAATGAATATTCCCTGAAAATATATAGAACCACACCTTTAGATCATAAGTTCAAATATAATCAGGGGTGCCTGGGTGGCTCAGTCGGTTAAGTGTCTGACTTTGGCTTAGGTCCTGATCTCACAGTTCGTGAGTTCAAGCCGCATGTCAGGCAGGCTCTGTGCTGACAACTCAGAGCCTGGAGCCTGCTTCAGACTCTGTGTCTCCATCTCTGTCTGCCCCTTCTCCACTTGCACTCTGTCTCTCTCTCAAAAAATAAACATTAAAAATATTTTTTAAATAAGTTCAAATATAATCAAAGAAATATTTTTTCACTGAAACATACTTATTTCACCAAAACATAATATCAAATATATCAAGCCCTAATTTTTAATCTAGTATCTGAAATATTCATATTTAATACTATACACATATACACACAAACACATATGCAATTGTTCATATAGTTTGTAAAAGTCATGTTTATATGTAGTGTTAATGCTTAAATAACTTATTTTGTCCCATATTTATATTACTGTGCACGTTGACTACATCTTTTGCTGTTTCTCATTAGAGTTTTTCAGAAGGAAAGATTTTTGCCCCCTGAGAGATTTCAGTACCATTTTATCTAATTGTTCCTTATGTTAAACTACCATATTATAAGCTTCTTTGGAATCATAAAATAGTAATGCAGTTACCTCTTAAGGAGCTGTGAGTTGTTAGGCCATTATAGCTTGGTGGCATTCTGCTGACTGCAGATTGGTGAACAAGAAGGGCTGACATTAAGACCATTTCTTCTACACTATTTCATAAAAACATTACCGGTAGGTATGTCTCTTAGTAAAATGTTGATGTTATTAAAAATTCAAATGTAAGGAGTTTAGTGCAATTCTACGCTAATATTACAAAGAGGACTTGTCAACAGTCAGATGCATAAGACTAAGCGAATTTGCACACTATTTATTTGAGCTAAATCTCTAATAAGCCTCTTCTGCTAATTGGACTTAACATTTATGTTACTAAATGAGAAACGTTTTGGCTGCCATATAGGATAGTAAGACCTACCCAATGGAATAAACAACTAACATCTGTTATCCTGTCCTGCTCCAGCTTGGCTTTTACCAGTTAAGTACATCAGCCCTGAAGTCAAGGTTATCAAATATGTGAATCTCTGGCTCAGCCATGTCTATGTGAGGTCAAAGAAATATCACATCATGAGTAAAGACCAGCCAACCAAAAGATACTAGATACAGCTGGTCCATTTTGTTTTAACCTTTACATACCCTACGACCAGAAGCAAAAACTAGTCAAGGTTATAATCTTTGTAAAGTTTTAACGATAACTATTTTTAGAATTAATTTCACTCTTTAGCATTAGAATTTTATGCTGATAATTGTTAGGTTAAAGGTAATTATTTTTATAATACATTTATATTTATTTTCTTTTTAAAAAAGAAGCTAAATTTGGATTTGGCTGACCTTCGGAAGGAAAAAGAAGACTTACTGAAGAAATTGGAGTCCTCATCTGAAATCACAAGTTTGGCAGAAGAAGTTTCCCGAGTAATAGTTCCACGGATACAAGTTACATCACTTGGTCCTTCAAGGAGCATGGATTTGGAGATGAAGCAATTGCAGTGTAAACTAAAGGTGATTGTAAATTTGTTAAACATGAAAATATATATTAGGTTTTTGAAAAATGTTTATTTATTTTGAGAGAGAGGGAGAGCATAAGCAGGGGAGGGGAAGCGAGGGGGAATCCCAAGCAGCCTCCACGCTGTCAGCATGTAGCCAGACGCAGGGCTCAAACCCACAACCCGTGAGATCATGACCTGAGCTGAAATCAAGAGTCAGATGCTTAACCGACTAAGTCACCCAGGTGCCCCTTAAGTTAGTGAATCCTTAAAGACAGGTTTATATCGATGCTAATTTTTAAAATTCTACTAAGGGTAAATTATGGCATAAATAATCCAAAAATTATTGATTCTATATTTGATCTGTTTTAGCCTAGTAGATTCTTATATGGTAACTCATAACACTACTCTCTGAAAAATGACAAGACACCATGAAATCCTAGGATGGTGATAGAAACTGGCCATTGTCATTTCTCTTCTACTGCTGAACTCCCTCTCTGCCCTCCATTCCTCCCTGCACTGAACAGAATCCTTTCTGTATCTCCATAAGTTGAATTGCTTCCCTCTACACAACTGCTACTATTTTAATTTGGTTGTTGTTGGTTGGAAATGTGGAAGGAGGAGGGAAGTGGAGGGAGGGAGAAGCCCTGAGCAAAGGTGGGTTAGTATAATAGATTTCAGTGAGTTACACCTGAGAGTAAGAATGACAATCAGTGTTCTTTTCGTTTATAAAGAATTCTATCTAAGTCCAATTGAAACTGTCAACAACTTAAAAATAAGGCTGACCTTAGTTTAAATAGAATTACCTTGTAAGAAACAGGATTCGTGACTTCTAATTGCAAAGTTTATTTTCATACTGTTTAAAACAAGCTCATTTATTCCTCACGTATTTAATTATTTTGTTCAGTGGGGATTGCTAGCTGGTAGCTAAAAAGACAGTGTGTTTGGGACCATCACTGTAGTGAGAGTCACTAGAAAGGAAGTTCTGGTTGGACATGCACAGAATACATTAGGAACAGAGTACCTGTGACTGTTAAGAGAGTATTAGAATATTGAATTATCAAACAGACTCAGTTGTTTTTAATTCAAAAGATGATACGTACATTCTCCAATAATATCTTTAAATGAAGGATTGCTAAGTAGAAAATAGTATAAAGCTTAAAGTAAATGATTGTATCATTACTTGAAAATATTTTGCTTTGTTAATAAGAATGAGATATACACAGTGGCATTAATTTAGATAATTCTTGAATACCATCATCTTCAGACAGTTCTTGTGTGCATAACTTGCCTCAACTACTACATTTTATAAGTTTAAAATACCTTGTGTAATAGAAACATGAGAAAAAATAGTTGCATAAGTTTTGGTATATGTGTATGTATCTTCTTAAAATGCATTTCTGTCTGTGAAAAAGTGGAATAAAATGTACAAATTGAACATTTCAGTGTTAGGTTACTATACAGTGTTAGGTTACTATACTATCATAGAGGCTTTAATTCATGGTTCTATGATTCTTCTTACATTTAAGTCTTCATGCTCCTAATAAAAGTTTAGTTTTCAATAAGATAAAATAGAATGTTGGATCCAATAATACCTAATCTGACCTCTAAATTTTTTTAAGTTATTAATAGCTTTAAGTCGACTTATATTTTACTTATGTGATTTTACGTACTGCTAATGTCCTAACTTAATTTTTGGAAATAATAGACCCGTATCAATATCTATAAGTTATTTACCTTATGGTTTCCCATGGTGTCAGTTTTTACCTGTATATAAATCTCTCTTTCACTTTGGAGGAATGTGTGAATCACAAAGGTAGGACTATGAGGATGCCTGGAGCATTTAGACCACACTTGATGTATACTTGAAGTGTCCATGAGTAGCCTGCAGTCCTGGAACACTGGCCCGTGACAAAAGGATAAATCTCTACTTTTGTCTTGTTTCATGTTTTAATATGGAAATACCTTAGAAGACCAGTACCTTAACGTACATAATACTTTGTGCTACTACAAATTTCTGTTTTGATATTCTATTAGTTTGCTAGGTCTGCCATAACAAAATACCAGAGACTGGGTGACTTAAATAATAAAATATTTTTTTCTCATAGTTCTGGAGTCCACAATTCCAAGATCAAGGTATCGATTAGGTTTGGTTTCTTCTGAGTCTTTAGAATTTATTACCTTGTAGATGGCCACCTTCGCTGTGTCTTCACATGGTAATCCCTCATTCTGTGTGATTCTGTGTTTAATCTTCTCTTCTTGGAAGGATACCAGTCATATTGGATGAAGGCCCACTGATATGGCCTCATTTTACTATACTTACCTCTTTAAAGGCCTTATCCTAACACAGTGACATTTTGATGTTCTGGGGTTAAAACGGCAACATATACATTTTGAGGGGACACAATTCAACCTATGACAGATATCAAATCGTTAGCACAATAGTTTTCCAAGAAATGACTTCTTTTCTAGTTGATGTTTTTATGCTAAATTTTTAGAAAAACTGGTTAGATTTGTATATATTGAAGGCTTATATACATCTTTTTTATTTTATCCAAGTAACTTTAGACTTTTCTGTACAAACTCTTAGGTGTACTTCTCAGATATACGTGATACATTCAGTATCATTTGAGTGCTCATGTGTATTTTCTGTATCTTCATTTTTACCCATATTAGATATGTTTCTTCATGGTACCCAACTTTATATAGATAGATGATCAAATATTTAGAGACATACAAATTCCTTCCAGTGAATGTTATATATATGCATATACATATACAATATACCAATATACATACATGTATGTACATATATATACCATTATTTTGTATTAGTTTATTTGTAGTTATATACACACTTTGAATTGAATAGTACTCTAATTTATATTTGTGATTCTTTGACTTCTTGATTGTTGAAAGCATCCCTTTTGATATATACCGTGTTCTTTTCCAGTTTCCCAGTAAGTTCGTAATGAAGCATAGTAGTTTTTAAACTACTGTTCCTTTATATGTAACCTGTTGCCAGGCTGGTTCTAAGTCCTTTACAAATAGTAATTCATTAATCCTCATTTCTACCCTGTGAAATAAGGTCTGTTATTCTATTTTACTTTTGAGAAAGCAGAGACACAAAAGGTAAGTTAATTGTCCAAGGTCACTAAGCTACTAAGTGATAGAGCTGAGATTAGAACTCAGTCCATCTGACTTCAGAGTCAATGCTTTCATTCATTACACTCTGAAATTTAAAAAAAAAAAATGTTTAACAAACTTAGATAGGAAAGCTCTAACCATGATGGATTCTTACCATTGTGACATTTTTGACATACATGTTTTACTCCAGATTTGAGGTCATGCTGCAGATATAGTAGAAATGGAAAATGCTAGAGGCCCTGGGTTTTGATCACTCTTTGTGCATTAACTTCTTATGGGACTCTACTGAGGAAATAACTTCTCCAGAGGTTGAAAGCAGGCATACCTTTCTACCTACTCCATAGGATTTTTAAGGATCAAATGAAGTGGGTCTGAGATTTAGAGATTCTAGAAAAAGTATATATCAAGCTGGTGTTGTTTTATTTACTGTAATTCAGTAATCCTTCAACTATCCATAAGCCAGAGTCATAGCATTTTCAGTCACCTAAAATAACAGCCTTAAGTCTAAAAACAGCTACCTTAAAATCCACTTAATTTATTCCACTGAAGATATTGTCAGGCTTCATTTACTGCCCGTTGTCTTTTATTTTAAGTACCACTCTAGTAAGTCTATTTGTTTAACTTCTGAGCTGAAAATATCTCAAAAGTAGCGAATGAGAAGTAGGCATATTAAGGGGCAGGATGATTGTTTTCAGTCAGGAATATGGGAAGAGCAAGAAATGTCGACCAACAGACCAATAGAGCAACAGAGAAAAAGAAAATATTAAAATGTTAAGGTAAAAACACAAAATTAGAAAAACAGCACTCTGGGACCATTTAGAGTAGGGGTAAGTTGCCATTTATATCATAATAGTTCCAAAAGACATGACTATATAATGATATAGTGATACTATAATACAGCAATATAATATATATAATTAATACAGTGATTATAATATATAGCTATATAGAAGTATCTCTATTAGCTTAATGTAATTATAGATGTTCATATTTCTAAGTGAGTGAACAATCATTCCAGAGAGAATTTAAGATTAATAATTAAAGCAAAAGCTTCAATTATCTGCTAAATTCACTAGTGTGGAATATCTTATTCTGGCAATGCACATCATATATGCTGGAAATTTAGATTGCATTAACACAAACATTTAATCAAAATTTTTAAAATTCAGTCTACTTGCCATGTTAAGGTTTTTAAGCCTAAGTTTTTAAGAAATTTATATATTTAATGTAAAAGTTAAAATTATTTCAAAAATTTTATTCACATATTCTATACCAATAAGATATTTAAAGTCTGTCTAATGAATTTGACTTGTATTTAAATGGTGTGAGCAATGGTTTCATGATTAATGGTTTCATCTTTACAGATTTACAATTTTTTTTAGCAGGAGTCAGTCAAACCTGGGAATAGCTAACAGAAACAATTGATTGTAGTTACAAAGAAAGATTAGCAAAATAACTATTCCAAATATATTTAAAGCTATCATATTTTATTCTATTTATATCAAGTTAATACTTCTAAATTTTAACAAGTAACTTAATGTATGTTATTACTGTCTTGTAGGTGGAGAAACTATAATATCAGACACACTAGGCAATGTGTCAGATTACTTATTTACTTAGCACTTGAGTCAAAATTGAAAGTTAGGGTTCCTGATACACTAGTACCTCTGGCTCTTGGGCTGTGCGTTAACAAATACCACAAAGCTGTTCTGCTTTGAAAAACTCATGTTTATGCGTGAATATTTTAATAATAAATAGTATGATCAATAAATTCAAGTAAGGAAGTATTTAGTATTCCTAAGATTCCTTATCAGTTATCTATTACTGTCTAACAAACTATCTTAAAATGTAGCAGCTCAAAACAATGGCAGTTTATTAATTCTTATGATCCAGTGGCTTGACTGGGCAGTTCTTTTACTTCTCTCTTTTGAGTTCTCTGGTATGCCTGCATTCTTTTAATTCAAGGATTAACCTGGACTGCAAGTTCCAAGATAGCCTCACTCACAGCCTGGGAGTTGGTCTGCAGGCTGTCTGCTGGGATACCCCAGTACTCCTCCATGGCCTTTCCTCTGTCTTCCCTGCAAGGTGATCCCAGGCAGCATTCCAAGAGCCAAAGGTTTAGCTGCAAGGGTTTAGGCCCAGCAGCTGGTACTTGCATAATGTCATTTCTGCCATATTTGCCTTGGTCAAAGCAAATCACAGGCCAGACCAGACCAGGCTCAAAGGTTTAGAAGATGGATCCCTCTTGATGGGAGGAGCAGCAAAGTATCTGTGACCACATTTAGTCTGTTATAACAGGTTCTTAGTAAATCAAGCTTTCATTTCACATGATCTTGTTAGCCTATCAAAATACTAAATTAATCACATGCACATTTACATTTTACAGAGATAGTCCTTATTCCTCAGAAAGTACTTTGGGTGTGTACTTTTTGTAATTGTTATATGATGGCATTCTTTTGTGGTTTTGGTGTGTTATATGAAAATTTAGTATACCATAGTACTTCTGTTAAAACATATAAAATAAACCATTTAAAAATATTAAAATATACAAGTATATTAAAATGCCCTTCTGGGGCGCCTGGGTGGCTCAGTCGGTTAGGCGTCCGACTTCGGCTCGGGTCACGGTCTCGCGGTCCGTGAGTTCGAGCCCCGCGTCGGGCTCTGGGCTGATGGCTCAGAGCCTGGAGCCTGCTTCTGATTCTGTGTCTCCCTCTCTCTCTGCCCCTCCCCCGTTCATGCTCTGTCTCTCTCTGTCTCAAAAATAAATAAAACGTTAAAAAAAATTTTTTTTTTAAATAAAAAAATAAAATGCCCTTCTTAATTATAATCATATTTATTTCAATATTATTACTCTTCATGAGAATGGCATTTATTTTGATGCTGCATTTGACCAAAAATTGAAAAGTTTATTTGATTTTATATGTGTTTTTAATCTAGAATGCAACTAATGAGCTCACTAAACAGTCCTCAAATGTGAAGTCTCTGAAATTTGAACTCCTAGCAAAAGAAGAACACATAAAGGAAATGCATGAAAAGTATGTTCTTGATATTTTTATCCATTGTATTTGGTGCCACCTAGTGGTAGTTAACTCTATTAAACATTGCACGCAAGAAACAAAACCCCATGTTAAAAATTAGCTTTTCCTTCCTTCATGTTTAAGCCTCAATAAGATGAAAGTTCAAGGAATATTATCTATAAGCATAGTTGATGACAAGCTATGTAATATTTTTTAATTAGAGTAAGAATATTTAAAGTTATATTTTCCTTTTTAGAAGTAAACATTTAATTTTGAATGTATATAAATTAACGACCTAAAGACTACGAACAAAACACTTCTGAATGTGGTAATTCTTTGACCAAAATTATATATGTAGGTTGATCTCAAATTGGATTTAATGCCTAAGCTTATAAAGCTAAGGTGGAAGAAAAGGAAAGTTTTTGTTGGTCTCTAAAATAAATGGAAGATTACAAAAGTTTGTATTGTATGTGTTGTTGTTGTTTTTTAACAAAAAGGGGTTTAAAATGTCCTATCTCACTGAATCAAAATGATTTTCTCTGTATATTTAATAGATGTATGAGAGCTTAGGGGGTGATAACATGTTTAGGTGGAATGCCAGTCTGTCCCTGATAATTTGAGAATATATACATATGTATTAGCAAAATAACGCAGATACATATATACTACATTTTAAGTGAAGATCACTTAGAAGTGATATTAACAGATGAAACTACTGACAAAAATATTGGTTAATTTTGTAGACAAAGTATCTTCAAGTTTATTTATTAGCATAAGAGGCAGTCTTATTTACTATCTAATAGTGAGGGCCCTAGAGAAATAGTCTTTGAATCCTAGTTCCTCTACCTGCCAGCTCTGTATCTCAGTTTAATAGTATTAGCTTGTAAAATTCTTGTGAAGGTTAAGAGAGAGCGTGTAAAGTACTTGTAACAGAGACTGGCACCTAATGAGCACTCAGTAAATGTTACCTGTTACGATTTAGTAGGCACAATAATAGTTGTTACTGCAGCTACCATTTCATATCTGTCATCAGCTTAAGCTAAACTGATATGTCAGTTCAATCGTACATGATATTAAATTAGAAGATATCATGCCTAATTTTAGTGTTTTTGTATCATAAGATTTTACATTTGTTTGTTTATTAAAATACAGAATTATTTTCTATCAGTGCTATGCTTTTTAATGATCTCTGAATATCAGTTTGATTTTTCTGAGCAATGCAATAATATAATTTAAATATAATTATTTTATTTTATTTTTTTATCTTTTATTTTGAGAGAGAGTGCAAGCAGGGAAGGAGCAGAGAGAGAGAGGGAGAGAGAGAATCCCAGGCAGGCTCCCAGTGCAGAGCCCAACACCGGGCTGATCGTCACAAACATGAGATCACAACCCAAGCCAAAATAGTCAGATGCTCAACCAAGTGAGCCACCCAGGCACCCCTAAATATAATAATTTTAATTTTTCATAAATTTTGTCAGTCTTTCTCAGTTCTTCTACTTTTATGCCTTCATGCATATATATTATACTGTAATTACCAGTCACAACTGGATTTTAGATTTTATAAGTACACAGAGTATGAATAGATCAGTACTCCATCTCATGCAAATATCTTATTAATTTGCAATTAATATCAGTTAGCATTTAAAAATTAAGTATTTTCTAGCTCTCTTATAAAATATCTTTTTTCCCCTTCAAGGATATCTCGAATGGAGAGGGATATAACCATGAAAAGACATTTGATAGAGGACTTGAAATTTCGACAGAAAGTAAATTTGGAAAGTAATGAGAGTATTAATGAAATGTTAGAAAATCTTGAAAAAAAGGTATCAATTTTTATGTTCTCTGACACTAGAAAATACCACTTTTCTCTTACCTTCTTAACTTGAATATTCAGTCTTAATAAATTCCTAGAAAATATTCATAGAATACATGTCTGCTGTTACATAATTACATTGTTTGATCTGAAAGTACGTTGTTTTAAAATTCAAAACTCTAAAATGTCATACATAATATAGTCACACGTTCTCTTTGTATTTGTAAACATGCCATGAGAGGATAATCACGTCTAATTTTTAAAACTTTCAATATTTCTGGGTATATAATTACATTTTATTCAACATTTTAAAGTTGAATTTATACAATTTATAAATTATTTATTTGCTTTATTTAATTTACTAACATTTATGATAGAATCAAGCATATATTTTTAAGTGAAAAAGGTAATAACCAATAACTACCAGAAGCTCTTTAAAAAGTGTACTTACCACAGTTTTTTAAAAGTGTACTTTTTCCTTTGATACACTTAATTCAGTATACTTAGGAAGAGAGCTTTATTTAACATAGTTATATATCTGGCCCCAAAGTAGAAATCAGCAATTTGCTGACTAAGAGATATTTAAAAAAAAAAAAAAAAAAAAAAAAAAGGTGCTATTTGCACAACTCCTAAAGCAGCTTGTGCTCTGGCATTCACTAAATGTTATCCACTCCAGAGAGAGCATCTCCCTTACTTTTCTTGTTGGAGATAAAAATGTAAGTATCTCTTAGCTCAAATGGATTTAAGAAAGAAAATTTTACATGAGCAAGACAAATGCATGTGGATTTTCTTTCTCTTTCTCTTCCCACACACCCACATAAATTATAATTACTTCCTATAGGTTTTTTCAGTGTTATCACTGAAATTTTGCTGATTTTTAAACTTTAATAATCATTTCAGATATAGTCTTAGAATCTGTGTATAAGTAATTATATCTTTAGTGGCATTAAATGAAAAAAGAAAAACTGTTCTTTCAAATGTATAATAACTATGTTACATTATTATTTAATTTTATCCTAAAAAGTACATGTTATATTGGAGATAGAACTGAAAGTTATCCATGACTTACTTAAGAATTCAAGACAACCAATCCCCTGCTTAAGGAGGTTAAGGTTAGTAATTAAAGGAAACATAGTTAAAATTAGTATTGTATTCATACATTTTTTGTGCATTTTTCATTTTGCTATTGATTTAAGGATTTTAGTCTCATTCATAGTGAGTTCTCCAAATCTAATTTACTTGAATTTGATATCATTTATATTTTTTGCTCTTATTATTTAAATGTGATATCATTTATGAGAAAATAAATGAAATTAGACTTATTCATGAATCATTTGGTTTCTGTTGAAACAAATAGAGTATATTCCTAGAATGGCTTTACCAATAATAGTTATCGTTATGCTTTTAATGTAGGTGAAGACACTAACTGAAGAGTGTTCCAACAGGAAGGTGTCAATTGATTCACTAAAACAGAGACTCAGTGTTGCTGTAAAGGAGAAGTCACAGTTTGAACAGATGTATCAAAAAACTAAAGAGGAATTAGAAAAAAAGGTATGCTTTTCAGACATGTTAGCTTAGAAATGGAATATAGCCATATCTTTTTCATTTTTAAAACTGTAATTTTTTTCTGCCCAAAATTACTATGAACAAAACTGCTCAAACCTCTACATGAAACACTAAGCATTTGTTTAACATTAAAGGTAATGCTATATTAGAGAAACAGATTTTGTATCTGAATAATTTTTTTTTCATTTTTTTAATGTTTATTTTTGAGAGAGAGAGAAGGCACACACAAGCAAGGGAGGGGCAGAGAGAGAGGGAGAGAAAGGATCTGAAGAGGGCTCTATGCTGACAGCAGAGAGCCTGATGTGGGGCTCAACCTCACAAACCATGAGATCATGACCTGAGCCAAAGTTGCACGCTTAACTGACTGAGTCACCCAGGTGCTCCTTGATAATGTCTTTTAAATGAACACTACTATTAAGAACTGGCAAAAGTGGATATAAATTTTTTAGATCCACCTAAACTTATAAACTTATTAAATATTTCCATTGACATATGAGATATTTTGGTCTAAAATAGCTTCCATGTCTTTAATGATTTATAATTTTTTAAAAACAAACTAATTTTGATGATAAATATATGAGAATATGTGCTCACCATATTTTATTGAAAATAAACAAAACAACCATCAATTTAACCCAAATAAAAACAAACACATACGTAAAAAGAATCATGAAGTCATTTCTTTATCTAACATGAATAACTAAATCTTCTAAATATGTTTATGAATTATTTTTTATTCTGTGATTACCGGTCTTTTGCAGGATGTCAAGCTTGGTCTCCTAGTATCAAAAATAAGTGAGACCGAATCTGCAATGGCAGAAATTGAAACAGCAGCATCCAAGCATCTTCAAGGATTAGCACTGAAAAGTGAGCAGGCCCTAGAAGGTGCACAAAAGAAGTTGCTCTTAGCCAATGAGAAAGTGGAGGAGTTCACCATCTTTGTGAAGGTTTGAATTATTTGCAGTTTACTAACTCGTGCTTTAGTTCAGGCAGAGTGGCGGCCTACTTGAGATGATTTGGGATACTTTGTGATTTCTTTCTGCTTTCTGAAAACCATAAAACATCTTCTACCTTACTCTCCACATTGTTCAATTTTTGTCTATAACAGATCTGGTTTTATAGCTTGAGCTTAAAATTTTCTACCCTGTTTTTAATATTCTTTTCTTAATGTTAGTTCAGTTATGAAATTGCAGTAATCACATAATCAAGACAGATTCCAAGATGAAATAATTAAGTCATTTCCATTCTACTCTCCTTTTGAAAATCCAGCAGGAACAATCAAAAACTTGTCCCAGGTTTATTGAAGCTCAGAGACACCTCAACCCCAGTCCATAGCCTGTCATACATGGAATGGGTAAAGGAATGGTAAATGACTTAGCAGAAAAAAAGGAAGACAAACCTAAGTGCCCGCAAAGGCTGTACTCTCTAGAAATTATCTGACAGCTGAAGAATCCCCAGAAAGGCTCAGTAATTGGCTATAAGGAACCACTGAGGGTGACGGAGAAGGGAAGGATACAGGTGGTTTGTTTGAAAGTTTTTATAAGAAGCTTTTAGGCCTGTGGTCTGTAGTTTTGCCCCATACGTTTGGACAGAGCTCTTCCCTTAACTCTTCTGTGAGAGCTGAGGAAGAGCAGCTTTGGTTTCAGAGACACCAGGCACTGAGGACCAGGAATCTGGTGATTGCTCTGCTGCTTCAGTCCCACTATAAGTCATTTACACCTCTATGTGGTGCCTTTTCTTCTGCCTTGTATTGTAGCTAGGAAAGGAATCCATCGCCACTAGAGAGATTATGAGTCTTTTAAAGTCAAAGACAATGTTTTATCAATTTCCACCTTCACAACATCTGCCTGGTGCCTTGCAAAATAGTTGGCATGTGGTAAGTAATGATCACTACCTAATCAAGTTAAATTTCCATTAGAAATGTAAGATTTCTTTTAAAGTTTATCTTTATTTTGAGAGAGAAGGAAAGCAAGTGGAGGAGGGAAAGAGAGAGAGGGAGACAGAATCCCAAGCAAGTTCTGCACTGTCAGCATAGAGCCCAATGCGGGGCTCGAACTGACAAACCATGAGATCATGGCCTGAGTTGAAATCAAGAGCTGGACACCCAACTGATCGAGCTACCCAGGTGCCCCAGAAATGTGAGATTTTAATGATAGTTCTTTGGCCTTTAAAAATAATCACCAAAATAGTTTGATTACAGTGGGAAAGCAACTCTTTCTCTCTTTTCTCCTGTAACCACACTGTTCTTTTTTCTTTTTTTTTTTTAACAATTTTTGATGAGATTAAGTTCTCATGCCATTGTGTCCTTCAGAAGGCATGCATGATTAAAAACTGGCATGTCATATACTACAAAGCTGTAGTAATCAGTATGATACTGGCACATAAATAGAGACATATATCAATAGAATAGAGAGCCCAGAAATAAACCCATGATCATATGGCCAATTAATCTTCAACAAAGGAGGCAAGACTAGGCAGTGGGAAAGACAGTCTCTTCAATAAATGGTGCTGGAACAACAGGATAGCTACATGCAAAGGAATAAAACTGGTCCACTTTTTACATCATACACAAAAATAAAATCAAAATGGATTGAAGAGCTAAATGTAAGATATGAAACCATAAAAATCCTAGAAGAGAGCACAGGCAATAATTTCTCTGACATTGGCCATAGAAACATTTTTCTAGGTATGTCTCGTGACTCAAGGGAAATAAAAGTAAAAATAAACTGTCGAAACTACATCAAAATAAAAAGCTTCTGCACAGTGAAGGAAACCATCAACAAAACTAAAAGATAGCCTACTGAATGGGAGAAGATACTTGCAAATGATATATCTGCATTTAGTTAGTATCCAAAAGAGTTAGTATCCAAAATATATAAAGAATTTATACAACTCAACACACAAGAAAACAAGTAACCCAATTAAAAAATGGGCAGAAGACATGAACAGACATTTCTCCAAAGAAGATATCCAGATGGCCACCACATTAAAACATGCTCAGTATCACTCATCATCAGCGAAATGCAAATCAAAACCACAGTGTGATATCACCTCTCACCTGTCAGAATGGCTAAAATCAATAATAAGAAACAACAAGTTTTGGTGAGGGTGTGGACAAAAGGAACCCTCACACACCATTAGTGGGAATGCAAACTGGTGTAGCCACTGTGGAAGGCAGTATGGAAGTTCCTCAAAAAATTAAAAATAGAATTATCATATAACCCAGGAATTCCACTACTGGGTATTCACTCAAAGAATATGAAAAACTAGTTTGAAAAGATATATGGACCCCTATGCTTATTGCAGCATTATTTATAATAATCAAATTATAGAAGCAACCCAAGTGCCCCATCAGTGGATGAATGGATAAAGAAAATGTGGTATATAGATGTACAATGAAGTATTACTCAGCCATATAAAAGAATAAGATCTTGCATTTGCAACAACATGGATGGACCTAGAGAGTATATTGCTAGGTGAGCAAAGTCAGAGAAAGATAAATACCATATTATTTCACTCATGTGTAATTTGAAAAACAAAACAAATGAACCAAGAAAAAAGAGACAAAAAAACAAGGTTCCTAACTTGGAGAACAAACTGATGATTACTAGGCGAGAGGTGGGTGGGGGGATGGATGAAATAAGTATAGGGATAAGCGTCTGACTTCAGCTCAGGCACAGTTCATGTGTTTGAGCTCCGCATCAGGCTTTGTGCTGAGAGCTTGGAGCCTAGAGCCTGCTTCAGATTTTGTGTGTCTCTGTCTCTGCCTGTCCCCTGCTTGTGCTGTGGCTCTCCTCTCTCTTTCTCTCGAAAATAAATAAACATAAAAATGTTTTTAAAAAATTTAAAGGAACTGACATAGCATAGCCCTAGAAATTTACTTAAATATATACTTTCAATTTATGGAATCTTTATAAAAGGAAAATTTTAACTATACAATAAAATAATAATGCTACTTCCTGTCTCCTTCCCCTAATAACCCCACTATTATTTGTATTCTTTATTCCTCTAAAAATTGGCTCTTAAAATTTTTTTTAATTTATTTTTTATTTTTTTATTTACTTTTTAATTTACATCCAAGTTCATTAGCATACAGTGCAATAATGATTTCAGAGTAGAATTCAGGGATTCATCCCCTACATATAACACCCAGTGCTCATCCAACAAGTGTCCTCCTTACCCCTTGCCCATTTAGCCTATCCCTCTACCCACAACCCTTCCAGCAACCCTCAGTTTGTTCTCTATACTTAAGAGTCTCTTGTATTTTGTCTCCCTCCATATTTTTATAGTTTTTGCTTCCCTTCCATTATGTTCATCTGTTTTGTATCTTAAATTCCACATATGAGTGAAGTCATATGATACTTGTCTTTCTCTGATGAATTTCGCTTAGCATAATACACTCTACTTCCATCCGTGTTGGTGCAAATGTCAAGATTTTGTCCTTTTTGATTGCCAAGTAATACTCCATTGTATAGTATACCACATCTTCTTTACCCATTCAGTCGTTGATGGACATTTGGGCTCTTTCCATACTTTGGCTATTGTCGATAGTACTCCTATAAACATTGGGGTGCATGTGCCCCTTCGAAACAACACACCTGTATCCTTTGGATAAATACCTAGTAGTGCAGTTGCTGTGTCATAAGGTAGTTCTATTTTTAATTTTTTGAGGAACTTCCATACTGTTTTCCAGAGTGGCTGCACAGTTTGCATCCCTACCAGCAGTGCAAAAGTGTTCCTCTTACCTCTGTCATTGTCTGAGTTGTTAATTTTAGCCAATTTGACAGGTTTCTCATTGTGGTTTTGATTTGTATTTCCCTGATGATGAGTGATGTTGAGCATTTTTTCATTGTGTCTCTTAGTGATCTGGATGGATGTCTTCTTTGGAAAAGTGTCTATTCATGTCTTTTGTCTATTTCCTCACTGGATTATTTGTTTTTGGGTGTTGAGTTTGATAAGTTCTTTATAGGTTTTGGATACTAACCCTTTATCTGATATGTCACTTGCAAATATCTTCTCCCAATCCATCGGTTACCTTTTAGTTTTACTGATTGTTTTCTTTGCTGTACAGAAGCATTTTTTTTTTGATGGGGTTCCAATAGTTCATTTTTGCTTTTGTTTCCCTTGCCCCGGAAGACATGTTGAGTAAGAAGTTACTGTGGCTGAGGTCAAAGAGGTTTTTGCCTGCTTTCTCCTCTAGGATTTTGATGTCTTCCTGTCTTACGTTTAGGCCTTTCATCCATTTTGAGTTTATTTTTGTGTATGGTGTAAGAAAGTGGTCCAGCTTCATTCTTCCACATGTTGCTGTCCAGTTTTCCCAACCACATTTGCTGAAGAGACTGTCTTTATTCCATTGAATATTCTTTCCTGCTTTGTCAAAGATTAATTGGCCATATGTCTGTGGGTCCATTTCAGCATTCTCTATTCTGTTCCATTGATTTGTGCATCTGTTTTTGTACCAGTACCATAGTGTCTTGATGATTACAGCTTTGTAATACAGCTTGAAGTCTGGAATTGTGATGCCTCCAGCTTTGGTTTTCTTTTTCAGGACTGCTTTGGCTCTTCGGGATTTTTTCTGGTTCCATACAGATTTTAGGTTTATTTTTTCTAGCTCTGTGAAGAATGCTGGTGTTATTTTGATAGGGATTTCTTTGACTATGTAGATTGCTTTGGATAGTATCGACTTTGTAACAATTTGTTTTTCCAATCCATGAGCATGGAATATTTTTCCCTTTTTTTGTGTGTCTCCTTCAGTTTCTTTTATGAAATTTCTATAGTTTTCAGTGTATAGATTTTTCACCTTTTTGGTTAGGTTTATTCCTAGGTGTTTTATGGTTTTTAGTCCAGTTGTGATGGGATCAAGTCCTTGATTTCTTTCTGCTGCTTCATTATTGGTGTATAGGAATGTGACCAATTTCTGTGCATTGATTTTATATCCTGCACCATTGCTAAATGCATGAATCAGTTCTAGAAGTTTTTTGGTGGAATCTTTTGGCTTTTCCATATGGAGTATCATGTCATCTGCGAACAGTGAAAGTTTGACTTCCTCCTTGCCAGTTTGGATGCCTTTTACTTCTTTGTGTTGTCTGATTGCTGAGACTAGGACTTCCAATACTAGGTTGAATAACAGTGGTGAGAGTGGACATCCCTGTCGTGTTCCTGACCTTAGGGGGAAAGCTCTGAATTTTTTCCCATTGAGAATGATATTAGCGGTGGGTCTTTTGTTTATGGCTTTTATGATCTTGAGGTATGATCCTTTATCCCTAGATTCCTGAGGACTTTTATCAAGAAAGGATGCTGTATATTGTCAAATACTTTATCTGTGTCTATTGAGAGGATTATGTGGTTCATATTCTTTCTTAATGTGATTTATCACATTGATTTATGGATATTGAAGTAGCCCTGCATCCCAGGTATAAATCCCACTTGATCATGGTGAATAATTCTTTTAATGTTATGTTGGATTTGGTTGGCTAGTGTCTTGCTGAGAATTTTTGCATCCATGTTCATCAGGGAAATTGGTCTGTAGTTCTCCTTTTTTTAGTGGGGTCTTTGTCTGCTTTTGGAATCAAGGTAGTTCTGGCCGCATAGAATGAGTTTGGAAGTTTTCCTTCCCTTTCTATTTTTGGAACAGCTTCAAAAGAATAGGTGCTAACTCTTCTTTAAATGTTTGGTAGAATTCCCCTGGAAAGCCGTCGGCCCTGGACTCTTATTTTTTGAGAGATTTTGATTACTAATTCAAATTCTTTACTGGTTATGGGTCTGTTCAAATTTTCTATATCCTCCTGTTTCAGTTTATGTAGTTTATATGTTTCTAATAATTTGTCCATTTCTTCCAGATTGCCCAATTTATGACATATAACTACTTATAATATTTTCTTATTATTGTTTTTATTTCTGCAGTGGTGGTTGTGATCTTTCCTCTTTCATTCTTGATTTTATTTATATAGATCCTTTCTTTTTTCTTTTTGGTCACACATGCTAGGAGTTTATCAGTTTTGTTAATCTTTCAAAGAACTAGCTCCTGGTGTCATTGATCCGTTCTACTGTTTTGTTTTTATTTCGATAGCATTGATTTCTGCTCTAATCTTATTATTTCCTGTCTTCTGCTGGTTTGGGGTTTTATTTGCTGTTCTGTTCCCAGCTCTTTAAGGTGTACGGTTAGGTTGTGTATCTGAGACCTTTCTTCCCTCTTTAGGAAGGCCTGGGTTGCTATTTACTTCCCTCTTATGACTGCCTTTGCTGCATCTCAGAAGTTTTGGGCTATCATGTTATCATTTTCATTGACTTCTATGTACTTTTTAATTTCCTCTTTAATTTCTTCGTTATCCCATTCATTCTTTAGTGGAATATCCTTTAGTCTCCAAGTATTTATCTTTCCACCTTTTTTCTTGTGGTTGATTTCAAGTGTCATAGCGTTATGGTCTGAAAATATGCGCGGTATGATCTTGATCTTTTTGTACTTGTTGAGGGCTGATTTGTGTCCCACTATGTGATCTATTCTGGAGAATGTTACATGTGCACTGGAGAAGAATGTGTATTTTGCTGCTTTAGGATGAAATGTTCTGAATATATCTGTTAAGTCCATCTGGTCCAGTGTGTCATTCAAAGCCATTGTGTCCTTGTTGACTTTTCTGCTTAGATGATCTGTCCATTACTGTAAGTGGGGTGTTGAAGTCCCCTACTATTATGGTATGATTATCAATGAGTTTCTTTATGTTTGTGATTAATTGATTTATATATTTGGGTGTTTCACATTGGGGGCATAAATGTTTACAATTATTAGATCCTCTTGGTGGATAGACCCCTTAATTATGATATAATGCCATTCTTCATCTCTTGTTACAGTCTTTAATTTAAAATCTAGATTGTCTGATTGAAGTATGGGTACTCTGGCTTTCTTTTGGTGACTATTAGTATGATAGATGGTTCTCTACCCCCTTACTTTCAATCTGAAGGTGTCTTTAGGTCTAAAATGGGTCTCTTGTAAACAGCATATAGATAGGTCTTGTTTTCTTATCCATTCTATTATCCTGTGTCTTTTCATTGGAGCGTTTACCCCATTGACATTTACAGTGAGTACTGAAAGATATGAATTTATTGCCATTGTGTTGCCTGTAGAGTTGGAGTTTCTGGTGATGTTCTCTGGTCCTTTCTAGTCTTTGTTGCTTTTGGTCTTGTTTTGTTTTGTTTTGTTTCCTCTTTTCTCCCCTCAGAGAGTTCCCCTTAAAATTTCTTGCAGGGCTGGTTTAATGGTTACCAACTCCTTTAGTTTTTGTTTATCTAGGAAACTTTTAATCTCTCCTACTTTCAATGACAGCCTTGCTGGATAAAGAATTCTTGGCTGCATATTTTTCCAATTCAGCATGTTGAAAATATCCTGCCACTCCTTTCTGGCTTGCCAAGTTTCTGTGGATTGGGTTGCTATGAACCTGATCTGTCTTCCCTTATAGATTAAGGACTTTTTTCCCTTGCTGTTTTCATTATTCTTTCCTTGTCTGTGTATTTTGTGAATTTGACTATGATATGCCTTGTTACTGGTTGGGTTTTTTTTTTTAATCTAATGGGAGTTCTCTGCTTCTTGGATTTTGATGTCTGTGTCTTTCCCCAGGTTAGGAAAGTTTTCCACTATGACTTGCTAACATAAAACTTCTACCCCTCTTTCTCTCTCTTCATTTTCTAGGACTCCTATGATTTGGATGTTATTCCTCTCTAATGAGTCACTGAGTTCTCTAATTCTTATATTGTGCTCTTTTGCCTTACTTTCCCTCTTTTTTTTTTGCTTCACTATTCTCCATAATTTTGTCTTCTATATCGCTGATTCACTGTTCTGCTTCATCCATCCTTGCCACCGTCAATCCATTTGAGATTCCATCTCAGTTATAGCATTTTTAATTTCATCCTGACTAGATTTTACTTCTTTTATCTCTGCAGAAAGGGATTCTATGCTTTTTTTCAACCCCAGCTAGTATTCTTATTATCGTGATTCTAAATTCTACTTCAGATACCTTGCTTATATCTGTGTTGATTAAGTCCCTGGCTGTCATTTCTTCCTGCCCTTTTTTTGGGGTAAATTTCTTTGTTTTGTCATTTTGGAGGAAGGAAAAGAATTAATAAAATAGAAAATTAAAATTAAAAAATTAAAAACAACAGAAAAATTCTTAGAAGGGAAGCTAGTTCTAGGTGTGTTTTGGTTTGGTTGTTGGAAAAAGCTTGATAGAATAGAGAAAAAAGGGAAGGAAAGGCAAAGGGAAAAAAAAGTAAGAAAATGTTTAAAATTTTAAAAAGATGTATACAGGGGTGCCTGGGTGGCTCAGTTGGTTAAGCGTCTGACTTTGGCTCAGGTCATGATCTCGCAGTTTGTGAGTTTGAGCCCCGCGTCAGGCTCTGTGCGTGTCAGGCTCTGTGCTGACAGCTCAGAGCCTGGAGCCTGCTTTGGATTCTGTGTCTCCCTCTCTCTCTACCCCTCCCCCACTTGTGCTCTGTCTTTCTTGGTCTATCAAAAAACAATAAACGTAAAAAAAATTTTTTAAAGATGTATACAATAGAATAGAATAAAATGAAATGAAGAAAGTAACAGAATTAAGAAAAGTATTAAAAAACTGTAAAAAATGTTTTAATTTAAAAACACAAAATAAATTTTTTTTCTCTTTCTGTATCCAAGAATAAGAAAAGAAAAAGGAAAGAAAAGACAAAAACCAAAACCAAAAAAACCCAAATAGGACCAGTGAGCAGAATGAAATCCGAATGAAATTACATCCAATTTCCCCTAGAAGTATAACTATACAGCACTTTATAGTCCATACACTAAGCAGGAGGGGAGACTTATGGTGGTCCTCTAAGGGCTGAGCTTGGTTGGTGCAGTTGGGGAGGGCTTGGTGTTACAGGTCTGTTCTCCAGTAGGTGGCACTGCGTAACTTACTGGGGAGGATCATTGTGGCATGCGTGCAGGGGTATGCACATGAGCACAAGTGGTAAAAATGGAGTCACCCAGCTTTCCAGTGTCTGGTATCAGAACTCTGCACTCTCACTAGCCAGCAATCAAGAACCCCTAACTTTGTCTCCGGCTCCCATCCACTCTCTGCTTCTACACTGACTGCGTCCAAGCATCGGCCCACTAGGCAGCACCTCCTTCCTGAATTATATCTCATATGGGGCTGTGTTTCCAAACCCCTCACCTCTGAGAGCCCAGCCTCATGGACCCACTATGCCCCTCTGGGGGAGGGTCTTGTGGAGCAATGGCCAGGTGCCAGCTTCCCCCTGGGAACATCATAGGGTCATGCTGCTGCAGAGGCTCAGTGATTGTGGCTGGGTGCCTGCTTGCCCCAGGAAAAGTTTGTGGGATTGCAAGGTAGCGGAGGTTTAGAAATTATGGTAAAACACAACACGCAGCTGGCACCAGGTTTCACTGCCCCCTGGCATCTTTTTTCCAATCCCAGCAAACATGGCTGTTCTCCAGGATCACTAGGACCTTTGCCTGTGGGGAGGCCCCACAGCCTCTACCAAATGTGCTCCTAGCAAGGGAACCACCTCTCCCCGTGTGGCCCACAGACCCCTCAGACCTCACTTCCTGCTCCTGGAGATTCACCCTTCCCACCAGAGCATGGCCAGGTATTGACCTGTGGAATTTTCAACACTGCTTCCCCCTGTTGATAGAGTCCTAGTGGTACTGAAACCCTCTGCTTTCTCCTCTCTCCCTTTCTTGTTCAGTCATTCTTTCTCTTTCTCTCAGCTTCTTTCAGGGGGAGTGCTTTTCCTGGACTCTCCCTTCTTTCTGAGTCCTCTCTCCACAAAAACAGCTCCCTGCCCTCTGCAGCTTCTGTCTCCCCCAGTTCACCTCTCCACACTGCATACCTGCCAGTTCTGTGGTTCAAGTTATGCAGATTGTTGTGTTAATCCTCAGGTCAATTTTTTAGGTGTGCAAAATGGTTTGGTGCTGATCTAGCTGCATTTCAGGGATGAGAGAAGCTGAGAACTTTCAGGCTGTTCCACCAACTTGGCCCCTCCTGCTTACAAAATTTTATACCACTGTTAGTACCCCATTTAGAACAAATCCCTTACTTTGTTTCTTTGGAAATCATAGATACCTTGGGAGTTTTCTCATTTTAAAAATATCTACAAAATGAATGGAATAAAACACTTTATGTGTTTTATCTCTTTTAACAAAGGTTTCAACTGATATAAAGTCAAACAATAAGCCTTGCCTCAGAGGACCCCAAATGATTGCAGAGTATTAATTTTAATAAACATAATTTACCTTTTCCCGATTTAAAGTGTCATTTCTTCCAAATACTTGTTGAGTAGTCTCACTGTTTAACTTATGAATAGCACTCTCATTGAATATTGTCATTACTCATGATGTAAAACCATTTTTATTATGACTTTTAGTTTCATAAGCCTTTGTTTTCTTGTTTTATATTCACATTAGGGTTTTGTTTGTTGCATTTATAGCCAAGATATAAAATATGAAATATGTAATAGTAAGATTTATTTGAATACAAATTATTATTTTTCCTGAAATATTCTTTGAATGTGTCCTTTTTAAAAAGAGTTGATAACCAGAACTTTTAAAAATAGAAAAATGAATGTTATGACTACATATATGGCTGTTACACACTGAAGTCTATAATAACCTTTGTCATATTGTAATAGGTATACTTCTTCTTCACAGAAAGTAACTTAGCAAAAGTTGTCTTTTAAAAAACAAAGTTTTTATTTTTGTCTAATGATTTGAATGATATTTAATGATAAAGTATCTAATTTTTAACTGTTGAAGAGTGACCTATTAATCCTTCATATTTTTCACCAATTATGTAAAGTATAAATGTCTTAATAGATAAATTCAGGATTTCTATGGTTTCATGTCTTTGTAATTTGAGTAACATTACATAGTAGGAAAATATAAAAGGTATTGATAAGCCATTTTTAGTGCTCTTTCAGAACTTTTCCACTTTATTTCAGTTTGGTATTAGATTAGCTGCATTGGAATCAGGTGATTCTATTACATTTATTTATTTATTTATTTATTTATTTATTTATTTTTTCAATATATGAAGTTTATTGTCAAATTGGTTTCCATACAACACCCAGTGCTCATCCCAAAAGGTGCCCTCCTCACTACCCATCACCCACCCTCCCCTCCCTCCCACCCCCCATCAACCTTCAGTTTGTTCTCAGTTTTTAACAGTCTCTTATGCTTTGGCTCTCTCCCACTCTAACCTCTTTTTTTTTTTTTTTTCCTTCCCCTCCCCCATGGGTTTCTGTTAAGTTTCTCAGGATCCACATAAGAGTATATTCCTTTTAAATAAAATGCATAATTTGGGACTCCAAATTTATCAAATCAAAATCTTGGTGGGAGTGGGGCCAATAACCTGAATTTACTGTTAGGTGATTATTATGCATAATACAGTTTTTAAAACGCTGCCTTAAATTGTTTTTATCAATTGAATCTATATAACAGTACATATAGTTTGGTGTTTCATAGAACCCTAATGGTAATTTGAAATTTGTTTTTCTTAACTGTGTTTTAGGGCCAATATGTAGTTAATACTGGCACTACTTATGCTGTTTAATCCACTTTTCTAATAAAAGGCAACCAGCAAACTAATGCCAAACCAGAAACATTGGAAAAGACTGGACATTTGGCTCTGAGAAATGAGATGACTATCATCCTTCACTTCCTTGTGCATATGGCCCTAGGACCAGCTGGAAATACTCAGGAGCCACTATCTGAGGCTACATACCATCAATGACTTCCTAAATCTTTACTGTATTAGATCTAAGCTTTCTAAAAATTTAAAACCTTCTGTAATTTGACCCTTTCTTGCTCTGAATCTAATCTCCTTCTCCTCTTCTTTCCAGCTTTCCCCGTAGTGTGTTCATTCCTGCCTTTGCACAGTTCTCCTTCCCACTGAACATATTGTCATTCATTATCCCCAAAGTACTGGCATGCAATAGGGTTCATTGGGGAACTGATGGAATTGATTTTATATCTGGCTCAAGAAAGGTATTAGACACATAATCACCTCTTAGATTGAAAACTCTGTGAAGGCAAGAAGCACATTCCTTAAAGAGCATAAAGAATGGTTCCTACATGGAACATTGTAATGACTAGGACTCATTCTGTACAGAGCTTATCCGGGTGTATCATGTACACCAAAGTAGCTAATGAATATTATTAGTAGTATTAATAACAACAATGTTTGTTCTGGCCCTGTTGTGGAATCTATGTTCCCTTTAGTCTTTTCATTTTTCATAGGGCACACCAGATTATAGAAGAGGTGGAGTGGCCATCTGTTCTAGATCTAGTCTTGAATATGGAATTTTGACCTGGGGTAAAATCAAGTGCTCTGAGCGTGTGGCCTGGATATATGTGGCATAACTGAGGCTTTGAATCCTCCTAGTAACTGAATAAAACCCATAAGGGAAATTCCTAGAAGTATTTGCTCAATTTGATTGAGCCCTGATATAAGTTTGTTAATGTGCTTATATGTGAGAGTCATATGCCAAATTCCATCTTCTCAATGGTTTTTGTTAGCTCTGAAATAAATATCAGCCAAAGAACAACATTTAGCTGGAGGCTTAAATCATTTAATTACCAATATGTGCTTGCTTTGAAAATATTTAGTAAGATGTTTTGGGCATATAAATTTCTTGCTTCTTTAGTGAGAACATTTGTGGAGGACTATAATTTTATTTTTATATGTACAATTGTTAATACTTTGGCACTGGTCTGTTCTCTTAATTATGATTTTTTTCTATTCTTTTTTCTGAGATTTATTGATATTTAATAGACATATAACATTGTATAATTTAAGGTGTACAATGTAATGATGTGGTATATGTACATAGCATGAGATGTTTACCACAGTAAGGTTAACACATCCTTCACACCTCACATAATTACCATTTTATTGTTGTTCTTGTTATGGTAAAGACATTTAAAATGTATTCTCCAGGCAACTTGCAAGTATACAATACACTTTTGTTAACTGTGGTCACCATGCTGTACATTACACTCTGGAACTTATTTTTCTTATCACTGGAGGTTTGTACCCTTTGATCAGTGTCTCATTTCCCCCACCCCTCAGTCCCTGGCAACCACTGTTCTACTCTCTGCTTCTATGAATTCAGCTTTAGATTCTACATGTAAGAGAAATAATATGGTGTTTGTATTTCTCTGTCTGACTTATTTCACTTAGTATAATGCTCTCAAGGTCCATCCATGTTGCCACAAATAGCAGAATTTCCTCCTTTTTTATGGCTCAATGATATTCCATTGCATGTATATACACTGCATTTTCTTTCATCCATTCATCCATCCATAGATGGACACTGAGATTGTTTTTATGTCTTGGCTATTGTGAATAATGTTGCAATGAAAATAAGGGTACAGATATTTCTTTCAGATCCTGTATTCATTTTCTTCGGATATATTCCCAGAAGTGGGATTGCTGGGTCATATGGTAATTCTGCTTCTAATTTTTGAGGAACTTCTACACTGTTCTCCATAATGGCTGTATCAATTCACATTCCCACCAGTACTGCACAGGGTTCCGTTTTCGACACATCCTTGACAACATTTGTTATCTCTTACCTGTTTGGTAATAGCCATTCTAACAGGTGTGAAGTGATATATCATTGTGGTATTGACTTGCATTTTCCCAATGGTTACTGAGATTGAGTACCTTTTAATGTACTTGTTGGCTATTTGTATGTGTTCTGTGTCAAAATGTTTATTCTGGTCCTTTGTCCATTTTAAATTGGATTATTTGGATTTTTGCTATTGAGTTGAATGAGTTGTATAAAGTTTCCAATTGGGAAGTATGATTCCTCCAGCCTTGTTCTTTCTCAAGATCGCTTTGACTATTCAGGTCTTTTGTGTTTCCATATAAATTTTAGGATAGTTTTTCTATTTTTGTGAAAAATGATGTTGGAATTTTGATAGGGATTGCATTGAATCTATAGGTGGCTTTGGATAGTATGGACATTTTAACAATATTAATTCTTCCCATCCATGAACATGGGATATCTTTCCATTTACTGGCATTTTCTTCAGTTTCTTTCATCAGTGTCTTCATCAGTTTTCAGTGTATATAGATTTTTCACTTCCTATTGTTTTGAGTGCTATTGGAAATGGGATTGTTTATTTTTTCCAGTGTTTTGTTGTTAGTATATAAACACACAATTAATTTTTGTATGTTGATTTTGCATCCTGCAACTTATTGAACTTGATTCTTTTTAATGAGTTTTTATTGGAGTCTCTAGGATTTTCTCTATATAATATCATGTCATGGAAAAACTGAGATAATTTTACTTCTTCCTTTCTGATTTGGATGCCTTTGATTTCTTTTTGCTGCTTAATTGCTCTAGCTAAGACTTCCACTACTATGTTGAATAAGAGTGGTGACAGTGGCACCCTTGTCTTGTTCCTAATCTTAGAGGGAAAGCTTTCAACTTTTCATTGTCAGGGATGATGTAAGCTGTGGTCTTGTCATATATAGCCTTTATTATGTTGAGGAATGTCCCTTCTATAACCACTTTGTTGAGAGTTATTATCATGAGAGGATTGTTGAATTTTGTCAAATGCTTTTTCTGCCTCTATTGAGATGATCATGTGATTTTTATCCTTCACTCATTGTAGTATGTCACATTTATTGGTTTGCAAATGTTGGCCCCATGGTGTATGATCCTTTAATGTGCTGTGAAAACCTGTGTGGAGGAAATGCTGTGGTGAAATCTTCAGGGAGTGCATGAGGGCTATCCTGGTCGTTGGTTTTTTTCAACAGCAAAAGCTGTTGGGGTCCTCTGCAGAACAGGCCACTGTGAAACAAGGTTGTGCCTGCCACGTGTCTGATACTGGTAGCCCAAGCCCTTTTTCCTTGTTCCAGGCCATTTCTGTACACCTCACTTGTGCCAGTCTCTGGGTCAGGTGAAACTGAAGTGGCTCCTTCTTGCAGTGCATCAAAAGGCTGGGGAAGCTGATTGCTCACCCCACTCTCCCTTTCCCAGGGAGGGGAAGGAACTCTTTTCATATTGGTAGTTCCCTGTCTATGCTGAGCAGCACCGGCCTGGGTGATAGGCTGACACAAGCAAAATGAAGCTGTCCTTCTTTTCTTCTACATTTGGTTAGTCTCAGGTTTTTTTGTCCCACTGTGTTTTGGGGCTTTAAAAGGAAGGTGTATACCTTCTCCTTTTTTCCTTGTTATTACTTGCAAGAATTTAGATATGGTGATGAGCCATCTTAAAATATAGAGACCAAAAGCAGTATCCACTTAGGAATGAGGCACAGATGTCTCTTTCATTGCTACTATTAACACTGGTTCTATAGATTCTTGTAAATTAAAATACACAAGAAAAATATATAATTACGGGATGTATACAGCCAAAATGTGATTGTCAGTGACATGTTTTTGGACATAGAAAATCCAAGAGAATCAACTCATGAGCTATTAGAACTAACTAGATAATTCAGTAATAAGTTCTAAACAAAGGTCAACCAACAAAATAAAGTAGCCTTTACAAGTAATAATATATTTTAAAATGCTATTTAAAAATTTTTATTTACAATAATAAAAATAACTATTAAATACCCAGGAATAAATGTTTTAACAAGTGGAAGAAACCTATAAAGCAGACTAAAAAACACTGGAGGACATAAATCAACTATTAAATAAATGGAATAAATACTGTTTTAAGAATAGGAAGAATCAATACTGTAAATGTGAGAATTTATTCCAAAGTTAATCTAAATGTCAGTGCAGTTCTAGATACTGACAAATCGATTCTACAAAAATAACTAAAGGGGCACCTGGGTGGCTCAATTGGGTAAGCGTCTGACTCTTGATTTAGGCTTGGGTCATGATCTCACGGTTCATGAGTATGAGCCCTGCATTTGGTTCTGCACTGACAGTGTGGAGCCTGCCTGGGATTCTCTCTCTCCCTCTCTCTCTCTGCCCCTCCTCCGATCTCGCTTTCTCTCTCTCTCAAAGTAAATAAATAAACCTAAAAAAAATAACTGACAAGTAGGAATAAAGATGGCTAATGAAAAAGAATGGGCAAAGAGAGGAATATTTTCCCTACCAAACACCAAAACATGTTATAAAGCTGTGGTAAATAAAACATCATGATTAGTGTAGAAATAGAGGCATAGAGCGTTTGACAGAATAGAGTTCCACCATTTTCCAGTCCCACCAGTAGTGCACAAGGGTTCCAATTTCTCCACATTCTTGCCAACACTTGTTATATTTTTGATAATAGCCACCTAATATCTCATTCTGTGTGCTTTTTAAAATTTTTTATTCAATTTATTTAAACTAAAAAAAGAAAAAACAGTTCATCCATTTCTCCATACCTGCCCCCCCACTTCTTGAAACCACCAATCTGTTCTCTATATCCATGAGTTTGGTTTTGGTTTGGTTTGTTTGTTTTAGATTCCACATATAAGAAGGTTCGTACAGTATTTGTCTTTTTCTATCTGACATTTCATTTAGTATAATGGTCTCAGGGTTCATCCATGTTGTCACAAATGGCAAGATTTCACTTTTTTAAATAGCTGAATAGTATTCTTGTGTGTGTGTGTGTGTGTGTGTGTGTGTGTGTGTGTGTGTGTGTGTATCTCAGTGGACATGTAGGTTTTCTCCATATCTTAGCTATTATGCTGTGTTGAACATAAGAGCACATATGTTTTTTCAAAGTAGTGTTTTTGTTTCCTTTGGATACACACCCAGAAGTGGAATTGTTGGATCATGTGGTAGTTCTATTTTTAATCTTTAGAGGAACCTCCATACTGTGGTTGTACCAATTTAAATTCACACCAGCAGTGCACAGAGGTACCTTTTTCTTTGCATCCTTGTCAACACTTGTTATTTCTTGTCTTTTGGTAGTAGACATTCTAATGGGTGTGAGGTGATATATCATTGTGGTTTTGATTTGCATTTCCCTGATCATTGATGATGTTGAGCCTATTTTCATGTAGCTATTGGCCATTTGTATACGTTCTTTGGAAAAACACCTATTCAGATCCTCTGCCAAATTTTGGCTCAGATTGTTTTTTGCTATTAAGTTGTATGAGTTCTTTGTATATTTTGAATATTAGTCCCTTATCAGATATATGATTTCCAAATACGTTCTCCCAATCAGGAGGTTGCCTTTTCATTTTGTTGGTGGTTTCCTTTGCTGTGCAGAAGCTTGTTCATCTGATGTAGTCCCAGTTGTTTATTTTTTGCTTTTGTTGCTTTTGCTTTTAGCGTAAGACTAAAAAAAATCACCAAAACCTATATCCAGGAGCTTGCTGCCTATGTTTTCTCTAGTTTTATGGTTTCAGGTCTTCTGTTCAAGTCCTTAATCCATTTTGAGTCGATTTTTGTGTATGGTATAAGATAGTGGTCAGATTTCATTCTTCTGCATATGTCTGTCCAGTTTTCCCAATGCCATTTATTGAAGATACCATCCTTTCCCTATCATACATTCTTATCTCTTTCATCATAAATTAATTGACCATATATGTATCGTGATCATATATGGACATATAGGTTTATTTCTGTGATATGTGTTCTGTTCCATTGAACTATGTGTCTGTTTTTATGCCAGTACCATATGGCTTTGATTACTATAGCTTTTTTTAAAAAAATTCAAGGTAGTTTGATTACTGTAGCTTTGTAATATAGTTTGAAATCAAGGAACATGATACCTACACCTTTGTTCTTTTTTCTCAAAATTGCTTTGACTATTTGGCTCTTTTATGGTACAATACAAATTTTTGGATTTTTCTATTTCTGTGAAAAATACTATTGGATGTTTGGGATTGCTTTGAATCTATGTATTGGAGAGTGTGGACATTTTAACAGTATTAATTCTTCCAACCATGACTGTGAAATATCTTTCCATTTATTTGTATCTTCTTCAATGTCTGTCTTCTTTTCTTTCTTTCTTTCTTTCTTTCTTTCTTTCTTTCTTTCTTTCTTTCATGTAAAAAAGGTGTTTTTATTAAAGCATGGGGACAGGACCCATGGGCAGAAAGAGCTACACTCAGTTTCTTTCATTAATGTCTTATAGTTTTCAATATATAAGTCTTTCACTTTGGTTAAATTTATTCCTAGGTATTTTGTTCTTTTTGATGCAATTGTAAATGGGATTTTTTTCCCTTAATTTCTTTCTGATATTCATTATTAGTGTAAAAAACAGTGACTGGTTTTTGTGTATTGATTTTGTATCCTGCAGCTTTACTCTGAATTTGTTAATTAGTTCTAACAGTTTTTTGATGGAATGTTTAAGATTTTTCTTTATATAATATCATGTGCTTTACAAATAGTGACAGTTTTACTTCTTCTCCAATCTAGATGCCATTTGTTTACTGATTTATTTATTTCCTAATTTCTCTAACAGGACTTCCAATGCTATGTTGAATGAAAATAGCAAGAGTGGACATATTTGTCTTATTCCTGATCTTAGAGGAAAAGCTTTCAGCTTTCCACCTTTGACTATGATGTTAGTTGTGGGCTTGTCATATGTGGCCTTTATTATGTTGAAGTACATTACCTCTATATCTACTTTGTTGAGAGTTTTTATCATAAACAGATGTTGAGTTTTATCAAATGCTTAAGCATCTGTTTAGATGATCATATGATTTTTATTCTTTTGTTAATGTGGTATATCACCTTGACCAATTTGGGAATGTTGAGCCATCCTTGTATCTCTGGAATAAATCCCACCTTATCATGGTATATGATCCTTTTCATTTATTGCTGAATTCAGTTTGCTGATAGTTTGTTGAAGACACAACATTTGCTTTTATGCTCCTCAGTGATATTTGCCTGTAGTGTATGTGTGTGATCCTTTTCTAGTTTTGGTATCAGGGTAATACTGGCCTCATAAAATGTGTTTAGAACAGTTTGTCCCTCTTCTACTTTTTGAAAGAGTTTGAGAAGTATTAATATTCATTCTTATTTGAGTGTTTGGTAGACTTCACCAGTGAAGCTGTCTAGTCCTAGACTTTTGTTTGTTTGTTGGGAGGTTTTTGATCACTGATTCAACTTCCTTGCTAGTAATCAATCTGTTCAGATTTTCTATTTCACCATGCTTCAGTTCTGGTAAGTTGTCTGTTACTAGGAACGTATTCCTTTGTACCAGTTGTAACATTTATTTTGTTTCTGATTTATTTTCATCCTTTTTTCCTGGTGAGTGTAGCTGAAGGTTTGTCGATTTTGTTTATTTTTTCAAAGAACCAGCTCTTAGTTTCACTGATCTTTTCTGTTGTCTTTTTAGTTTCTATTTCATGTATGCCTGCTCTAATCTTTGCTATTTCCTTCTTTCTACTTTCTTTGGGCTTCATTTGTTTTTCTTTTTCTAATTCCTTGAGGTATAAAGTTAGGTTCTTTATTTGACGCTTGTTTCTTGAGATAGGCATTTATTACTGTGAACTTTCCTTTTAGAACTATTTTTGCTGCATCCCATAAATTTTGATGTTACATTTCCATTTTCATTTGCCTCAAGGTATTTTTTATTTCTCTTGATTTCTTCTCTTTCCCATTGGTTATTCAGTAGCATGTTGTTTAATATTCACATATTTTTTAATTTTCCAGTTTTATTAATGGAATTAAATTCTAGTTTCATATCATTGTGGTCAGAAAAGATGTTTTATATTATTTTAATTCTCTTAAATTAAGTTTTGTTTTGTGGCCTAACATGATATATGTTGGAAAATGTCCCATATGCACTTAAGAAAAATGTGTATTCTGTTGCTTGTGGATGGAATGTTTTGCAAATATCTGTTAAATACATCTGGCCTAATGTCATTTAAGACTCATGTTTCCTTATTGATTTTCTGTCTGGATGTTATATCCATTGATATAAGTGGGTATTAAAATCCCCTACTTTTATTGTATTGCTGTTTATTTCTTCCTGTAGGTCTATTAATATTTGCTTTGTATATTTAAGTGTTTCTAGGTTGGATACATAAATATTTACAAATGTTATATCCTCTTGTTAGATTAATGCCTTTATCATTATGTAACTCCCTTCTTCATCTTTTATTTGCAGTCCTTGTTTTAAAGTCCATTTTATCCAATATAAGTATAGGTACTTCAGCTCTCTTTTGGTTTCTGTTCGCATGGAATATCTTTTTCCATCCCTTCACAGTCTGTATGTCCTTACATCTAAAGTGTGTCTCTTGTAGGCAACAGATAGATAGTGTTGGTTTTTTATCTATTCCATCAATCTGTGTCTTTTGATTGGAGAATTTAGTCCATTTACATTTAAAGTAATTATTGGTAAGTATGTGCTTATTACTATTTTGTTAATTGCTTCCTAGCTGTATTTACAGTTCCTCTCTGTTCTTCTCTTCTTCCCTTGCACTATTCCTTTGTGGTTTGATGACTTTCTTCATATATAAGGTATAAGTTATCCTTATATTCTTTTCCCTTTATTGTTTTCGATTTTCTATAGCTTTATTTTCTTATGCTTACCATAAGGCTTGCATATAACAGCTTGTATCTATTGTATCCATAATAGTCTGTTTTAAGTTGATAACAACTTAAGTTTGATCCCATTCTAAAGCTCAACATTTTTATTCTCCTCACTCCATGTTTTGTTTTTGAGGTCATGTTTTACATCTGTTTTATCTTTGTATCTATTAACTAATTGTAATCATATCTATCTTACTACTTTTTGTTTTTTAACATTCATACTATCTTTGTAAGTAACTAATCATTGTGGTTTTGATTTGCATTTCTCTGATGAGACATGATTCTTTACATAGATACTCCTAAAGATTTATAAAACAGCTACTAGTATTAGCAAGAGAGATTAACCATTTCATGAGATGTAAGGCCAAAGTACAAAAATCAGATCTATTTTTATATGTTAGCAGTAAATAATTGGAAAATGAAATAGAAAACTTCCAATTTATAGTAGCATTTAAAAAATATTTAAATAAATTCAAGGGAAGACATGTAATCTACCAAATATTGGAATGAATGTAGAGAATGGAGAATTTTCATCCATTGTTGGTGGTTGAAGATTTGGGGGAAAGGTCTAGTTCTAATAAATAAAACATTCACCTATGATATGACTCAGCAATTCTTCTTCTAAGTATTTACCCAAGAGAAATGAAAACATATGTGTGCAAACATACACACAAATGTGTTCAGCAATATTTATAGCAGTTTTATTCATAATAGTCAAGAATTGGAAATAGCCCAGGTGTCTATCTATAAGAAAATATATTATTATATAATGGAATATTACTCAGCAATAAAATGAAATGAACTTTTTTTTAGAGTTTATTATTTACTTTGGAGAAGGAGGGGCAGGATGAGGGAGAGAGAGAGAATCCCAAGCAAGCTCTGTGCTGTTAACACAGAGCCCAATGTGGGGCTCGAACCCACAAACTGTGAGATCTTGACCTGAGCCGAAATCAAGAGACAGACACTTAAACAGCTGAGCCATCCAGGCACCCTTGAAATGAACTTCTGATATATGTAACAATGTGGGTGAATCTCAAAAACATAAGTGAAATAATCTAGACACAAACCAGTATATGGTGTATGATTTTATTTATAAATTTATAGAACAAGCAAAATTACAGACAGTGGTTTTGCCTTTGGGGCTAGGATTTGGATTGGCTAGGAAGGGACACAAGCAAACTTTCTGAAGTGATGGAAGTGTTCTTTACTTTGATCTGGGTCTGGATTATCCAGTGTTTTCATTTGTCAAAGCTGATAAAACTGTAATTAAGACTTATGCATTTCACTTTATATGAATTTCACTTCAAAATGTATTAAAGAGAACCATAATAAATATTGACGTTTCGTTAATGATGTGAATGCTCAAGTGTTTGGGGGGAGCTGTGTAGATTTCTGCAGCCCCTTTGAAATGCATCAACAAAGTAAGATGGATTGATGGATATGTGAAAATGCAAAATAATTGTAGCATGTAGGTAGTGGGTACATATTTGTTTCTGTGTTTTTAATGTTTATTTATTTTTGAGAGAGAGAGCGCACAAGTGAGGGAGGGGCAGAGAGAGAGAGATGGAGACACAGAATTTGAAACAGGCTCCAGGTTCTGGGCTGCCAGTGCAGAACCCGATGTGAGACTTGAACTCACAAACTGTGAGATCATGACCTGAGCTGAAGTCGGACACTTAACTGACTGAGCCTCCCAGGCATCCCTAGTGGGTACATATTTGTACACCATACATTTATTTCAACTTTTCTGGATGTTTGAAGCTTTTCATAATAAAATGTTAGAGGGAAATGCACTTTGGAAAATTATGACTTGATTATAGAGAGGCAAAATCATCACTACCCCTCCTTTGCGCCTTTGGAATCATGCAGAAGACAAGAATGATGAAGAAAAACTCAACTCCTTTTCACAGCCAACCTAGGTTATAGCTAAAACTTTGTATTTCAAAATACATGGAAGAACAGTGAAAAACAGGTTATTAGTGAAAGCATGCAAAAGGACACAGATATAAGACACCATGGAAAGAAGACTTAGGTGCTACAGATCTCTGAAAGATCAAGACCTCTTAGAAGATGAAGTGCACATGAGGTGCAAATCTGATATCCCCTATTTGCAACAGTGGAACAGGTCTGCAATGGCTTGTGATAGCCATCCTAGAACTGGTTTGCTTCCAAAGAATTGAGGAGGCAGGGCCTAATGAAGAATAACATAGACAATGAATATCTGAAGGAGGCAGCTTTTCTCACAGCAGGCAAAAGAAGAGTTTCCTTACAGTATTAAAAGAAAAAGACGAAAACAACCAAACCATAACAAAAATAACCTGGCTAATGGAATTCATTAAAAAAATTAAAGTCATATGCAAAGTGTCACTAGTCTGGAAGATAGCACAGGCCCCTCTGCTATGTAACTTTCTGCAAATAGGTGATCTAGGAAAAAATCTCTTTAAAAACTGAGTTCTGAGAAATGAACCAACATAGTATCCATACAAATATACTAGAATAAGAATGGAAAAAAGAAACAAAAAGTAAATGGCAGGAAAAAAAAGTTTCACCACAGATAAGTTGCTATCGAGTAGATGAAAATATATTAGTATGGGGCTCCTGGGTGGCTCATTCTGTTGTGTCTGACTTCGGCTCAGGTCATGATCTCGTGGTTCATGAGTCTGAGCCCTGCATTGGGCTGTGTGCTGACATCTCAGAGCCTGGAACCTGCTTTGGATTCTGTGTCTCCCTCTCCCTCTGCCCCTTCCCCACTCATGCTGTGTCTCTCTCTGTCTCTGAAAAATAAATAAAAACATTAAAAAAATTGTTTTAATATTGGTATGAGTTTAAAATGTTAATAATTTCTTCTAAAAAGGATATGTTTAAGGTAGAATTAAATGTAAGAATTTAAGGAAAATATGATGAGACATAGGAGCAGATGAACTTAGGCAGATGAACTGCCAACTTGCTAGTTGGCAGAAAAGCAAAGAAGTAAAAGAAAATAAGTTATCTCAGAAAAATATATATATTGTTGGTTTCATAAGAATGTGTGTGTGTGTCAACACTTGGTGTGTGGCTGTGGGAGGAATTGCCTAGGAAGGGACATCAGAGAAATTTTTGGAGTATGAAGATGTTTTATATCTTGAGCAGGGTAGTGGCTACATACATGCATACAATTCTCAAAGCTCATTAAACGAAACACTTAAAATGCATATGCACTATTTCACTTATTATGTCTAAGTTTAAAAATAAAGTGTATTAGGGGGAAAAGGATTTATGAATCATGTGACAGAGACTCAACATATGTATAATTGGGGTCTTCAAGGAGGAGAACAAATATTGAAGTTGTAATTCAGCAACAATTTCCAGAAATAAAGACTTATAAGAACATAAAATGAACCAGGGAAAATTGATCTTAAATGTGTCATACCCTAGGCGTGTTTTAGTAAAGCTTCTGGATGGGAAAAAAAGAAAGAAGAGCCAAGTAAAAAGTTCGTGTCATGTATAAAGGGGAAAAAACAAAGATGAGACAACTCTGAAGCTCCAGAGCTCCCAATAAGCTGGCATGAAGCCTTTGCAGGAACTGCAGTGCACTTCATTTTTTTCCAGTCCTGCTTCCTGAAGCTTCTTACAGCTGTTGTTTCTACAAAAAACCTCCCACACGCAAATTTTCATCTCAGATTCTGCGTCCAGGTGATCTGACCTGAGATGTACCACAAAGGAAACCTTAATTAATTCTGAAAGGTAGAAATAGTTACAGATAACTTTCTCTGGGAGTAATGCAATAAAACTAATCAATTACAAAACCTGAAAACAGAGGTCACTATGACCTCAGTATTTAAAAGAAAAAAATTCTTGGGTCAAGAAGATAAATGTGAACAAATTACAGAATATCCCTAAAAGAATAACATTCTGGAATGATCAGAACCCACGGGATGGCTAAAACAATGCTCAAAAAAATTGTAACTGTACATATTTACGTTAATAAACAAGAAGAAATGAAAATAAACAGCTCCAGTACTAATAACTAGAATCTAAAGATTAAAATAGAAATTAATGAATTAAAAATGTACAATTAATAAGTGAACAAGAGTTGTTTTTAAAAAAGAAAAAGCATGGGGTGCCTGAGTGGCTCAGTCATGTAAGCGTCCCACTTTAGCTCAGGTCATGATCTCGTGGTTCACGAGTTTGAGCCCCTCGTGGGGCTCTGTCCGGCTTAGAGCCTGGAGCCTGCTTTGGATTCTGTGTCTTCCTCTCTCTCTGCCCCTCCCCTACTCTCTCTCTCTCTCTCTCTCTGTCTCTCAAAATAAATAAATAAACAAACATTTAAAAAGAAAAAGTAATAAAATAGATGGACCTGGCGTTACCTTACCTAATTAAGAAAAAAGAAAGTACAACTATGTGAAACAAGTGATAAGTAACAGTAGCCACAGACTCGGGGGGTGGGGGGGTATCATGGCAGGCTACTTAGCTCAACTACATGCAAATAAATTTGAAAGCCTGGATGAAATGGAAAGTTTTCTAGGAAAATATAATGTTCCAAATTTTGCTCTAGAACAAAGAGAATACTAAAACCAAGTTGTCAGAAACGTACCTTCTTACCTTCCCTTTCAGTAAATACTAAGTAAGCCAAATTCAGACAAGTGCTACCAGTAAAGAACAGATCAATTTAATCTCATCAAAACTACTGTAGCACATGGAAAGAGAAAGGTACCTCCAATTTTTTTTTAAAAAGACTGCACACACTGGGTGTTATATGTAAGTGATGAATTACTAAATTCTATTGCTGAAGTCATTATTACACTATTTGTTGACTAACTTGGATTTAAATTTTAAAAAAAAATTGGATGCTTAACTGACTGAGCCACATAGGCGCCCCCTTGATTAACTATTTTTCAAGTTGTTTTGTAAAGAAAATTATTTTGTGTGGATTATTTTTAGAATTTGGTGAATAAATTACACCATTATAGATTGTTACAAAAAAAAAGACTGCACAAAACTAAAAGAAATCAATCTCACATTAATGTAGAAATCCTATGATAAAATGTTGGCAAATAGAGGTCAACAGCACATCAAAAAATAATATAGCACACCAACTGGAGTTTATTCCAGAAATGCAAGGATAATTCAAATCCAAGAAAATTACTAATAATCCTATTAATAGCTTTATGATGGAAAATCATGATAGTTTATATGGATGGTAAAATGGGCTTAAGACAATTTGATATTTTTATAAGAAATAAAAATGAGTAGAAAACTATTAAATTACATATTATAGATTAATATATTAAAATATATTTCTTAACATTAAAATATGGCTCTCATCTCAAAGCTGGCATAGTATTTCCTAAGAAGTAAAAGGACTGTCACTAAAGTTAGGAAGAAGTCAAGCATGTCTATCAGTGCCGGATTCCAGCTCCAGCAGGTCCAGGGGTTCCCAAAGGATGAACGGCGTCGCGAAAATAACAAATGGACACAGACCACAGCAGTATGTTAGACTGGCCGCTTTATTGTGGCAAGCGTGGCATTATATTTGTTAGCAGTTTCCTTATAACGTGTGTCATCTATGTTTTCTGGCATTACCTGATTCTAAAGATGTTCCTTTGTGTAATCACCCATTAAGGAACAACATAGTTATTTTCTTGTAACGTTCCCTCCTGCCCTTTCAAGGTCATCTAGCTCTCAACACCTCAAGGGGAACGTTTACAGGGACGTGACTTCTTAATTGTTCCTTTGAACCATTTGTGGTACAAGGAACAAAAGTATTCGCTTTGGTCTGGGGTGCCCAGAGGGAGCCAAGAGGGCCCTGGGAACCCACGCCTTATGCGCTCCCAGAGAGACAATGTATACCTAGGAACTAATGAACCGTTCTGTACCTTAACCCACCAGGTCCAGTTATCATCTGGAATGCCTCCTGGGGGCCAAATGGGCCTAGGGGTTGGAGTAACTTGTATCCGTAGATACATTCCTTTGTTGCCAGAGTGGGGATTTCGAACCCGTTTGTCCCCCTCCTTGGCTGGAAAATATATGGGGCCGTCCTTCCTTTAGGGAGAGGAGTCTTTATAGGGGGTGGCAAGGGCTGGATGTAGGGCTGCATGATTTCCTTGCGGAATCTTCTTTCTTTCCCCAGTGGTTCTTTTCCCGGGGGGCCTGTCGTGGGCAATTCCCCAACCGACAAATCCCCAGGTGCTTTCACTGGGAGGGGGGCTGCCCTGACCAATGCTAAGGCCAAATTACATAAAAGCAGGAGTATGAGAAGCTTCACTTTCAGTGGGCCGCCATGCAGTGCCAATCCGTCCACCTCCCAGGGCCCTGCCATCAGGCTGGTTGGAGAGCTTGGCTTCTGGCACATCAGTACTACTATTTAATACTGTTTGGGAGGAACTTAACTGATGCAATCAGAAAAGAAATTAGAGGTGTAATATTTGGAAAATAAGAGATAAAATTATCAATATTTGAAGATACGATTCAGTCCCTAGAAACTAAGGAGCTGATGGGGCGCCTGGGTGGCGCAGTCGGTTAAGCGTCCGACTTCAGCCAGGTCACGATCTCACGGTCCGTGAGTTCGAGCCCCGCGTCAGGCTCTGGGCTGATGGCTCGGAGCCTGGAGCCTGTTTCCGATTCTGTGTCTCCCTCTCTCTCTGTCCCTCCCCCGTTCATGCTCTGTCTCTCTCTGTCCCAAAAATAAATAAACGTTGAAAAAAAAAAAAAAAATTAAAAAAAAAAAAAAGAAAAAAGAAACTAAGGAGCTGAAAAATTATAACAAATAAGAAGCTTCAGTAAGCTAAATATATGTCAACAATCTTTATATATACAAACAACAGTCGGTATTAGAAGCAGCCCCCAATCAGGTCATGATCTCAGGGTTCGTGGGTTTGAACCCCACATTGGGCTCTGTGCTGACAGTGTGGAGCCTACTTGAGATTCTCTCTTTCCTTCTCTTTTTGCCCCTCCACTCACACTTTCCCTCTCTCTCAAAAATAAATAAACTTTAAAAAAAAGAAGCAGCCCCCCAAAAATAAAATGCTCAGGAATAAGCTAGATCTATAAAGAGAAAACTTAAAAATGATTCTAAGAAATGCAAATAAAGATTTAACTGGGAAGGAACTCCATGGTCTTCAATTAGGAAGACTCAAACATGTAAAAATGTTAGCCTGATCCAAATGAAATGTAACATGATTGAAATAAAATTACCAGTAAGATTTGGTTTTTAAGGGGAGGGAAACTAGACAATGTTCCATATGGAAAACCAAACAAGCAAAAATTACCAAGAAAAATCTGAAAAAGAAGGGTAATGAGAGGGAGATAGCCTGCCAAATGTTAACATTTATTATAAAGCCTCACTAGCTTAAATATGTTCTAACACTTCACTAATAAAAAGAGAGATGGAACGGAACAGAAAGTCCAGAAACTGACCCAAACACACAGGAGTTCACTGGGAGGAAGGTGAACTTTCTAATGAATGGTTGTGGGACAACTGAGTATGATTTTATGTAGCAATTTCAAAATGATGACCAATGGGTAACAAATTGAAAATTGAAAAATAAAAACTTAAAAGTAGCAGAAAAAGTCATGGTTAGAAAATGCATTTATATATGTCTCATTGTGGAGAATACTTTTTGAAGTAACACACTAAATTCAAAAGTGAGAAAGAAAGGAAAAGAACCATTGAGTATATTAAAAATAAGAAATATTTTTCCTTGGCATGAAACACTAATTACCGTGAAAAGAAAAATACAAAGAATGAAAAAATTCACATATATACAATAAATATAATATCCCCAATATATAAATGATTCCTGTAAATCACTAAGAAAAACAAAAAAATGAGAAAAGAAATATAATTATTTCTTAAGGCTGATGTTCAACTTTTTTTTCATAAGGGAAATGAAACTGACACATACAGTGAAAAAACAAGCTACGGTAAAATCCCAGATTGGTGTTTTGATAATGGTATGCAGAAACAAGTACTTTTTTTTTAAGTTTATTTATTTATTTTGAGAGAGACAGAGACAGCATGAGCTGAGGGGGAGGGGCAGAGAGAGGGAGAGAGAATCCCAAGCAGGCTCTGTGTTTTCAGCGCAGCTCCTGATCCAGGGATTGAACTCACCAACGGTGAGATCATGACCTGAGCCGAGGTCAAGAGTCCCACACTCAAATGACTGAGCCACCCAGGAGCCCCTCTTTTAATGTTTATTTGTTCTTGAGAGAGAGAGAGAGAGAGAGAGAGACAGAGCACGAGCTGGGGAGGGGCGGGGAAGGGGGTGGACAGAGGATCAGAAGCAGGCTCCACACTGACAGGAGAGAGCCCTATGTGGGACTTGAACTCATAAACTGTGCGATCATGACCTGAGCCAAAGTTGGACACTTAACCAGTTGAGCCACCCAGGTGCCCCACAAATACTTTCATATGTTCTTTGTAGAGGTATATCTTGGTACTGTCTTGGAGGGTGGGGACATTAACGGTTTTCAGAATTACAGTTAGACACACCCATTGGTCCAGCAATTTCTCTTCTATGGATATATCCTAGAGATGCAAAATGTATACATGAGCACTGTTATTTATTGCAACATTCCTTGAGCTGGCATAAGATTGAAAAACCCAAACAGGGGTGCCTAGATGGCTCAGTTGGTTAAGCTCAGAGCCTGGAGCCTGCTTTAGATTCTGTGTCTCCCTTTCTCTCTGCCCCTCCCCAGCTCTCACTTGCGCGCACTCGCTCTCTCTCTCTCTCTCTCTCTCAAAAATAAATAAACTTTAAAAAAGAAAAAAAAAAGAAAAACAACCCAAACATCTGGCTAGGCTGCTCTCAGCTCACGAAGCCAGGCACCCGAGGTCCAGAGCTCTGTCTACCCAGAGTAAGGGGTGTCCTTTTCTCATGCTTGGGTAGGCATGGTATAGACTAGCATTGATTCGTTTCTGAAAAGGAGAACTTAAAGACTCTTGTGAAGTAGTCCTATGGTTTTGGATTTGGGTTTTTTTTTATTTTATTTTATCTTTATTGTGATCTTTCCCACAAATATTTCAATTGCACTTTTACTCAACTTGCCTTGATCAAGTCTTTGCAAAGGATTTCTGATCCAGTTTTAATAAAATAGAAATTGCTCTCTTTCTGTAGCCATATTTCACCAGTTTATGTAATAATTAAATTAATATAATTAACCTGTTACAACGAATATGCACACATTCAGCAATAAACAAACAACAATTGGCATCAGCTCTGTGGGCAGGAGTAGTTGTGCTCTGGCATGATGAAAAGTAGCCTGCCTGATGCAAGAGCTCACCAACCAGGATATCAGTTCGTAAACCTGAAAGAGGGATTGGAGAGTTTGGTTAATCCAGCAAGTTGGTTGAGTGTTCATTTAAGAGAGCTTTTATTACATACAGACAATAAGTAAAGAGCAATCTATTGTGTTCCAAAATAAATAAAATCAGAGTAATTCTAATAAGCAATGATTTGCTGATATCCTTATATTTTTATATTATGACTGCTTTGTCTTCATTTATGACTTCCATATGAGCCCACATTCTTTCCAATGTGTTGCAGGCTTTGGTCAAAGAATTACAAAATGATGTCTATGAAATAAGGCAACAAATCAGAGAGCGTAAAAAAATGCAGAAAAACAGGGACACTTGCAGAACTTCAACCCATAAAGCCCAGACGTTGGCAGCTTCTATTCTCAACATTTCACGGTCAGATCTAGAGGAAATATTAGATACAGAAGATGAAATGGTAAGGTCATTTAAGTATTTATTAATCAAGGGCTCTTTACACATTGAACTTAAGCAAATACTTTTATTTGTTTTATAATTCTTAGAGTTTCATCTTTAATATAATATTAATGAAGGTAAGCTTGACAATGTACTAGTGAAAGTTACATCAAGGGTATTAACCAACTCAGAAAACCTTTAGAAAAATTTAACTGTGTAATACAGAAATAAGCCAGTACGTAGAACCTTTAGACCTGCTTCTTTGTTATTCAAGTCCTTTCCTGTCACTTCCATTTTCTTTAATTTAGTTAATCATATATCTTATAAGATACTATTTTTAATTAAGCCAGTTTGAATGGATTTAGTTAAGGTGGGTCATCATTGATTTGAGGACCTTTCCTCCGATGTGAGTAAAAATAGTAAATCTATTGGCTTTCCTAGATAAATTCAAAATTATTGTTGGTGAAGTTAAAGAAAAATATATTTATGGCTTTAAATTGGCTAAAGTACTCCTGTCTGAGTGAATTGATATGCATACAGATATGAGTCTTCAGTAGCAATTCTGTACCCCTGGGGAGGCCACTGCATTTTTAAACATAGTTGTTTCCTCATTGACAATAGAAGCTCATCCTATACGTAGTCTTCTATGAGACCTGAGGATGATAATCCTGTTCTACTACTAAGTCTCTGAACTTTAATACATGAATACTAGACTTTACTGTTTGCAAACATTTAAAGAGATGACAGCACTAGTAGCTTCCCAATACATATTTGCTCAATGAATAACTAAAATGGTAGACGTGAATATTTGTATGAGAACATCCTCCAGCACCCCTGTCAGCTTCTCAGAAAACTTCTGGAGAAAAAAAAATTCTGGAACAGAGCAGATCTACAATTTTCAAACTGCAAAAACTGCAGTTTTTAAACTTCTAGGAATTCTTAGAAAAGAGGTCCACCTATGGAATTATTTTCATCCCATGGGTGAACAGGATAGTGAACTATCAGTTTGCCTTTTTTTTAGCACCTATGCCACAATGCCCATGACTTCTACACTTTGAATTCACTTTGTGAATTCTGAACTTTGAAGGACAGGAGCATTATCAAATATAGTATCAAATACAAGACACACAAGAAATAATAGTGTCTCTGGCAAGGGTGTTAACTATACATTATTATAGACATTTAATTAATATTTGTTGATTGACAATGAGAATCCTAACAGAAAATTAGGATTGAGTCCTCCACTGTTGCCTAAGAGCTTTAAAACAAGCAGATTTCCAACAGCCCTCATGTATGTGTGTATTTGTGTGTGCATGTGTGTGCATACACACAGATAAATGTTCTGGAAGACAGGCCCATCGGCTTTGTGTGGTCTCAAAAGATGCCCTCTCTGGGCTTACAAATTAGGAAAAAGTACCCTCTCTGAATGGACAAGTTAGAAAAAAGTTTTCCCTTTGAGTATATGAATTAGATCTCTCTTTATAGTCCCAAAGAGTAGCTGGCACATTTCTGTGAAGAAATAGTACCCCAGCCTCTGCCTCTGGGCAGATGTATTCTAGAGCCAGAACGTACAGCACTGACGTTTGCATATCACATAACCTTCAGTGCAAGTCCTCCTGGAAGAAAAAGGACACTAGTACAAACACCCTGTTCTAGGAGGATTAGTGCACCTTGATACATTTACTAGGTTTAATTATAGATCAGAGCTTAGTTAGATCCCTGCGTCTTTTCAGAGGTCTAGAGAGTTGACTAGACTTGTCCAAGCAGAGCCCAAACCAGCTGACTTATATTCTTTAAGCTACACTGAATTCTAGCAAATTCATGTAAAAATTGATATTCCATATGAAGTGCCTAGTGGGATACCTGGCATACAGTAAATTTCAACAAATGTTAGTTTCCCAAAAACCTTTCCCTTTTTGAAAAGTCGTCTTTTTGTAAACTGAATCATGATTTTATTTTATTTTATTTTGAATCATGATTTTAACTGAATAATCAACAGCACATATGAATGCATTGTATTTTCAGAAATATATTACCTCGATAATTGAAAGGCTGAAATATTTAGGCACTTACAACACTGTTAAATTGAAGAGCCCCTTGCTTATCAGTCAGTTATTGGATATTTTAAATAAGTAAGCATTTAAATACCCCAGTGGCATGTCACATCCTATTTTGTTTTTACCTGTAACAATTACTCCTTAATTATCTATTGACGAGTCATATTGTTTCAGTATAAGGTTTTATGTTATCTTACAAGAGTCCCTTGTAAATGATTATTTTATATAGCTCTGTCTTTTTATTAAGTTTATTTACTTATTTAAGTAATCCCTACACCCAGTATGGGACTTTAACCCATGATGCCAAGATCAAGCATCACAAGCCAGGCAGCCAGCCAGGCACCTCTGTACAGCTCTGTCTTATTTTTTGCTTGATTTTAATCGCTTTTACCTCCACCTCAGTCTCTACCTCAGTCTCCACTGTGAATGCAGAAATAAAATATTCCTGAATTGTATTGTGAAATAGAGAGATAGAGCTTTATCTTCCGCATGTTGGTATTTATAAAGTAGTATTAAGAGCACAGATTTGCATATTCCCTCCTCTGGAGGGACAGGCTGGTCTTTGTTGAATTCTATTCTGCCAGTATCTCTCTAAATTTATTTAGTTACCTGACAGTATGATCAAGTTCATGTACTTACAATTAACACCAGTCTTTTGATTTTCTTCATTTAGGAAATAGAAAGGACGAAGATAGATGCTGAAAATGATCGGGAATGGCTGTTGTACATTCAGAAACTTCTTGAAGGACAGGTATTTCATTTTTCTGCTTCATGTATTAAAACTTCTCAAAAAAACATTTCAAGCCTTACATTTTTACTCGATGTCTAACTTTTTGCAAATAGTTACACATTATTTACTTCTGTTAGGTAAAGAAGTATTCCAATAGGTAGACAGGAAAGTTAACCCTCTATTTGTACTTTTGGACTTAACAAATGAAACACATGCCTTGGGAAGAGCCAACATAGGTCTTAGCAAATGCATTAATTAAATTATTGAGTCAGCCTCTATGCTAGCTACACTGAAAAGGATCCGTTCTCTCAGCCCTCTTAGGAAAAGAGATTCTTTATTATGTGTCTTTAAAGTTAGTAGTTGATATGGACACCTGAGGAGTTCATGGGTTTCAGTGACCTTTTACTATGGACCTGTTTCCAGTCAATTCATGTTTTCCTCACAGCCAGACAGCTGTTTATTACTGTGTCTTCCCACATTCTCTACAATATTTTCTACTGAGACCTCGAGCAGCTTGTTAGTGGGAAGTAAATATTGATTTGGCATCCTGTCAATGCAGGAAGAATGAAAAAATTTCCACCAGAGGCCCCTCAAACATTTTCCTATCGACATTTTCTGGGCCGAGTGGAAAGCTGCATAGAGGATGACAAGGCCAAGACGAGTTGAAATCCCTGAGGGGTCCATTGAGACGGCTGCTGTGACCTGTGTGATACTTTTTCTTTCCTTTCAAGTATTTTTTTAATACACATAGAGTCTGCTGGGATGTGCCCCTCTTGTAAGTGATCAAGGGCAGTTTATTGGCAGGTGAGAGCCCTGCTTTTCTAGTCATAGCCAGCTTTTGTTTTGACATCACCAACAGCATGTAATGTATTCGAAAACTTTTTCATTAGAGTTCTTTTTGCTTAACCTAATTGTCTCTTTTAAAAATGAACCAAGGATAAAAAGAGCTAAAATGTGTTTTTCAAAATAGCAAAAAATATACACATCCATTACTGTCCTGTGATTTTTGGAAAGCCATTATAAATGTTTCTGTGTAAAGATTAAAAATAAAAGCAGTTTTAAACACATTTATTTTACATTTATATGAACAAACAACAGCATCTATACTTCTGGAAAAGTCAAGGATAAATAAATAATACATGAACTACTCATATTCTTAGTGTCAGTCTTATATATTTTTGAAATGTTATCTGGAATCACTTCCATAGTAACAGAAGGTGATTGGCAATCTTTGCTTAAAGTTCTTCAAGTGCAGACAATGTCTTCTACAGTGACAACTTGCTTTTGAGAAGAAAGGCCATTTCTTAATGAATGTTGCGTGCCCAGCACCCAGCCCAGTGGCCAGCACATCAAAGGAGTTCAGTAATGAGTGTGACAGGTTATATATTTAGGCTTGAAAAATGATAAAAAAATAAACTCTTAAATGAATTTTTTAATGTTCAATTTGTAAACATGACTCTTTAATATGGAGCTTTCATCGTCAGTTATGAACATAAAAAAATAGATCCACATGCGTAAATCTTTATTAAATTTTTCTAAAGCTGTATTGACACCAGACCTCCTTTTTTGACTCACCTTTGTAGATGTACATGCACACATTCTACATTATCTGGATGTATACTTATGCCGCTTAGTCGGTGCAAAAAAAAAATCCTGTGGAAAATGGCATTAGACCGCTTAATACTGCAGTTTGATGTAGTGCCTTTTTGTGCCACTGAGCCTGGACTCTGGAATATAATTGCCTGGCAGTATTGATTTAATTGCCCAGGTTTATTTGTGGACTCCTAATTATTGACTGGAGGTAAATTTAATGGAGCAGCCTTTATGAACACTGGGAAAGCGCCTCTGTTGCCGTTATACATAATGAACTGCATCATGTGCCTTTAGATCATTTTTCAAGCTAATTTTATTCCACTGTGACAGTATGAAAACATTTAAAAAGTCAAAGACTTTTTATTTTTATTACTGACATAGGTGGTTTTGCTGATGTCTTTGAATTTTGTGAGAAAAAAATAGTGACTTGATTGGTTGCACTTGAATGTCACTTCATAATTACACCCAAGAGAAAAATCTATAAAATAGAAAACATCTTTTTTTTAGCCTACTTTTCTTCTCTCTCCGTTCCAGCAATTACATTTGTCCTGTATTTTAGAAAAGGTTTTCTTTGTCCGCCAATTTTTTTAGAGGCTGTTATGCCTCTAAAAGTGTATGTATGTTCATTCCTACATTTGCTTAGTACGATATACAGTTCTGTGTGTCTGAGGTTACGTGATTGTCAAGCTGTGGAATAATTGAGCACATTTCCTTAAAAAATAATCAATTTAATATTGATATTTGGTTATTAGAATATTTTGAAGATGAAATTATTGGAAAACTTCTCTTTTATGTCCTCTGTGTTGGGTGATGTAAGGGAATTCTCGGATCAGAGGAGTCAGTCTGGCCCTGTGGTTTTACCTTTTGTTTAAGAATTAAGCCACAAAATGATTTTCTTTCAAAGAAAATTTTCTCTGCATTCATTTGGTGTAAATTTGCATTCATATAATACTTGCCACAAAATAAAAAGCTGTTCCGCCATGTGGCAATATGGGACTATACAACAATATAATGCCTACTACTGCTGCTAGCCAGAAGTGCATGACAACTGAAAGGCCTGAAACCTTAACTTTTCTTTAATGCAGAGTGCAAATATATGGCCTCCTTGCTTCAAGTAGTCCTGGTGCAATTGGTAATTTTATGTGTAATCATATCTGCACCTAACTTTTGTTCCCACAGATTTCTAGCAATAAAAATTACACTAAAAAAATCTTTCTAATATCTACTGTTATTCTTACAGCATAGCTGCCATTTAATTTCTTTGAACATTTTTACTTGTATTAATTCATCTTTCTTACATTATTACATTTTTAAAAACTTGCAATCTATGGCAGAGACAAGCAAACAAATTAATGATTATAATAGGATGGGAGAACCCTTCCAAATTAGTTCTTCTGTAGTTCAGAGGGTGGGAGAAAAAAAACAGAGATAGAAAAAGTAGGCTGGGACCAAACTACAAAAGCGGTGAGCAAGAAAGAGGTATGATCAGAGTTGTGTTTTATAAAGATACTTGAGATCAGCACATAGTAGGTCTGTAGGGAGAGAGACTGGGAGCAGGAAGATAGTTTAGGCAAAGGGCAATGAGGGTCTGCATGTGCCATTGCCATAAAAATGGAAAGAATGAGATAGATGTGACCCACATTATAGCAATTGAATCAATAGCAGTAATGAGATTAGATAGAGTCAGAAAGCAGAAACCATAGATAGGTGAGTTTAATACCCCACATAAAGAGAAAGATGATGATACCTCTAAGAGTCTGAGAGACCAAAAGGTGTAGATCAGATGTGGTAGGGAGGAGATGTCAGTGCTGAATCCATAGAAAGTGTAGTAGAGGCATTCCATTAACAATATTCAAGGATTCAAGTGTTTTCATTAATTCAGCTAGCCTTCTCTCTGGCTTTTCTCAGTGAAATTTAACCATTTGTGAACACATTTCAAACTCTTACAACTCAACAACTAAAAGTAAAGAAACTGATTTGAATAGACATTTCTATAAGAAGATAAACAGATAGCTAATAAGGGCATGAAAAGATGCTCAACATCATTAACCATCAGGGAAATGGAACCCAAAAACTGAGATGAGGTACTGCCTCACACCGAGCAGGTTGGCTATCATGAAAAAGACAGACAATACCAAGGGTTGGTGAAGATGTGGAGAAATTAGAACCCTTATACATTGCTGCTGAGAATGTAAAATGATGCCACTCCTGAGGAAAAGAGTCTTTCACTTCTTCAGAAAGTTAAAAATAGAGATTATATGACCCAGCAGTTTCATCCTCTAGGCATATACCCACAATAAATGAAAACACATGTCCATACAAAAACTTCTACATGAATGTTCACAACAGCATTATTCATAATACCTCCAAAGCGGAAGCAACCCAGAGGTACATCAGCTGATGAATGGATTAATTTGGCGTATGTATACATGGACAATTATTCTGCCATAAAATGGAATGAAGTAGTAAATACATGCTACAACACAGCCCTATAACCCTTATGCTAAGTGAAAGAAGCCACACACAAAAGGTCACATATAGTCTGACTGCATTCATATGAAATGTCCAGAATGGCAAATCTATATAAAGACAGAAAGTAGAGTGGTGATTACCATGGAGATCGGGGTGGGGGCAGGCAGACAGGGAGTGGCTGCTCATAGGTACAGAGTTTCTTTTGAGGGTGATGGAAATGTTCTAGAATGAGATAGTGGCGATGGTGGCACAGCCTTGTGAATATATCAAAAACCAACGATATATTTAAACTTTAAACTTTAAAGTGGTGAATTTTGTGTTATGTGAACTATATATTAATTTAAAAAATGTTCTCTTTAATATCAAAAGAGGAAAAAATACATTTATTAAAAAAATATTTTTTAATGTTTATTCATTTTTAATAGAGAGAGCACACACAAGCAGGGTTGGGGCAGAGAGAGAGGGAGACACAGAATCTGAAGTAGGCTCCAGGCTCCGAGCCATCAACATGGACGCCAACGTAGGGCTTGAATCCTAGAACCACGGATCATGACCTGAGCAGAAGTCAGATGCTTAACTGACTGAGCCACCCAGGTGCCCCCAGAGAAAAGAGTACATTTAAAAATAAGTTCCATAGGGGTTCCTAGGTGGCTCAGTCAGTTAAACATCCAACTCTTGATTTCAGCTCAGGTCATGGTCTCACAGTTTGAGAGATCGAGCCCTGCGTCAGGCTTCATGCTGAACATGCAGCCTACTTAAGATTCTCTCCCTCTCCCTCTGACCCTTTCTAACTTGTTCTCTCTCTCTTCTCTCTCTCTCTCTAAAAAAAAAAGTAAATTAAATAAATTTCTTATATCGCATATGCCATCTCCTCTACCATTAATTAGCAGAGATTGCCTTAAATGCATTTGAATTTGAACTTCTGTCTCCTGGTCATAATTATGAACAAATGAGATAAGTGATTTCCTTTCATTTGGCACATAAGATGTCCCTCTGTTAGGCTCTGACTAATACTTACCTTCTCACATATCCAAACTAGTAGTAGTCATTTATACTCTGCCTTCTAAGAGACAACTGTTTATTTGTTCTGCCCATTCTATCCTCAAAATTATAAAATTGTAATAAAGGTCATTTAACTTTGCCTTTAGGCCTTAATAATACGTGAAACAGTACTTTTTACTTGGGACTTTAAAAGGTAACAGAGAGTTAGTGGAGATAACACTGAACCTATACTATGGAATCCTTTTAAAAAAAAAAACATGTACATAGTGCCTCCTACATTATTGTTTCAGGTTTGGGAGTACAGAAGTGAGCAGAGGAGACAAAAATCACCTCCTTCATGGAGTTTACATTTCTGGGGGTGAAGGACAATAAAAGAGTTAAAATATATAAACTGTGAAATTTATTAAACAATTAAATTGAACAGAATTATGGGTATATATGTTAAAATATGTATACTTGTGCAAAATAAATAATTACAGTTATAAATGCAATATGGTTCTTTACTAGGATTTGTATAGAAACCTTGAGCCGGGAATGACTAGAAAATGTGTCTTGATTTCATTTTGTTTTAGCCCTGTTCTTTATTATTTGCTAATCCTTTTCTGGATTTTATTCAGTCCATTTTAGTCCACTTTTTGGAGATCATTTTCTTGCATTGGGAGCATATAAAAAATTCTTTCTGCCTTCAGCTGTTGAGAATTTAAAGTACAGAATTTAATCAGTGGTTTTTCTTTAGCTTTAAATATCCCTGTTCCTATTAGATGCTTCAGATCTTGCAAATGCTGAAATTTAAAATGGCTCTTTCCCCAGTGCCCTCTCTGCAAAATATGCTTACCTTCTACAGAATCCTTGCAATATGGCAGTGAGAAGAGTTTTATAAATCTCCCTGGCTTTTGTAAATAGAGTAACTTCCAGGCTGAAGGTTAACTGAAAGTTTCTCCTTAGAACTCGGAACACATCTAGTCTGTTACTTTCTGTGTGGTACTTACAACACATGCAAGCACATGCAGGCACATTCACTCACCCCTGCTCACACACGTAAACCCACTCCCTCAGCCACCCACACAGCTTTCTTACATCTAGCTGAAATAGCAAGAGGTCAAATTTCTCCATTCAGAGCCTTCCTGGGATTTTTTTTTTAATTTAACAATGTTAAGCCTTCTTTCATGTTTCCAGTAAAAGCAGGTACACTACATGAAATGAGATACATTTATTTTCAATAGGACTCAAGCTAAAGTCAATTTGTGTTTTAAAAGTGGTATCTTCTTGGTGGTAGTTTTCAAACCAAAAACAAGAGTGAAAATGGTTAAAATGTTCATCTTGTTCTTTAGATTTTTGTTAAAAGCACATTCCAGTTAGTGCTCATGCTGTTAAGTTATCTATGTTTTATAGTCATGGACGTTAGGCTTGGTTATTTTTCCAATATAGCTCTCAAAGGTCTGCAACCATCATTCATGCCTTACCTTTATACAGAAACACTTAAATGAAACGACAACTTGCGAGTGTGAGTGATAAACTTGAGATTGTGTCAGTGGCATACCAGCTCCTAGAGGCAAACATCTGTAGGTGTTTACATGTGAGATAAGCTGGAAATCTGTGTGAAATCAGGGGAAATCGCTCCCTAATAGAAGTCATCTTTTGCAACAGGGACAGCCCGAATGATTAGGAAGACCCACTTTAAGACCACACCACACACCAAGCAAAGCTCAGTTGTTCCGGTGTCCTAGTTAAATTTCCATACCAAGAAATCTCACACAGTATCAACTCTTCACCTGTCTCATCTTCTCCGTGATGTTGAAGCGTTCAAGCCTGTGGGACTCTGTATTGACATACCCAGGAGTATCCCTTCTCCTTTGTTATGCAAGAGAAAGAAAGAAATCATGCAGTCTTTCTGGACTTCATAGTCCCTGGCATATGCCATCGGAGATGAAACCCGAGGCAGCATAATTGTCGGGTTTGTTGTTTCGGATACATTTGATGGGGCAAGTGAGAAAGTATGGCTGCTGTTGTCCAGTCAGCTTGCTGCCACTTCAGTCCAACTCCAAAATCCTATCCATGAAAGAATAGTGGTGCTTTCTGTGTCTGAGGGAGTTCCCTCTAGAATGCATGTAGAGAGATTTTAATGTACTCTAAACACCCTGTGTGAGATAACCTTGCATTTCATCTAGACTCCGGTCTCCTGGTCTTCTTAATGTTTTTAAAGCGTTTTGCTGTTAAAACAAATAAAAAACAGGGCAAACAAACAGACCATGTGAATTTTTAAAGCACTTTCCAAGGCATTTTGTATTTTAAAGACAGTCTTAACTGCACCCAATCTATAGCTCTCTGTTGAGAATTGACGTTCATTTGATACTGTAAGCTTTTGAAGAACTCTGTGAATCACAGTAGACTAAATTATGTCCCATCAGTCTTCAGGTTAACTGTAATTTATAAGATTTTTTAAATGTTTGTTTATTTATTTTGAGGTGGGGGGCAGAGAGAGAGTGAGAGAGAGAACACGAAGCGACAGAGCCCAATACGGGGTTCCATCCCCATGTAGGGTTCGATCCCACAAACCATGAGATCATGACCTGAGCCAAAATTAAGAGTTCGAGGCTCAACTCATTGAGCGCCTGTAATTTGTAAGATTTAAGAATTAACAATAATCTGTAAATGATAAAAGTGATTATTCTCAGTTAGCTAAAATAGCCAGTGAACTTAAAAATCCCATTCTTAACCACTTTCAGAAAACAAGAATTTTCATTAATTCATCCTAGACTAAGCAAAGGTTTTTATCTGTATAGTCTATGAAAGAAGTTTGCCAAATAAAGAATAGTGCACACTTGGCAAGAGAAGCTATTTTTGAAACCAATACTGCTGGTCCACTCGTTATTTGAGGATGTTTTGAGTCTACTCCATGAATAAGGAACAATTTATAAAGTAGGAGGGACACGTGCTTAAAATTTTTTGGTTAACAGTTACTTTGAGTTATAGTGTTCATTTGTAAAAAATAAGTCATATTCATTTGAAAACAATAAGTATATTTTATGAAATGTTTTCTAATCTGACTTTTCCTTAGTCTTCTTCTAGGTTTGTTTCAATTACTAACAATTATATTATAAAATTACATTAATTTTGTATTTTATAAAATTACAGTTGATCCTTTCGAAAGGCCTCTTTGAGAGCTGGACTTACAGTTCCCAGGGAACAACAAGTCATAAAAAGCAAATAGAGTGAGCACTGTGTTTGGAGAAAGAAATTCAGAGTTGGTTTATGAAAAAGGAAATAGAAAGGTTGAATTAAAATAAACATCTCCAACTAACTTGTAAGATGTATGAATTTTAATTTAATATTATATATAGACAGATAATAATATCCTTCTGACCTATTTGCAGAGAAATAGAAGAACCTCTAAGGGCAGATAGATATGCACATACCGTGCATCATGATTAAAAGATTGATCACTTTTTGAAATCTATATGTGTTAGCCTCTATACAAAGCTTAAAAGAAGCTTACAATCCAATAAAACAGGATTGACAAACAGTTGTGTTTAACTGTGGGGCTTTTTGTTTTATTGAGAGCCAGAGGAAGAGAATAAAGTGAGTTGTCAGTAGTAAATTAGTAAATGGACCTCTTGTTCCACCTCGGAGGCTTCCTGGAAGAGAAATTCTTTGAGCTAGATTTTTTTAAAAGGAAGTGAAATTTCCAAGTACATGACATGTTGAAAACTGTTCAGATCACAAGATAAAAAGGTTTATGTTTTAACTTGAAAGTGTAATATGCAAATAAGATGATTAATGTCAGTACATTGTGGCCTGGTGAAAGTACTGTGACATTATTACATAGGAAATTACAGAACCAGCATGTTTCCCAAAGTGTGTTCCATGGATTGCTAGTTCCTCATGATAAACAGACCATGAGAAGAGCATGGACAAATGAATTTAGAAACAGAGTATTACATTGCTTGGAGACTTACAGTGTCTGTTAATATCTTAAAGCTTCTAAGAGATCCTGAAATAGAGGAACTTTTTAAGGTTTGGTTTGTTTCCCAAACTTATTTGGTCAGAGGACCCTTTTTTCCCTTGAACAGCTTGAGGAAATTACATTTTATTTCCACCAGGAAACATCTTGTTTATCTGCCTTTTTGATGGGGATGCATATGGTACTGATAGCCAGGGCCAACATAAAGAAGGTTGCCTGATAGTTTTGTTATTATTTTGTATGTGCATTCCTTTAACATCTAATATTAATGCCCTGAGAATTTAAATTATCTAATTTATAAGACTGGAAGTTTTGCCAAATATGACTCTTTTCTGCATCCCAGAAGGGCAATCTGTCAAAGTAATGATTTGCTGTTAGTATCCTTACCTTGCAGAAGGGAGTCTAACATTCTTCCTTACTTCTAAGATGCATTTTCCCCACATTTTCATATTTCTGACATTGCAATGCAAACACAGTGTGTATATATTTAATGGGGTAGTAGGGGTTTTTTCTTTCCCAGAAAAAAAGCTGTTTTTAATTCAATGCATGTATCTTCTATTCAAGTCTGTCTTCAGAACTAAAGAAATGTGATATTTTGGTATCTTGTGGTTTCTTCAGTAGTAAGTTTCATGGAAGACCGTGTGTGAAGCTCCTGGCATTGACTTAGAAAAGGCAGTTTGTTACAAAGATGAGAAAGAAGTTAAACTAGAACCTTTTTGTTAGAAACTTGGGATCTGAGGCAATCCTATGGACCAGCTTTGGTCTCCGCTTCTCATTCGTGGCCTGCATAATCTGTTTGTCTGGCCTGTTGTTTCACTGCCACTGGCCAACCTTTTCTGTTTACTCCCAGTTCAAATTCGAAAAGGCCATTCTGGTTGGTTGAGTGAATTATAATCACCCCAGCTGAGCACAGCCGAGCACCTCCTATAGTGGTCTTTGGTCAGGTGCTGATGATGGATGCTCCCTTTGGTCATCCTGGCACAAAAAAGGGCCTGATGGTACTTCCCTTGTGGGGAAGGGGACTGGGCATGGGAAGCATCCCCGTCAACATATTCAAGGAAACAAAAGTGGTCTTTTGCTGGTTAATCAAAAGGGCAACTCCAAGAAATGGCATAATGAATGTCTTAATTATTATAAACCTCTTCTGTGAGACCAGACAGCTGGGAAGGAGACAAAAGGAAGTTGGTGGAGTGTGGGGGTAATTGGAGACCCTTTTCCCTTTTCTTCTACTTACAGCCCAGACATGTATCCTACGACTCAGACTTCTACAGGAAACCCAGGGAAGCAGAGGGAACAATGAAACTTTACCAGAAAAGTTATATAAATTATGAAATTTAAAAATGTACTCTACATTTCATAAACTCAGCAGTTTGCAACATGTGTATTACACTTTGATGTGCCAAACAAACTTTTCTATAACATCTTAATCAATGGGTATACTTTTGCCATTTTTTTTCGCTCTGAAATTTTACCCTACAACTCTTGAGGTGTTGGGCTCTCACACAGACAAGTGTATTGATAGTTCTCTCTCATTCTTTTATGAGTGATGAGCATACAGTACTCCTTCGGTGGGCCTGTGGGCCCTGGAGATGACTGTAACCTGCTATTGATCAGCTGATTGAAGATAAATGGCTCAGCTGCTTGTATTGCAGATTACATCATTAACATGGTCAGTAAACCATGAATTGTTCAATAAGGCGTTTATCTTTTTTCATTTTACTTCTGCTCTTTTATCATTTTTATTATAAAAGACAAAATTACCCACACTAACCAGGAAGATCAGTTGAAAAGAGACCCAGAAGGGTGCCATTATGGGTGCAAAGTTGCAGATAGCTGAGTTCTAATGGTTTAATGATATTTAGTGTATGTTTTTGAGCTGAAGAAAATATAGAGTTTTGATCATCCTTTTTTGTGTGTTTCTCTTACAGCTTCCTTTTGCCTCATATTTGCTAGAAGCAGTACTGGAGAAAATAAATGAAAGAAAGAAACTAGTTGAAGGATATTTCACAATTATGAAAGATATTAGATGATATTATGATGAAGAACTTTTTTTCAAATGTGAAAACTTTTTGTGTGGTGGGACTGGAGAAATGCATTGCAATCCTGTATCTGCTCCAACTATCAATAGTCAGGTTCAATACCAAAATAAGAAGTCTCTGAAACTAATTGCTGAACAAGTGAAACTAATTAAGTACACAGCCATTTTAAAGGAAATAGTGTAGCATTTGATTGTTGAATACAAATATTGCCACAAATCAATGCAAACCTAAAAATGATTTTCCTTCCAGTGCAGTAGAAGAAATTAGAGCAAGCTTGGACACACAAATTGGCCTGAATATAAGAAGAAAAAGGTGTAAACTGAGGACTTAATGTTTTAAGTTTTGTAAGAAACTAGACCATTTACATAAAACCAGTATAAAAGGCCTTAAATCATCCAATGAAGAGCAATTTGTTTTGTTGGCAAATATAAAACGAAGCATCATATCTTAAGGATGAGAATTTAATGAAATAAATTGTGTGGTCCAATTATATCTGTTCTCAATATACTGGATTATGTAGGAGACACTGTATTTTCCTAGAACTACTTGGCAAAAATAAAAACATTTTCTCCTTTTCTCCCTTTCTTTTTTTAAATTCACAAGGCTTTGTGTGGCCATCTAAATTAGCAAGGGACCACAAGCCCAGTGTATAAAATTAGGCTAGATCCAGCATAACTCCTACTGTGGTCAACTAATTAAGTTCAAATTCCTAATGACGATATCATCTTTATTTAGATTTCCAAATACTCTTAACCCCATTTCACCTTTTTGCTATATTCCTGCCACACATGATCTTTCTGGTTCCTCTAATTCACCAAACTTCTGCCTGCCTCCAGCCTTTACTCTTTTTCTTTTCTAGAATAGTCTGTACGTTTTTCTCATGACTGGCTCCTTCTCATCATTCAGGATCACCTTATCTGCTTCCTGAGGGACACATTCCCTGGCCATCTTACTACTTAATTTCCTTTATCACAGAAAATTAGCTGTTTTACCTGTTCACTTATATGTCTTCATGTTATTTTCTCCTCCCCTTTCCCTTTAGAATACAGATCCCCTGAGGTTAAGGCAGCGGTTGGCATATTATGGCCCACAAGCCAAATCTGGACTGCCGCCTGTTTTTGTGCGGCCCACAAGCTAAGAATAATTTTTACATTATCAAATGGTTTAAAAAAAAAGAGAGAATATGTTTTATAGCATGTGAAGTTTATATGAAATTCAAATTTTAGTGTCCATCAATAAAGTTTTATTGGAACACAGTGATGGTCATTTATTTATGTATTGTTCATGGCTGCTTTCAAGCTACAGTAGTGCAAGTGAGTATGCAGCCCAGACCATATGTGATGCTGTGGTCACTTTGCACTACTTAGCACACTACAAATCACAATGACACAATTCTAGGAAAATACAGTTACAACTTGACAGCATTTCAGATGCCACAATACTACTCTACTGCGCTTTTTAAGAAAAATATATACCCATCATGTCAAAACAAGAAAAGAAGAGAAAAATGGCTGTCAGCGTGACATTTTTTACAGCATAGCAGAGTGTGGATTATCTTGCTATTGAATTAGATGGCAAAACATTGTGATTATTATACAGTGACAGTATACCTATGCTGAAAGAATGCACTGTATATGGACATTACTGAACTAAGTACTCATAACAGAATTTCCAACTCACAAGAAAACAATGGTAAGAAAATAAATTACAAGATTTTTAATATAATATCTGATCACAGAAGAATTTTGTTACAAAGATAAAATGTGACTGAATTTCTATGCAGGCCTGAGGTCTTCCAGGAAGAAGGCAAGAGGAGTCAGACAGCAATGTTACCACAGAAGGAGAAGGACAAAGAAATTTGACGATGCTACCCCAATAACTTTAAGTATAGAGGAAAGGGGCCATCAACTAAAGACTGTAGGTGATCCCCAGACACTGGAAAAGTCAAGGAAATGGATTGTCCACCACAGAGACTCCAGGAAAAAAAACAAAAAACAAAAAAACAGCATTTGTTAACATCTTGACTTTAGCCTAATAAAACTGATTTTGCACATCCCCAGCTATTAGAATAAATTTTGCTTTTTTAAGCCATTAAGTTTGTGATAATTTGTAACTACAGCAATAGAAAATGAATACAGTTTTCTAAAATTCTGTTTAGAATTGTTTTATCTGTTTATGAGGGATATTGGGCAGAAGATACAAAATCAAGGCTGGTTCCATATTCAAACATCAATCAATGTAAGACACCATGTAAACAGGCTAAAGAGAAATATCACATGATCATAAAATTTTACAAAAACATATGAAAAACTTCAATACCCATGCACGAGAAAAGAAGAAACTCAAAATTAAGAACTGTCTCAATTTGATGGGATTGCAAAATGCCTATGGCTAACATTATACTTAATGATGGAAGATTGAACACTTTCCCCTAAGATCAGGAACAAGGCAAGGATGTCTACTCTCATCACTGTTATTCAACAAAATATTGAAAATCCTGGCCAGCATGGTAAGGTAAGAAAAGGGAATAAAAGGCCTACAGATTGGAAAGGAAGAAGTAAAGCTATCTCTTACATAAATAATTCCATACACGAATAAACGAACCTCAGAATTAATAAGTGACTTCTCAAGATACAAGATCAACATAGAATAATTAATTGTATGTCTATATACTAGTGAACTAGTAATACATGTGTGGAAACCATAATTTAAAATACAATTCACAATTCCTCAAAAAGAAGAAAAAAGAAATACTGAGGTATAAATCTAACAAAGCATGTCTAAGACTTGTATACTGAAAACTACAAACACTGATGAAAGAAGATTAAATAAATGGGGAGACATGCTGAGAGCATGAATTGGGATACTCAATATAGCAAAGATGCCAGTTGTCTCCAAATTGATATACGGGTTTAATACAATTCCCACAAACATCACAGCAAGATATTTTGAAAATAGAGACAAGAGTCTTCTAAAAAATTGTATGGAAAGGCAAAGGAAGAAGAGTAGCTACAAAGATTTAAGGAAAAATAAAGTGGGGGAAATCACTCTACCCAATTCTAAGATGTATTTTATAGCTACATTAAAAGTGTGGTATTGGCAGAGGAACAGACACCTTTTACCACCTGACCCTAATTAAAGCACTTTCAGCATGTTTTTTAAAGCTTATTTATTAGTTTTGAAAGGGATGGGAGAGGGGCAGAGAGAAAGCATCCCAAACAGGCTCCGCCCTGTCAGCATGCAGCGCGATGAGGGGCTTGAACTCATGAACCACAGGATTATGACTTAAACTGAAGTCGAAATCAGACGTTTAACTAACCGAGCCATCCAGGAGCCCCTCAGCATATTTTGGAATGAGATTTAGTTAAGATAAAAAAAAATTTTTTTAATGTAAGTGAAGTTTACATTTTCTTCCAATATCTTATCTTAGGTTACTACTACTCAATCTGAGGGCACAAAAAAAATCTTCCTGTTGCCTTGACAAATTTCTTTGGTTTGGGACCTAGCTTTTTTCTGGAGTTTTATCCCCACTGTATGTTCCCTATCTTATACACCTGTCAACATCCTTTGTCTTATAAGGAATCCTCTCCATTCTTCCTATTGTACTAGTTCTGACACTGCTCATTAATTCAGTGTTGGGAGCAAGGTAGAAAAAGAAAAGTACATCCAGGGCATTTTCTTTTTCCTTTATTTTTATATAACTTTTCATTTTGAAATAGTGTAACATTCATAAGGAATTGCAAAAGTAGTATAGAGAATTCTTGAGTAGTCTTCATTCAGATTCCCTGAATAACACCTGACTTAACCATAACACATTGTCAGAATCAGGAAAATGACATTGGGAGAGTATTATTAACTCAAATATAGACCATAAATGATTTTTACAAGTTTTCACATTCACTTCTTTTGGGGAGGGATAGTTTTATGAAATTTTGTCACACATGTAGATTATATAACTGTCAGCACAGGATACAGAGCTATTCCATCGACAGAATATTCCTCATGTTACTCCTTAGCATTCATATCCCCCTTCTGACGCTAAGGCCTGCAACTATTTTTTTTTTTGTTCTTCATCACTACAATTTTTTTATTTTGAGAATTTTATATAAATGGAAGCACAGAGTATATAGGTCTTTTCAGTCAGCATAAGCCCTTGAGGTCCATATAAATTGTGTATATCCATAGTTTATTTCTTTTCATTGCTGAATAGCATCCCAGTATATGCATGTACCACAGCTGGTTTATTCATTTACCCATCAGCAGATACATGTGATGATATACTGATTGATGGGCCAAGTAGTCAGGGACTTGGGAGGAACATGTTTGGAACAAGGTGACAAGGAAGTCTGGGGAAGAGATATGTGGATAGACCTCTCTGAATGGGTGTAAAAGGTGATGATTTTTGTGTCCCATGTGAGTGCTTACCAAAGGGTGGCCTCAGCAGAGGAGGATAGTAATAAGTGAGTAGAATAAACTGTTTTGTGGATACCAATCAGCCTCTTTTCCCACCCACCTCTATCATTGCACAGTGGGCTCATGGACAAAGTGGTTACGGTGGCAGGTATAAGGTTATGCATGAGCTCAGCAACATGGACATCTACTCACCAAGGCCAGCCTGACTATAGCCACTATTGAGTGTCCAATCTTCAAGAATCAGAGACCCAACACTAATTCCCTGATCTGACAAAATCCCCCAGGGTCAGCCACCTACCTGGTGACAGGTTGACTGTATCTGACTGTTTCCATCATAGAAGAGACTATATTTTGTACTTACTGGGACACTCACTCTGGATATGGATTCGCCTTCCCTGCAAGCAGTACTTCTGCCCGAACTACCATCTGTGGCCTTCCAGAATGTCTTATCCACCATCATGGTATTCCACACAGCAATGCTTCTGATCAAGGAACTCACTTCATAGCAAATGAAATGGATCAATGGGCCCAGGCTCTTGGAATTCACTGGTCTTACTGCATTCCCCACCATGGTGAAGCAGCTAGTTAGAATGGTAGAGTAGCTTTTGAAGACTCAGTTACAGTACTTTGTGGCAGTACTAGGTGGCAGTACTTTGCAGGGCTGAGGCAAGATTCTTGAGGAGGCTGTATATGCTCTGAATTAGCATCTAATATATGGTGCTGCTTTATCCATAGCCAGGATTCCCAGGTCCAGGAATCAAGGGATAGAAATGGGAGTGGCACCACTCACTATTAGTCCTAGTGACTCACTAGCAAAATGTTTGCTTCCTATCCCCATGACCTTATACTCTGCTGGCTGAGAGGTCTTAACACCAAAGGGGCAAATGCTTCCACCAGGAGACATAGGAATGATTCCACTGAACTGGAAGTAAAGACCCACCCAGCCAACTGCAATTCCACATGACTGAATCAACAGGCCAAGAAGACAGTTACTGTGCTTCTTGGGGTAATTGATTTTGACTACCAAGGGGAAATTGTACTGCTACTCCACAGGAGATCCCTTAGGGCATTTCTTAATACTACCATGCCCTGTGGTGAAAGTCAAAGGAAAATCCAAACCAGCTAGGACTATTAATGGCCCAGACCCTTCAGGAATAAAGGTCACCCACTAGCTAAAGAATTACAATCAGCTGAAATGTTTGATAGAGAATACAGAATGGATAGTGGAAGAAGGTATTTATAAATACCAGCTATGACCACATGACTATTCACAGAAACAAGGATTTTAATTATCTGGAGTATTTCCTCCTTATTTTGGGGTGTGTGTGTGTGTGTGTGTGTGTGAATGAAGTTGACAAGGGGTGGGGTTGTGATAGTTAATTTTATATGTTAAGTGGGCTGGTCCACAGTGCTGGATTTGTGGTCAAATATTCTGGATTTTTCTTTTTTCTTTTTTTTTTTTTTAATGTTTATTTATTTTTTACAGAGAGAGACAGAGCTTGAGCAGGGGGAAGGGCAGAGAGAGAGCGAGACACAGATTCTGAAACAGGCTCCAGGCTCTGAGCTGTCAGCACAGAGCCCGACACAGGGCTCAAACTCACAGACCACAAGATCATGACCTGAGCCCGAGTTGGACGCTCAACCGGCTGAGCCACTCAGGCGCCCCTATTCTGGATTTTTCTATGAGGGTGTTTTTGGATGAAATTAATACTTAAATCAGTGGACTGTGAGTAAAGCAGATTGCCTTCCATAATGAGGCCTGGGGGGGGGGGGCACTCATCCAATCAATTGAAGGCCTCTTCCACCAGGAAGAAAGAAGTCTGCCAGCAGACAGCCTTCTGACTTAATTGCATTGATTCTTTCTAGTTCTCCCTGCCCACTTTGCAGCTTTTTAGACTTGCCAGCCTCCATAATTGTGTGAGCTAATTCCTTAAAATAATGATTTGGTTTTGTTTCTCTGGAGGATCATGACAAATATGCTAGGTTTGGGCTATTACATATAAAGATACTATGAACAACATGTATAGGATTTTGTATGAACAAAATTTTCACCTCTAGAATAAAGTGTAAGTGTGATCACCAGGTAATGCAGTAAGTGTGTTTCACTTGGTAAGAAACTGCAAAGACGTTTTCTAGAGCACTTACTACCATTGTATAGTCCCACCAACAAGTTGGAGAGATCAAGTTTGTCTGCATCCTCTTCAGGACTTAGTTTTGTTGGCATTTTTTGTTTTACCCATTCTAATAGGCATGTAGTGGTGATATTTTGATTTTTAAGTTCTATTCTACACCTGATCACATTTATCATTTTTTTGTTTTTCTATCTCTAAAACTGCATTCATCGTATTTTTGGAAAGCATGGGCTGATGGGAACAGGATGATTTGGGTTTGGATGGACACATAACTCTTGTCCAGACTGATTACCTGAAGAAAGAACTTCCAGTAATCACCACGAATTTTACGAGAAACTTCTAAAATGGAGTTCTTTTCATTATATATTGTTGCATCACAATTAACCCTAAAACCTAGTGGCTTGGAACATTTATTCGGGCCACTTTCTGTGAGTCAGGAATCCAGGCACAGCTTAGCTGGGTTCTCTGGCACTGAGTCTTTCAGAAGGCTGCAGTCATAGCAAGGTGTGACTCCAAAGATTCACTTTCTAGTTCACTGAGGTAGTTGGCAGACCTCAGAGCTTTGCAGGCCATTGGACCAAGGGCTATAGTTCATTGTGAGCTATTTATTGGCTAGAGGCCATCTTCAGTTCTTTGCCCTATGGGTCTCTTCAATGTGGCAACTTTCTTCATCTTTCTCTGTCTTTCTCTCTCTCACACACACATACACACACAAAGGAGATTGCACAACAATGTGAATAATAGGACATGGAGATCTCCAAGAACCATCTCAGGAGCTTCCTACCACAGCAGGTCTCTAGGTTTGACAATCTAGATGAAGCAGAGGCTACTGGAGAGGTTGCCTTGAAGCCATCTTTGCAAGGTAAGCATAGATTTTACTTCTAGAATCATTGTTTATTTGTGGTGATTTGGGGAAGAAAGACGAAGCACATGGGTTGCAAAATTGCAAATACCTCTTGGCACCACTACCATAAGATATAAATGAAAGAATCCCTCTCTGTCAAGAGTGAGGGCCGTCACACGAAGAGGCTTAACAGATACGTTTAAGGAGGTAGTTGATTTCCATCTCTAGACTTGAGATCAAGAGGTTGGGACAGTACAATTAGGCTAACATAGCCAAATAAAACTAATATCAGAAATCTACAAATTTAGAAAGCCAAGGGAGTATATTTTATGACTCTCTCTCAGATTTGAAGATAGAAACAATGTTGACAGCCAGAAGCAGGCAGTATGAGAAGTTAGAGCTTTAAGACCAGAAGAGAACAAGCATTGGGATCCTCAAATCTACCATGCCGTAGCAATGGCCTTGGGAAGCCTCCTAACAAATTAAACTAGAAGTTAAGGAATTTATTTTTATTTATATTTTATTTTTTAAGTTTTTATTTTAAGTCCAGTTAGTTAACAAACAGTGTCATGTTACTTTCTGGTGTACGATATAGTGATTCAGCATTTCGATACATCACCTGGTGCTCATCACAAATGCCCTCCTTAATCCCTATCATCTATTTCACCCATACCTCCATCCACCTTCCCTCTGGTAACCATCAGTTTGTTCTCTATAGTTAAGAGTCTGTTTCTTGGGTTCTCTCTCTCTCTCTCTCTCTCTCTCTTTTCCCTCTTTGCTCATTTGTTTTATTTCTTAAATTCCACACAAGTGAAATAATATGGTATTTTTCTTTCTCTGAATGACTTATTTCACTTAGCATTATACCCTGTAGCTCCACCCATGTTGTTTCAAATGGCAAAAGTCCATTCTGTCTTACGGCTGCATGATATTCCATTGTGTATGTATATACCACATCTTCTCTATCCATTCATGAGTTGATGGACGCTTGGGCTGCTTCCCTATCTTGGTTATTGTAGATAATGCTGCTATAAACATAGGGGTGCATGTATCCCTTTGAATTAGTGTTACTGTATTCTTTGGGTAAATACCCAGTAGTGGGATTGCTGAGTCATAGGAATAGTTCTACTCTTAACTTTTTGAGAAACTTCCATACTTTTTTCCACAGTGGCTGCACCAGTTTAAGGAATACTTTTCAAAAAATATATTTGTTCAGTATATTCATATTACTAGAAGGAAACATCAGAACCTGATTAAGATTAGTCATCTCTGGAGAGAGGACTAAGGAGTCTGTGCTGAGAGACAGATTTATTTATTACAATATATCTTTTTATACTGTTTCATTATGTTCCCTTGGACATGCATTTGTCTTTCCATTAAAAGACAGTTTTAAACCATACCTGAAGCAAAGATCCAGAAAATGGAAGTGGAAAATTACCTAGAAAGTAATGGCAATTAGAACACTTTTTATCAAAAACCTAAGGATGCAGTTAAAGCAGTATTCAAAATAAAATGAATAATTCAAAAGTGTTTATTTAAAAGGGGACTGGAAATAAACTAAACATGCAACTCAACAAATAGAAAAAGTAAAACCAAAATCAAAGTCAATATGAATGGAATATAAGGAAAAAATTCATGAATGAAAATAATTTAAAAGTAAAACTACTAAAAAAAGATATAAAATCAAAACTGATACTTAAAGTTTAATTAACCCTGTCAAGTCTAATTAAGAATAACAGAGAGAGGGGCGCCTGGGTGGCTCAGTCGGTTGAGCAACCGACTTCGGCTCAGGTCACGATCTCGCGGTCCGTGAGTTCGAGCCTCGCGTCGGGCTCTGTGCTGACAGCTCAGAGCCTGGAGCCTGTTTCGGATTCTGTGTCTCCCTCTCTCTGACCCTCCTCCGTTCATGCTCTGTCTCTTTTTTTTTTTTTTTTTTAAAGAATAACAGAGAAAAATGAAAACATAATGTTAGAGGTTGTTAAAAAAAATACAAAGGCCATTTAAAAAATTATAAAACAATATATACACAAGTATGTCAATCTGAAGGAAATGTATGATTTTCTAGCAACATATAAATAACTCAGGTTCACTTAAGAAATGATAGAAAGTCAAATAAACCATTACACCTAACAGAAACTAGAAACCACAGCTAAAGATCTGCCACTTAGAAAGGCAGTAGGACCTAGTGATTTTATCATTGAAATCTACCCTCAAAGAAAAGATGATGTCTGTTATTTTAACTATTCACAGAAAAGGATGAGTATAGTCCATTGTCATATTTGCAAAGTGATGATAGGCTAAGTAACAAAACCAGATAAATATAATTAAAAAGAGAACTATGGATCAACATTATTTACTAATAGAAATATAAATATTCTGGGGCCCTTGGGTGAGTCAGTCCAGTAAGCAACTGATTGTTGATTTTAGGGCAGCATGGGGCCTACTTGGGGTTCTCTCTCTCTCCCTGTCTCTGCTCTTACCCCACTCATGCACACACTCTCTCCCTCTCTCTTCAAAATAAATAAACTTAAAAAAAGAAATATGAATATTCTAAGTAAAAATAGAAATTGTACTTATTCAAATAACAGCATATCTGGACCAATAGATTTTATTCCAAATATAATGATTAGGAAATATATCAATGTAATTCTTGACACCAACAAAAGAAAGGAGAAAAAAATACTTGATGTGGCATATGATAAAATTTATCAGCTTTAATATAATAAAATGTACTGACCAATGATAAGAAAAGGCCAATAGACATATAAAAAGATAGTGAATCTGTAGTGGAGATGAAAAATTATTTTTATGTCTCAGAGTGGAAAGAAAATATTCAGTGCTGGTGAGAGTACATGAAAGTAAGCACTCTCATATACTGCTGGTAAGAATGTGAATTGTTAACTTCTTGCAACGTAATTTAATGTATCTGCTAAGAGTTGGCCAGAAATAGCCCTTTGGGGAATCAGATCTACGGAGTAAAAGCACACATAAATAGGAATAAATAAATAGCAACAAATTCTTTATAGAGAAAAAAAGCAACAAACTAACTCTATTCTAATTGGTTTATTTATCTATTTTTATGCCAGTACCACACACTTTTAATTTATGGCTTTGTAGTATACTTTGAAATCAGAAAGAGTGATGCCACTAACTTTTCTTTCTTAGGATCACTTTGGGTATTTGGAGTCTTTGTGGTTCCATAAAAAGTTTATGATTATTTTTTCTATTCCTGTGAAAAATGCCATTGGAGTTTTGAAAGGATTGTGTTGAATCTATAGATGGCTTTATGTAGCATGGACATTTTAACAACATTAATTCTTCTGATTCACGGACACAGGATATCTTTCTATTTGTGTCTTCAATTGTTTGCATCAGGGTCTTGTCATTTTCATTGACCAGCTCTTTCACTTCCTATTTTAAACTTATTCCTAACTTTCATTGTTTTTGATGCTATTGTGAATGGGACAATTTTCTAGATTTCTTTTTCAGGTGTTTCATTGTTAGTATATAGAAATGCAGATGATTTTTGTAAGTTGATTTTATATCTTGCAACTTTATTTGTTGATTAAATTCAACAGTTTTTGGTTGCATCTTTAGGATTTTCTATATATAAGATCACACCATCTATTAAAAAAAAGACATTTTTCTTTCTTTTCTGAATTGGATGCCTTTTATTTCTCTGTCTTGCCTGTTTTCCCTAGTTAGGACTTCTAGTATCATGTTATCATCTTGAATAAATGTGGTGACAGTGGGTACCATTATCTTGTTCCTGGTCTTAAAGGGAAAGCTTTCAATTTTCCACCATGGGTTTGTTATATGTGAGCTGTATTATGTTGAGTTACATTACTTTGCACCCAATCTGTTGAGTATTTTAATCATGAAAAGATATTTTATTTCATCAAATGCTCTTTCTGTACCTATCGAGATGATCATATGATATTTATATTTCTTTCTATGAATGTGGTATGTCACACTGATTGATTTGTGTGTGTTGAATCTATGGTGTATAATCTATTTAATGTGTTAAATTCAGTTTGCTACTATTCTGGTTAAAGTATTTGCATTTATATTCATCAGGATTTTTAGTCTATAATTTTGTTTTATTGTATTTTCCTTATCTGGATTTGATATCAGGGCAATGTTGCCCCAACATGAGGGCAATTTTGAACCCTCAGATTCCTCTGAAACTTCTAGGTTCACAAAAGAAGCTCACTCCTCCACTGCTAGAGAATATTAGCCATCCTTGACCTGCGACAAATACCTCTCGAGATGACGCTTTATTTCTTCAAGTTCTTTCACTTCCCCCATTACTGTTTTTAGATAGATAATTAGAGTCAAATTGTAGCCCTGTTTAACCATGGATGTATTTTCCAGGCTTCAGAAGTAAAGAGGTATTTCACAGAACAGCTACAGATTCTAGCTAAAATAATATTAGCAAGAGCGGAGAAAACATGCCTGGAAATGGATCTTGATGGTGCTGAACAGAATTTAAGGCTGGATACAGAAGAGTTTGTTGGTATGGGACACTCCTATAACTCATCATTTAACATCCTGCCAAGGGCACCTGCGATTGGTCTTAATATATTGATGGAATAATTCCTTGAAGCTGGGTGGGGGGGGTAGCCTATTTTAAATCAGGTGGAGGTACCATAATTACTCTAGTAATTGAGGAAGAGGTCCAAGTGTTCAGAGTGGGCTTGCTAGACTATATGTATACAGACTATAGAACTCGCTAGTGGACTATGTTTCCCAGGAGAGCCTACAGGATACTCCCTTTACTAGAACAATAAGAATCCTCTAGTGAGGGGGTCACTAGGAGCATTAAGAATCTCAGTGATGCCTGTGTCTTATAGGCTGGGGTTGCAGCTATGGAAATGAACCCTCTAGTGGCAGTTAAGATGAGAGGATCCTGAAATATCAGAAGCCAAGTGACAGCATCCAAGACAATGAGAGGCAAGGTGGACAGAATTGCCAGAATGGAACCGGAGACCCTAATCTTCCAGGATCTGTAGTGAAGGCTAACAGACAACAGTGTTGCCAAAGGGGAAGCAGATGGATGGGTAGTCAATTAGGTTTTTTTGATCTGTATAATCTAAAAAGGTCATGTGCGGGTGAAGAGAAGACTGACGTCAGCTGCTGCAATAAAAAGAAAAATTATAATCCCTCCCACTGTTTCCAGACTGGAACCAGTGCTTAGGCCTAAAGTCCATTAACTGAAGATGGCCTTGTAGAGGGACCATGCAACACCTCAGATGCCCTACAATGATATCCCCCAAAGGGACCTACAGTTACAGAGCAATTTTACACGGTGATAAAGGAAATACTCCTTTTTTATATATAGGATCTGAACTGACTCTGGTACTGGAGACCCCAAACACTATCATGACTCCTGATTAAAGTGGATCGATCATACAGAGACCAGGTAATAAGGGAATTTCCGGTCCAAGCCTGTCCCACAGTGGGTTCAGTGGGGCCAGGCATCTCCTCTGTGGTCATTTTCCTAGTGCCACTGAGGATATCATGAAAATGGATGTAATTTTCAGCTGACAGAATCATGAGATTGGTTTCCTGACATGTGGTGAAAGAGTCATAATGGTAGGAATGACCAAATGAAAGCCACTGAAGCTGCCTCCTGCCTGAACCAAGATAGGAAATCAGAACTAGTACCACATCTTGAATATAATGGAAGAAACCAGGCCAGTCTTAAAGACTAAGGATACCAGGAAGACTGACATCCATGATTCCATTCAGTTCACCAATCTGAACCCTGCAAAAATCGTAACAGTTGATGGTGGAGTGTACTTAACCAAGTGGAAGTCCAGTTACTGGACTGAATTGATATCTTTATCAGACTGATCAGCAGAGCCCCAGGCCAATGATATTTAGCTCTTGATATGACAAACTCATTCTTCCCAACCCCATAAGGAAAGAAGATCACAGCAGTATGCAAATACACCTTTACTTGGAACAGAAAACGGCATTCCTGATTTTGCCCAGGGTTATATTAATCTCCCGTTGTTTGTATTAATGTAGTCTTCAGGAATCTTGACTGGACACTCTGCAAAATATCACCTGGTCCACCACATTAATAACATCAGGTTAATTGGACCAGATGAACAGGAAGTGGCAAGTACTCTGAATGCCAGACACATACACTCCAGAGGATGGAAATCAAATTAAAAAAGACTCAAGGGGCTGTTGCATCAGTAAAAAGTTTAGAAACCAGATGGTTTGAGGATTTCCAGAGCATACCCTCAAAGATGTAGAATATGTTCTTGCAGTTCCTCCTGTGGACCAAAAGCACAGCACTAGGTAGGCTGTTTCAGATTTTGGAGATAGCATATGTCTCACTTGGGAATACTTTTCAACAGGGAATACCTGTTAATGGGTGACTCAGAGGCCTGGAACAGAAGAGGGCCCTGCAACAGATTCAGACTGGTATAAGCAACACTCACTTTGGACCCAATGACCCAGCATATTCCACGGTGCTAGGGGTGTCTGTGGTAAATAAGAATACTGAGAGACTTTTCTGACAAACCCCAATAGGAGAATTCCAGCACAGAACTCTAGGTTTCTGGAGAAAGACTATGTTGTCTATGTCTACAAAAAGCAGCTCCAGGCAGGCTACTGACAGGGTTCATCAAGGGGCTATGTAACCAGAACAGAGCTATCTCTAAGCTGGGTATTATCAAACCCACCAAGTCTTTTGTTAGGATAGTATCCTGTTTCACAATAGAATCTCATGTCTATGAAGGCAAACTCATAAGCTTGGGCAATTTGATTGTTTTGTAGGTATCATAAAATGACAAATTAAGTGTTAATAGAGTTTTACAAACTGTGGTCCTATCCCATTTAGTTTAGTGAAATAAATTGTTTTGATATATTCATTTGATGCAGATAATTCCTTAAAATTAGTTTTTCCATTTTCTGTTAATTGTTTTTGTCTTCCTCAAAAACCTCTTTCCTACCTTAATATTATATATTATAAAAATCCTCCTATATTCTACCCAGCACCTGTTAGTTAAATAGCTTTGTTCTTTAGGTGTTGATTTTAATTGATCTCTATCTTGAATTTATTTTATGTGTAATGTGATATTGGGACCTATTGTTTTTCCAAATGAACGGTAAATTTTTCCATCCCTTAGCATTTCCTTTTCCACACTAATATGAAGAATTCCCTTCATAATGTACTAATTTCTCAAATATACATGGTTCTGTTTATGGCTTCTCTATAATGTGCAATTGACTTCCTAATAGCTCTCTGTTTAATTATTGCTTTATATTGCTTCTTGATATCTGGTAAGATATTATCTCCTTCGGTGTTCATTTGTTTGTGTGTGTTGTAGTTTTGGAAGCCTATTATTGTGTAGTTTTTCTTCCAAACAAAATTTTAATTGAAATGTTTATTGAGATAATTATACATTCCACAGCAGTTGTAAGAAACAATACAGAGAAGCATTCATATACATTTTACCCAGTTTCTCCCAGGTAGCAACATTTGTAAAAATATAATATGTATAATATCAAAACCAGGAAATTGATATTGATACAATCCAGTGATCTAGTTCAGCTCTCCCCAGTTTTACTTGTATTCATTTATGTGTACATGTGTGTTTAGTTCTCTACAACTTTATCACATGCATAGGTTCATGCATTCGCTATCTCACTCAAAATAGTGAATAGTTCCCATGCAATGATCCCCAATATTGTCTTTTTTAAAAACAGTTAAGTAAACTCTACCTCCAACATGGGGCTTGAACTCATGACCACCCAAGATCAAAAGTCCCATAATCTACTGACTAAGCCAGCCAGATGCCCCTCATGTTGACTTTTTGTAAGCATACTACTTCCCTCCACCCCCCATGATAGGTATTAATTGTCTTATGTTTCTAAAATATTGTCACTTCAAAAGTATTATATCAATGGAATTGTACAGTATGTAACCTTTGCAATTGGAATTAGTAACTTTTTCACTCAGAATAATTCTCTGTATATTCATTCAATTTTAATAATTTGTTGCTTTTTATTGCTGAGTAGTATCCCATAGCATGAATGTAACAAGGTCTATTAAAACTATTCATCTGTTGAAGGACATCTGAATTGATTCTACTTTGGGGCTATTACAAATAAAGCTGCTACGAACATTTGTGTACTGGTGTTTGTGTAAACGTAAATTTCCAGTCCTCTGGAATAAATGACCAAGAGTATAATTTCTGGCTGGTATGGTAATGAGATGTTTACATGTTTAAGAAATTGACGAACTATTTTCCAGATAGGCTGTATCATTTCACATTTCACCAGCAATGTATGAGTGATACAGTTTCATCATATCGTTCACAGCATTTGGTGTTGTTATCACCTTATTTTAGCAATTCTGATGGGTTTATAGTGATATCTCTGTATTTATAATAATCTGCGTCTTCCTGATGATTTATACTGTGGGACAGACTTTTAGATCCACTTTTTTTTTTTAACCATCTGTATATCTTCTTAAGTCAAATGTCCATTCATGTATTTTTCCCATTTTCTAATTGGATTGCTCTGTTTGGTTGCTCTTCAGATTTAGAGCTCTTATATATCTAGTCTTATACATCTAGTCCTTTGTTGGATATGTGTTAGCAAATATTTTCTCCAAGTCTATAACTTATCTTTTAATTCTCTGTACTTGAGCTTTCTCAGAGCAAAGTCTTTTAAGTTTGAAGAAGTCCAATATATCAAATTTTTTTTGTTTATGGTTCATGCTTTTGATGGCAATTCTTATGGGGCGCCTGGGTGGCTCAGTCGGTTAAGCGTCTGACTTTGGCTCAGGTCATGATCTCACGGTTCATGAGTTTGAGCCCCGCGTCAGGCTCTGTGCTGACAGCTCAGAGCCTGGAGCCTGCTTCAGATTCTGTGTCTCCCTCTCTCTCTGACCCTCCCCTGTTCATGCTCTGTCTCTCTCTGTCTCAAAAATAAATAATAAAACATTTTTAAAAAATTAAGATATTTGATGGCAATTCTTACAACTCTTTGCATAGCCCTAGGTTCCAAAGATTTTTTCCTATTTTTTTAAAAATAGTTTTATGTTGTATTTTTAAGTCTGTGACACTTTTGCAGTTAATTTTTGTATACAGTATGAGATTTGGGTCAAATCTCACTTTGGTCAAATTTCACTTTATTTTTTGCCTAAGGATGTTCAGTTGCTCCATACCATTTGTTAGAAAGGCTATCCTTTTTGAGTTCTTTCTTAATTTTTGTCAAAAATTAGTTGAGCATATTTGTGTGTGACTTCTTCTGAATTCTCTATTCTGTTCCATTGATCTATACGTCTGTCTGTCTGCCAGTACTACACCATATTGATAATGGTAGCTATATATTAAGCTTTAATATCATGTCAAATGATTGCTTCCATTTTATTCTTCTTAGTCAAGATTGCTTTAGCTATTTTATGGCTGTGACCTTCCATATAATTTTAGAATAACTTTGCTGAGATTTTCATAGGAAATACATGGAGCCTATGGAACAATTTGGGGAGAAATCGTATCTTTATTGTGTTGAGTTTTGCAATCCTTCACAAGGTATGATATTAGATCTTTGATTCCTTTCACCAGAATTTTGTAATAATGAGATCCTATACAAGTTTTGTTAAATGTATACCTGGGTATTTCATTTTCTTTGGAGAAATTGCAATGGTATTGTATTTTAAATTTTGGTTTCCATGGGTTTATAACTAGGATATAGGAATATGATTGATTTTGTCACATTGATCTTGTGTCCTGGAACCTTGCTGAATTCACTTATTCGTTCTTGGAGGGGTTTTGTTTCTTTGTTTTTGTTGTTGTTGTTGTTTGTTTTTCCTTTTTGTTTTTGTTTTGGGAGATGCCTTGGGATTGTCTAAATAGACATGTCATTTGTAAATAGAGGTGGTTTTATTTCTTCCTTTCTAACTGGTATTTCTTTTATTTCATTTCCTTGCCTTATTGCACTGGCTAGAATTTCCAGTACTCTGTTGAACAAGAATTGTTAGAGTAAATGGACATTCTTGCTTTGGTCCTGATCGTAGAGGCAAAAACATTACATCTTTCACCATTAAGTATGATGTTAGCTATAGGTTTCTGGGTAGACTTTTTAAATCAAGTTGGGGTAATTCCCCTCTATTTCTTTTTTTTAAATTTTTTTAATGTTTATTTATTTTTGAGAGAGAGAGAGAGAGAGAGAGAGAGAGCATGAGCAGGGGAGGGGCAGAGAGAGACGGAGACACAGAATCTGAAGCAGGCTCCAGGCTCTGAGCTGTCAGCACAGAGTCTGACACGGGGCTCGAACTCACAAACTGTCAGATCATGACCTGAGCCGAAGTCGGACACCTAACCGACTGAGCTACCCAGGAGCCCCTATTTCTTTTTTTTTTTTTTAATTTATTGTCAAATTACCTAACATACAGTGTAGTCTTGGCTTCAGGAGTAGATTCCAGTGATTCATCACTTACATACAACACCCAGTGCTCATCCCAACAAGTGCCTTCCTCAATGTCTTTCACCCATTTTCCTCACCACCTCAACCCCCCACCTCCATCAACCCTCAGATTGTTCTCTGTATTTAAGAGTCTCTTATGGTTTGCCTCCCTCTCTGTTTGTATCTTACTTTTCCTTCCCTTCCCCTATGGTCATCTGTTAAATTTCTCAAATTCCCCATATGAGTGAAATCATATGATATCTGTCTTTCTCCTGGTCACTTATTTCACTTAGCATAATACCCTACAGTTCCATCCACATTGTTGCAAATGGTAAGATTTTATTCCATTCTTTTGGATCACCAAGTACTATTCTGTTGTATATAATATATACCACATCTTCTTTATCCATTCACCAGTTGATGGACATTTGGGCTCTTTCCATAATTTGGCTATTGTTGATAGCACTGCTATAAACATTGGGGTGCATGTGCCCCTTTGAATCAACACTTCTGAATCCTTTGGATAAATTCGTAGTAGTGCAATTGCTGGGTCACAGGGTAATTGTATTTTTAAGTTTTTGAGGAACCTCCTCCTGTTTTCCAGAGTGGCTGCATAGTTTGTATTCCCACCAGCAGTGCAAGAGAGTTCCCTTCTCCACATCTTCACCAACATCTCTTGTTCCCTGAGTTGTTAATTTTAGCCACTCTCACTGTTGTGAGGTGTTATCTCAGTGTGGTTTTGATTTGTATTTCCCTCATTATGAGCAATGTTGAGCATCATTTCACGTGTCTATTTGCCTTCTGGATGTCTTCTTTGGAAAAGTGTCTGTCCATATCTTTTGCCCATTTCTTCATTGGATTATTTGTTTTTGCATTTCGTGTTGAATTTGGTAAGTTCTTTATAGATTTTTTGATACTAACCCTTTATCTGCTATGTCATTTGCAAATATCTTACCACATTCATCAGTTTCCTTTTAGTTTTGTTGACTGTTTCCTTCACTGTGCAGAAGCTTTTTATCTTAATGAGGCCCTAGTAGCTCATTTTTGCTTTTATTTCCCTTGCTTTCAGAGACATAACAAGTAAGAAGTTGTGGCCTGTTTTATTCTCTAGGATTTTGATGGTTTCCTGTCTCACATTTAGGTCTTTCATCCATTTTGAATTTATTTTTATAAATGGTGTAAGAAAGGGGTCCAGTTTCATTCTTCTGCATGTTGCTATACAGTTTGCCCAGCACCATTTGCTAGAGACTGTCTTTTTTCCATTGGATACTCTTTCCTACTTTGTCGAAGATTAGTTGACCACATATTTGTGCATCTGTTTCTGGGTTCTCTATTCTATTCCATTAGTCTATGTGTCTGTTTTTGTGCCAGTACCATACTGTCTTGATGATTATAGCTTTGTAATACAGGCTAAAGTCTGGAATTTCGATGCCTCCAGCTTTGGTTTTCTTTTTCAACATTACTTTGGCTATTCTGGGTCTTTTTGTGGTTCCATGAAAATTGTAGGGTTGTTTGTTCTAGCTCTGTGAAGAATGCTTGTGCTATTTTGATTGGAATTGTATGGAATGTGTAGATTGCTTTGACTAGTATCAACATTTTAACAATATTTGCTTTTCTGATCCATGAGCATGGAATGTTTTTCCATTTCTTTGTGTCTTCAGTTTCTTTTATAAGCTTTCTATAGATTTCAGCATACAGATCTTTTACCTCTTTGTTTAGGTATATTCCCAGGTATTTTATGGTTCTTGGTGCAATTGTAAATGGGACTGATTCCTTGATACCTCTTTCTGTTGCTTCATTATTGGTATATAGAAATGCAATGAATTTCTTGTCATTGATTTTATGTCCTGTTACTTTGCTGAATTCATGTATCGGCTCTAGCATCTTTTTGTGCAGTCTTTCAGGTTTTCCATGTAGAGTATCATGTCATCCGTGAAGAGTGAAAGTCTGACTTCTTTACCAATTTGGATGCCTTTCATTTCATTTTGTTGTCTGATTGCTGAGGCTAGGACTTCCAACACTATGTTAAACAACAGTGGTGAGAGTGGATATCCCTGTCGTGTTCCTGATCTCAGGGAAAAGCTCTCAGTTTTTCCCCATTGAGGATGATAGTAGCTGTGGGCCTTTCATAGGTGGCTTTTATGATTTTAAGTTATGTTCCTTCCATCCTGACTTTCTTGAGGGTTTTTATTAAAAAAGATGCTGTATTTTGTCAAATGCTTTTTCTGCATCTATTGACAAGATCATATGGTTCTTATCCTTTCTTCTATTAATGTGATGTATCATGTTGATTGATTTGTAAATATTGAACCAGCCCTGCAGCCCAGGAATGAATCCCACTTGATCCTGGTGAATAATTCTTTTAATATACTGTTGAATTCAATTTGCTAGTATCTTGTTGGGAATTTTTGAATCCATGTTTCAGGGATTTTGGCCTGTAATTCTCCTTTTTAGTGGGGTCTTTGTCTGGTTTGGGAATGAAGGTAATGCTGGCTTCATAGAATGAGTCTGGAAGCTTTCCTTCTGTTTCTATTTTTTGGAACACCTTGAGAAGAATCGGTATTAACTCTGCTTTAAATGTCTCATAGAATTCCCTGGGGAAGCTGTCTGACCCAGGACTCTTATTTGTTGGGAAATTTTTGAACCTATTCAATTTCTTAGCTGGTTATGAGTCTACTCAAATTTTCTATTTCTTCCATTTTGAGTTTTGGTAGTGTGTGGGTGTCTAAGAATTTGTCCATTTCTTCCAAATTGTCCAGTTTGTTGGCATATAATTTTTCATAGTATTCTTTAATAATTATTTGTATTTCTGTGATGATGGTTGTGATCTCTCCTCTTTCCTTCATGATTTTATTTATTTGGGTGCTTCTCTTTTTTCTTTTTGATCAATCTGGCTAGGGGTTATCAATTTGCTTAATTCTTTCAAAGAACCAGCTCCTCATTTCATTGATCTGTTCTACTGTTTTTTTTTTCTTTTTATATCATTTATTTCTGCTTTAATCTTTATTTTTTCCCTTCTTCTGCTGGTTTTGGACTTTATTTGTAAGGTTAGGTGTGTATTTGAGACCTTTTTTCCTTCTTTAGGAAGGTCTGGTTTACTATATATTTCCCTTGAATGACTGCCTTTGGTGCATCTCGGAGGTTTTGGACTATTGTGTTTCCATTTTCATTGGCTTCCATGTACTTTTTAATTTCCTCTTTAATTTTTTAGTTAACCCACTCATTCTTTAGTAGGATGTTCTTTAATCTCCAAGTATTCCTGGTCTTTCCAAATTTTTTCTTGTGGTTGATTTTGAGTTTCATAGTGTTGTGATTTTGAGTTTCATAGTGTTGTGGTCTGAAAATATGCAAGGTATGATCTTGATCTTTTTTACTTGTTGAGGGCTGATTTGTGACCCACCATCTGATCTATTCTGGAGAATATTCCATCTCCACTCGAGAAGAATGTGTATTCTGCTGCTTTAGGATGAAATGTTCTGAATATATCTTTCAAGTCCATCTGGGCCAGTGTGTCTTTCAAAGCCATTGCTTCCATGTTGACTTTCTGCTTACATGATCTGTCCATTGTTGTAAGTGGGGTGTTGAAGTCCCCTACTATTATGGTATTAGTATCAATGAGTTTCTTTATGTTTCTGATTAAATGATTTATATATTTTTGTGTTTTATGTTGGGGGCATAAACAATTACAATTGTTAGCTTTTCTTGATGGATAGACTCCTTACTTATGATATAATGCCCTTCTTCATCTCCTGTTACAGTCTTTGTTTTAAAATCTCATTTATCTGATATAAGTATGTCTACTCCAGCTTTCTTTTGCCATCTAGTAGCATGATAAATGGTTTTCCATCTCCTCACTTTCAATCTGCAGGTGTCCTCAGATCTAAAATGAGTCTCTTGTAGGCAGCATATAGATGGATCATTTTTTTTAATCCATCCTGATACCCTATGTTTTTTTTATTGGAGTATTTAGTCCATTTACATTCAGAGGTATTATTGAAAGATACAGATTTAGTGTCATTTTGTTATCTGTAGGCCTCATGTTTGTGGTCTCTGGTCCTTTGTAGTCTTTGTTGCTTTCCACTCACAGAGTCACCCTTAGGATCTCCTGCAGGACTGGTTTAGTGGTCTTGAACTCCTTTAGTTTTTCTCTGGGAAAGCCTTTATCTTTCCTATTCTAAATGACAGCTTTGCTGGATAAAGGATTCTTTGCTGCATATTTTTCCTACTCAACACATTGACTATTCCCTGCCACTCCCTTCTGGCCTGCCAAGTTTCAGTGGACAGGTCTGCTACTACCCTTATATGTCTACCCTTGTAGGTTGAGGCCCATTTGTCCCTAGCTGCTTTCAGAATTCTCTCTTTATCTTTGTATTTTGCCACTTTCACTATGATATGTCATGGTGTTGACCTGTTTTTGTTGATTTTGAAGGGAGTTCTCTGTGCCTCTTGAAACTGAATGCCTGTTTCCTTCCCCAGATTAAGGGAGTTCTCAGCTATAATTTGTTCTCATAAAGCTTCTGCCACTTTCTCACTCTTCTTCTTCTGGAACACCTATGATATGGATATTATTTTGTTTCATTAAGTCACTTAGGTCCCTAATTGTCCCCTCATGGTCTAGTAATTTCCTTTCCCTCTTATTTTCAGCTTCATCATTTTCCACAATTTTATATTCTATTTCACCTGTTCTCTCCTCTGCTTCTTCCACCCTGTCACTGTATCTAGTTTATTTTGCATCTCATTTGTAGCGTTTCTTAATTCATCGTGACTATTTCTTAGGTCTTTGATCTCTGCATCAATAGATTTTCTACTGTCTTTTACGCTGTTTTCAAGCCCAGCTATTAGTCTTATACTGTTACTCTAAATTCTTGTTCAGATATATTGTTTATATCTGTTTTAAGCAATTCTCTGGCTGTCATTTCTTCCTGGAGTTTCTTTTGAGGAGAATTCTTCTGTTTTGTCATTTTGGCTAGGTTTGTGTATTTTATGTGTTTTAATAGCTTGTTTTGTGTCCTGCATCTGTGAGTACTACTATATTAAAAAGGGGTCATACACTGTCCAGGTCCTGGCACTTCAAGAAGTGTTTTTGGAGTGTGTTGCATGCACTCTGTTGTGTATTTGGCTGCTCTATCCCATCGGTCAGTCCTCTTCAAAACCCCTCCTTGCTTGTAGTGGTGGAGTGTTTGGACCTTCCACCAGGTATGCTTTGATTTGTTCATTGAAGTAACCTTGGAATAAAGGAACAGGCAGGGACCCTGATGTCATACAAAGACAAAAGTGAAAGGGGCAAAAAAAAAAAAAGGACCAATCAGAGAATCAAAGAAACTATAAGAATTAATCCAGAGAGACAGAGAGAGAGAGAGAGAGTAAAATAAAGAAGGATACAGAAAAGTTGTATAAAGAATAGGGTAAAAATGATTAAACAAACAAAACAGAGAAAGAAAAAAAAATATATATATATAGTAAGAATTGACCAAAAGTCAAATCAGAAACTATAAGCCTGATTCCTAAGGAAAAAAAAAGAAGAGGGAAGAAAGAAAAATAATAAAAAAGAGGAGAGTGAAGGAAAGAAAAGAAAAGAGAGCAACAGACTAACATACAAAACCACAGGACAGTTGTCTGTTGGTGTCTGGGACTGGTGGCTGTACTGGTCTCAGAGGAGAAGCCGTCTGGTTCCCTTTGTGTCAGTCCTGCTCCAGTAGATAAGCAGTTGCCAGGGACCGGGGGGGGGGGGGGGGGGGGGGGGGTCGGCGCAGGGTTTGGTGTAAACTGTCCTGCTTCCGCTGGGGGCCACTGTCCTGTTTCCTGAAGCTTCACCATGTTGGCGATGGGGAGAAAAATGGCAACCGCCCAATCTCTCCTCCCCGGACCAGGTATCCCAAACCATGCTGTTCAGGCATCCCTCACAGAGTAGCACTGGCAGGCGGGCATGTCCTGTCCACAGTCCTCCACCTGGCTGGTGCCTGCAAGGTCATTTATCTTTGCAGGGGGCAATATATCCGCTTCCCACAGCACTGGAGGGAAGGGACTGCTCTTTCCCAGTGCGTGTCCCTGAGATGTTTAGCGCACCGCGAGGCCGGCTCCCCTACCCCCCAGGCCTGTGCACACTGGGGCAGGGGAAACTTTGGTCTGGAAAAAGTCGCGCATTTTTGAAAACTCTGATCTTCAGATCCTAAGGCTGTTTGCAAAGTAGAAACTGGCACTCTGCATATTTCTTGTTCCCCAGTCCTTGGTTTGGAGAGGTTTTTCTCTTGTCCAAATACAGTTCCACACTTCCTCAGCTTCTTTTTCTCTTCCTTCTGTCTCTTCATAGAAGGGGTCCCCTCCCCTGTGTGCCTACTCTGCCCGCTGTTTTATCTCTTCTGATTCACATATATGCTCCTCTGTCATGCCAAGCTGTTTTAATCCACCTCTGGAGATGTTTCTGTCACTCTGCAGACTGATTTTTTAGGTGTTTCAAGTGCTCTGACCTCAATACAGTTGTGTTTGAGGGAGGAGGGAAATCCCGGTCCCCCTACTTCTCTGCCATCTTAACTCTTCCTTCTTTGCCTCTCTATCTAATTTGGTGAAGATTTTTATACGAGTAAGTGTTGGATTCTGTTAAATACTGTGGAGGGGAAGAGGAAACATTTGACATGATCATGTGATTTTTCTTTTTTAACTTGTTGGTATGATGAATTACACTGATTAATAATTTTCAAATGTTTAACGAATCTTGGGTACCTGAAATAAATCCCACTTGTTCGTAGTATATGATTCTTTTTACAGATTATGGATTTAGTTTGCTAATATTTTATTGAAAATTATTGTGTCTCAGTTCATGAGACATATTGGTAATTGTAATTTTCTTATTTTGTACCATTTTTTGTACCATTTTTGTCTGGTTTTGGTGTTGAGGTAATAGTGGCCTTATAAAATGAATTGGGAAGTGTTCCCCCGTTTTCTCTTCCCTGGAAGAAATTTTATAAAATTGGTGTTAATTCTTTAAATGTTTGGTAGCATTCTCTAGTGGAACCAATTGGGCCTGGGGATTTCTTTTATGAGAGTTTTTAAATTATGAATTCAATTTTTTCAATGGCTAGAATGCTATTCAGATCATATATATCATCTTCATTGAATTTGAGGAGTTTGTGGGTTTTGAGAAATTATTTTTTTCTTCTAAGTTGTTGATTAATGAATGTAAAATTACTCAGATTTACTTTATTTCCTTTTTAATGGCTGTAGGATCTGTAGTGATATTTCCTACTTCATTTTTGACATTGGTGGTTATGTCTTCTTTTGATTTTTTCAGTCGTACTAGAGGTGTATCAATTTTATTAAATTTTTTTAAGACCCCAGTTTTTGTTTTTTTCTATTGTTTTCTTATTTTCAATTTCATTGACTTCTGCTTTCTTATTCCCTTCCTTCTATTTGTTTTGAGTCTATTTTGTTCTTTTTAAAAGTGTCTTGAGAAATTTTGTGCTATAAATGTTCCTCCTAGCACCACTTTATTGGCATGATATGTTGTATTTTCTTTTTATTCTGTTATACATATTTTTATGCCAATACCATGCTGTCTTGATGATGACAGCTTTGTAGTAGAGGCTAAAGTCTGGGATTGTGATGCCTCCTGCTTTGGTCTTCTTCTTCAAAATTACTTTGGCTATTCGGGGCCTTTTGTGGTTCCATATGAATTTTAGGATTGCTTATTCTAGTTTCGAGAAGAATGCTGGTGCAATTTTGATTGGGATTGCATTGAATGTGTAGATAGCTTTGGGTAGTATTGACATTTTGACAATATTTATTCTTCCAATCCATGAGCAGGGAATGTCTTTCCATTTCTTTATATCTTCTTCAATTACCTGCATAAGCTTTCTATAGTTTTCAGCATACAGATCTTTTACATCTTTGGTTAGATTTATTCCTAGGTATTTTATGCTTCTTGGTGCAATTGTGAATGGGATCAGTTTCTTCATTTGTCTTTCTGTTGCTTCATTGTTAGTGTATAAGAATGCAACTGATTTCTGCACATTGATTTTGTATCCTGCAACTTTGCTGAATTCATGTATCAGTTCTAGCAGACTTTTGGTGGAGTCTATCGGATTTTCCATGTATAATATCATGTCATCTGCAAAAAGCGAAAGCTTGACTTCATCTTTGCCAATTTTGATGCCTTTGATTTCCTTTTGTTGTCTGATTGCTGATGCTAGAACTTCCAGCACTATATTAAACAGCAGCGGTGACAGTGGGCATCCCTGTCGTGTTCCTGATCTCAGGGAAAAAGCTCTCAGTTTTTCCCCGTTGAGGATGATGTTAGCTGTGGGCTTTTCATAAATGGCCTTTATGATCTTTAAGTATGTTCCTTCTATCCCGACTTTCTCAAGGGTTTTTATTAAGAAAGGGTGCTGGATTTTGTCAAAGGCCTTTTCTGCATCGATTGACAGGATCATATGGTTCTTCTCTTTTTTTTTGTTAATGTGATGTATCGCGTTGATCGATTTGCGAATGTTGAACCAGCCCTGCATCCCAGGAATGAATCCCACTTGATCATGGTGAATAATTCTTTTTATATGCTGTTGAATTCGATTTGCTAGTATCTTATTAAGAATTTTTGCATCCATATTCATCAGGGATATTGGCCTGTAGTTCTCTTTTTTTACTGGGTCTCTGTCTGGTTTAGGAATCAAAGTAATACTGGCTTCATAGAATGAGTCTGGAAGTTTTCCTTCCCTTTCTATTTCTTGGAATAGCTTGAGAAGGATAGGTATTATCTCTGCTTTAAATGTCTGGTAGAACTCCCCTGGGAAGCCATCTGGTCCTGGACTCTTATTTGTTGGGAGATTTTTGATAACCGATTCAATTTCTTCGCTGGTTATGGGTCTGTTCAAGCTTTCTATTTCCTCCTGATTGAGTTTTGGAAGAGTGTGGGTGTTTAGAAATTTGTCCATTTCTTCCAGGTTGTCCAATTTGCTGGCATATAATTTTTCATAGTATTCCCTGATAATTGTTTGTATCTCTGAGGGATTGGTTGTAATCATTCCATTTTCATTCATGATTTTATCTATTTGGGTCATCTCCCTTTTCTTTTTGAGAAGCCTGGCTAGAGGTTTGTCAATTTTGTTTATTTTTTCAAAAAACCAACTCTTGGTTTCGTTGATCTGCTCTACAGTTTTTTAGATTCTATATTGTTTATTTCTGCTCTGATCTTTATGATTTCTCTTCTTCTGCTGGGTTTAGGCTGCCTTTGCTGTTCTGCTTCTATTTCCTTTAGGTGTGCTGTTAGATTTTGTATTTGGGATTTTTCTTGTTTCTTGAGATAGGCCTGGATTGCAATGTATTTTCCTCTCAGGACTGCCTTCGCTGCATCCCAAAGCGTTTGGATTGTTGTATTTTCATTTTCGTTTGTTTCCATATATGTTTTAATTTCTTCTCTAATTGCCTGGTTGACCCACTCATTCGTTAGTAGGGTGTTCTTTAACCTCCATGCTTTTGGAGGTTTTCCAGACTTTTTCCTGTGGTTGATTTCAAGCTTCATAGCATTGTGGTCTGAAAGTATGCATGGTATAATTTCAATTCTTGTAAACTTATGAAGGGCTGTTTTGTGACCCAGTATATGATCTATCTTGGAGAATGTTCCATGTGCACTCGAGAAGAAAGTATATTCTGTTGCTTTGGGATGCAGAGTTGTAAATATATCTGTCAAGTCCATCTGATCCAATGTATCATTCAGGGCCCTTGTTTCTTTATTGACTGTGTGTCTAGATGATCTATCCATTTCTGTAAGTGGGGTGTTAAAGTCCCCTGCAATGACCACATTCTTATCAATAAGGTTGCTTATGTTTATGAGTAATTGTTTTATATATCTGGGGGCTCGGGTATTTGGCGCATAGACATTTATAATAGTTAGCTCTTCCTGGTGGATAGACCCTGTGATTATTATATAATGCCCTTCTTCATCTCTTGTTACAGCCTTTAATTTAAAGTCTAGTTTGTCTGATATAAGTATGGCTACTCCAGCTTTCTTTTGGCTTCCAGGAGCATGATAAATAGTTCTCCATCCCCTCACTCTCAATCTAAAGGTGTCCTCAGATCTAAAATGAGTCTCTTGTAGACAGCAAATAGATGGGTCTTATTTTTTTATCCATTCTGATACCCTATGTCTTTTAGTTGGCGAATTTAATCCATTTACATTCAGTGTTATTATAGAAAGATATGGGTTTAGAGTCATTGTGATGTCTGTATGTTTTATGCTTGTAGTGATGTCTCTGGTACTTTGTCTCACAGGATCCCCCTTAGGATCTCTTGTAGGGCTGGTTTCGTGGTGACAAATTCCTTCAGTTTTTGTTTGTTTGGGAAGACCTTTATCTCTCCTTCTATTCTAAATGACAGACTTGCTGGATAAAGGATTCTCGGCTGCATATTTTTTCTGTTTAGCACACTGTAGATATCGTGCCAAGCCTTTCTGGCCTGCCAAGTTTCAAAGGAGAGATCAGTCACGAGTCTTATAGGTCTCCCTTTATATGTGAGGGCACGTTTATCCCTTGCCGCTTTCAGAATTTTCTCTTTATCCTTGTATTTTGCCAGTTTCACTATGATATGTCGTGCAGAAGATCGATTCAAGTTACGTCTGAAGGGAGTTCTCTGTGCCTCTTGGATTTCAATGCCTTTTTCCTTCCCCAGTTCAGGGAAGTTCTCAGCTATAATTTGTTCAAGTACCCCTTCAGCACCCTTCCCTCTCTCTTCCTCCTCTGGGATACCAATTATGCGTATATTATTTTTTTTTAGTGTATCACTTAGTTCTCTAATTTTCCCCTCATACTCCTGGATTTTTTTATCTCTCTTTCTTTCAGCTTCCTCTTTCTCCATAACTTTATCTTCTAGTTCACCTATTCTCTCCTCTGCCTCTTCAAGCCGAGCCATCGTGGATTCCATTTTGTTTTGCAATTCGTTTAAAGCGTTTTTCAACTCCTCGTGACTGTTCCTTAGTCCCTCGATCTTTGTGGCAAGAGATTCTCTGCTGTCCTGTATACTGTTTTCAAGCCCAGCGATTAATTTTATGACTATTATTCTAAATTCACTTTCTGTTATATTATTTAAATCCTTTTTGATCAGTTCATTAGCTGTTGTTATTTCCTGGAGATTCTTCTGAGGGGAATTCTTCCGTTTGGTCATTTTGGAGAGTCCCTGGCGTGGTGAGGACCTGCAGTGCACTTCCCCTGTGCTGTGGTGTATAACTGGAGTTAGTGGGCGGGGCCGCAGTCCGACCCGATGTCTGCCCCCAGCCCACTGCTGGGGCCACAGTCAGACTGGTGTGTGCCTTCTCTTCCCCTCTCCTAGGGGCGGGATTCACTGTGGGGTGGCGTGTCCCGTCTGGGCTACTTGCACACTGCCAGGCTTGTGTTGCTGGGGATCTGGCGTATTAGCTGGGGTGGGTAGGCAAGGTGCACGGGGGCTGGAGGGGCAGGCTTAGCTCGCTTCTCCTTAGGTGATCCACTTCAGGAGGAGCCCTGTGGCAGCGGGAGGGAGTCAGATCCGCTGCCGGAGGTTTGGCTCCGCAGAAGCACAGAGTTGGGTGTTTGCGCGGAGCGAGCAAGTTCCCTGGCAGGAGCTGGTTCCCTTTGGGATTTTGGCTGGGGGATGGGCGGGGGAGATGGCGCTGGTGAGCGCCTTTGTTCCCCGCCAAGCTGAGCTCTGCCGTCCGGGGGCTCAGCAGCTCTCCCTCCCTTTGTCCTCCAGCCTTCCCGCTTTCCGAGCAGAGCTGTTAACTTCTGACCTCCCAGACGCTAAGTCGCGCTTGCTGTCGGAACACAGTCCGTCCGGCCCCTCCGCTTTTGCCAGCCAGACTCGGGGGCTCTGCTTGGCCGGGGAGCCGCCCCTCCGCCCCGGCTCCCTCCCGCCAGTCCGTGGAGCGCGCACCGCCTCACCGCCCTTCCTACCCTCTTCCGTGGGCCTCTGGTCTGCGCTTGACTCCGGAGACTCCCTTCTGCTAATCCTCTGGCGGTTTTCTGGGTTCTTTAGGCAGGTGTAGGTGGAATCTAAGTGATCGGCAGGACGCGCTGTGAGCCCCGCGTCCTCCTACGCCGCCATCTTCCGGAACCAAAGCGAGTCCATTTTTCTGTTATACATATTTTTAACTTTCCTTTGAGATGTTCTGCCTGACCCTGGGATTATTTAGAAGTGTGTGGTATATTTTCCACATGTTTAGATATTTTTCTGTTGTCTTTCCCTTATTGGTTGCTAGCTTGATTCCATTATGACCACAGAACATACTGTGTATGATTTCAGTTCTTTTAAATTTGACATTTTGTTTTATACCAAAGATATGGACTGTTTTCATGAATGTTCAATGTGCAATTGAGAAAAAAAATGTGTTTTATGGTGTTTGGTAGAGTACTCTATAAATGTCAACTAGAACCTATTGGTTGATTGTGCTGTTTAGATCTCCTATATACTTGCTGACTTTTTCCCCCTAGTAGTCTCACTGGTTGCTGAGAAAAGGGTGTTAAAGTCTCTAACTATAACTGTGGATTCCCCCCCCCAAAAAAACTGTTTTCTACCCTTATGGAGAATGTTACCCCCACTGATCTAAAAAGAGCTTTAGTAAGGCTTATGCATATGTGTTACAGCTTTTCCTCTGGTCTAGATAGGATTATAGTTCTCCACCTGCTCTGAAGTTAAGTGAGACTATATGACTTGCTCTAAGCACTAGAATTTGAATGGGAATGCCATGTGTCACCTCCAAGAAGAAGCTTTAAGAGTAAGTGCACCAGTCTCCACCTCTCTCCCTTCTGCTCCTGAAATTCTGGAGACAAAGAGTGCTCTAGAGTCTCCAGTAACCAGGATGCCTAAGTGAGAACAATGGGCATAGCGTCCCTCATAGCTCATAGTGTACCGTGTATGTGAGTGAGAAAGAAACTTCTCCCGTGAAGAGCCAGTGAAATTTTGGGGTTGTTTGTTACTATGAAAAACCTGCACCATCCTGACTAATACAGTATTGGATAGGGAAACAAGTCAGAGGTATAAAATTAACTCTTCTTCTCGTTTTAATTTAAATTTAACCTAGTCCTCACAAGGAAAAACTCCAATAAAGTTTTAAGACATAACTATAATTTTTCCAAGTTTATTGTTTAATGTTTAACTTCTTACTCATCTTATTGCATGTTAAATTTTAAAATATATGAAACAGGGACACCTGGGTGGCTCAGTCACTTAAGTGTCCAATTTCGGCTCAGGTCATGATCTCAAGGTTTGTGAGTTTGAGCTCTGTGTCAGCTTCTGTGCTGACAACTCAGAGCCCGGAGCCTGCTTGGGATTCTGTGTCTGCCTCTCTCTCTGCCCTCCCCTGCTTGTGTTCTCTCTCTCTCTCTCTCTCTCTCTCTCTCTCAAAAATAAATAAACATTAAAAATTTATATATATATATATATAAATGAAACAAAGCCTTAACTACTCTAGAACTCTAAGTCAGAAATTTAATTAAAACATAGACTAACATGGGGGTAAATGTTTGGGATGAAGGAAGACTCTGCCCGCATTCTCTGAAGGCTCAATGCTTTTCTTCACTTTCTTTTCAAGGCATATGGTAATGGATCATGGGCTTTATCACCAGTGAAAAATAAAATTATGTGTTTATTGGATTTGTGTGACCTTTTCCTCCAACAATCTCAGGACACTGAACTTTTAGCATATCCATTCCTTAAGTAATTTTAACACGCAGAGAGGATGAGAAGGTCAGACAATTACAAGAAGTTGGCTAGCCAATGTCAGTGGAATGCATTAGGTGTCAGGAGAGTTCCAATTGCATATATTAGCAAATAGGACATAAAGTTACAGCATAGCTGGGGTGAGGCAAGAGGCATGCTGGGAAGTATGCTAAATGATCCCTGGGAACTGGGCAGTGTAGCCAGCCCTCTCAGAGTAGAGTGGAAGCAATAAAGAGCAATGTTTAAAAATATAAAAATTTAGGATTTTTAGCAATAAATCTACCTAACACAGGATCTCCACTTGCATTCAAATACTTCTTTTTCTTGTATGAATTCAGCCATTTGTAAAAATAGAAAAGACTTTTTTTCCATTTGCTCCCTTAACTACTACCATTGTTTCCTTTCACTGGACAAACTTTTGCAGGACATTGTAAAGTTTTTCTTTTCTTTTCTTCTCTTTTCTTTTCTGTCTGCTTTTCTATCATAACCACTAGTAGAATTTTCAGGTAAGAAAACAGATTCAGTCCAGAAAACAGCCACTGAAAGAATTGCAGGAGTAAAGGGATTTAATACAGGAATTAGGGCTTACACACATGTGGGGGATCTGAGGGAGGGAGGCTCTGGATGCAGCAGACAAAGATCAGAGAAATAGTCTACTAATGACTTCAGCCTGAGGATCTGGGGCAAGGAGGGGAACAGGTGTTAGCAAAAAGCCCAAGAAGCCATCACCTGTAGCCACTATGCCCTCCTGAGAAGGATGGCTTAGCTTTCTAAATCCCATGCAAGTTCCGACCATGGCAGATATCAAACCCTGAATGGTACAGAAAAGACTTTCTGGAAAACATGGTGCCTGATCTTAGAAGTAAGAGGTGGTTCTGCTGAGATGACCACAGCATCCAGCACAGTGAGTACAATGAAGTCAAGTACACAATGAAAAGAGAACTCTGTTTATTTAAAATAGGGTTTATGTTTTTATTTATTTTTTAATTTTTTAATGTTTATTTATTTGAGAGAGAGACAGAGACAGAGCACAAATGGGAGAGGGGCAGAGAGAGAGGGAGACACAGAATCTGAAGCAGGCTCCAGGCTCTGAGCTCTCCGCAGAGTCTGATGTGGGACTCAAACTCACAGATCATGAGATCATGACCTGAGCCAATGTTGGACACTTAACCAACTGAGCCACTTAAGTGCCCCCAGGGATTTGTTAATTTTAACTGATAATTGGAGTGCAGGCCAGTGGTAGTATAAAATCACAAACTGAGTTAATAATGTTTTGCTTTTGTTAAGAACAAAAGATCAGCTGAAATATTTTTAATTTCTCCTAAAATTGTTTCCATTAGATTTTAGATGTGCATTTGCAACAAAGAAAAGGGCAGCCCCTTGGCCTTAATGCTGTGGTGTTGAAGGCCAAATAATTGCAATATTTTGGCCATCTATTATGTAATAAAGAAATTAGAGCTGCCCTCTTCTTCTGGTTCTAAAACATAATTTGGGTCTAAAGCATGAAACTTCTGTGGACTGTTATTTGCAATAGAACTGAAAACTGGCTTGGAATACAAGTTTAGAAAATGAATACATGAGCCTTCAAACCATTTGTCTACAAATAATACAGCTAGAGAAGCCCAAGATAATTGTCCAAATGAAGTTAAAAAAAAAAAAAAAGGAAGAAAGATTGCTAGCTTTGATGAAAGATTCTGCAGTTATTTCAGATTTGAGGCTCCCAGAAGTCAGAAAACAGGACCTTTGTGGCTTAGAACAGCCTTCTAGAAGTGTGGAGAGGGTGAGGAAAGGGGACATGAAGAACAGACTGGAAGCTGTGGTGGTGGAGAGGAGGCTGCAAAGACGCTACTAGAACAATCTAAGCTGTTAAGTGAGCCAGGAGAACAGCCTTGTGACCAGGTTCTGTAATACAGCAGAGCAGCAACGTGGTTTGGCTGGTTCAAGTAATGAGGACTAGCAGAAGACTTGCTCCTTTGCATAATTCCTCCCCTCCCCTCTTCCCCCCCCCCCCCCATTCACTCGTGAGTATGTCTCTGTGGATAAAACTTGTTTAATTTAATAACCTATTTTTTCTTTTCTTTTCTTCTTTTCTTTTCTCTCTCGTCTCTTCTTTTCTTTTTTCTTTTCTCTTCAACAGAGAAACCTATTCTTCACAAAAAACCCAAACAGCATTTTTGTGGCTTAGTTCCTGTTTAGCAGTACCCTTGCCTCTTGGATGTGGAACTCTACTATCACCAGGTGGCAACTCCCAACTTTGCAGGTGAGAGAAAAAGCAGATGGAACTCGGTTCCAGCAGCCCTGGAACTACGACTCTCTTTGACATTATAGCCAGAACTCCCAGGACAAAATGTATTTCAGATTTTGGTCTGCTTCGACAAGCTCTGAAAAAAATAATACCAGCAGTTTCTTCCAAGTGTTGCTCTTAAAAACTACAAATGTTGATTCATTGGAACGATAGCTTTCCAAAGATTTTATTTGCCCCTTTAAAATTCCTGTCAATATTGAGAAAGCTGACTATAACTCTCCATTTTATCTTCACGATCATTGCACCGTTGAATCATGACCTGTTAGCTAAAAGAGGATTTTGCAACCGACTGTTTACAATGAGATCCCCACCACACCCACCCCTCAGTGCATTTTCTACTAAACTGTGTTGTAATACAGTCTCCTATGATATAGACAAAGACTATCTGTCTCCCAGGGATATTATAAGGATTAAAGGGCATAATACAGGAAAATGCCACATGGTAGATGCCCTTTAAATGTCATTTGGCCTCCAGACATACAATTTAGGTGACAGTAGTAACAGGGATGGCTGCCATTTGTTGAGCTGTGGACTGGATGTTGTACTAACTGGTTTTATCCCTAAGACAGCCCTATGGGGCTCTGATACTAACTTGCCCAAGATCTCTCACATTCAGTACGTGGGTGCACTGGATATTTAACCCCTGAACTTTTAAACCTTTTACCAGTATGCGCTCTTGACCTTGATTCTTCAAACCAAATATGGAATCCCATCATACCTCGTGCAGCCTTTGAATCACTTGGCAGGGATGGAGTCCTATGAGAGAAGAATTCCCGTGGTTTTATTGCATTTGGTTTTTGAAACTACAATACAACACTGGCAAGCCCTAAAGCTTCAGACTGACTTGGAAAGTCAGGCTTGGTGGACACTGAAAGGGGGCCTGCCTTTCTCCTAAGGCACAGGGGTAGTGAGGCCATTGCCTTTTGTATGATACACATGAGAATAAACAAATATAAAGAAAGTTTAAAATTACTCTTATTCTGAGACTTGATGCACAAATTCATATCCACCTTGCTCTTGTCCACTTGGATTTTCCTTTCATTTACATTGCACCCCCAGACAAAATCCTCTTGATTCCTTGTTTCTCCAAGTCCCATTAAATTGATCCCATCTTCCCGAGTCTTATCTCTTTTCAACAGGCACTTTTTTTCTGAACTGCTGCCTACTTTTTGGGAGCTCAGTTTCCTAAATAATTTGAGTAAATGGTACTAAAGCACCCCTGGATATGTGTAAGAGTGGGAAACCTTTAGAATGCAGATGCTTAGAATCTCTTACAGAGGCCCCAACTTCATCACCCCTGTCTGTCCTTCAAAGTTCATTACTTGGAGCATCACAAGAGCATCTTAATGATCAATCTAGAAATTCCATAGCTAGAGACTGCTCCATCTAAAAACTTTGTAACCCTAAGACTGGTCCTGGAATTTGAAGAGTTGTAGGTGCTTTCTGATATGTGTATTTCTTAGCAAATGACAATCAATTTGAATACAATTCTACTGTGATTTTTCACAATGGAAAAAATGAAATTGAAGATTATCTTATGTATTGTTTACCTTCTATTCTTTTTTAGCAGTAGAGTGTACTGTCTGAATCTCTGGCTTCATACAATCCTTCCTTCCTCCCTCTCTCCCTCCCTCTCTTCCTTCCTTCTTCCTTCCTTCCTTCTCTCTCTTTTTGGGGCATTGCTTAGTATCTCTGAGACTTCCAGACCTTTTACACTTATATCTTATGAACTGAATATTTGGTGTCTTTTTATTTATTTATTTTATTTCTTAAGAGGGATCCCATAAGGAAGCATGAGTCTATGACAGAGGAATTGATTAAACTTACATTAAGGAGCACTCATCAATTGAACATATTCTTCCATTACAGGGTTGACCCCCTGTGGATCTGTAGAAACTTCTTTGGTCAAAGAACATTAAGAACAGTTTTCCTCTTGAAAATATCCCTTTACTCTTGCTTCAAGTATGTGAAATGTTTCCTAATATGAGAAAGGCTAAAGAAGTGGTTATCTGTAAATGGACGTTCTGTATATGACTGATACCTTAATATTTTGTATGAGTCAACATTCCCCAGAGAAACAGAACTAATAGAATGTGTGTGTGTGTGTGTGTGTGTGTGTGTGTGTGTGTGTATGTGTGTGTGTGTGTTCTATTCAGATCTTCCACTGATTCGATGAGGCTCACCCACATTAGGGAGGACAATCTGCTTTACTTAGCCTTCTGATCCAAATGTTAATCTCACCCAGAAAGCCTCTCACAGACACATCTGGAATAATGTTTGACCAAATGTCTGGGTACCCCATGGCTCAATTAAGTTGATGCACAGAATTAACTATCACAATATTCCATTACTGGTCATAGTTAATCAGAATAAACTTAATTCTCAGCTTCTATGAAGGCTCTTAAGAACATAACTATTTGTTATAAATTTTAAAACCCTGTTTTTTTTATTGATTCCGATTCAGTATCTCTATCAAAACATCCTTGGCTTTAGGCTTTTTTCAAAGTTTGGGTCATAGACAGTTAAAGGATAAAGAAAAGCAGCCCTTGACATCTGGGAGCTAGTTTGAAACTGTCTTCTGGTCCTTGTTGTGGCTAGAAACTGGACTTGACATTTTTCTATTAACCACACACAATTTCACAGAACTTCAAAATGGGACCACTCTATACTCATGAAACGGATCAAGACAAAAACAACAAGACCACTCTCCAACCAGGTTTGAGCACAGACAGAAGCATGGTCTTTCTAAACCATAAAAATTACCAAACTCTCTCCCTGTCCTGGCTAATATGAATGATTGTTTTTTTCTTAACAATTATGATTAAGCCTCATTCTGGTCTTCCCTCTTTCTAGATAAGACTCACTTAGCTACTCAGCCATAGAATTACCCCCATTTCCTGACAGCATTCATTCTAGAGGAAAGCCCTACTTCCTTAAACTCTCCACAAACTCTATAATATGTTCTTTCTGACATGTCTTACTAAGCTGCCCCATGCTTCCCCATGTTATGTGTTCTCCCTTGCTGCAATGAGTGATAATCCAAATCATTCAATTAAAGGTATGTTGCTGGTGGTCCTTATCTGAAGGGCATTAACAAAAATGGATCTTTGCTGAGATTCAGCTGAAGCCCTCCTCGCCTTTTCCCCATCCTGTGTGTTCTCTCTTGCTGCAACATGTAATAACCCAGTTAGTTCAGCAAAGTTTGTGTTTCTGGTGGGCTTTGGCTGCAGGACATTGGCCAAAGCACGATTCAATCAATGACTGTTAACAAGCTGATAGTAGCAAGTTTTGAATTTATATTTTCTTAGACTAATACATTTTTTTTTGTTTTTTGTTTTTTTACTTATTAATGCAGTTAAGACAAATATCATCCCAGTCATGCTCATTTATATGGTATAGATTCTCCCCAAAGACTATTTCTCAAGTTGACCTCAAGAGGGCAGGCTTGAATAAAAGATATTTTCATTTCTAAATTCTGGGCTTCTCCAAAGTTCTCTTTGAAGTTAAAGTTACAAATGATCTTTTTCTCACCCCATATAGGCTTTAAAAAAATTCTGCCTATGTTTCTTCTGTCTTTATTTTTTTTCATTATTTCCTCCAGGGCCATGAAATTTTACTCTAAGTTTTTTCTTAAGATAACAAAGCCAGTTACAAGAATTTGGAAGCCTCTTAAAATGGAGATAAATGGAAAAAGATACATTGAGACAAACATTTTATTAGGATGGGATCAGGGATACACATCCCCACACATCCCTGTAAGAACCCTATATTATTATTGGTAATACCTTATTGCAAGAAGCCTTAGGATATTGGCTCTAACTTACCATCATACATCTACAGTAATTTTACACTAAAATTTTGGGATGAATTTATTCAGTGTACCAGTATGCCACTGGAAAAGTAAAGACTAATGTAGGAATTCCAACCAGTGTTTTTGTAATATAGTGTCTAAAATTCTCCAAAGAAGTAAAACAATGTTTTGATTTAATTTGGTCTTTAAAAAATATACTATTTTCTCCCTTCTCCTAATTGAGAAAAGGTAATATAGTATGGTAGTTAAGTTCATAGGGTAGCCAGACAAAATCAAGTTCAGATCTAATTCTTACTGGCTACATAACTATGGGCACATTACTTAACCTCTCTGAATCTCATCTGTAAAATGGGAACACTCATTTGTGTAAATCACACTCACGGTGTAATATCACTCACAGGGTTGATATGAAAGTCCAATCAGATCATGAATGAAAAGCACTTAGCACAGCTCAATAAATGACAGGTTTTATTATTTTGAGGGAAGGAGGAATGGGTACACAAGGTGAGTAGTGTCGCAAAATATGCTATGAATTATTATGACTCCACAAGATGAATAAAAATGTACTGATTTTTTAAAAAGTATGTGACCTTCTGGGGCACCTGGGTGGCTCAGTTGGTTGAGCATCTGACTCAATTTCGTCTCAGGTCATGATCCCAGGATTTGGGGATCAAGCCCTGTGTCGGGCTCTGCAATGAGTATGGAGTATGCTAAAGATTCTCTCTCCCTCTGCCCCTCTTCCCCACTCTTCCTCTCTCCCCCACTTTCTCTTAAAAAAAAGAAAAAAGTAGGTGAGCTTCCATAAGTGGTCAGAGACTCAGCTTTTAGCAATGACTCTTCTAAGGATTTGTTGTGAAATTTGAAGAAAATTCTCTAATGACTATGATTCAGTTTCATCATCTGTACCTCTGACCATAAATGTGGATCAAAGATCAGGAGGTATTTCCTGAATGTTCTGTTCTGCATCAGACTCCTCAGACCCTCAGATGATTCTGGGGCTAGGATGAGGGTGGGGTTATAGAAAATCCCAATAATAAACCTGATTGAAATCCTCATCAGCTTAACGGAATAGGGGCTCAGAAAAGATTAAATCTAATTGAGAACAAATATAATATTTATACACCTAGTGATTGTAAATGCCCATTCATCCATGCACACAGAAAGATTTATTTTTATATTTATTCTACCGCCTCGTGGGCTTTCAAATCGTAAAGAAGGATGTTGGCTTGTTCAATGTATTTGGTGACTCTGCATAGCTGATGGGACATGTGCAGAAAAGTGAGATACTTCTAAACCTAATCTGGACATTTGGGCAGCAATTGGTAACAAAAATTTGATGTATGATTTATAGGAATCTAAGGAAATATCCAGATCTCATTTAGATCCATCTGTTATTTTTATTTAAAGTAGGCACCAGTAGTGAATGCAATTTACCTTCTGCTCCTACCAAGACTTCTCAAAATAGACGCTAACCGGTGACTGATGGGCTGGAAACGACCTGCCTCTGTCAGTCTTCAGGGCAGAAAATGCTACAAGCCATGTGTCCTGGAAGCAAAGGAGGATACTTAGTCCTTTGTTACAGCAAGTTGCCTGAGTAACTGAGTTTCCACTAAGAATTAGGAATACTTTTTTTTTTCAAATATTATCAATTTTGGAGTAATTTAACAGGGTTGAATATTTAAAGCAACCCCTTGAGTTACCCAATCCTCACCACCAGGCTTGTTTTGTTCTGTAATTTTTTTTTTTTCCTTCTTGATTTGTAGGGTCACAATTCTGAATACTAACTTATCAACACAGGAAGACAGTGAGAATTCATTGAACATTGAACAAACCAAACCTCTTCATCAAAATTAAACAAAAAGTCAGGAAGTCACCACCAGAGTGCTATCCTTTCCCAATAAAACAGATACATCAATAGCGGCAGTGGACACTGGGGGGCAGTAACACACAGCATATGTAACTTTTTTTCTTGAAGCTTCTTAATTATATCAAATTAATTAAATGTTGGTTTTCTACCTCTCCACTTTAAAAGTGAATTTGTCCAATAGTTTCTGTTTTTCAGGAGATATTATACAGATATATGTGGTCCAAAACGTTGTTCATTTGGACATTAAGGCAATCAGAAAATCTGATTCAGCTTGTGAATTCAGTTTTTACTTTGAAAATTGATGGGACTTTCCAAATTAAATTGTTTTTTTTTTGTTGTTTTTTGTTTGTTTTTTACTTCTTAAACTCAAGGTAGGACAGACTTTTTTTTTTTTTTTTAATTGGCTTGTCTTATTTCCTGGTAGAGTCACCAAAAACTGTCTTTAACTGCTTACCTCTGTGTTCCTAAGTCTGGCCGTTCTAGTTAGAGGAGTGGGACAGCCTGGGGCGGGGAGCGCTTCCCAGCCTGCCATGAGGGGCGGGGCTAGAGTGTGTTTGGTGGCCGGGGTAGGCAGGGGGATGAGGCTTTGCTCCGCAACTGCCCTAGGGCTGTGGTCACCGTGAGATAGGGGCTGCAAAGGCACCACGGAGAGGAGTGTGAGGTGGCCTGGAGCTGCCTGTGGTTTGGGAACAGATGGAGAGCCCAAGAAGCCCAGAGCTCGGCTTCCTCCTCACCCCGACAAGGTATAAGTTCCAGCTGAGACCCTGTGCAGAGCTAGCTCTGGCAGGATGGACAGTGGCATCCACCCTCTGGCTTTGCTGTCACTGTGAAGTCCTGAGTTTTTTTCAGGGTTTCTCAAATGCGTGGCCACTTTCCTGACTCGGCCAGCTGCTCCTGGGTTAGCTCTAATGACTCTAGGTGCCTGAGGCAAGCAGTATCACTAAAAATCAACCAGAGATAGAGGAATACCAAGGCCTCATTCATGCCTCAGGAAAGCTATGGGGGGGGGGGGGGGGGGGATCCTTTTACAGAATGCAGGAGAAAAAGAAATCCTCAATTTCTAAGATACAGCTTGAAAATAAGTGTATAAACTGCAATTTTCTTATGGGAAACAATTATTGGTTAGTTAACTGTGTATAGTGCTTGCAGAGGGCGGGGAGGGGGGCAGGCACTGTTCAAAACTTATTTAATTTTTGTAATGATCCTATGGGGTAAGGTATCATCATTATTGTATTGATGGGAACTTGGGGTACAGAAATGTTAAATGACCCAACCAAGAACATATGAACTATTAAGTATCAGAGCTGGGGTTCGAACCCAGATGGTCTCATACCAGAGGCTATACTCTTTACATTATGGTTTCACACTCTCAAAATGAAAAATGCAGTTCCCTTCTGTGAATGAAAGAACACTTTTATTTTAACTTTCAATAACAAGTTATTTAAATGCATATATCATAAATTATTAGAACAAAAATTGCTATTTTATACTGAATTACTTAACTCTTTTTGGAAATTTACAATGGGATTTTTGCCTTTAATTGTTTTAATTCTACTCCCTGGTTACAGAAACCCCCTCAAAAAACCACCTTTTATATATTTCTGCTAGAAATCAAACATTTGAGAAAGAATCAGATTTTAACATTTTATTTTTAAGTAACGTCAACATCCAGTGTGGGGCTTGAACTCATAACCCTGAGATCAGAAGTCGCACATTCCTTCAACTGAGCCAGCCAAGCATGCCAGAATCACATCTTTTTATCTTTTTAGCATTTGGAACATTTAGCATGGGATCTAAACCGAGAAAAGGTATTCAAGAAGTGCTTACTAGCAGCTTCAGTATTACTCAGTGTCTTACTGCTTTAATAAATATTCATTATGGGTGAAATATACATCTATCAGAAATACTTGTACTATATATCATAATAGGAAAATAATTTTATGAATTTTTTAAAATATGAAAAAATTTACAAACTGAAATATGTTTTCATCATTAATGTATTTTTTAAATTACTGGCAGTTTCTTGACAGGTAGTGTATCTAAGAGAAAAAGGAGCAGTAATGCATTATTAAAATAACAAATTCAGGATTCTTTTTTAAAATAAAAACCTTTTTAATGTTTATTTATTTTTGAGAGAGAGAGAGACAGACAGAGTGCTAGTGGGGGAGGGACAGAGAGCGAGGGAGACACAGAATCTGTTGCAGGCTCCAGGCTTCGAGCTGTCACCACAGAGCCCAATGCAGGGCTCGCACTCATGAGCTGTAAGATTGTGACCTGAGCTGAAGTCAGATGCTTAACTGACTGAGCCACCCAGGTGCCCCTAACAAATTCAGGATTCTTAAGGGAGATGAGCCAATACTATGTACCAGGCAATATGCTAGGCACCTTCATAATTACCTTATTTTAGCCTTCCAGAAACTCTACGAGGCTATTTTATTATTTCCATTTCACAGATGAGAAAACAGAGGATCAGGGAAATCAGGTAACAAACTTTCCAGCTAGTCAGGATTTGAACATATCTGGTTCCAAACTGTACACATTCTATCAATCAAGAAATCAAGTAATGCAATTTGTCCATGGCAGCTTAAACCAGGAAGGTTTATTTTTTCACATAAAAGCCATTATAGAGGCACCTGGTTGCAGGCATCTGTCCCGTGGCTCAGTGATGTAGGTGCAGCGATGCTGTGATTGTCCTGACCTTTTCCTCATGTTTGCAAGATTCAAGGAAGGAGGGAAGGGGCATGTAGGCAACACATGCACTCTAAATCTGAAAGCTTTTTGGGGCGCCTGGGTGGCTCAGTCGGTTAAGCATCCAACTTCAGCTCAGGTCATGATCTCACAGTTCGTGGGTTCGAGCCCCACGTTGGGCCCTGTGCTGACAGCTCAGGGCCTGGACCGTGTTTTGGATTCTGTCTCCCTTTCTCTCTGCCCCTCCCCCACTCACACTCTGTCTCTATATCTCAAAAATGGATAAACGTTAAAAATTTTTTTTTAATATGAAAGCTTTTCTAGGAAGCCCCATAGCTGACTTCCACTTACATCCTATTGGCCAGAAAAGGGCTGGGGAGGAGGATGATAAGTTGGACAAGCCAGTGAATAGTGTCTACACAGCAGTGGCGTGTTATTTGACAGTAGAGTCCTGTCCACTGTCTTTGAGTACTGGGACTTACCTGACAGCACAGCTGTTCTGAGCTCTTCTCAAGTGTGGGCTGGACGAGGGCTGCTGCGTTGTTAGGTACACCAGGCTACCCGCTTGCCCTTGTTCCTGCCAAGACAGCCCTGTCCAGGGTCCACCATGGACAAGCTGAGAAATGCTGTAGCCATCTTTCCCAAGTTTCCTAATGAGTTCCTGTGTGTAGTGCGATGCTCTAGGGTGGTGGGCACTTTTCTGATTGTTGGTTTTCAAGGGGCCACATAAAGAGCATCAGGAGGAAGTTAGTAAGACGTCAGAAGACTTGGAGTCCAGCCGGCTTTGCCACCTACAGAGAAACGTGGAGTAAGTCCCTTAAGCCCTATGAGCCATTATTTTTTCATCTGTGTGGGGTGGTAACATTTTTCTTGCCTATTTGTTGAGATTGTAGAATGTACCAGTAGGCACTCTGATATCTCCAAGGTGTTACATGAAATAGAAAGCTATTGCTGTTCCTAGATGCAAAAGCATCCTCTGACTCCAAGGACTTTGCTACATCTGGGACCCTGTGGTTGTAAGATCCCAGAGGGAAGATCTGTGTCTTCCTTATCTGTCTCCCAGAACCAGGACAATATTGTGCTTAGTAAGGACTGAGCAAATGTTCACTCAAGGAGTGGCTAAGTGGGTGAATGACTGGATGAATAGAAAGTAAATGGGGTGACTGGGTCGCTTAGTCGGTTGAGCATCCAACTCTTGATTTGGACTCAGGTCATGATTCCAGGGTTGTGAGATCAAGCCCTGCATCAGGCTCTATGCTGAGTGTGGAACGTGTTTATGATTCTCTATCCCTCTCCCTCTCTCTCCCTCTGCCTCTCCCCCAGTTGTGAACACACACACACACACACACACACACACACACACACACACACTCTCTCTCTCTCTCTCTCTCTCTCTCTGTCTCTCAAAAAAAAAAAAAAAAGGTGAATGAAGGATCATCTTGCAACAACTGAGTTCTGGTCTTGGCTGTGCCTTCCCTCTGGCATGTCTAACTGGCTGCTGGAAATCACCACCTGGCTCTACTGAAGCGCTCCCAAATCATCTCACCCCCAAGGCATGACAGCTCTTTTCTTCACAGAACTGGGGACACTTCCTATTCCTGCCATCTCTCTCCTCCAGCCCTTGGGCCTGCAATTCCAGATTTCTATTTCTCTCTTTATTTCCCTTCATTCTTAACATCCTACTCTTTGAAAGGTCTTTGTATTCTTCTGCGATACTCGGGCATGAGGTATACCTCAGCCACCACACAGTTTTGAAAAAGGTTGCTCCTTGTTATGATCTTTTAGAAAGTACTGATGACCAGGCTGGGCAGCCTTGTGTCTGTTCCTGGGAGGGTTTAGTAAGGATCTGCCTCTGAGGCAGAGATTGGCTACATGTTTTCACATAGTTCCATCCTACCTTAGATGTCCCCACCCACGTGGATTTGATGTTTTGCAACCAATTTCCAGCAGCACTGAGAGTTTCCATTTTCTTTAAATTTTTTTTAATGTTTATTTATTTTTGAGAGAGAGAGAGAGAGAGAGAGAGAGAGAGCACGAGTGGGGGAGGAGCAGAGATAGAGGGAGACATAGAATCCGAAACAGGCTCCAGGCTCCGAGCTGTCAGCACAGAGCCTGACATGAGGCTTGAACTCACAAACCATGAGATCATGACCTGAGCCGAAGCCAGACACTCAACCGACTGAGCCACCCAGGCGCCCCGAGTTTCCATTTTCTGAACTAAAGAGCTAGTGGGTTAGCCGATAGCTCACGTTCAAATAAAGCACTGAAAAATTATGCACTTAAGTTGGGTTGGAAACTCCTTTTCACTTTTGTTATCAGCTTGCTTCTGTGTAGTCACTTCTAAAATAACATCTGAAGATACAATTTATATACCATTTCATTCCACCATTTAAAATGGACAATTCAGGGGCTGTCAGTTATGCAAACATCACCGCAATCAATTTTGGAACATTTTAATTACTCCCACTTCGAGAACACCCTTACCCATGAGCAGTTTCTCCCCTTTTTGCCCCCTTCCTGCTTTCTCCCTCACCCCACCCCCACCCCTAACCACCAGCCCTAGGAAACCACTAATATACTTTCTGTCTCTGTAGATTTGTCTATTCTGGACATTTCATATAAATGAAATCATATAATAAGCGGTCTTTTGTGACAGGCTTCTTTTACTTGGCTGAAGTTTTCAAGGTTCCCCCATGTTGTAGCAAGTATTAGCAATTCATTCCTTTTTAGTGCTGACACGTCACATTTTACTTAGCCATTCATCAGTTGGTAGATATTTGGGGTGTGCCTATTTTTTGGTCGTTATGAATAATTCTACAGTGAACATTCATGTACAGGTCGTATGCGGACAGATGTTCTCATTTCTCTCGAGTAGATACCTGAGAGAAGCGATGTGTCATATGACAAGTCTGTGTTGGACTTTTTGAAGAACTGTGAGATTGTTTTCCAAAGCAGATGTACCATTGTAGAGTCATTTTTAACTTGGTGCCATTATTAGCATCCTGACAGAGACGGGCATCTAAAATGAGACTGCAAAGAGGCTTAGATTTAGATGTGTCCAAAGAACACGATTTTATTGTATTTTTAAGTCCTGTGCATCTGTGGATTTATAACTTGCATCCGAGGTGCTGTCAGAAAATCTTCCAGGAGACAGGATTTCACTGTGCTATCTGGCTCGTCTGTGGTGAGGGGTGAAATGCCTGCTTATGTATCCTTGTGTTGAAAGGTACTGTTCAGCAATGTGGTCTTGAACCAGAGTCTTGTTCTGTCCCCAGCACCACCTCAAGCTCCTTTTTAGGAGTTCCTGGGACAGCCAGCCTCAGTCCTTTCTTATCATTCTCACCCTGGAGCCAATTCTCAGCACAGTCTTGTTTGTGCTCATGGATTTTTTTCCATAGTGGGTGGCTGTGGAAGAAAATTACGTCACAGAAACAACAGCATGACCTCTCCACAAAAGGAGAGAGAGAGAGAGAGAGAGAGAGAGAGAGAGACCGACCTTCTATACCAGGAACAGGGCATTATCCCATAGTGGTTAAGGTAGGAGACGAAAAATCCATTTTCGTGACTTTAAGATTTCTAAATTGTATGTTCTATAACTCTGAATATATAAATTATAAATGCCATACTCTGGGTTTAATTATGTTGGCTTACTTTCATAATTTAAAAAATGGGAAGAAAACAAAGAGATATCACTGTCACTGTCAGTTTGAGCTTGGCCTTTATTTAGACTCTATATCTCACCGCTGGGGACACTGAAATGGGATGAAATTCTTATTTTAGCAAATAGGAGACAGTGTTTCTCTAACAGATCTGAACATCTCCTTAAAGTAGTATCAGCGTGCCTCCCTCTCTGTTTCTTCTTGGGAAGAATTGGGACTCAGTGGGCACAGTTTTAGCTTCCTAAACATACAGATTGTTCAAACATACAGATCGTTAGAAATAGAGGTAAGGCATTTGGAGAAATGGAAACCCAGGGAAGTGAAACATCTTTCTCAGAATCTCCTGGCAGTACAGGCTCCGGAAGCAATGCCCAAAGTTTTTGACTCTCAGACCAGTGTCCCCCCACATGTGCTGCACTGCCTCAGGCTGCCCGGTTTCCTTGATTCTGACCATGGATGAGAGGCAGCAAGGAAGACCCTGCTAGCCAAGAAAGACTCTGTGCACAAGCTCCCGTCCTTCAGAGCTAAGCACCCAGTGGGAATCAGTGGTAGTCATTTATGGTACAGGGGCGGGGAAAGGAATTTTAGACTCCGGCATTTGACCCTTCAACTTTGGGGGCTGCTATTGGCACACACAATAGCTTTGTGTGTACAAGAAGAACTCAGCATTCCTCAGGGTGGGTAAAATCCTGTGCCAGGGCTTGAGAGCAGTGCATAGGTTCAATCTCAGCCTCTCTGTGCTTTTGCCTGGGAGCTCTTGTGCAGGACCCCACCCACACATCCGTAAAGGATGATCCCATTAACCTTCAAGGAAGCTTACTTTTCTCATCTGTAAAATGGGGGCAATATCAACAGTAAGACTTCTCTAGTAAGGATCTCTGATGATTGCGTGAGATCCATTGGAGAAAGTGCTTCATAAACAAGAAAGGATCACCATAGGATAATTATAAATACTTGTGCATGTGTGTGCACATGTGACTACACACACATTCACACACGTGCGTGCGCATGCAAAGTTTTTGCCAGTTTTAAATGTCAAGAATGGTATGTTCTTCAAGTCCTATAGCCTGGTAGATGGGCCTTTATAACTAGTGAAATGCCCCTGGATCTCAGTGTCAGAGAGATTCTAAGTAGATACCTCAGCAAGTGATAAAGAACAAAATAAAATGTATCCCCTAAAACCTGTGTTTCTCAGACCTGGCTGCATATTAGAATAATCTGGGAAATTAAAACCATACAGATGCCCAGGCTGAGGGTCTGATTCATTTTATTTGGTAGGTGTTGGAGGTAGAAAGAGGCAATCTTGGGTAGTTTTCAGAGCTCCACAGCCAAAGTTGAGGAAGCTGAGTCTATACCTGCTGTTGACTAGTCCTGTTAATTCCTGGCTCCCTCTCAAGCCCTGGGAGGCCAGGCATTGTTGCAATCAACAGCCAGTCTCAGGCTTCCCCTAATGCTGCTTGAAGCCCTGTCACTTGCTCTGCCATCCTGTGGTTGAGGTTTGAATACATTGCAAACTCAGACCTACAATCATATAAGGGACCAGAAGCCATTTTGGATTGTAGCCCTCAAGGGAATGCTAGTTTGCTGGGGCTGCCATAACCCAATGCCACAACTGACTGGCTTAAACAACGGGAGTTTATATTCTTCTAGTCTGGAAGCTGGAAGTCCAAGTTCAAAGTGTCTAAAGGGTTGGTTTCTTGTGACACCCTTGTCCTTGGCTAGCAGATGGCTGCCCTCTTATTGCCTCTTCATGTGGTTGTCTCTCTACACATGTGTGTTCTTGGTGTCTCTTTCTCTGTGTCCAGATTTCCTCTTATCGGGATACCAGTCAGACTGGATTAGGGCCCATTCTAATGGCCTCATTTTAACTTAATTATCCCTATAAAGGACCTTTCTCCAAATATAGTCACATTCTGAGGTACTGGGAGTTAGGGTTTCAGCATATGAATTTGGGGAGACATTATTCAGCTTATAACAGTGACCCAGATAAAGAAGCTGGATGGTATCTCAAGGACAGATCTCTATTCTACTCCCCTGCAGAGTACTAGCCCCTGGTGACATGCAGGACTGGGACCAAAGAGGGGACATGCACAGGGACATCCTAAAAGACTGATAAGCTGTCAACTTCTTTAGGGGCCTAAAGTTTCTTTTGGAATTAGTGTCCTTTTATTTAAAAGTATTACATGTCCTCTTTTTAAAGTTGCAGTGGCTGGAACTTTTAACCTCTGTTTTGACAAAAGATAAAGAGGAAAAGTCAACTCTTACTGTCCCTATGAGAGGAAATGGGTTCAAACATGAAGATGAGGACCTGATCCATCACCACAGCAGACTTTAGGCATTCTACCTATCAGAGCTCTCATTCCTGGAGGAACTCAGTGAGCTAACAACAAAGGAATACGCTGTAAGCAGCACTTACCTGGTGACCCTGAGGCAGATTGTCCAGAGAAGCCCATACTCACCACCTGGGGCCAGTTGACAGTTTGGACTCCAAATAATGGCAACAGCATTGGCAGGATAGGGTCAGTTGTGGGAGAGAGAGCTTTGGAGGTTGGGTCTCAACTTGAGGGAAGGTCCAACTCTTCAGATCCCAGAATTAAGCCACCATGGGGAGCAAACTGGCATTGCTACTCATTCTCTGTGTGGCCTCAGGCAAGTTTCTGTTCCCCTCTGTGCCCCAGTGTCCACATCTATAAAATGCAGGTAATAATACTGCCTGATAGAATTGTTAGGAGGATAATAATAGTTCCTCATAAAATCAAGGTGAGTAAAGTTCTTATCAATAGTGCTTGGCACATAGGAAATGCTCAATGAATATTTATCATTATTTTTATCATGAATATCCAAAATGTTTGGTATTAACTACACTCTAGTTCAGGAGTGCTATGAAAATAATTTAGGAGTATGGACTGATGTTACTGAACATGGTACTTACAAAATAGAGTAAAAGTTCACCTCTCTCATTTAGCTAAGATACTCAGAGAAAAGCATTAGCCAAAAGATTTGAGCATGAGTTGCGGGATGAGATGGCTGATGTCTCCCTAGTTTCTTTAATAATAGCTAAGAAGCATCTGTCCAAGCAGGGGCTTAGGGAAGGCAAAGATAGGTGGGAAGACCCTCTAGTCAGATGAGGAAGAACCTTCCCATCCAAGTGAGAGGGTCTAACACCTGCACCGAGGAGTCAGCCCTGATCATTTTATTCAGCATGACTACAGGCCTTGCCCGTTCACTGAGCAATGGTAGGGCTTTTAATCTTTTTTTTTTTTTTTAACAAATATTTATTGAGCACCTACTATTTTCCCGGCCCTGTGCTGGGGATATGATGGTGAGCCCTAACCAGGTATGGCCTCTGCCCTCATGGATCAAACAGACTAGGGGGCCATCCTTGGAGAACCCCAAGTGAGGCAAAAGGCAGGAGGCTTCTCCACTTCCTTCCCTTTCCCATCACTTTTGACCCCCACGGAAATGTCTCCCCCCACCCTTTTTTTTAATACACCCCTGGGCCTCTGGCTTTGTTTGTGTTTAAATACATTGGAACAAAACTTCTATTGTGGAATAAAGATAAGGAAACTCAATAGGACATTGAAACTAAAACAATTAAAAGAAGCTGTCCAAACCAGACTTTCCTTTCCTATAAAGCTTTGAGTTTGCCACAAATTCATCCCCACCAATACGCCCTTCTCCACTACACATCAATTCCCATAATTCTCTTGTTCCTCCCCTGGCTCATCTGTCTCCATCTACCAAGGCTGTTCTTTCTCCAATATTGAGTGCACGATGCATCTGGGAGGAAGGGAGGGCCAACAAGCATATTCTAATTTTTTTAAATGTTTATTATTTTTGAGAGAGACAAAGAGAGACAGACAGAGCATGAGCAGGGGAGGAGCAGAAAGAGATGGAGACAGAATCTGAAGCAGGCTGCAGGCTCAGAGCTCTCAGCACAGAGTCTGACACATGGCTGGAACTCATGAACCATGAGATCAAGACCTGAGCTGAAGTCAGATGCTTACTGGACTGAGCCACCCAGGCGCCCCAACAAATTCCAACTTAATCTCTCACGTTAAAAAACAAAACCAAATAATCATAGCAACAAGCCCTCCTTGGCTCTCTGCGTTTCTGCCTTATTTTTCTATTCTCATCCCTAATCAAAATTTCAAGAGTTGTCTGCATACCCTGTCTCCAGTTTTGCTGTCTTATCCATTCAAATTGGAAACCTATTTCAATCTTCTACCTCCCTTGTCTCCATCTGCTAAAGTTATCAGCTACTTCTAGGTTAGTCAAATGAGGTCACTTTTTAAAAAGTGGTATTTTTCTTTTTAATAAAGTGTGACCATATATGGATTGAATTCCCCCCCGCCACGCAACCCCCAGATTCTTATGTTCAGACCCAATCCTCAAGGTGATGATATTAGGAGGTGGGCCTTCAGGGTTGATTATGTCATGAGAGTGGTATCCTCATGAATGGGATTCGTACCCTTATAAAAGAGGTCCCAGAGAGCTCTCCTGCTCCTTCCATCCTGTGGGAACATAGTGAGAAGACAGCCCTCCATGAACTGGCAAGAGGATTCTCACCAGACACTGAATCTGCCGGCACCTGTTTGCAGCCTCCTGGACTTCAAACTATGAGAAAAAGTATTTGTTTTGAAGCCACTAGTCTGTGGTGTTTTCATTATGGCAACCTATACTGGCTAAGACAGATGAACACACAGGGAAGTACAAAAATCCATCCATGTACAACTTGATGAAGGTTTTGAAAGTGATCACGTCCATTTAATCATCACTGAGGCCAAGAAACTGGATGTTTTCAACACTTGAGAATCCTCTTTATGTCCCTCCCTAAGGTCACTGCTCTTCTGATCTATCAACAGATTAGTATTGCCTGTTTTGGAGCTTTATATGAGAATATATACACCTTAAATGAGAATATATGGTATGTGTTTTTGTGTTTGTGTTTGGCTTCTTAGTTTCAATATTATGTTTGTGAGATTCAGGTATCTGTGAAATTCGTAAGGTATGAATATTTATTCTTCTCTTGATAAATTGGGTTCTTTTCCATTTTGGGCTATTATCAATGCTGTTGGTCTAAACATACTTGTATATGTTTTTAATGTACATACGTATGTGTTTTTGTTAGTTACATACTGAGGGGTAGAATTGATGGGCCATGGGTGGATCTTACTACCGGCCAGTAGTACCTCTAATAAAATGTTGCATAACTATAGCGACAGCAGAAATCCTTATTCAAGAGAAACAATTTCAAGATATCCCCATCAAGAATGATATTTGCTCCTAAAGTTCTCTGGATACACTTTCTCAGATTTAAAAGTTGCCAGAATTCATAGTTTGTGAATAATTTCTCAGCATATGAGAATGTTAAACTGTTTTTTCTGTATTCATGGAAGTGATCGTATGGACCTTATGCTCAGAATATATCCTTCCCTTCTCTCCATCCCTTTGAACACTTCCCTTTCATCATTACCCGGGCCCCATTCATGACTTGGCAGTATCCAGGAGTGATGGCCATTGGGAGCAAGTTGAGTTAGAAGGTGTGACTTGGAAGTTCTTCCTATAATCATCCAGGGGAGAGAGGGAAAGAGAAAAAAAGGAATCAGGAAGTAAAACTAAAAAACAGAAAGGGCTTATAGCTGAATCCAGAGAAAAGATAACACAGGTGATGAGGAGACACAGTGAGCCATGGTAGGAGTGAGGAAAAGATAGTTGAAATTTAATCTGCCAGCGCTGGACAGCTATGCAGATTACCTTTGTACATGGGCTCTAACTTGTCTCAGGATTGGATTATTTAAAGAGCCCTAATGAGCCAGACAGTTCCATCCCCAGCGTCTGCCCTCGTCAGGTTGTATTCTGGCTTTTTAGTCCTCCAGCATCTCATATTATGTTCCCTTCTTCCAAGGCCTTAATAACTTCTTACCTTTCTTTCCCAGTTGGTTAATATTAACTTATTATTAAGTAAAGTATAGTCCCTACTCCTTTTTTTTAAGTTTATTTATTTTGAGGGAAAGAGAAAGAGAGAGGGAGAAAAAGAGAATCCCAAGCAGGCTCTGCACTGTCACCGCAAAGCCTGATGCAGGGCTCGAACCCACGAACCTGGAAGATCATGACCTGAGCTGACACCAAGAGTTGGACACTTAACTGACTGAGCCACCCAGGTGCCCCTAGTCTCTAATCTTAAAGAGTTAAAATTCTCATGGCTAAAGAAAGTATATAAACAGATGATGTCAAACTATTTATGTTAATTAGGAGAGTCCAGAGTGAAGGGCCCTAAGTTCAGGCCCATGTGGTAGGACAGTTGAGATATTTTGGAGAAGGGGGTTTCCTTGTGGTTTTTCCACATGGACACACAATTTTACTGTAGCACAGCAACACCTGCAAACTTTTCTTTCACACAAGACTTACAAAATTAATCAAGAATGTATTAATAAGAAGCCCAGATATTGACATGTTCCTTGGTAAGCATTTTGTAATTTATATAAAGCAGACCTTGGGTTTTTCAGAACATTTCATCTGCAAAGTGTCAACAAAATACAGCTGAGGTTGCAATGTGTCAGCAAGGATGTCGAGGAAGTCAGCGGGTCAAATCTTCAGGGACTTAGCTTGTTTAGCTTACGCGGTATTCTTCGAGTGTCAGTGGCTCATTCTGTTTGGCAGCTTGGAGAGCCATTCAGGTTCAGAATTAAAAGCATGCAGGCCAGGAAGAAGGCAATGGATGACTGGAGAACATCTTACTAAAACCTTCCAGAAGTACCAAATCAGATAACTGGAATTCTGGAAGCTTCTACATGCATCCATTCCCATAGGCAGCTCTTGTCCAGACTTAAAGAAAAAAAAAAAAAAAAGTATCTCTCCAGTGTTTCTCAAATGTCACTTTGCCCAAGACTCACGTGGTGCTTGTTAAAGTGAGCATTCCTAGATCCCACTCCTAGGAACTTACATGTGACTTTCTGGGGTTGGGCCCAGTCGTCTGCATTCCTGCAGGCACACCAGGTATTCCAGAATCCGGTGGTCTGTGAACCACATTGTCAGAAATTCTGCCCTACAGTTTCCCCAGCTATCAAATCACTGTGTGAGGGGCCACACTTATGTTTCCAAAGGAAGGGGTCTGGAAGTAGCTTTTCTTTCTCCTCCTACATTCAATCTGTCACCACCTTCTGCTGCTCTGTTCTAACATTTTCTTTATGCTTCTACCCTCTTCTCAAGCTCCTCACCCCAAATCCTTCTAAGCACATGGTTTTTCTGGCAGCCACGGTTCCAGTTAAGCCAGCCCTACCAGGCATATGCTGAGAGGTACAGCTGAATAATTTGGGCAACAGTCTTCCTTTGATCTCAATCACTCATGACCCCATTTTCCAGAATTGCCAAAATGATGACCAAAGGCTGAGTCTTACAGGGGATTTTTTTAAAAATTTGACTTTTTGGGGGAGCCTGGGTGGCTAAGTTGGTTAAGCATCCGACTCCCAGCTTTGGCTCAGGTCATGATCTCACGGTTCATGAGTTAGAGCTCCACATTAGGCTCTGCACACTGACAGTGCGAGCCTGCTTGGGATTCGCTCTCTCCCTCTCTCTGCCCCTCCCCTGCTCTCTCCTCTCTCTTTCAAAATAAATAAACTTAAAAAATTTTTAAACCTAAAAGTAAAAATTGGCCTTTCTTGTCAATATTTAAAAATGGGGGAAATTTCCCATAAATATCCAGATTTCTGGCTATTCTTAAAATATCAGAAGATCTGGCCAATCTGGTCATTTTCCCTAAGGGTAATGGTCAGCCAGGGTTGAGGCTTCCCTCTTCCCTCTTAAGAGGCTTCCCTCTTAAGACACTGAGCAGACGTGCATATATGTTAAAGAAAAGGATGTTCAAGTGTCAGGACCCTGCTTCTCCAAGCCTCTCAACCTACTATTGTACTTGTGATTTTGTATTTTTTTTAAAAGAGGTTTCCATAATTGTAAAAGTTTCAGATTCCACGAACCCTGGATCCGCCCCTGCCAGTCTGCTCTGTTCTTCCCACACTGAGGCCAAGGATAGATTACCATTTATCATCAGGCTTGCCAGTAGCTTTCTTACAGTAGAGAAATATTTTTCTGAACTCATGGATCTATAAAAACAAAAGACAAACTGAGAGGGCCTCGTACTTCAGGAGGAAAGGGAGAGAGTCTGTCTTCTCATGGACGTGACCTGGCCTGGGTCCCTGGTGTCGGATTCCATGAACCCTGGTTGCATCTAGTTCTTATTCTGCAATTCATGATGCCTTAAATACTGTACCGTTGGAACAACGTCTTTGTACATAATCCTCAAGCTGGCTTTCTCCCCCATTTCTGCAAAGACACATTTAAATCCCATCAATTTAATCTTCATATAGAGTGTAAATGCTAAGGACCCCTATGCTGGAGAAAGAAAAATAAAACTGAGATCTGCCCATAGAAAGAGAATATACATCTTGCTCTTTTTGAATGGAGTGTCCTAGAGGGGAAAGACCGAATATTCTCTCCATTTTTTACTGCAAGTGTTTGCATGCATGGCTAAATGTTTCCTGAGAGGTCCATAAATATTCATTGACACTGATGATAAAACACAAATGAATAGATTAAAGCATATGTTCTCCAATTACCTTCTAAGATGTGATTTTTCTATATTGGTCACTGTGTGGAGCAGATCTTTTTATCACACACTATTAGAGCTCTGTGAAAATTCAAACATTTTTGTTGTCACAACATGCTGAAATATTGGGAAGTCAGTCACTGCATTTGTCTCTTCCAAGATACTATGTACATTGCTTCCGTAGTTCTTGTGTTGTTCATAACGTTGTTTTAAAGCCTCATTTTTTACTCTTGAGACCAGCAAGAATTTGGTGATACTTTCTGTGAGTGTACTTACTACGCAGCAAGAGCCTTGTCTCCACTCGCCGGTGGGAATGAAGGAGAAGTGGATGTTATAGATCATCCGGTAGGGCATCTTCCCAAGTGATTTCTTTCAAGTTTATTTTAACATTTTCCATTTGCACAGACTGTTAGTTATCCCATCTTTTTAGATAGCATCTTATTAAAAGGAAACACCTGTTTGAAGATGTAGAAATAAGACTATATCTAAACATATGTGGTCATATGTGGTCATTTAGCAGATCTATAAAGTAAATCTTAGAACCTTATTTTATGTAATCATTTAATTACTTAAAAGCAACCTGGAACATTTGATTCCAGTGACGGTGTACAAAAAATTAGGTCAACGTTTTGCTAAGGCCCCCCACAATTGGTAGCGCTGAATGAAATTCTTTTTTAATTCAAGTATAACTAACATGCAGTGTTATATTAGTTTCAGGTATACAATATAATGATTCAACAGTTCTATACACTACTCAGTGCTCATCATTGTAAGTTGAACAAAATATCTTTATAAATCCTCCTCGAGGCATTGGAGACTCAAGGCAATGAACATTTGCCAGACCATAATCCCGGGAAAAGATGGAAATCTAGAGAGGTGAATGTGGTTTTGGGAGCTGCTTTTCCTTGGGGAGCTTTGCAAATTTTAGAAAAGGGAGCTGGAAGGCTGAGAGCTAAGCAATACTTTCTAAAGCTTCCAGAGTTGAGGAAGACAAAATTTGAAGTCTAAGGCCTACCAAAGTAACGGTGGTGGATAAATCCATGTTTTGGGTTGACATCTAGAAGGTTGCCACCTAGAAGTAAGGGCAAAGAGGAATCAGCCTGGTGCCCTCAAGAAATGTAGTCAGCTTAGAATCATCTCTAGTCCCGATATGTGCTAATATGATTCTAGAATGCTTGTGCCTTCAAATGTCTGAAAGAATCAAACAAAAATCCTGAAAAGGATATTACAAGAAAGGAAAATAATAGGCCAATTACTCTTATGAACATAGATGCAAAAATCCTAACTAAAATATTAGCAAATCTAATCCATCAATATGCAACAAGTACATGCATAATATGACCAAATTCTTTGTTTCCCAGGAATGAAAGTTTACTTAGATATTTGAAAATCAGTCACCACAGAATATAGGGGGAAAAGGATTATTTCAATAGGTGCAGTCAAAATATTTGATAGAATTCAATCATGTTCATAATGAACTCTTAGCAAACTAGTAATAGATGGATATTTTTTTAAATGGAATAAAAAGTACCTACAAAGTAAGAATAAACAAATACAGTACTTAATGAGGAAATATTAAAAATTTCCCTGAGATCAGGGAAAAAAAGAAAGGATTACCACTGCAATTCACCATTTCACTGAAGGTTCTTGTCAGAGTAATTGAGTCAAGAAAAAAACGTAAATTAAATAAAACATTGGAAAGGGAGAAGTAACTGCCATTTACATACTATGTGTTTGCATTCATGAAAAAAATCCAAAAGAATCTTTAGATAAACCATTACAATTAATAAATAACTTTATCAAGGTCATTGAATAAAAGCTCAGTACACAAAAAATCAATTATATTTTTAATATACTAGCTCAAACAACTAAAATATGAAAATTTGAGCATATGACTAATGAAAAGTAAACAAGAATGAAACATGAAAGACCAAAAGGTGAAAAATACAAAGGAGAAGGTAAAATACATAGAAACTATAGTGAATAGGTCTAAGATATGAGTAAGTGTAGTCCCAGAAAGAATAATTGAAGATAGAATAACTAAGATATTTACAACACCAGTTAAAATATTAGGGCACAGATTAAGAAGTTGTATAAACTCTAAATGAGATAAATAAAAGGAACTCCACACCTATGCACATCAAAGTTAAACAATGAGAATAGGGGAGCCTGGGTGGCTCAGTTGGCTGAGCGTCTGACTTCAGCTCAGGTCACGATCCCATGGGTTCATAGGTTCGAGCCCCGTGTTTGGGCTCTATGCTGACAGTGCTGAGCCTGGAGCCTGCTTCGGATGCTGTGTCTCCCCCTCTCTATGCCCCTCCCTTGCTCACACTCTGTCTCTCAAAAATAAATCAACGCTAAAAGATTAGAAACAAAACAAAACACTGAAAACAAATGACAAACAGAAATCTTAAAAGCAGCCCGCAGCAGGCCGGAGTGAAGACATGCCATCCTTAAATTACACAAATTTGACTGTGGGCTGACTTTGTATGAGGAAATAATGGGATCCAGAGGAAAATGGAAAAATATAACAAAGTAGCAAAAGAAGATAACTGTCAACCTAAAAGCCTATTTTCATCCTTAAAGAATGCAAGTGAAATGAACATTTTCAGATGAACAAAACGTAGAGAATTTATCCCCAGTATACCTATTCTTAAGAAAATTTCAAACATTATTTTTTTAGGCAGAATAAAAATATTACCAGATGGAAGGTGGGGGAAGCAGGAAGAAAGGAAGAACAGTAGAAAGGGACTTTGTGAATAAATCTGAATGAATATTGGCTCTATAAAACAATAATAAAAATGTCATTTAGACATAAGTATGGAGGCTGGTGAATGGCATTGAAGTATTCCAGTCCTTGTGTTGTCCAAGAGGAGGGCAAGTGTGCTGATAAATACTGCATTTTAGTAAGTCAAGAATGCATGTTGTAATCTCACAGGTAACCATTAAAAAGAATAGTAAAAGGACTTATAACTTGGAATACATAGCTGGAAAAAATGATAAGAAACACCTAGTCAATCTAAGCACGTTAACAAAATCAGGAAAGAGGAAGATAAAGCAGGTGGAACAAAGGGAGGATGCAGTAAAATTAAAGCTTTAAACCAAATACATCAGAAATTACATTACATATAAAAGACTTAATGATCAAATTAAGATAAAAATTTCAGGCTAGTTACAAATATGCAAGATCTATAAAAAATACACCTAAAACATGAGGCTACAAAAAAGATTAAAGTACAAAGACTAACCAAAAGAAAGCTAATGTGGGATAGCCATCTTTTACCTATATTAATATCTGATAAAGCATTTTTCATTAAAAAAAACATTTGAAATAGAGGCCATGATTAAAGAATACAGGATTTTACTCACCAAAAGTATACAATAAAGTGAAACTGCATGCAGCTAACAATATGGCCTTAAAGTAAATAAAGAAGAACTTCAAGAAGAAATAGATACATTCATAATCATAGTAGGAAATTTTAACACAGCATTTTCAGTTATTGGTAAAATAGACAAAAATAAAAAATGACATAGAAGATTTAACAACCCAGTGAGCACACAACCTGTAGACATACATGGAGTACTGGACTCCACAAGTGCAGAATGTACATTATTTTAAAAAACACAGAGCACATTTACAAAAATTGACTATATGCTGAAACCTGAAGCAAATCTCAACAATTTCAAAAGATGCCGATCAAACTGAGTATGTTTTATGTCCACCGTGAAACTAAGTTAGAAATCAATTATGAAAGAGATATTTATAAAAATTCCATATATTTGGAAATTAAGCTCTATATTTCTAAATAACCCATTGGCATAAGGCAGAAATCATAAAAGGAATTAGAAAATATTTTGAACAGAATAATTAAATTATTACATATCGGAATCTGTGGGATACAGCTAAAACTACCCTTAAAGGGAAATTTGTAATTTTACATGCAATGAGGTAAAAAAGAATACCACCTTCAAGAAGGAAGGAAAGAATAAAGAGAAGATAAAAAATTAATGCAACAGCAAAGATAAAATAGAGAAAAATCAATAAACCAAAAATTGCTTCTTCGGAGAAACTCATAAAACTGAAAAACTTCTGCTAAGACAGATCAAGGGAAAAGAGAGAGAGAGAGAGAGGCTGAGAGAAGATGAAAATAACCAATGTCCGGAATGAAGAAAGTAACATCATTATGGAACTTAACTACATTGTATATATGAGAAAATAAGGACCAACATGATGCCAGTATATTTAAAAATTTAGATGAAGTTTACAAAGTCCATGGAAAACAATAAATCTGATACAAAAGAAATAGACTAGTTCTGCAAATATTGGAAATATTAAGTCTATCATTTAAAACTCCCCACAAGGAAAAATTTGGGCCCTCTGAATCCTACCAATCTTTTAAGAAGGAAATACCATTAGGGATGCCTCGGTGGTTCAGTTGGCTAAGCATCCCACTCTTGATTTTGGCTCAGGTCGTGATCTCACAGTTTGTGAAATGAAGACCCATGTCAGGCTCTATGCTGACAATGTGGAGCCTGCTTGGGATTCTCTGTCTCCCTCTTTCTGCCCCTCACCCTCCTCCCATGCTCATGCACGCTCTCTCTCTCTCTCTCTCTCTCTCTCAAAAAAGAAACATTTAAGAAATCTTTACAAAATAAAGAAGGAAATACCACTAATATTATACAAACTCTTTCAGAGATTAGGACAAAAGGGAACATACCGAACATGATTTATGATACCACATAATCTTGATTCCCAAACCTGACAAAGACACTATGAAAAAGGACAATTTCAGGCAAGCCTTATTTTTGAACAAAGACAAATAGACTAATGGAATAGAGAAAAACTACCTGGGACATATATAATGGACAAAGGGATTGATTCTAGAATATATTGAGATTGTCTACAAATCAGTAAAAAAAGACAATCCATTATGGGCAATAGATTTAAACAATATTTCATGAAAGAGAATATTCAAATAGCCAAAATATAAGAAGATGCTCACAACTTCATTAATAATACAAGGAATGCAAATTAAAATCATGAGATACCACTGTGTATCTACCAGAACAGCTAATCAAAAAGACTGATGATACCAGGTTCCAGTGAGGATGCAGACAGAACAAAGGAAGCTGTCAAATGCTGCTGGTGAATGTACAAATTGGTACAACCATTTGTCAAAACAATTTGGCATTATTTAATACAATTGAGCATATACTATGTATATGAGCAATTCCACTGTGACTGAGCAGTTCTATTCCTGGGTAAATACTCAACAGGTATGTTTGTATATGTATGCCAAGAGCGCCACAGACAAGAATGTTCTTAGTGGCATTATTCATAATAGCTCCAAACTGAAAGCAGCCCAAATGTTCAGAAAAGAAAAATAAATTACTCCAGGAGAATCCTCTATAACAGAGGACAAGGAATGTGGTAAAAGAACTGGTAAAAAGAACACATCTGACAGTTGTCCATCCTCTGGTGTAGACAAACAGGGGTGGAGAGGAATGGATTCAATACAGAGAAGATGGATTAATCCACATCAGCAACTGTCTATTCTTCACCAAAGTCCATCTTTAAGAAATGTCAAGTGAAAATATGAGCCTCCCCAACTTGACCTTCCTCAAATTCTAATCTTCATCATGCAGACCACCAGAAAGCTTCATTTTTGAACTTGATCAGTTTAGCCCCTGAAAAGATTTCCTTTTCCAAGTTGCATCGTGTCCTGGACATTGTTCTGGAAGTCAAGCTGGTGTCCTGGCACATTGCTCTGGGGCAGGACAAGGAAAACTGGTGGGAGAAGAGTCCTTAGAGACACATAGAGCTAAGTTTGAATTCCTCCATTCCTTACCAGATTGAAACCATGAGCAAAATTACTTGATCTGTCCAAATTGCAGTGTCCTCATCCATAAAATGGGAATGAGAATCCCTACAGCATACAGTTGTATGAAGATTTCATGAGGTAATGTCTATGTCATGCACAGAAAGATGCTCAAATGGTAGCTATTAATGCTTATGTTGATTGATTCTTACTAGCTTCTGTTTGAGAACATGTGTATTGACCTTGACTCATATCTTGCCCTGCCTTCTCACTGATTATACTAAAAACTCTGAGAATGAGGTAGGTGGTTCAAACCAAGCTTTGCTGGACCAGAGAAGTTGGGCTCACCCCCCACTGAGTGGATACGGATAGGCTGTGTATAACCTGAACGCAGGCTGATTTTGAGGCACAGGAGCTGGAAGGGGAAGAGAGTCAAGAAGAGGGTAGGGACGATATCCAGGCAGAAAGAAGGAGATGAACGTCCCCACTCTCTTGGAAACTGGATTTACAAATTATAATCATGTGAGTGTTTATAGCCTTCCTATACCTTGCTAGCCAGAGGGGAATTTCTTTGCTGGCTTTTTTCCATCGTTTTTAAGGGGAGTTCTGTCTTTGCTAACTCGATTCCTAGATCTCTATGCTTTAGAATCAGGCCATGTGAATCCACAAACTGGATTCTAGGAAAGACAAAAGAATAGGAGCAGATGGAAAAAAACAGTGAAAGGAGACAGCAGGCTGGTGTTGAGAGTTTTATTTGGAGTTGAGAATTGGAGAGGGAACGGGGTTTTGAGGAAGCGACTGATGACCATTTCAGAGAATATTGTGAGTGGGAGAGGTAATCCTATGGGCACAAAAGGCAAATCCAGGATTTGGAACCAGTTGTGTATCCTTCACCGCAATCTAGTTTAGAGCTTTTTCATTACCGCCAAATGAGACCCTTCTCTTTAGCTATCAGCCCCAATCCCTCTATCTGCCTCCCACCCCCTAGCCCAAGGTAACCACGAATCTACCTTCCATTTCCGTGGATTTGCCTAATTTAGACATTTTATATAAAGGGAGCTACATAATAGGTAATCTTTTGTGATAAGCTTATTTCATTTAGCATAATATTTTAATGTTCATTCATATCATATAGTATGTATCAGTACTTCATTTCTTTTTTTTTTAACGTTTATTTATTTTTGAGACAGAGAGAGACAGAGCATGATGGGGTACAGTCAGAGAGAGAGGGAGACACAGAATCGGAAGCAGGGTCCAGGCTCCGAGCAGTCAGCCCAGAGCCCTACACGGGGCTCGAACTCACGGACCGCGAGATCGTGACCTGAGCTGAAGTTGGACGCTTAACTGACTGAGCCACCCAGGGGCCCCAGTACTTAATTTCTTTTATTGCCAAATAGTGTTACACTATAAGGCTACACCACATCCTTCTTATCCACTCATTAGCTGATGGCCTTTTGGATTGTTTCCATTCTTGGCTATTTTGAATAATACTGGTATGAACATTCATTTACAAGTCGGTGTGGACATATGTTTTCATTTTTCTTGGGTGTATAAGTAGGAACGGGGGCACCTGGGTGGTTCAGTTGGTTAAGTGTCCGACTTCGGCTCAGGTCATGATCTCACGGTTCATGGGTTTGAGCCCTGTGTCGGGCTCTGAGCTCAGAACTCAGAGCTTGAGCCTGTCTCAGATTCTGTGTCTTCCTCTCTCTCTGCCCCTCCCTCACTCACATTCTCTCTCTTTCTCTGTCTCTCTCTCTCTCTCCCTCAAAAAATAAACATTAAAAAAATTATAAGTAGGGATGGGAATGCTGGGTCATATCGTAAGTCTACGTTTAGCCATTTTAGGAATTACCAGACTGTTCTCCAAGGTGGCTGCATCATTTTATATTCCTACCAGCAACATTTCTCCACATCCTCACCAACAATTAGTATTGTCTATCTTTTTTATTACAACCATCCTAGTGGGTGTGGAGTATCATAGTATTGATTTGCACTTTCCTGATGGCTAATTTCCTGAATTTCTATTTAATTAAGATACTTTTGGGATCTAAAGTTAAGGGCACAGTTTTTAAGTTGATAGCTAGTGCCAAACTGCTTTTCATCAACTGTGACAATGTAACTCAGCCTGGAGGTGTATAGGACACTTGTTTTATAATTTATTCATCAAAGGAAGTATTATATTTAATATCATTGCCAATATAATGAAATTGGAGTTATTTATTTTAACCCCATTTCTTGTGAAACTGGGTTCTTTTCATACACGTAATGGTTATTTCTGTAACTTCAGTGAGCTCATATTCTTTTTACATTTTCTTGTTGGGCCTTAGGTTTGTTTTGGAAAGTTTTCTTAAAATAGCTAACATTCATCTTGAATAGTTTATGCTAGATAAGGAGTTTTTAAGGAGTTTTTAAGTAACTTGTCAGTAAAAAATATGGGGAGAAAAATTAATATTTCAGAGTTTTTGCAATAATAACCAGAATGACCATTTTCAAAGAATTAAAAGAGATTTAGAAAATCTTAAAAGTTCATATTTACTTATTTACATAATGCAAAATAGGAGGCAAATGAAGTGAAATGAAGGGAGAATGACTTGATTACAGGAGACATATCAATGCTTGTCCCTGAATATAACTGAAAATTGGATAATAGTTTATGTTCAATGAAATAGAGGAAATTAGAAGTGGTAATTATTTTGTGGTTGATCCTTTCATTTAGCTTCTTAAGCACTTAAAAAATGTTTATTTATTATCTTGAGAGAGAAAGAAAGCATGAGCAGGGAAGGGGCAGAGAGAGGGAGAGAGAAAATCTTAAGCAGGCTCCAGGCTCTGACGTGGGGCTCGATCCCATGAACCCAGGATCATGACCTGAGCTGAAATCAAGAGTCAGTCACTTAACCAACTGAGCCACCCAGGTGCCCTGGCTTCTTATGCACTTTAATTGCATTGATGGAAATATCTGGAGCTTTTAAAACATTGCAGTGCAGATCTCTCAATGTTTACTTGTACTTAAAAGAATTGCATGATAAAATATAGGTCCGAGTGCTCTATCATTTTTTGGCCAGCAAAATTCTTAAACAGACATCATTGAAATATAAGGTGCACCTTGGGCTAGTAGTGCTTCCAGAAGGTGTGGTGTGAGAGGTGAGCTGGTGGATGCTGAATCGTAAACTCCATCTCCCTTCCTGATTGTTTCATGCCTAAAGGTCCTAGTCGCCCATAAGTAGATTACAAACATCTATAGTTTTTCTTTAGGAAGATCTGTGAGTCTAACAGGACTTATCCAAAACTCCAAAGTAGTTCTGAACTTATGGTCTTCTGAATTGACTCTCCCTTGCTACCTAGGTTTGGTTGTTTTACATGGCTACCGCCAGGGGGAGCACAGAGTAATATGTGATGGGTGATGGATCTTCTGTTCTTACTCTAAACTGTCCTTTTTTTTTTTTTTTTTTGAACAGCAGGCAAAAGTTTATTAGAGTATAAGATCAGAAAGTAAGAAAAGTATGAAAGTTCACTTTACAGAGACTATAGACAAGGGACTTTGTTTCATAGGCTTTTGGTCTGCCCTCTTCCCTCCCACCTTGCTCCTTCTCAGGTTTTACCCTTATTGGCTTGATAACTCTTGGTGCTGAGTTGTTCATTTCTGATTGGCTCGATTCCATTGTCTGAGGAATCAGACTATGGTTATATTGTCCTTCGTATAACATAAGTGTTATGGTTTACTTAATTAATTTTTAAATTTAAATCCAAGTTAGTTAACATGTAGTGTAATAATGGTTTTAGGAGTAGAATTTAGTGATTCATCACTTACATATAACACCCAGTGCTCATCCCATCAAGTGTCCTCCTTAATGCCCCTCACCCATTTAGCCCATCTCCCCACCCAACCAGCAACCCTCAGTTTGTTCTCTGTATTTAAGAGTCTTTTATGGTTTGTCCCCCTCTCTGTTTTTATATTATTTTTGCTTCCCTTCTCTTATGTTCACCTATTTTGTATCTTAAATTACACATATGAGTGAAATCATGATATTTGTATTTCTCTGACTGACTTATTTCACTTAGCATAATACACTCTAGTTCCGTCCACATTGTTGCAAATGGTAAGATTTCATTCTTTTAGATCGTTGAGTAATATTCCATTATATATTCCAATACACACACACACACACACACACACACACACACACACACACCATGTCTTCCTTATCCATTCATCAGTCGATGGACATTTGGGCTCTTTCCATACTTTGGCTATTGTTGGTAGTGCTGCTATAAACATTGGGGTGCATGTGCCCCTTCAAACCAGCACACTTGTATCCTTTAGATAAATACCTAGTAGTGCAATTGCTGGGTCGTAGGGTAGCTCTACTTTTAATATTTTGAGGAACCTCCATACTGTTTTCCAGAGTGGCTGCACCAGTTTGCATTCCCTCCAGCAGTGTGAAAGTGTTGCTCTTTCTCTGCATCCTCACCGACATCTGTTGTTGCCTGAGTTTAAACTATGTCTTTAAATATGTAGCTATTGATCCAAGAAAAAGGAGGAAACTATTATGTTTAAGTGTACCAGATATGGAACGGGAAATACGGGTCCCAGAAAATACCCTGTTAATGTATGTAAACATCATTGCTTTGGGGACACACTGTGAGGGGAGTAAGGTATCCCTCTCTGTGGGTTTCCCTGCCAGTGGCATTAGATGAGGAAATCTGTCAGGGGCCCCAGTGTTCCTGGTGGAGGGGAAGTAAAGAATGCTGAGGAGTGAGGCATGTTCTCAACAGGATTCCTGAGTTGGTCCCCCCAAAACTGTGGAACTCCTAACTCTTAGTACCTCAGAATGTGACTTTACTTGGAAATAGGTTCATTGTAGATGTAATGAGCTAAATTAAGAGGAGGCCATACCTTAACTCAATATAACTGGTGTCCTTAGAAAAGCAAAATTTAGACACAGTCACAGTCCGTAAAGCACTGTGGGGAGACAGAGGTGGAGACTGGAAAGAAGCATCTAGAAGCCAAGGAACACCAAAGATTGCTGGCTGTCACCAGATGTAGATGGAGGGCACAGAACAGATTCTTCCTCACAGCCCTCAGAAGGAAGCAACCCCTCAGACTCCTTGCATTGGGAGTCTGAGCCTCTACAACTGTGAGAGAGTGGATTTCTGTTGTTTCAAGCTGCCCGGTTTGTGGTGATTTGTTACAGCAGCCCTAGCAAACTGATAAAGGCCCCAAATCTCTAGCCAAACTGCCTAATAATTGTGTCTCAATTCCTTTTCTTGTAGAAGTAAAAATAACCTGCCATTTGTGATGATGCAATGGGCTTCTAAAGGGAAAAACTTTTATGTTTGGCTGTCTGAGCCTCCAGGCCTGAGAAGAATTCTTGAGACTCCCACCCACTCCCAGTACAGCTGGCAGGACACCAGCACTCAAACTGGAGCACCGCTAGGACCTGGAGAGCTGGTGAAATCAAATTGCAGGACCCTACCCCAGAATTGTTCAACTAGTCGGAGGTAGGGCATCGATAATTTGCTAATCTAACAAATTCTTGGGTGATTCTGATGCTGCTGGTCTAGGGGCTACATTTTGAGCACTATGGGATTGGATACTTGGGGAAGATCTATGGGGTAAATGTAATGAAGTCAGCCTGACAAGAACTCTTGAAAGGGTGGGGGCTTTGTGCCATGTGCAGATAAACTGTAGGTTGTGTTACCATAAATAGGCGCCAACCACCTGCCCTTCCCTCATGCCTTACCCCTAAAAGTCTTGTAATATCTCATTGGTTATCTTCATTCTCAGTGAAGATATCCTGAGATTCTCTGAGTGATGCGATTCAAGACCAATTGAAAGTTAATTTCAGGACCTTTGTCTTAAGTTCATGAAGCCTTTTCTCCAGGATGAATCCGTTCCTTGGGTTCATAACATGTGTCAACCTGAAAGAAGTAGACCAAAGCAAGCTCAAAACTGTCAAAAAGATGAATTATTTGGGCATAGCAGAGGAATTACAATTGGCAACACGTAGGCTGTAGCAAGCTACGGGCAAGTCCGTGGAGGGTTTGGGATAGGCTGTGTTTATGGGCAGGGAATGTAAAGAGGGGTGAGTTTAGTTATGCTGTTAAAATAGAAAACAAATGGAGACGAGTTATGAAAATTCCCAACCAGACAAAACCACTCTAGTCATAGAAATAAAAGTTCAGTTTAGCCTATTTTGTGAGACCAGCGCACCCTGGGTGATTTCTTATTCATGCCTCTGGAAACCATAAGCACAACTTCCCAAGGTTGATACTGGCAACCCCTCCCCCGACCCCTGACTAACTTCCTACCATTTAAGAACATTCCAACATTATCAGCTTCTGTAAATCAGACATTTATAGGAAATCAGTCTCTCAGTCCTTAAATTTTGTTTCCCCAAGGACACATGGATGAGATTTTCCATTTTATATCCTCTGTTTCCATTTTAGATTGAAATTCTTTCACACATATTTTCCTTACTATTGTGTAATTAATCATACATTTACCAGTTTTCATGTGCCAGTCACTGAGCAACCTTCTTGTTGATTTGTGTCCGCGCCCCGACCCCCCATCATGTTTAGCTGGGCTTAGGAAACGAGGCCATCACTGTTCCTCAGAAACCCCTTAAATTTCTTTTAAGTCTTATTGAATCTCCCAAAACTTCTCCACCTACTCATCATTCATTCATTCATTCATTCATTCACTCATGAAATGCCCTGTGGAGCACCTCCTATAACGCTAGACTTTCAGTAGTATGCTGGACATGCAGTGGTGCACAAACCCCAACAGAGCATGCCCTTATGGGGTTTGCAGAGTAGTGTGGGAAGGGAGGAGAAAGACATAAAAATCACATAAATACATGTAAAATCACAGCTATATTAAGTGCATCAAAGGACTGTGGTACTTAGTTCTAAAGGACTCTAATAGTGAGATTTGGGCATGCTGGGGAGCCCAGGGAAGCCATTTGAATGGATTAGCCAGATGTAAAGCAAAAGACAACTATTCCAGGGACAGAGCACAGTGAATGCAGAGTCCTGGTCAGAGGCAGGAACAGACAAGGGGGTTGAGCACAGAGAATAAGGGCATCATGTGTGCCCAGCCTGGAGAAATGGGGAAGAAGCCAGATGGTGTAAGACCCTCAATGCTATATGGTCACAGTCTGAGGATATGGGCCACCAGGCACCTCCCTTGCTTCCACTGACTGCTTTCACCTGTGGCCAGAACTTGCCCTCCTCATTGATCATGGCTTCACCCCTGCACACCTTCCCACCACTACTCTGTCCAGGTGGGGAGACATTCCTCCTCTTTTACCAGGTGACCTCTCCATTTGGCCTTTCTTCCCATCCTTTCTGCATCCTTCAGTGACTGAGCTCAGTGAGTTTTTAAATCTTCATATGACTCATCTGCCATTTAACTGGATCCTTCCTTTCTTTCTTGAACATGTCTGGGTCTCCCTGGCTCAAAAAAAAAAAAAAAAAAAAAAAAAGAAAAGAAAAGAAAAAAGAGCTAATCAGATCCCTTACTACATCCCCTGACCTAATGACAGATTCTCTCTTCATCTTAAGACTTCTCATTTTGTGGGTTTGTGTGTGGAGCGGGGGGTGGGGGGTGTACAATGGGGACATTTGTCTTTGTTCCTTCCACTTCCTCTCCATAGTCAGTTCTGCCTTGATAGAGCAAAGAGTTTCCTTATTATTACACGTGTTCAGTGGTCTGATGCTTGTGGGGCTGTGGTGAGATTTCCTTCCCCCTGTAATTCACCTTCAAAGTTAAGGTCATCTTAAAAATTGGCATCAGGGGCGCCTGGGTGGCTCAGTCGGTTAAGTGTCCGACTTCGGCTCAGGTCATGATCTCACGGTCCATGAGTTCGAGCCCCAAGTCAGGCTCTGTGCTGACCGCTCAGAGCCTGGAGCCTGCTTCGGATTCTATGTCTCCCTCTCTCTCTGACCCTCCCCCGTTCATGCTCTGTCTTTCTCTGTCTCAAAAATAAATAAACATTAAAAAAATTGGCATCAAAAGTTCTCTCCAACAACTCAACTCTATCTACAGGAAACTAAAAACATTTTCAAAATATTTGTTCTTAGGAATCCCCTATTTGGCAAACTTCCTGTGACTAGATCTTGAAAGAAAATTGGTATTCTTGAGATGGTGGTGTTTTATTGTTAAATGTTTGAAATGATATTTTATTTTATTTTTTTTTTAAACTTTTAATGTTTATTTTTGAAAGAGAGAAAGAGACAGAGCATGAGTGGGGGAGGGCCAGAGAGAAGGGGAGACACAGAATCTGAAGCAGGCTCCAGGCTCTGAGCTGTCTCCCCAGAGCCCGATGTGGGGCTCAAAGCCACGAACTGTGAGATCATGACCTGAGCTGAAGTCGGACACTTAACCGACTGAACCACTCAGGTGCCCCCTGAAATGCTATTTTAAAATAGTGCTTTATATCTGACCTGTCACTGAAGTCAAGGTTAAGTGTGTGGACCAGGGATAATACAAGTTGTGCACATTTAATAAAAGTGCCAAAAAGTTTTTTTTTTTAATGTTTATTTATTTTTGAGACAGAGAGAGATAGAGCATGAATGGGGGAGGGTCAGAGAGAGAGGGAGACACAGAATCCGAAGCAGGCTCCAGGCTCTGAGCTGTCAGCACAGAGCCCGACGCGGGGCTTGAACTCACGGACCGTGAGATCATGACCTGAGCCGAAGTCGGACGCTTAACCGACTGAGCCACCCAGGCGCCCCCAAAAAGTTTTTTAAAAGATGTTTTATCTATTTTGAGAGGGAGAGAGAGAGTGCACACACATGGATGAGTGGGATGGGCTGAGACAGAGGGAGAGAGAGAATCCCAAGCAGGCTCAGTGCTGTTAGCACAGAGCCTGATGTGGGGCTCAATCTCACAAACCACAAGATCATGACTTGAGCTGGAATCAAGAGTCAGACGCTCCAGCAACTGAGCCACTCATGCACCCCATCACCAATAAGTTTTTAAAAGGCAAAAAAAAAAAGTTCCAAAGATAAATGATTTATTTAAATATGTAAATTATCTATCCTTTTAAGTGCATTTTTGTCTTATTAAATATAGTAAAATAGAATAAATTAAATTTCTTTTTCATGTGTAAAGCTGACGCTGACAGAATTTTGGAAGGTTTACTCTGACAGCTTCATATTGTTGACAGGTGTTTGCTGAACTAAATTATCTCTCCTTTCTCACCTGGACTTTTCTGTCACCGAGAGAATGCATCCTTGAGATGACAGAGTAGGATGCATACGGTGACTAAGAAGTAGCTTTTCTCTGCATGGCTAACTAGCTACTAAAATAGAATGTGGCCTCTTTAACACAATGCTTTAACAGGCTGACTACCCAGATCCCATGTTCAGGGTTCACAGCATGCCTTCAGATCTTCTAATGATAATATCTATCCAGGAATAGAAAAAAAAAAAATAAGCCAGTGGTAAAGATGCCCTACAATTTACAGTTAATTAAAGTTGTTTTCATTTCAGGAGTGGGCATTGCTGTCTCAGAGTCCAGTTGCTTGGCATTTACCAGCATTTAGCTGCCAATTCCCAGGGGCTTGGGAGGTTCCGGCCCTGGCAGCCTGACACATACTGTCAAATAAACAAAAGTCTGATTTGTAAATCAGAATGTCAATGTCTTACAGGGAGAGCTGACACTTAAGGACTATATTCCTTGTCACACAATCTGCCCACTCTCTCATCTGAGAAGGAAGCCTAATGCACAGCTTAGCAGGACTTGTGGTTTAATTGCTATGTTTGAGTTGCTAGATCTGAACAAGAAATGGGAATGGGATTAGAATGCTATTGTAGGGGTTGGGAGCGTGGAGGGGATAGGTCACTTAGAGTTTGTTGACTGCGAGTAACAGAGAGTCATAGTGGCTGAATTAGCAAAGGGGCATTTATGGGACGGTCATTAGGGACTCTCAGAATTCACAGGAACCTGGAGGTACAGGCTTGGATACAGCAGGGGAGCAGCAACGATAACCTCTGGACGGTGTGCACAGTTGGAGGGAAGGTTAGCCAGTTCCAGGCTTCCTGGCCCTCTGCTGGATCTAGTTTAAAAAAATTCATCAGGCTTTTAAAATTTCAATTTGCCCATATCTAGTGGGTGGTTATACTATTTGCTAAGAGTTGTGAAAATAAAGATAAGAACCTGCATTCAAAGACTAGAGGATCTTATATATCAATAGCTGCAACACACGTTAGATCAAGTTCGTGCAGAGGTGCGCCATCAGGGCTTTGGGACTCCCCCAGCGAAGAGAGGACATGCGGTCAGAAGGTTGGGGAAACACCTCAAAGGAAAGGCACTGGAGATGGGCATTGGAGCTGGCAGGATTTTTCTAGAGGAGTTGGAAGCCATTTCCAACTGGATACAAATAACAAGAGGGGGGCGCCTGAGTGGCTCAGTCGGTTAAGCGTCCGACTTCGTCTCAGGTCACAATCTCGCGGTATGTGGGTTCGAGCCCCGTGTCGGGCTCTGTGCTGACTGCTCGGAGCCTGGAGCCTGTTTCAGATTCTGTATCTCCCTCTCTCTCTGACCCTCCCCCATTCATGCTCTGTCTCTCTCTGTCTCAAAAGTAAACGTTAAAAAAAAAATTAAAAAACAAAAAAACAAAACAAAACAAAAAAACCCAAATAACAAGAGGGGCCCCGGATGTAGGAGCTGGATGTGAGCCCCCCACCTGGTTAAGTCCCCTCCTCCTTTTCCTGAGACTGGGTTACCAGGGTTCAGCCAAATGAAGAAGTGTTCGCAGGGAGAAGTGTCTGCAGTGCTTTGAATGGAAGAGGACTAGGTGGGGGAGAAAAAGAAGGGGGATGAATGGGGGGAAGACCTATGCATTCCATGTCCAAGAGACAAAAAAGTGTGCTTCTCTCTGTACATCCGTTGTACGGTGGGTATAGGTGACAAACCTGGAAGCAAGGAAAGGGAGGTGCCTCCCTTGATTTCCCATCTCTAGGAAAGGGCTTGTTAGTCCCATCCATGCTGAGTGGGGGCTCAATGCTACTGGCAGCATCTGAAGGCCCCAAATCTTATGTTAAGAGCAATTCACACCAGGACAACCGTCTGGGTCCTGCACAATCTGATTTAATGCAGGGCTGTTGGTGAGGGCTCTTGAGCATCAGACCCAATGTAGCAAGGATACAGCATCAGTGACAGTGATAAATTGTTCCACTTTTAATTCCCATCTGTATGTATTAACACTGACTGGAGGCTTCTGCCCTGAATTAAGGCTAGAGGCTGGAGTAGAAGAAGTTAACGATGAGGGAGTCACTCCCTTTCATTGCTTCTGTTTTCTCATCTGTAAAATAAAATGTCAGGGTTTAATGCCTTTGTTTTGCTATGTTTCTTGCACTCAGTGAGCTTCCACATAAATTCAGGAACAGTTTGCCCTTGAGTGGGCCAGAGGAAAGGGATCCAGGGCTGAAGGGCAGAAAGATGAGAGCTTCGGCTTATCCCCTGCCACCTTGGAACGAGGGGCCCTCTGAAAGGTGCCAGGGATGCAGCAGCTCTGTGCAAACTAGAGGTCCGGTATTTGCCAGAAGCTTTGGCATAATGTAGGGAGAAGTAGTGCATGAATGATGTGATGGAATTATTGCTGACCATGAATTTCCTGTCCAATTAGTGAGGTGCTGCTGTGTGGGGGTTTCATTTAATTGGACCTCTCCTGAGCCATCTAGGTTTATTTACCATTTTACATTGATTTGATCTCAGGGGAGGAGAGGGCAGCATGTTGAATTACAACAACCTTTTATGAAACAAAGTTCTTCCTCATTGACCTTTGATTCCCCTTTCCCTGCATTATGCCTCTGCATTTCTCTGTGAAGCCTGTGCTGCAGCTTCTTTGCAACCAAAGAGGGCACTCATGTTTGACATTTTCCAATGTCTGGTGCATTCATGCCTCTGCATTCAGGTCCCAGTAAATGTCTAAAAGGGCTTTCTGAATTACTGGTCTGGAAGCTCCTTGGGGTTCAAGATGCAGTTGGTATGTATCTTAGCATCTCACCCTACCATCCCCCCATACCTCCTACCCTGCTGCCTGCTAGAAGGGGGACCTCAACAAACCTCTTTGAAAGGTAACATCTCAAAAGTCTTTATACGTATGCACGGTGGCTTCGATAGAAATAGTGGATTTACATGAGACCCAGGGGATACTTGGCAGAATTGACCATGCTTCCAATTTCTGCCAAGGTAGTTCCTTTGAAATATAGGTGCTCAAAGTTGGTAGATGAAGAACCAGGGAAAGAGAGAGACTTGTTTTCATTTAATTTGTGTTTCCGGCAAGTGTTTGAAGTCCTGAGGAGATTCATCAGGTCCTCATTTCACACCTGTCATGGTTAAAGACCAGAGCTCATGGACCCCAGGTCCTTTGTTCTTTGGAGATTAGTTGCTCTCTCTCTCTTAACAGCTTCACTAAGGCCCATCCTTCTTTGCAAATGTTTTATGTTCAGATCTGGGAGCAGGCAGGTAAAATAAACCATAGAATATTTTTTGTTATACAAGTGATGAGAAATCATTTAAAAACTTGAGAGAAGAGAGAAAAAAGTTAATTCCTAGTCTCCCTACTCTAGCCCCCTGGTTTTCAAAGTGTGGCCACCAGAGCAGAGCATCACCTGGGAACTTGTTAGAAATGGGCCCCACTCTTGGGCCCCAACCAGAACTAGTGAATGGAAAACTGGGAATGTGGGAATTTTTTGCTTTAACAAGTCCTCTAGGGGATTCTGATGCATGCTAAAGTTTGAAAACTGCTCCACCAGCCCAACCATTATTAGCATTTTATGCATTCTTCTCATGAGTGCGTGCGTGTGTGTGTGTGTGTGCGCGCGTGTGCAGGCTTCACTAAACTGTTAGAGTACAAAAGCAGTCATTGTAACACTAGCCCCCAAAGCTCTCTTATCTAAAGCCCCACCTCCATTTGCAGTAAGTACAAACTATTGTGGAATTTCCTAATGTCAAGAATCTGGGAATCCCCATGGTGGGCCTTAGAGGTGTGAGTCATTGTGCTACATCATGGTGCCTCAGTCAAGTCTTGTTAAAGGTTGTCCTGAACTTTGGTGGATTAGTAGCCCCACCTATTTCTTGGCAGGACTGTTGTTTTTCCCTGTCTGATTCCTGAGACACAGATTGTCCCTTGCCCTGACATTCCATTACAATTTCCTAGAGATCACCAGAGCTTACTCTGTAGCCTCTTTAGCTGGTAAGAAATCTGCAGGTTATGAGGCCAGGGTATGTATGGTCAGTGTGTGGAGCCACCATTCCCTATGATCATGAGGTCTGGGGATTGAGTCTGCTCATTGCTTCAGTGAGACTGCAAAAAAGAGAATATACGTACCCAAACTTCAGTGAGGCTTTTTGTAGGAATGAAACAGGCAACTTAACTTCACACACCTTTGATGACAAAAAATAAAATACACATGGGCCAGGGAGTCTATGTTAGTAGGTAGCAGAGGTCATGGAGGCAACAAAAGAAATTCCTAGAACTCCTTTGCTGCCACGTATTTCCTTATTCATCCATTTACCTTGCTTTCTGTCGCTCTGCCTTCTCTTACAAATTTGGTCCCCATGTGGGGACAGTGTTCAAGTTCTTTTCTATGGGCTTCTCAGTCCAAGACAAATCAGGGTAAATGGCTAATCACCAGAAGACAGAAACCATGGTAGTGCTGCTGTGCTACAAATTAACCTAATTCCATCAGTATTTGGCTTTAGCCCAGCCATACATACTTTGTTATGTATGTAATATTTGCACAGTTTAGTATTATGCTTTTTCATGTGTAATGCTCAGGTTGAAAATCCTAAAACCACTATCATAAGTGAATACCAAATTCACATTTGGACTTTTCTGTCTATAATCACAGGATTAAAATGCTATTACTGGAGTAATAGTCCATTTCAATTCTATTTACCTGACCAGCTTTAAGGCTTTAAATGTTTTTTTTCTTCTCCTTCTTCAAGCGTTATCAGACCAAAAAAAAAGAAAAAAAGAAAAAAAGAAAAAAAAAAAAAGAAAAAGAAAAATCGTTTTGTTGGCTTTCCGCAACGTTTTGGAGGCTTAAGGGATATTGGAGTATTGAAACCAGGAACCAGGGCAGAGAAATGTGTTCTGTGACCAACCAAGCGGGCGCAAGGCAGAGAAGGAGCAATGACTTATTAATTACCCCAGATAGAACACCTCCTTTCCAGGAGGCAGAGAGGCTCAAAGGGCAGATGGGCCAGCTTCAGGCAGCGCCGCTGCGGCTACCTGGAAGCCCAGCAAGTCACCTGAGTCGCGCCCGTGCCTGGGCTGCCAAGCTGCAGCGACTGGTCCGCAGTGTGCGGGGCCACGAACCCCACTCCCGCGTTGGGAGAACGCCCACGGCCCTTTAAGCACGCAGCCGGCTCGCGGCTGCCCTGGAGCCGGATCTCCGCGGTAGGCGCACAGGTAGCGCGGGCCGCAGCACCTGCCCCGCCAGCCCCGCGCCCGGGGCGGGGCTTCCCGCTTTCCCTTTAAGAGGCCGCAGCACCCGCCCCTGACGTCAGGGTGTCTCTCCGCACGAGCCCGCGTCCCGCGCCGTTCCGCGCCCCCCGCGCCCACAGCCCCGGCGGCGGCAAGACGAGCGGCCGCCTGGCGAGCGCGCCGCCCCGCTCGGCCCTCCGGTCCCGCTCCGCCGCCGTCTCTTTCCGCACCAGCACCGCAGCGCCCGCGCGTCCTCCCGCACCATGTCGGTGGCCGGGCTCAAGAAGCAATTCCACAAAGCCACTCAGGTAAGGCGCGTGACAGGTGCGCCCGGGGTGGTCCCGGACGGAGCCGCGAGGGGCGCGCTCGGCGCCTGCAGCCAGCGGGGAGCGCGGGGTCCCCGGCCTGTGCCCAGCCCGCCCCGGCCGCCCTCCGCATCGCCCGCCCAGCCCGCCGCGGCAGCGTCCCGGGGCTGGGAGCCCGCCCTCCGTCCTCCACCCCCGGCTAGGTGCGGCGCTGCGGGCGCCCGCGAGTCCCCGGCGTCCCGCCTCGTCGCCCCGCGCGCCGCCCCCGCACCGCCCCGCGCCGGAGCGTCTGGGAGGGGACCGCGGCTGCACCGTCGCCCGGGTGTGCAGGTGCCCCAGCGGCGCGGCAGGAGATTATGTAAAGTCGTCTCTTACCCGGTGACCTTGCGGTGTTGGTGCCCCCAGCTGTCCCGGGAAGTGCTGGCACGAGCGGTGGCCCGCACCGGGGGTGACTGCGGTGATGTCCGCCGTCTGCGCTCCTCCACTGTGCTTTCTGAATCTCTCCTTCCATGTTGTCCCCAGGCGCCAGAGCAATAGGAGGATGAGGCTTCCTTCAGGGAAGCTCATGCATTAACTTTTCCCTGGAGAACTCGGTGGTGAAACTCCTTTGAGGCCGAGGCTTGACCAGCAGTTTGTGTCTTTAAACATTTCCCATGGGTTTTGTAGCCTTAACATAACCAAACCATCATATATGTCTAAGTATTATTTTCAGTGAAGCTTTTACATCTTGAATGTGCCTGTATTTCTCTGTGGGGTTAATAAGCTGTGATTACAACTTATTTAATTCAGGTTCTAATACTTTAAGTCTCCTTGGGCTCTGTTGAAGAATTTTACATAGGGAAAGATAGGTGAATACTTACAATGTGACCTATTTCTTATGTAATGAGGGTGGTTACTTTTTTTTTTTTTTTATTCTTCTGAAACAGTTCTAGCTTAAGGGATTTTTAGCTAAGGATTTTGTTGGTTTCTTCAAATGTTTCTCATAATTTAGCCTTAAATATTTTTTATAGATTAGCCTTGATTAATACTGAGCTTTCTCAATAATTTCTCAGAAGTAGTGAGGTTTTTCCTAGGCTACCACAGTAACAATCCTATTTTAAACCACATCCAAAAGAGGTGAGGGTTGTGCTTTACAGAATCTTGGTTAAGGTAGGGGGACAGATGCAGCACGACATTCCTCTCCTGTACGTCCACATGCTATGTCAATCACTATCCGCTTGCCTTTGTAAAATCAGTTTTTTTAATTTAAATTTTCTTAACGTTTGTTTATTTTATAGAGAGAGGGAGTCAGAGCAGGAGCGGGGGAGGGGCAGAGAGAGAGGGAGACACAGAATCCCAAGCAGGCTCCAGGCTCCGAGCTGTTAGCCCAGAGCCCAATGAGGGACTTGAACTCACAAACAGGGAGATCATGACCTGAGTTGCAGTGAGACACTTAACTGACTGAGCCACCCAGGCGCCCTGCCTTTTTAGAATCAGTTTTATCTGTCAGTTTGGAAAATTGAGAAAACTAAGATGATTTCAGTACAAATACCCATTAATGTTATTGTTTTTGCTTTTCAAATTGGATCTTTCTGAGTGATCTCTGACAGAATGTAAATATATTTATTGGTGTAATATGGAGGGTTTCTAATAACTTCATACTTCAGGTTCCTTCAGGTTTACAGACCAGCACAGGTGCTACCATAAATTCTTAGGACTTCTTTGAAGTCACTAACCTTTTTAATTTCAGGTATTTGTTACTTCTGTAAAGCAGACCTCAGCACTGGATTTACCAACACCGCATCCCTTCTTCACTTTGATTCTGAGGACTTCTGCTGCAAATCTTGGAGCCTTAAAAGGCAATTAGGCTAAGGCTTGACTCCCACCTCTGCTGTTAGTGATCTTGAACAAGTTATTTAACATTTGAATGTGTCTTTGCTAAATGGGGTTAAGTATCCACTTCCTAGAATTGATGGGAGTGCAGATGAGTTTTTAGAACACACATAATAAGTGTTCAATAAATGCTGTTAACATTAAAGATAATTTCACCAGTGTAAGATTCTGTCCTTTGTATTAGTAATAATGACACTTGAGGAAACGATGGAAGCTAGACTTTTTGGTTTTGTTACCTTAACAAAAAAACGATCAGATTGCTTCATTTCAGCCAAATACTGAAGTTATATGTAACACGGAAGTTCAGAATAAAAAACTAGAATTGTATGATGTGAAAGACTTCTAGATTGTTGGAGGAGGTTTGCTTGTGACAAGAGTAGTATTCATCACACCTGATTCAGATGCAGAGTCACTGAGTCATTTTTTTTTTTTTTTTTACTGAAAAGCCATTCATTTTAGAGGTGAGACAACACACGATATCTTATCCATAACTTAATGGAGCACAGTCCTAGCCCCTGGCAAAGGTTACTCTTCTTGTGTACGTGTGTATATTTGAAGGGTGTGTAAAGCCAGTGGTAGTGTTTGCGTGTGACAAAGATACTAGGGGAAATAGCCACGTCCTACTTTTTAAGCCATTTTTCCATACCCAGCTCCGTGAACCTGATCTTACCTACAAAGTAAGCTTTACACCTAGAATTATTGCCTTTCGAGAATAGATATGCTAGATTATATGGCCAATGTTGCCTTTTTTTTTTTTTTTTTTTAAATGTTTGCTTATTTTTGAGAGAGACAGAGTGTGAGTAGGAGAGGGGCAAGAGAGAGAGGGAGACACAGAATCCAAAGCAGGCTCCAGGTTCTGAGCTGTCAGCACAGAGCCCAGCGAGCCTGAACTGGGGCTACGACTCAGGAAGGGGATGATCAGGACTTGAGCTGAAGTTGGACACAGCTGACTGAGCCACCCAGGCACCCATGTGTGGCCAGTATTCTTAAGTGGAGGGCCCCTCTTCAGGCAAACGTTTCTCTTGTTTCTGTGAAATTGAGTTTTTTGCTTTTTCAGTGCAGGATATTTGTATTAATAAAGCAGTATGCCTTTAAAGTTTGCCCACTGATTTGAAATCTCTGAATAGAAGTGTCAAGACTGTTCTCTTGATTTAGAACTGATTATTTCTACCTTGTTGCCTACAGTTATTTTTAATATCTCTGATATTTGGAGGTGAAAAAATGCTTTTGCTAAAGACAATTTAATGAGTGGGAAAGACTTTCAGGTTGAGAATATATTAACAGCAAAAATTGATCATATTTTTACTTTAATATGCTTTATTACTTTATTGCTTGTAGATATAATTTATGATACAATTAGAAAAAATAAGGTACTCTTTGTTACTGTAAAATAGGGCAAATGAGCATGTATTCTACTTTTAGTGAGTTTTACTCATATTGAGATTTCATTTTAACAAGATTAATGTCAATTTTTTTCACTTGTTGGTTTAAACTGGCAGCATATTAGGTAAAAATAGCTGTCTGCTTCCAGTTAACATGCTGTTATTATAAATTCTACACTTATTTTTTTTTTTTTTTACTTTATCAAGCATTTGTTGTGGATGTACCTTGCTTTGTAGAAACAGGTGTAAGTTTGTTACAGAGTAAAATTTATTAGGTCATTGTATTTGTTTTGGCATTTGTGCAGAACTAAGTATCAAACTGAGTGTCTTAAACAACAGAAATTTATTGTCACACACTTCTGGAGTCTTGATGAAGGGGACAGTGAGGGCATACTCCTCTGAAGGCCTTAGGCAAGAGTCTGTTCAGGCCTCTTTCCCACATTCTAGTAGTTTGTTGGCAATCTTTGGCTTTTCTTGGTTTGTTTGCACATCACCCTGATTTCTGTCTTCATGTTAGCATGGTTTTTTCCTATCTGTGTCCAAATGTCCCCTTTCTCTAAGGACACCAGTCATATTGAATTGGAGACCCACCCTACAACAGTATGACCTCATTTTAGCTTAAGTAGTTACATCTGCAGTGACTATTTCTGAAATAAGGTCACATTCTGAGGTACTGGGGATTAGGATTTCAACATAAGTTTTTGGAGGGGGCACATAACCCATAACAGCTATTATTTGCGTGAAAGGATTCACCACATTGTTCTCCTAAATACTGCATTTGATTTAGCATTAAAAAGACAATTAAGTCTATAAATAACACCTTTATATTGCATTGAATGAGATATGCTTTCTTCTTTTCAATAAATTTGGTTAGGATATATACCTACTATAGACTACATCTTTTTTTTTAATGATAGAAACTAATATTTGGTTAGGCTGTATGTTATGATATAATCTGGTGCATGATTATTGTCCCACTCAGATTCATCAACTGGAAAATTTTAATTACACTGGTATTTTATGCCTTTCCGTTTAACTAATTTCTTCATGCTTTCATCATATTTAAAGTGCTGTATTTTATATAGATGTTTTGCTTGGGAGAATGTTGCATAAATCTGTTTATGCATTTATTGATTTGGTGAGACTTCAAACTTGTTAAGGTATTTAATGAAATATATAATTGGTTATAACTTTGAGTGAGGTTCTCAGTTCCTTAAATGCTTGCTTTAAAGCAGTAAAATCTCTGCTGCCTTCAAAATCTCGAGTATAACTTTTTTGTTCACATAGGGTTTCTATACATGCACTCTTTGTCAGGTTCTTACCTGGGGTCAATAAGAGGCTGGAAGGACTATATATTTTCTAAAATTATATGCCACATTTTATATGTGCATTTTTCTGAGGGAGAGGTTTTTAGCCTATCATAATCTTTTTCATTAGCTTTTTTTTTTTTTTTTTTTTTAAAGTAGGCTTCATGCTCAGTGCAGAGCCCAACATGGGGCCCAACATGAGGGTTTGAACTCAAGACCCTGAGATCAAGTCCTGAGCTGAGATCAAGAGTTCCATGATTAACAGACCGAGCCACTCATCATCAGCTTCTTTTTTTTTTTATCATCAGCTTTTTTTTTTTTTTATGTTTATTTTTGAGAGAGAGAGGAGGGGGGAAGGGCCATGAGGGTGGACAGAGGATCCGAAGTGGGCTCTGTGCTGACAGCAGAAAGCCCAATGCAGGGTGTGAACTCAGAACCATGAGATCATGACCTTAGATGAAGCTGATTGCTTAGCTGACTGAGCCGCTCAGGTGCCCCTTATCATCAGCTTCTTAGAGGAATTCCTAATCCCAATCCTGTTCCCTTCCCCCAAAGTAAAAATGCATTATAACAAATTGATCATGTCATCAGGAGAGAATGGGGTGGTTCTTACAATAACAATCACTTGCATCAATTTATTGGGCTTTAGAATATCTGCTCAAAATGAAACTATCTCTAAACTACTTGTAGGGGCAATCAAATATAAAAAGCCTTTCCAAAGGTGTCAGAATTGAATGAGATAATGTCTGTGAGAGTGCTACGCTTGCATAATAAGATAACTTGAACCATGCAAAAAATAAAAAAAAACAAAAAACAGTAGGTTGTCAATGAGCCCTGCCTTACTGATACACTTGGCAAATGGACCTGTGGAGGAGTTTGAAATGAAAGTGGCTGCTGAAAATAATTTCCCTTGAGACTGAGATTCTCTTTGATCAAGTTTTTTGTTGTTGTTGACACAGTGACATTTTTTTGCAAGGTTTTTCCCCCACAGTGATTCTTTAATGTTTTAAATTGAGTTTATATGAACTTTGGTTTCTATTTGGAAAATTTTGAAGTATGTATCTCCCAAATTAACTATAAATACCCTTGAAAATGCATCAAGACTTGGTGGGGGGAAATGGTGAGTGTTTTGAGGAGAAATGTCATTGCGGGAGAGAGAGAGAGACTTAGTATTGGGGCATGATGCCGGTAGCGGGGAGGGCTTCAGCTTGCAGAGCAGAGTTCATTCTGCCAAGCCCCTTGTGCTGCTCAGATTCCCAGGCCTTCATGCAACCCTAGGGCTTTCATTAGAGTGGGCAGCTTGAGGAAGTGAGAGAGGAGGACTAGAATCATTCAAATAAGGAGAATTGGGGGAGGCAGAGTTTAAGAACAGCTCTAGGGTTTAAAGTGGTGTGGCTTTCCTTCACAAGTTAAGGCCAGATGGGCAGGATTCTATCTAGAGGGTAAGAAATCAGAGGATTTTCTTGACTTCTCTTTTTTTCCCCTTTCTGTTCATTTGATCATTTATACCTTTGTTATGTTCTGTGTGATGATGATGAGTTGAGTGTGGCACCAAGAGGGGACCCAGGAGAGGCTCAGGAAAACAAAGTTTATTAAACTCACAGGTTTGAGGGAGACAGAGACAATGCACACTCAAGGGGCCACATATGAGCAGGGCCAGGGGAGTGGGCTCAGCCAAACAGGTGGTAGCCAAGAGAGAGTACAAAGACCAGTGGATAAGGGTCTTTATTAGGGTCAGGGTGGAGAACACAAGAAAAGGCAGAGGGTATTTCCTTGGTGCATTTAAATTTACTAGGTCATAGTCAGGGGCAGCCTGAGAAATGTAGTTGTCTTGGGGACCACCTTATCACAGTGGTGCATTTGGTTACCTGGGTGGGTTGCTCGAGCTCGTTGTATGTGAGGACGTTAAGGTGGCAGGAAACAAAATTTTACAATACAACTTTTCTCAGTTTTTTTTTTTTTTTGGTTTAGATTTTCTTTATTGCCCTGATCCTTTTGGAGTCCAGATGTTTAAAAGTGATTTATGTGGTCTATAATAGATAATAAAGATTGAGAGCTACAGCTATACCTATTGTAATGTCATGATTGTAAGACCCTGTAAATGTTTTTGTAGAAGATCGATAAAATATTTTCAAATGCCACTAAATCAACTGAGTCTGATGCTTTGTGAAATAAATTTACTGTTTATGAAGATTTTACATTTAATGCAACTTCTGAATATGATGTTCTAGTTGGTTTGCTCTCACTCCCCTCTGCCCAGCCCCAGGTCAGATTCTATATGGTATGGATGACTGTGGAAAAGCTTCCTATAATTTGTGAGAACCAGCAAGCTCCTCGGAGGCTTGCTTAGATGCTCGGGTCTCTGAAGGACCACTAGGCAGGATTTTGTGGCCTCTTCTGAATAATGATAAATATAATTCAAAATAAAATATATCAAATATATTGATATATCAATAAAAATATCAAAATAATAAAAATGAAGATAAAAATAAGATATAGAAGTGTCTTTGTTATAATTCAAACTGAACTTTCCCCATAGATCTTAATTGGAGCAGTTCCATAGTGCTAAGAAATATCTCAGTATCAAAGTACAATGCTTGTTAGGCACACGTGACTAGTCTGCCTATGCTTTTTCATGTTCAGGAAATACTGTCCTCAGTGACCACTCCCATTTGGAGAAAGAAAGAATGGGAGCCATGGCAATTATTGTCCATACAATGATACCACATTCTGGGTAAGCTTTGTGAGGTCCCAACCCCTACAGAGAGGAAGTTCTATGGTTTTACCCTGGTTCTGCAATCAGGGAAGAATTATTTTGTTCTTTCTGCTGTTTGGCCAAAATCTAAAGAGGGTGACAGGGAGCGTGGCCTCTTCGGGAGCTGTATAGCTTCTTTCGTTGGCTTCCTGTTTATTTAATATTTGTTTATTTTTTTGCTTTGTTTTTTGTTTTTACAGTTAGAGGCTTTTTTTTTCCTTTAAAAAAGTTTGAAAGAGAGTGTGCATGTGCACATGTGAGTAGGGGGAGGGGAGAGGGAGAATCCCAAGCAGGCTCACGACTGTCTGCGCAGAGCTCCACGTGGGACTTGATCCTACAAACCATGAGATCATGGCCTGAGCTGAAATCAAGAGTCCCATGATTAACCATTGGACTGAGCTACCCAGGCACCCTTGCAGTTAGTGGCTTTTAACTATTCATGGCTCATGGCTGATTTGGGCAACAAAATTCCTTCAGAAACTTAGGAGATTTCCCATTTGCTAGTTACTGAAGTGGAATCTTTTTGGATTCCATTGATCCAATGGATGTTTTTTATACCTAATTTTCAACCAGTAGGTTTGGTTGTGTTCACCTGAACTTTGTAAGAGAGCCTCATGCTTTGATTTAACCAAGAAGTCTTAATCGATGTTTACTGCTCATAGCTCTTTTCATTCTTACTTCCCATCATTTGCCTCAGGGATCCAGGATGACTGGGGGTTCTTACATCTTTAACACATGGTTTTCAAGATTGCCAAAGGGAAGAGTATGTTGGAACAGGCATGGTAGATTTCTGTGGGCCAGGCCTGGAAGAAGAATGTGGTAGGCATGATGCTAAGGCTCTAAGTGACCCTCCTTCTCATATTGCCCCCTCTTCTTTGAGTGTGAGTCAACCTGTCACTATGAAAAGTTGTTCCTCCTGAAATTCCTACTCTATATGGGAAAGGGGAGATTGTATGTTTGGGGTTAATCTAATCATACAAACCCATTTAAAAGCAGAGCATTTTCTCTGGTTGGTAGTGAAAGGGGAAGTCAGAAAGATTGGAAGCATGAGAAGGACTGGACTTGTTGCTGTTATAGATGGAGGGGCCATGTGAGAGGGAATGTACTCAGCTCTAGGAGTAGAGAGCAGTTTTTAGATGGTAGCCAGCAAGGAAACAGGGACATCAGACCCACAGTTTTAAAGAGCAGGACTTTGCCAACAACCTGAATGGAAGGGAATTCTTCCCCAGAGTCTGCAGATAGGAGCCTGGTCTAGCTGTCATCTTGATTTTGACCTTGTGAGACTCTGAGTGGAGAACTCAGTGTAGCTGGCCCAGACTTTCAGCCTGTAGAACTGTGAGCTAATAAATGGATATAGTTTTTAAGTTGCTAAGTTTATGATCATTTGTTAAGCAACAACAGAAAGTTCATAGAAAAAATAGTCACTTCTTTTTATGTTCAGTTGGCTGGAACTTATAACATAGCCAAACTGTGGAATACCTAAGTGCAAAGGAAGAAGGGGGGAGGCTGGAAAGTGTAGTCAAGCAGTGTACCCAGAGTACAGGAGTGGTGGTAAAAAGCTAAAAGTCTTTGCTGTCTGTTGTGCCTATAATACATTCATTTATATGTGTGCTTCTGAGTGTGTGTGTGTATGTAAATATATACATACATACAATTTGTTGAATCAACTTTTCTTATAAGTCTCAATGTTCTCTATATATTTTTAAATACATTTTATATTTTACAGATGTTTCCCCCTATAATGTTTAGGTTTTTTGACATTTAGGTATTTTTTCCTAGTGAAACACATGTTTCCTTTTGTGGTTCCTGATCAGTTGTAAAAGGTGAGGCTGTTAACTACTTTCTGAGGAATCTTAGCTTGGTAGGCTGCTAGTACCGTGACCGCTTCATTGACCTTGGAATGGAGAGACTGTAGAACATTGAGGAGCCTTTTGAATTCTAAGTCTCTATCAAAGCATCAGGGATTTTTACTAGTGAGAGCAAAGTGGTTGACTGTTCCCCCTGCATCTGTTCCTGTGTTTGTGGAAGGCCTGTGCCAACACAGACACACTGAAATGCGCTTATTTAGTGTGGGCACATCAAACAGCTCCATGGTAATTTGAAGTTGTTCATTAAGTTACTGAGGACTTCAGGTGCACGTGGCACATTTTGTGTTGTTTGTTTGTGTTATGTTAGTTTCATGCTCTTTGACATGATTTGCAGATCCATAGCCCTGAATGATTTTCTAATTGCAGCTGGTGGACAGTGCCAGACATTTGTTGGGAAGGATGAGGTCCGACACCTGAGATGTCCTATACGGGTGTGGTGTCAGTTGGGCAGCTTGGCTGAGGAGAGAATAGTCAGGCATGGTCCATGTCAGAGAGCTGAAGTAACTGGATGGTGAAGCATCCAGTTGGAATTGATTACAGAGCAGGTACAGCTTTCACCCTAGTGTTCAGTAAGCATTCAGTAAGCATTTACTGCTTACTGAAGTGACCCTGGTGTGCTTCTTTAGGTTGAGTGAATGTTGCATATGGTGTCTTGCTGGACATATTTATATTATTTATTAAATTGTGTAAGTGGCTACAAACCCAAACCCTTTGCTGGTTGTGGCTATCCTCCATCATGTTGTAGACTGACTAATGGAAGTACTTTCTGGAAATGTTCCTCGTTAATACCATCATCAAGATTTTACTCATGGAAGGTGATAATCCTATTATCTATAGATTAGGTTCTGCTTCTTATGTTCAACCTTGCACCTCAGTTGTGTCTCTTTTCCCCTTTAAATTAAGTTTAACAAATAATTGTTTGCCATTAAGCCCTTTCCTGTTCATGTCATCTACTACTCTCTATGCATCTTTGGTTCCTTTGAAACTCACAAATCCAAAATTTCCATTTTTCACTTTTTTTAGTCATTACCTTCACCATAAACCCAGTCCATATTTTTCAGAGAGATACTTGCAGTGCTTATCATTTATATCTTCTCTAAATTTCTTCATGTAGATGTGGAAACCTCCTTTTTCCTAGCTCCAACAGAAGCTGGGGAAGCTTGTCCTTATTTGTAAAATTTAAATGATCACAAAATACTCGAACAATGTGGATGTATTTCATTTCTTTACAAGCTCTTTGAGCTTTCTGTATCTCAGATGTACACATTTAAAGACTTTTGACTCCTTTTTACCATAAACCTTAAATGAAGGATGTATCTTAACCAGAAAGCTTATCATACAATCTCTCCATGAGTGCATTTGTCTGAATTTGATGATTGTGACTCGACTTTTTTGAGGCAATGAGTTTTGCTGATATCGCGTGATATGTGTTGGTTTGCCTTTTATAACATCTAAATTCTTGGTGTCTGATGTCATTGTGTCTGCTAGTTGCCATGAAAGAGTAAAGTGAATTTAGGCAGTCAACTTCAGTAGGCTCCATATGGTTATGGTGGAGTAATTTGTCCCCCAGATTTGTTACTGAGTTTTATCCTCATGAGCTTTTAGGCATCTGTGTCATCTCTACGTTACTGACTCAACTTTAAAAATGAATCATTGTGTTATTTTCATAAATAAAAGTATAAGAATTATCATACAGAAATGTTTACTCTTGCTGGAGTAAATCTGTGAGCTTGAAGTTTATTCTGCTTTTGTTAAAAAAGGAGATTAACCTATAAGGTAAGCAGCACATATCCTAACAATAGTACACTGGGATGTTGTCCCTTACTAAATCAGAACGATTGAAAGAAGAATAAAGTCAATGTTCTCCTCATCGAGGGAATCAGTGTTATTAAGGTCACAAGTCTGTACCAACTGTATTCAAACATGCTCCCTCCCACAATTTGACCATTATATAAATGGCTGGCCATTTTTGGCATATCAAGGAATTTTCTGCCCATGACCGGGTATTTAATTATGTATCATAAAAGGGAAGGTCATTTGCTTAGGGCAGCACGGAGTCATGTGTTCTGTGTATAATGTTCAGAAGGGAGGCAGAGGTGTACTTTGAGAGAAGTTCTTGAAATCATTTTAGAAAATGGTGAAAGGCCATGCATCATTAAGCTATGTAGAACATGGTTGTCAGGATCCCAGGCTTAGAGGCTCAGAAATTTCAGATCTCTGTATAGTTTTCCCATTCTGAGGACCGGTAAGACCTCAACCAAGTCACTAGTCCCAGCAATTGCTAAGTTCTGCAGAGGCGGTAATATGGTCTTGGGCATGAGTTTAGGTTCTGATATTTTATTGCTGGTCTTGTTCTCCTCTGATTCATTATCTAAGTGTAGCTCGAGTGATCTTTCTAAAGAACAAATCTAATGTTGCTCCTCTGCTTAAAATTCTTCAGTGGCTCCTTTTGGCTCCTGGCATAGAGCCCTTATAAGGCCCATTAAGGATTTGGAGTGTGATCTGGCCCCTGTTTACCAATCCAGTCTCATTGTTCACAGCTCTTTCTGTGTGTGCTTAGCTTTTACAGCTTTATTCCACACAAACTTACTTGCCTTTGAGCCTTTGAACCATACTGATTCTTTGTAGAAATCTCCCTTCCCTTTTTTCCACTTTATGCTTGACTAATCACTACTCTTGAAGGTCTCAGCTTGATATTTTCTCAGAGAGATTTATCTTTGCCTCATTTGGTGTGGGTTAAATGCCCTTCCATGTGCAATGAATATTGCCCATTACACTTCTTTTAAGTGTAGCACTTGGCCCATTGCACTGCAGGCTCCTATTGTTTCTTTGTTGGTATCCCCCAGGTGGAAATAAAGAAGGGGACCTTGTATTTTCTGTCCTTCATTGTGTCCCCAATGCCTGTCTCATAGTGAGCATTCAACTGATACTTGTTTTCTATGTATCCGTATTTATATATATTTAAAAGGAGTTATCTTATGTATATATTTTGAATCTGTTTATTTCTGCTTAAAAATAATGTATTTTCTTAAGATTTATTTATTATTCATTCTGAGAGAGAGAGAGCGCGCGCGCACACACACACACACACACACACACACGAGGGAGAGGGGCAGAGAGAGAGAAGGAAACACAGAATTTGAAGCAGGCTCCAGGCTCTGAGCTGTCAGCACAGAGCTTAATGTGGGGCTTGAACCCACCAACCATGAGATCATGCATGACCTGAACTGAAGTCAGATACTTAACCAACTGAGCCACCAAGGTGCCCCTGCATCACATATTTTTAAGAGTTAATTTAAAAGTTAAATTAAAACATGACCTCATAGAGTGCCTGAGTGGCTCAGTCAGTTAAGCGTCCAACTTTGGCTCAGGTCATGATCTCACGGTTTGTGAGTTTGAGTCCCGTGTCACCCTCTGTGCTGACAGCTCAGAGCCTGGAGCCTGCTTTGGATTCTGTGTCTCCCTCTCTCTCTGCCCCTTCCCTGCTTATGCTCTCTCTCTCCCCAAAATAAATAAACATAAAAAAAATTAAAAAAACAAACATGACCTCATAAAATTGTAGGTTTAAAATAAACTTTTCTAACTGCAAACATGGCTAACATGGCTAGGTACTATTTTAACTCATTAACTACTTACATATAACAGCCCTAGAGGTTGCTACATTATTAGACCTATTTTATAGATGAAGAAACTGAAGCTCAGGGAGGTTAAGTTGACCAAGGTCATGAAACTTTAGTGGCAGAGCCAGGATTTAATCCAGGCTAGCTGGTTTCAGAACCAGTAAATGCCAAGTTATTCTTAACTATGAGTCCTATTCCAGTCTTAAATGTCAAACTAAGAAATATCTAAAAGCTATGATTAAGCAGTGAGATAAAGATGAACACCTTAGTAGAAAAAATAGAAAAAAATACGGAGGGGCATCTGGGTGGCTCAGTCGGTTAAGCGTCTGACTTCAGCTCAGGTCACGATCTCATGGTTCATGGGTTCGAGCCTTGTGTTGGGCTCTGTGCTGACAGCTTGCTCAGAGCCTGGAGCCTGCTTTGGATTCTGTGTCCTTCTCTATCTGCCCGTCCCCCACTCATACTGTCTCTCTCTGCCTCTCAAAAATAAATAAATGTAAAAAAAAAAAAAACAAAGAATATGGAAAGGCAATGTATGAAATAATTACAAGTGACCAGGATACACATACAAAAATCATGGAAATCAAATAGCAACTTATGACATTTTTCATTGTTTATATTGGCATAGGTTAAAAGGATAACTTTCTGAGTTAGCCAGGGTGTAAGAATGTGTGTTCTCATTTGCTGGTGGGAGTGTAAACTGTTGTAACACTTTAGGTGATCAGTAGGTCTCTTCTTTGTAATTCTGTTTTCAGGAATCTATCCACAAAATAAATGTATAAGCTTGCAAAACTTGGTGCACAGTTGTTCAGTTTGGTAGTTACTGTAGTGAAAAATTGGAAGCAATGTAAATGTCAAGTAATAGGAGATGGGGACGTAAATCTTGGTATGTCTATATTACGGAGTATCTATAGCCATTTTATCCATGAGACCGTATTTATTGGTGTAGGAAAATGTTCATGATTACTGCTAAATGAAAGAAGCAGGCCACAAAACACAGTTGTAATAGGCCTAATATTGGAAAAGAAGAACTATAATAGTAGCTAAAATAAGCTGAGAACTTACATGCCAGGTAATATTGCTATAAGATTTGTTTCCACATTTCCTTCATGTTTTTAAGTTATACTTATCACTAAATTTTCTTTATATTCTATCATCTTGTTCTTATCTTCACTTCCTCAGGTTAAATGGGACATATGAAAAAGAAGAAACTTTTTTTTAATTAAAAAATTTTTAAATGTTTTATTTATTTTTGAGACAGAGAGAGAGCATGAGCAGGGGAGGGGCAGAGAGAGAGGGGGACAGAGAATCCGAAGCAGGCTCCATGTTGACAGCAGAGAGCCTGATGAGGGGCTTGAATTCACAAACTGAGATCATGACCTGAGCCAAAGTTGGACACTTAACCAACTGAGCCATCCAGGCGCCCCAGAAAAAGAAGAATCTTTAAGACATCAGTAAGATTGGGAGTAAACCCGGTTTCCAGCCAAGTTCTAGAGCTATAAGCCAATGTGTTTGTTTGCTCCATTAGACATTTAGCTTAAGAGTATTTGAATGCCTGTCTCGCTCTCCATAGAGCCCTGAATTAAATTGTGCTGCCCGGGTTTCTTCTGAACGCATGGCTGCTTTTCCTGTATCTCTAAGAAGTATAGGAACCTTGTAAGTAAGAATATTGCTAATGACTTTTGCTAGCATTTCTTTTAAATAAAGATTTATTTTCCCCCAGAGCCCTAGTCTTATCCTTAGGAAAGAGTGTGCCATGGCTTTGACTGTGTTTTGCATAGAGGAAGGAGGACAGCTAGGACATGTGTAGTGTAGAAGAATATTTCGGCAAGATGTTCTAAGTAATATGGTGCAAGATGTTCAGTCTCATCCTCCAGCCCTTATACTAGGAATCTCCTGTCAGTTTTTAGCTTCTCAGCAAAAGACCTGTAGACAATGCCATCTCAGCAAAGAAGAATGAGGTGATACAGAGACACAATAAGAGGATAGGAGATATTCTGAGTGATACTCTTTGAACTTGGATGCAGAATTCTGTTAATAGTCTCTGCTGGGCTTTTTTTGAGGACAGAAAATGTGACGTTTAGGAAGACATGAATGGAAAAGTATTACCTCCTTCTTTCCACCCCAAAGTAGAACAGAATGGAAGGACCATGACCATGAAACAGTCTCAGTAATGAGATGGGCAGGTGACTTTGAGCTTCCTCCCAGAGAGGACATATCTGGCAAGATCAACAGGAGCACCAAGGGTGGCTGCTGGTTGGGCACAAGTGTGCCTTTATGGATGGTTTGGCTTTCTCTGGGGCCTGGCACTCTTTAATGGCTTCAATGAAAAGTGCTTCAAGCACTGAGACAAATAGGCTGTGAAGTCATTTCTGGAGTAAAGCTTGTTTTTCCAGTCTCTGCAAAATCTCTTCAAATTTCTGGAGGCAACATTAACTTGTAAGTTGAGAAACAGAGTTGAAGACTGTCTCAAGAAATTTGTCTTCTGGCCTAGTGATCTGATGGAAGTGTGTACTAAACCGATGCTTTTATTTTCTTCAAAACTTTTGGTTTTGGTCCTCTTAATTGTTCATAGATTTCAACATTAATAAAAAAACACTATATAATAACGATTTTTGAGTTAAGATGGATGTAATATAATGGAACTTGATTATCTATACATTCTGCACTGTGTTCTTTGGTGCCCCCCCCCCCCCCAGTGTTCATTTATTTAGAGGAGGAGGGGCAGAAAGGAAAGGAGACAGAATCCTAAGCAGGCTTCTCACTGTCATCACAGACCTGATGTGGGGCTCAATCCTACGAACCCATGAGATCAGGACCTGAGCTGAAATCAGGAGTGGGATGCTCAACCATCTGAGCCATGCAGGCACTCCATAGCAGCTTCTCTTAAAAGTGGAAGAGTTTTGCAGGACACTTGTCTCATAATTGGGCATTACTGGTGGAAGGTGAGGTGTGAGTCTGATTTGTAAGTTTTTAAATGCAGGTTATTAAAATATGCTTTAATAAGCTACTTAATAAATTGTTTATGCAAGATAGATTCTTATTTGTATCAGTGCATGGTCTCCTCTGGTTCCTAAGTAGACTGTTGGAACCATAAAGTCCTGATTTTTAGAACATCTATGGGCTGGAAAAGGGTGTGTACCTATTTCTGTAGATTAAATGACTTCACTTTTGCTTACATCATAATTTTGAAGATGCTCAACCATTGCCTCCTGCTTCATTTATTCGTGATTCTGACCCCAGCCTAGCATCTCTGAAAGTCCTTGAAAACCACTGAAGTGTTTCCCAAAGCTAGTAATACATCTCACTGGGTTCCCACCACTTGAGATTCTGAATTAGATTTGAGAAGGCCCATACACATTATGAAACAAAACAAAACCAATAAAAAACCCCAAACAACTCCTCAGCTTTAGGAACTGCTATCTGAAGAGTCTTCTATTAAATAGTAGAACATGGGGGAGAGATTCATACCAAGACCATGTAAGTTGGAGAAATACTGGATCAAAGTAAGCATGTTTCTGCACTGCAGGATTTTCCAGAGGCTACCATAAAATGTTCAGAATTCTTGCAGCAGGGTATGGTTATGTAGTTTCCCAAACTTAATTGATTAATACATCCTCCTGCCTAGCGGCCCCCACCCCATGACTTTTCTTTTTCCCTCTTCATCCATCTTAAAAAAAAAACTTAAAAAAAGATTTGTTACAAATTACTTGTACATCAGATAAATGTTTTCCTTTAAAAGTTCTTAAAGTTTGATTTTGATATGTGTTTCTCTAAGTGAAGGCATCACTTCTATTTTGAAAGAAGTGTTAAGGTCTTTTCAATAATTTCTCCTGTCAAACTCTTTAAAAAATTAACTATAGTACTTTGTTAATATATTAATGTTGAGGTAATATAATAATATATTAATATTGTATTAATGTTGTATATTACGTCCCCATGACCTATTTGTTTTATAACTGGGGAGTTTGTACCTTTTGACTCCCTTTACCTGTTTTGCCCACCTCCCACCTCTGACAACTACCAGTCTGTTCTGTTTATCTGTGGGCTTGGTTTTTTGGTTTTGTTTTAGACTCCACATATAAGTGAATAATATGGTATTTGTCTTTCTCTGACTTACTTCATTTAGGGTAATGCTCTCAGAATCTGTCCATGTTGTTGCAAATGGCAAAATTTTATTCTTTTTTATGGCTGAATAATATTGTGTGTGTGTATGCTACATTTTCTTTATCCATTTGTGGACACTTAGGTTATTTCCATACCTTGACTGTATTAAATAATGGTGCAGTGAACATGGGGGTGCATATACCTTTTCGAGTTAGAGTTTTCGTGTTTTGTTTTGTTTTTTGTATGACTACCCAGAAGTAGAATTACGGAATTATATGGTAGTTTTACTTTTTTGAGGAAACTCCATACTGTTTTCAACAGTGGGTGTACCAGTTTGCATTCCCACCAACAGAGCATGAGGGTTACTTTTTCTCCACAGCCTTGCCAGCATTTATCTTGTCTTGTTTGATAATAGCCATTTTAACAATTGAGAGGTGATATCTCATTATGGTTTTAGTTTGCAGTTCCCTCATAATGTTGAACATCTTTTCATGTATCTGTTGGCCATCTGTATGTCTTCTTTGGAAAAATAATGATTTGACTCTTTAAGTAGTAACTACTTATATAATTGCTTCACTAAATTCATCTCAAACTGGAAACTCACTAACTTTTCCCTCTTTGTTGATGAATGTGGAGTGACACCTTAGCATTTTATAGTATGTATGTGCTTATTTTTAGTGCCTTAACTTCTCTCTAGGGAGAAGGCATATTGATGCTGAACAACTTAACGTGGGAAAATGGAGGCTGAGTAACTTGAGTGAAGTTTCTGCAGAAATGATGGAACTACGGGGCTCTTTGTGCCTAAGCTACTTCTAGAAGTGCCAGACACGCTCATGACAGCTGTGAGGGACAAGAAGGGGGAGAAGCAGTGCAAAAGCATAGTAGGGGTGTTAGACCGCATTCCCCAACTGCTGCAAGTAGCAACTGCTATGGATGGCCTGCCCCTGCCTAAAAAGCCATTTACAAATACAGAACCTCATTGCCACCTCACACTAGAAAGAACTGTAAGATATGCAATAGCAGGTTGTTCAGGAACGTTATGAGGATTGAGGAGTAACTATTTATTCAGAGGTTATTTTTTGGTAATCTTGTGGAGAAAAAAGCTTTACAATATATTATTTGTTTACTTATTTTTTAAGAATTTTTTTTGAAGTTTGTTTATTTTGAGAGAGAGTAAGTGTAAGCAGGGGGAAGGCAGAGAGAGAGGGAGAGAGAGAATCAGAAGCAGGCTCCTTGCACTGTCAGCGTGGAGCCCTGGGGAGGGGGGGGGGGGGGCTCAGTCTCACAAACCGTGAGATCGTGACCTGAGCTGAAAGCTGAAATCAAGAGTCTGCAGCTTAACTGACTGAGCCACTCAGGTGCCCCTACTTATTTATTTTTTAAAGAGTAATTAACAGTGATGCTATTGAGTTACAAATAGGTCAATGCAAAGGCCTTTAGCCATTGTGCCTTGTGGTTTTGATATGTCCCGTGGATGAGTGAGATTGCTCAGAACTGGGCCTCCTCTGTGGGGAGTAGACTTTATTCCAGTTTACACTTTCATTTTTGATTTTGTAGGTTCCCTGATGATAGTCACTTCTTCTGTACTGTATAGTCTCACATTTTATATTGAGGTTATTAGTCGTGTAGAATTTTCTGAGGCCAAATCTATCCTCCTGAAATGTTGGCACTTGTCATGTCCATTCTTGAAATGCTGTGGGAGTTGCTCAGTCAGTCTCTGGCTCACCACCGCCACCACCCATCTTAGTCCAACCTCTGACCATCTGTGTCTCCCAGCAATCCCTCCTGCCTCCATTCAGATCACATTTTAGCCAGAGTGATCTTTTCAGAACCTGAATATGCCCTTGCTGCTTCTGTGTATTGGGACTTTTCAGTGGCTTTTAGTTGCAAAGACCAAGGTCCGAGATAGTGAGCTGCAAGGGCCTACCTGATCTGGCCCTTGCCTCTCCACCCTGGTGTAGTGCCAGCTTTCCCCTCACACTGTGCTCTGGTCATCCATCTGTCTTACAAACAGTAGGCATTACATCAGTTACCTGCCCGGCTCTGTGCTAAGTTCTGAGAGTATAGAGGTGAAGAAAATCCTCATTCCCTGCCCTCATAGAACTGGCAGTGTAGTGCAGGAGGTAGACCAATAATCATGCAAATATGTAATTAGACACTGTCACCAGTGCAACAAAGAAATAATGGGGTCATGTCTGACACTGTGCTGTGGAGACAGACCATATCCTCTTCAGCATATAGAAAGGTTAAGTGTTGTTTATTAGGTACAACCTGGGAAGTTCTTACCAGCAGAGATCATTCCAGATGTGAGAAAAGTACTGTTATTTGCACATTAAAAAGAGCATTTGATGGCTTTTCAGACACTTGCATGTTTTATTTCAGAGAGGATAGTCTTGAAGATAAAGAACTCCTTCTTGTGTTTTACTGAAGCTAGGATCTTGGAACATCTGCTGGAATAGTTTCTGTTGAACGAAAAGATTGTGTGATAGGATTATCATCTTTTTTTTCTTTTATCAAAGACCATATCTCTGGCCTTTTCAAAGTGGGTGGTCATGGAGTGTCTCTCTGAGGATGTGAATTTAAACTGAAAAGTTGAAAGAACAAACTGACGTTTTATGACGTTGTCAGCTCAGGGCACAGCATGCAGGAGCCTGCTCATCAGAGGCAGACGTGGGGTTCTGCGCTCAGCCCCGTGTGGCCAGATGGAATGCCCACCCTCCTGGTGCCCTGGGGCTAGTTCACTCCTGCTCCTCCTTTATTTTTTATTTTTTTAATTTTTTTTTAACGTTTATTTATTTTTGAGACAGAGAGACAGAGCATAAATGGGGGAGGGTCAGAGAGAGGGCGACACAGAATCTGAAACAGGCTCCAGGCTCTGAGCTGTCAGCACAGAGCCCGACGCGGGGCTCGAACTCACGGACCGTGAGATCATGACCTGAGCCGAAGTCGGCCGCCCAACCGACTGAGCCACCCAGGCGCCCCACTCCTGCTCTTCCTTTAGCCTTTAATTCACATGTTGCTTTTCGGAAGCCCCTACTCTGATCTGCTAGATTGGATGAGGTTCCCCTTAATCTATTTTCTGTGGTTTGTTTTTGTGCATTAATTTTGTGGCCACTTGATTAAATGTCTCTCTCCTTCACTGGTCTTTAAATTCCTGAAGGCAAGGATCAACTTTCTCATTGCTGACTTTTGGGGATGATGATAAGGATAAGTAAGATGTATATAGCGTGTAGCATTAGCTTAACCCCATAAAAATCCTGTGGTGTAGGTACTGTTACACCCATTTTACTGACTAGGAAGCTAAGACACTGAGAGGGTAAGTGCCTTATCCAAAGTTATGCAGCCATTACTTAAGGGTGGAGGCAGAATTTGACAGCACTCCATCCTTAGAATGCTGAAATAGATTTTAAATACGTCCCTTAGTAATTCACTTATTCAGCCAATAGAATAGAAGATCTAATAAATAATACAGGCATGTGGTAATTTGGTATATGATTAAAGGCAACATTTCAATCAGTGGAAAAAAGACGGGATTCTTCAGTAAAGGATGGATAGTTATCCATTTTTAAAATAAAATGAAACAATCCTTTTATCACACTTTATACCCAAATAAATTTTAGATGGTTGGAAACGGATAAAGGTGAAAGAATGTAAAGTAGTAAGAGGAAAATCTGGGTTCTCTTGAGGTGGAAAAACCCTTCTGAACATGATAGATAAGGCACACAGACTGCAGAATAAAGTGGGTGATTTTTGCTACATAAAAGTGAAGAACTGAGTAGCAAAAGCATTCTAAATATGATTGAAATGACTAATGGGATTATGATGGGCAGTGCACAACTGAAAAATAAGAGACAAAATCCAGCTTTGGCAATGTGTGGTGCCAGGGATTATTCTCATGTCCTGCAGATTCTTCCTTGCTGGAAGCCAGTTAAGCAATGTGTGTCAAGATAAAGATTCACTTTGATTAAGGCACTTGTAATTTATCGCAAGTAGGAAAATTGGAGACCTGTGTAAAGACATATGTTCAAAATTCATCACTGTGTTAATGGTGGTGAAATACTGGTGCAATTGTGGAATGGAGTTCTATGTGGCTATTACCAAGGATGGAATCTACATCTGTTCACATGGACCCCTTGCCTTGATCTCCTTGGGGGGGTGTGTGTAGCATGGACCTGTATGTGAAATTGTGGACATGACCTGTTTCTGAACATGAGGCTGGATGAGGTTTGGAACAAGATTCACAATGTTATTTATTATCTCTAGATGTGGGTTTTTGAAAGCTTTCTTTTTCTTAAAGTTTTTAGATGTTATTTCTTTAAAAAAAATACAGACAGTGAGCATATATTTTTTGACAATAAGAAAACTACTCAGGATATGAGAATAGATATCTAAGACTGTATCTTTTTATTTCTTTATTTTTCTGATTTGAACAGTCTTCTAGCTTATGAAAAAAACGTGAGACATTGTCTTATCCCTTTTTAAGTTTTTAAATTCTTGTAACACTTATTTTTGGCTCCTGTAAATGCTATTCCCATATTTGGCCTTCCTAGCCACTGTTTTAGAGATGTTTGAAATATTCAGGGTACTGAACAGAAGGTCAAACACAAAGAAGGAAATGGGGTTCAGAAACATTTTCATTAAAGTTGCATGAATACTGGAGTTTATTCTACAGCACAAAGCCTTCCTGGATGAACTGGATCAATGTTTAATAGAAACACAGCCTTTTAAGCATCACTGTTCCTAAAGTCTTCTGTTTTTAATTAAATGTCCTATGTTCTTTAGCCTTACAAGACAGAGTAAGTAAAAGGAGGGAAAAAAACAAAACAAAACAAAACATCCATGTCAAACATAGGAGTGTAACATTGAAGGGAGAATTTCAAATAAATCACCTATTCGTTCCCTTTCCCTCCCTCCCTCCCCCCACCCCTGTCTCCTGAGAGAGAATATTAAACAGCACAGCTGGTTCAGATTCTGATCTTTTCTCAGTCACATCTTCAGAGAAGAGTTTAATAAAGCATTAATTATGTAGCAACCCTATACATACTGTAGACAGGGATAATCTGGCTGCATAATTTTGCTAATGATATATCTATAGAATGCTATTTCTATCCTGTTGTAAGGTATCCATTTTTAGTTACCAGGGGTATGCTGGTTTTGCAATGACAAGCAGCATTTGATATTCAGCACTCTAGCTGGTTCAATGAGTACGTACCACTATTTTGGATTTTGTGGAGAATGGACTTTAAAGATAGGTTTTATGATATTCCCCAATGTGGGGACACACTGGAGATTTAAAAAATTCTGTTTACCCATTGTCCTAGGTGAGGGATTATTGGAAGGCAGAGCAGAGGGAAGAAAGAAAGGGATACATTGTCTATGCAGTTGAAAAATGCCATGTAAATTTAGGGGTCAGGGTTTGTGATACGGAGATTTTAGTACATTGTTGGAGTGGCAATAGATATTTCTATATTTTTCTGTGTTTTTTCTATAACTTTTTTTCTGCACATTTTTATTTTTCATTAGCTCTGCGATAACCATTATGATTTTTTCCCCCATTGATCAAGGTTTCCCTCAGCATCTTAAATCACTGTATACACGTTCCACCCAAGCTTTTCCTTCAATGCCATGTGCATGTTGTTTCTCCAGCTTCAGCAGATAGCACAGGCCCTGTTGGGATTGGGGGTGGGTGTGCCTGTCATGCACAGGTTTGTTTCCTTTTGTTGTAAGCTCATGTGATATCACATTATTTAATCGGAGTCAATCTATTGCCAAAGGACATTGAGAAAAATGGGTGAGAGGTAGAAAAACACAGGGTTTAATGTTCAGAGGATATTTTTAGACTTAGAAACAGCTTACTGCTTTTTATGAAATGGTCAGGTACAATTAATGGTTCACGTTTCCCTCTTTGGTGGTTTTCTTTAAAGGATGAAATGCTGGTTTAACTGTGTGTGTGTGTGTGTGTGTGTGTGTGTGTGTGTGTGTGTGTGTGTGTGTTTGGTTCTCTAGGTTTGTTGAAGTACGGTTATTTTGTCTAATGGCTATATGAATAGTATTTCCTTTTACCCCTTGTAAAATATCTTTTTTAGTTGTTATATAAATCAAATCTCCATTCCACATAAGCTTCAGAAAAAGTGAAGTTATATATTAAACCATGACAGTAATTAAAAAATATTTTAATTGTTAGAGATAGAGGAAGCCAGTGGGTGTTTAATTGACATTGTTAATTTTCCAGTCTTCTTGAATGCTTGAGCGAGAACCAGAAGTAATTTTTTTAGATCATTTTGAGTGGTACAGTTCATTCATCAGATGACTTGAGTCCTCCTTTCAAGAATTGGGGTTTGGTCATTTGGGGAGAGAGTCTCACTGCAGAGAATTAATTGTAGTGCATTTGATTCTGCTAAATAGTTACAAGTAATTCTGGTTCTAGTAATTACAAAAGAGAGATAGTTAAGCTTGGGAATCATGAATTGTTAGTTTGGGGCTGGAGATATTGCAGATCATTTCAGGTAAGGGAAGCTGAGACCACACCATTTTAAGTGCATTGCAGAAAGCAGTGGTTTAATTTGATGAAGTTAATGGGTTGATGAAACCCAGTTATTCCTTTTAAGACTTTTCCCCCAACTTTTGAAAACCAACTTGGCATTCTTTACATAAAGTGTTAAAAACATGAAGAGCTCTTTTATTGGATGGTATCACTTAAAAGAGGAAGGGACTGGACAATAATCAGACATCCTTGGCATTCTCCTCTGGACACAAGGCAGGATGCTCTTAGCACCTCAGCACCCTTCATGAGGACCTCCTGGTCCTCTCCAGGCTTGCAAGAGACCAGAAACGATCTTAATTCATAGGACCATGACTTGGAATGGTGCTTTGTGCTCCATTTTCCCATTTTTTATTTTAAAGTTGCTTGCTGTAACTTTTGAATTTGTTCTCAGTGCACTATTGAAAGAAACTGTCCATCTTACCTCTCTTCTGCCTTGAGGCTTGGCTTTTTATATACTACTTAAGCCCACGAGGTCCTTTAGAAACATTCCTGTATCTCTATGGTCCTGTCTCCTCCAAGATGTTGCATTATATGCAGGGACAGTTCTTTGCTTTAGCTTATTTACCTCAGAAACCCAGCCAGTGGCATGTCAGTTTGATTGCATTTTTTTTGAATTATATCTATTTTATTTACTTTTTATTTATTTATTTTTACTTTTTATTTTTGAGAGAGAGAGTGCATGTGTGTGTGGGGGGGGGGGGAGGGGGAAGGGTAAAGAGGGAGAGAGAGAGAATCTTAAACGGGCTCCACACCCAGTGCAGAGCCCAACATGGGCTCCATGTCGTGACCCTGAGATCATGACCTGAGCCAAAATCAAGATTTGGACACTTAACCAACTGAGCCACCCAGGCACCCCAGTTTGACTGCTATTATCTGAACTCATTTGTTTTACTTAGGGAGTCAGTGGTAGGTCGTTGTTGAAGTCAGTTGATTTTATGGCTAGATTATGATTAAACATCGAAAACTATCTTTGATTTGGTACATTTTAGCCCAAACATTATTGTATGACTTTAGTTCTCTCTTTCCAAGTGTCATCTGCTCTAGAAGTATGAGCTGCCTTATCTCTTTCACCCTTGCCTCTAGGAGATTGTCAAGGTGGATCTTGACTTTCAGGTGAGTCTTGACCCCTCATAGAGGGAGTGCCGTGGGCCCAATATCGATCTAGCAATGTAGAAAATAGCTTAAATATTATTGATTTGTGAAAGAAGGATTATAAGTGATGGTAACAACACAGTTGATTGTTATTTTCCTCTTTATTCTTCCATTTATTTTATTTTTTATTTTGTTTGGAAAATGGAATGGGAACAGGTAGGAAACACCTGAACCAGAATGAAACAATTTCTCATTAAGAATAACAAATGGCTTTGATTACTGAATCATTTGGTTTTTGTTTGTTTGAACTAACTGCAGAGTGATTAAAAGAAACTCTATAGTTATTCTAAAAACTGGTGTGCTGTCAAGAACACTCCACCTCAAACCCCCTGCAAAGTACACTCAGGTCTTCCTCATTGTGCTACTTTTCTGGGAGATTATTTTCCCTACGTAGCATGTGTTCATTTTATTCTTCAGTGATAGACAAAGAGGCATATTTGTGATGGGGGCCTGAGCCTCATGACGGAGCAGTGCTGTGTGTGTCTGATTCCCGTGACCTGGCACTCAGCGTCTGGGCCTGTGCTTAGAGGGCTGGGCTCAATTCAGGAAGGTGAAGAGTTCTGATTTGTATACCCCTGTTAATAGCATTGTTAGTAGGTCAGAAGGTCGAAGCAACTTACGTATCTATCAACAGATGAATGGATAAACAAAATGTGGTATATCCATACAGTGGAATATTATTTGGTCATAAGAGGAAGGTTCCTGTCACATGTTACAACGATCGACTTTAATGACATTATGCTAAGTGAGCCGGTTACAAAGATGGTTACTGTATGCTCCCACTCGTATGAGGTACCTAGAATAGTCAGATTCATTGAGACCAAAGGTAGAATGGCGGTTGCCAGGGGCTGAGTGGAAGGACAGTGGGGATTTAGTGTTCATTGGGCACAGAGTTTCAGTTGGAGAAGATGAAAAGAGTTCTGGAGGTGGATGGTGGTGATGACTGCACAACAGTGTGACTGACCTTAATGCCACTGGTACTCTTAATGGTTCATGTGGTAAATTTAAAGTTATGCATATTTTATACCAGTTAAAAAACAACCCAGAATGAATCACTCTGATTTCTCTTGGCTTCTGGTCACAGTGGGGCATGGTTCTCCTGGTCCTGTAATTGGTGCTGGATGTGATAGGGTGAGCAAAACTATATTGGTTGTCAGGGACCCTACGCATCATCTGCTCTGGCATTCACATTTGACAGCTGAGAAAGCTGGGTCTCAAGTGAGGTTGTGGGTGGGTGTAGTCCTTCTAACTTCTGGCTCATCCAGTTTTCTTTGGAGGCTGGAGAGAGAATAATAAGAGGTAGGCTGTGGAGTCACAGTGCCTGTGCTCAGCTATTGGGCACAAATTCACAGATGGTTAAATTCTCCAAGCCTGTTTCTGAATCTATAAAAGGGGAATCATACCAGTACTCCATGAGGTTTTTATAGGAATTATTTGAGTTGACCCGTATCAGGCACTTAGCCTAGTATTCTTGCACAAAATAAGTAACAGATGGATATTAGCCACTTACTGTTTTGTTATTGTTGCTGTTACTGGTTTCTGCTGCAAGGAGGCTTTCGGGACAGAGGCCTTGGGATTGAGGCTCAGTTGTAATCGCCTGTTAGCTCTCTCTCCTTAGCCAGACTGCTTAGTTGGTCCATGTTAACCAGCATGGAATAGGTTGGATGAAATGCTTGTCTTGCTCTGGTGGTTGTGAAGGAGGGGAGTGAAACATGTGACGGGACACTTGGTTAATGCTGGTAGTCTCTCAGTCAGTCTTCATGGTTAAGGGCATGTCACTGCAGGCAGGAGGCCTGGTGTCTGTGAAGTCATGGTCTTCAAGGGCATGCTGAGAGCAGACGTGCTAAACTCTGATCTCTGGCTGAGGGTGGAGGTGTGTTCTCTTGGGTCAGCTTTCCAGGGTCTCCTGAGGAAGGCACCCCCGACTCTTGTAGGTTGGTTGTCCCCAGAAATTGTCAGCCTTCAGGTGGAGTTTGGCTTAGTTTGAGGCCTGGACAGGGTTGTTAGTGTTATTGTACAAGTACTTTTGTTTCTGACCCTAGATGAGAAACATCCCCTCATTACTGGCTCATGTCTTGTCAGCTCTTTTTTACTTGCTCAGCTCTACCAGTTTATAGTGGGACACTTCATCCAAATTTGAGATGGCCAGAGAGGTCATTTGTGCTCAAGGAAAATTCATTTAACAAACAAGTATTGAGCACCTGTGTGCCTCACAGTGGGTAAGAGGCTGGAGATAGAAAGGGAATTAGATGACCTTACCCTGGGGGTCTCAGCACCTGTAGTCAGTGTACAGTCCTCACTCCCAAGAACTAGAAGAGAACCAGGCAGAGATGTTTTTCGTAGGCCAGGCAAGGAGGACTGGAGCCAGTGTTGCAACCATACCATGTATTATTTAAAAGTGTGTGTGTTTGTGTTCAGTGATATATAAATGTTCATGTATAAGTGAAATATATATGGTAAGCTGCATATCAAAAAATTCATGGTGTGGTATTTGTCATACTCTGTGACATTCCTAGTGAAAGAACCTCTCAATATTGTGGACATCCAAAATAGGTGAATCCAGAATGAATTGAAAACTGGTGCCAGAATGGGCAAAGGACACAGCTTCTGTCTGAATCTGTGCACGCACACAGATCCATCGGGTCCAGGCACTGAGTGGACATAGAATTTCATCAAAGTCAACAAATTATTTTGTCTGCTCTGAAGTTTCTACACTTGACTACATGATCACTTTCACTAATGGCTTATTCTTTTTTTCATGTAGCCTGATCCTGTGGTTCTCACTGCTGAGTTAGCATCTCCTGGGTGAGCTTTAAAAAAAAAAAAAGCCCCCACCCCTCTCCAGACCACTTGAAGGAGAAGCTTCCCAAGTGATACCAACACAGCCTGAGCTGAACACCATTAGCCTATCCTTTGCTTAAATAGCATCTGCTCTCTCTCTTGACTGATGTGAACTATGCTAGTCTTTTTGTTTTAATGCCCCATTGCTCTACCAGTTGGGTTTCTTCTTATTAGCCACCCTGAGAGGTTTGAGCTAGGAGACCAAATGCTAAAATCGGTTTAGAAAGTTTATTATCATATTTAATTGATGGCTTTGATGAGGCAAAACTTGATATTCTCCCAAAGTCTGAGCCACTTAACCTTTTCTCTTTGATGTTTCCTTTCTCTCTTATTAGGTGGGTAAAGGAGTAATTTAGTGTTAGGTGTTCTGTGTCCTGTAATGCTGAAAACTACCATAACAGATAAATAAAATATTGAAATTCAAGGTGTGTCTTGAATAGCTTCACATGTTAGCAGCTCTTTTCTGGCTGTGAAATGACAGTAGCAAATGGGCATTAGGGTGCCTGAGTGGCTCAGTTGGTTAAGCGTCTGACTTCAGCTCAGGTCATGATATCACAGTTTGTGAGTTTGAGCCCCACATTGGGCTCTGTGCTGACAGCTCAGAGACTGGAGCTTGCTTTGGATTCTGTGTCTCCTCCTCTCTCTGCCCCTACCCTGCTTATGCGCTCTCTCTCTCTCTCTCTCAAAAATAAACATTAAAAAAAAAATAGGCATGGGCATCAGCAGTTGCTGATTTCCCATGGATTCATGGGAAGGATGGAAGTGCCCCCCAAAACACAATGATCTCCGACCGTGTCCACCAGCTGATGCCCTTTCTTCCTCGTCCTCTTATAGGGGCTGCTACAGACCGGGAGAAGTTGTGTGCCCCAGGAAAGCACTATTTTACTATGGGTCTTTAAAACAAAGACACATTTAGTTGAACGGTTAAGTCACATAAATCCTATTAAGGCTTTTCCAAAGTATTTTTTTTACAGGCTCTCTAATCATAGCCTGCCTATCTATCTATCTATCTATCTATCTATCTATTTATCTATCTATCTATCATACTGTAGGATGTACAATTAGCTGTTTGACTGGTGTCTTCAAAACTAGAATGACTAAAACTTCCAGCAGGCTCTGACAGCTTACCTGTTGTGATTGTGTTTGTTTCAATCTAGAGCATAATTGCCTCTGTTGAAATTAACATGAAAATAATTTTTTTTAACTTGGTCCCATCACAAACTGATCATGGGGAGTCGTGGATTAAATGCACTTCATTTAGTGATACACTTAATGTCTTTCTGCCCTAAGTACTTGTGCTCAGTGCTGGACATATTGATGATAGGAAATGTTTTTTACCCTGAAGAAATTCATGATTTTTCTCTCCTTTTAGCTAATCTGTTGACATTAAAATGGGAATCCTTGTGTTTGGGGGGCAGACTTGCACTTCTATGTAAACAACTGAGGACGTTAGGTATTTAGAAATCTTTTTTGCATTTGGAATTTGTAAACAGCCTTCTCCATGGTCAAACCTTACTGTAGAAACCTGTTAAAGGGCACTTTGATAAACAGGTTTGACTCTTATCCAGATAGGTTGGAAGTAACAAGTATTTTCATTTTGAGTCATATTTTTTCAAGTGAAGTGACAATCTGTTGATGGATGAAGCATAGTGGTATTTTAAGCTGCTTTGACATTCCCTAAGCAAAGCATTGTCAGGAACAGAGAGGTTTCAGGGAGTGGCACATGCTTTCATGATTTTTCACTGTCTCTCCTTACATAGATATTTCACGAAAGCAAATAAAATTACTCAGGGCTCAAAGCGTAGGAGTTGTCACCTGGGTTTGAGGTTGAAATTAGATTGGGAAAAACAATTATTTTTAGTAACATGCAAGTGGAAATACAATTTAACCAAACCTTTTTAGCTCTGGTGAATGTAAGACACTTAAAATTCCTATGGAGGTAGCTGCTTTGCTCTTAATACATAATGTAAAAAATAATGTTTTGGTGGATGGAGATCTAAGAGACCCACTGACACATAAAGATGCTGTATTCAGTTCACTGTCCTTATCCACAGTGGTAAACATATCCCAGCATCTGCTACTTCTGTCTCATGTTGTTTGCTGGAGGGGTTGTGGGGGGGGGGGATGGGCTAACTGGGTAATGGGCATTAAGGAATCTACTCCTGAAATCATTGTTTCACTATATGCTAACTAATTTGGATGTCAATTTAAAAAAAATAAAAAAATAAAAAAAAATCCATTGAGCACTCTTTTTGGGTCATGGTCCTTACCTATAAAACTCTGACAAGTGTGGGGGTAGCAAATCAAATGCCTACGGAAGCCAGGGAGGTAGAGGAGTGAAGCCTGTAGGAGGGGGGGTGGTGAGCTGAAAGCCTCCCAGTGGGGCAGCCTCTGCAGCTGTAGCCCTAGGAAAGTGAGCCCAGTATGGTTAATCTGTATAGGGCAATTAATTAAAGGTTTAAAAATGTCTTTGGGTCGTGAAAATAGATCTTTGGGCTATGTCAAGTTTGTGAGTCTCCAATGTGACACTGCAGACGTGTACTTGAAAACACTTTGGAGATTTATTGAGCATGTTGAAAAAGAGTTTGTTCTCTTAAAGAAAGTTCCAGATCACAATATAGAGCTACAGCTGAACTCTGTAAGGCTGTCCCTTGAGAGGGGCTGTGCTTCCTAGCACTTCCCCACCTGGGCTCCCCTCGGTGAGTAGCAGACCCTTGGAAACCACAGTAAGAACCATAGCAAGATGTGCCACACCTGTGCTTCTCGCGGAGTCATTTTGCCATTTTCTGAATGCGCCAGGCTGCTAACAAAGGTACTTTTGGATTCAATTGTACTGCATAAGTATTTATGTGCTAAGTGAGTGTTGAACCCTTGGTACCACTAAATCTGAGTTTTCTTAAGTCAGTCATTGTATTATAGTTTTATCTGTATGTGATTTTAACTCTACAGGTGTGGATTTGATAGGAGGCCCCACCTTGTTCTCACTGTACAACTGTGGGGAAGTTCCCCCTTCTGAAAAATTCCTCAGTGTATTAAAAGGATTAAACATCTAAAGGCACATTAAGGGGCTGGAATACAGCAAATGATAGCTTCCTTTCTTTTCATCCTTTTAATTGATTTCTTGATTTCTGGAAGTGACAACAAATGAGCTTTCTGCAGATCAGTGCTGTAGCGCAGGGCGTTGATTCTGTTTACTGTGTGCTCTGGCAGACAGGCATCTGCTAGGGCATGAGAGGAGTAACAGATGGGAGTTAAAGCCCTCTTTCTCTTCCCATGGAGGTTATGATTTATGTTGAGAGACACATGAAAGCATTTGTTTGTGGGATTAGTTTAAGTGGCGAATATATTTGGAAGACTGTGGTGACTTTAATGGGGGTAAATGCATGCTAGAATGGGAACTGAGAACTTTGGGGAAACATTCTACCTGTTCCAGCACATACTTTAAGAAACCAGGGTATAAGCATTGTGATGATTGAATAACGTCTAGATTTTGTGGGCGGCGGGGGGGGAGGGGGGAAGGGGTAGGTCAGGGAGAGGAGTGCAAATTTCACACAGTTAAAAAAAATTTTTTTTAAGTTTATTTATTTATTTTGAGAGAGCAAGCGGGGAAGGGGCAGAAAGAGCAGGAGAGAGAGAATCCCAAACAGGCTCTGCGCTGTCAGCACAGAGCCTGACATAGGGCTTAATCCCCTGACCCTGGGTTCATGACCTGAGCCGAGATCAAGAGTCAGACACTTAACCCACTGAGTCACCCATGAAGTTTTAAAGCAAAGCCATTCTAGAGTAAATTTTTTTAAGTTTGTTTTTTTTTAAGTTTTTTTTTTTTTTTCTACAAACTAGCTTGCTGACTCATAGGTGACATTGTAATAAAAATAAGCTGGTGCCTCCTCAAAATGAGGCCTTCTTTTATGTTAAGGGAACACTTTTTCAAATGACTACATTGTAATTACTTACCTCTTTCTTTAGGTTATGGGTGCCTTCCACTGAAGTTAATACAGTTAAAAAATTACTGTGTACCTAGAGAAAAAGTGTTGGTAATGCCAGGGTATTAAATAAGGCTCTCATTTCTTCTCAGTAAAGGTTATTTTCTTAAATTGGCAATTAACTCTTTTTTCCCATTTCTCTAAGACTGTGCTTATTCATTATGACCAATTTCATTTCATGAAAAATGCAGATAACTTCTTTAATTAGATTTTAAGTGTTCATGGTATAGATCTTATATAATACATATAACCTTGCAAATAGAAGATATGCTTTTATCAGTCTTATTTCATAAAGTTTAACAATTTTGCATAAGGAAATAGAGTAACTCCATCTGATTTTGATTCTCTTATAATAAGTAAGTGGACGAGTAGTTGCTTATAAATCTTCTAAACTTGTTTCTGAAGCTGTTTTTAGAGAAATAGATCATAGATTCTATATTTCTTGAATATTTTCATTATTATGAAGGTAACTTGTGAGGTTAATTTTTATGGGATAAATATGGGTTTATGATAGAAGTATAGTATATTTTGGTCTCTTTGCTAACTTTCTTTTTGCTTTTTGAAAACTAAAATAGATTCTACAGCAAAATAAGCTTTCTCTTATCCTCAGGGCACTACAATTTAATAGAAAGGAAAGCTCATTTAGAACTTTATTGGCTCCAGTTCCTTCCAGCTACAGCATAATCAGAGACCTTGAATTTTCATGTCATAGCAGTGGTGTTCTTGGGATATGTGTGAATTGAGTTTGGTATATCCTATCTGGGACTCCATGACTGGTGACCAGAGCTCCCCATTATTAAACTCATGATATCACTCTGCCATTCTCATAGCAAGCTGTTGGATCTCTAAGACATGGACTCAAGCTTTTCCTGCCCCTCAGAACATGTCCAGTTAACTTTTGTCACTAAAGTCTTCCTTCTCTTGGAACTCACATACCTTCTTCAATAAACCCTGTTAGAAGAGGATGAGAAGGGGCGTTGCTGTGACCTCTATCAGTGCCTTGACCTGTATCCGTGCCCACAGGAGAAGGCAGGAATTGCCAGCCTCTAGAGACTGCCCGACTTCTCTTGTCTTTCATGTGCATCAGAGAATTGGTGCGACGACTTGCCCGTCTCAACACTTTGAATACTTGATGGTTCTTTAAACACCTCTTGTGTGCATTATCTTATTTCACCCTGGACACAACTCTGTGAAGTCAACAGCTACTAGTATTGGTTCCAATTGTACATGCAAGGAAATTATCTCAGAGGAGGTGGTACGTGGTAGGAGCTCGTGGAACGGCAGAACTGGCATAGAAGGCAGGCCCATCTATGTGTAGGAAGGTCCAAGTGTTCAATGATGGCATTGTCTCTTGTCTTCTGTCTGCAGTACTGTGCATGCGTAGGACAGGGAGGAAAAGCCCTTCCTGGGATACTCTTGTGGCTGACTTGTGGCAGTAGCTTTTGCCGGTGCTTTAGGCTATGAGTCCATATACATGGTACAACATCTATAGTGCGTGGAGGACACAAAACTCTCTTAGCCTGGCCATGCCTGGGAGCTTGCCACAAATGCAGAATCTCAGGCTCCACCCCAGACGTAAGGAATCCCAGTCTGCACTTTAATAAGGTCTGCAGGTGACTTTTCTGTACACTATGTTTGGGAAGCACCAGCTCTAGAATACAGAACATAAGAGATCCTGCAGTTGAAAATAAGGTGAGAGGTACGTGTGCGTGTGTATGTCTGTGAGGATTTCATTTTGTGTATGTTTGTAAACGTAAGAGTATGTTCATCTCATTTTACTTTCGTAAAAATAACATTTAATGAGATATAATTCACAGACCATACATTCACTAGTTTAAGTGTTTTTAGTGTATATTCACAGACTTGCACAACCATCAACACAGCCAATTTCAGAACATTTTCATCACCCTGAGAAGAGACTCCATGCCCACACTGGCCATTTCCTCCCAAAGCCCTACCCCTCTTCCTGAAATCCCCTGACAGTCAATCACTTGTGTACCTCTGCCTTTATGGATTGGATTTGCCTATTCTGTACATTTCATATCTGAAAGAAATAATGCAATACATGGTCCTTTGTGTCTGGATTCTCTCCATCAGCATGATGTTTTCAGGCTCCATCCATGTTGTAGCATGTATCAATGCTTCTTTCTGTTGCTGCCCTTTTACCTGCCTTCAATGTATTCTGGACAGGAGTAAGGAGATGCTGGGTTTTTTGTTGGCCTTGAGGAACTTGAAACAGTCTTGTCATTTGTTGTATAGTTAGGAGTCAATAAGAGTGATTTCTTAGTGTGATGAAAGCTTTTCTAATGTCTCAAGCTCTAGGATCTGAGAACTGTGTGACAGTGAAATAAATACTAGGAGTGTTGTTACATGCTTTCAGTTGAAGAAATAAAATATTAGTGTTTTCTAGTTTCCTTTCAAGTGAAGTTTTAATTCCTTCATTTTCAACCACTTCTCCCACAAAAGCAGTGGTATGCCATCCATGCCCTGTTGAAAACTGTGCCTGTCTTCACAAAATACCCAGCTGATGTTGGTGAAAATTAAAATGACAAAATATTGTGTTCAGATAAATAACAACAATGGCTATATTTTTGGCAAGAAACCACATGATTGTCCCTCCCCCAAGCAGTCTGTTCCCTTCAGTTCTGAATGTTTAGTAATTTGAAGCGTCCCAGAGGAAGACAGCATTTTTTCCTTTGTTGTCTGTGCTCAGCTCTGAAAATTTTATTTGTCAAATAAAGGACAGTTTGTTTTCCTTCAGATATTTAAATACCTTTTAAGGAATCTGTCATGCAGAGTGCCTCACCGATTGGGGAAAATCTTTGCTTGGCTCTTGGACTTTCCAGTGATCACTTTGTAATGCACATAATATGCATAATGTGTGGTGACCAGAAAGGAATGGCAGGAAAATGTTTTTATACCTATATAGAAGTCATTTTAGCATTTCACTACTATATTGGTTGTTGATCAAACATTTGGAAATGCTTATTTCCACGTTTTTGCAACATGAAAAGCTTTCCTTTTCCCTCTTCTTTTCTCCCCTACTTAGCTCATCTTAATGCCACTAAATAACCAGCGCCTTATTTGGCTGGCTGCCTGGTAAACCAGATGACTGAAAACAATACTGGAGATCTTGTGTGGTCACTTTCTAAAGGGTTTTGTGCTTCTTTTATATTCTTGTCTCCCTCTCCTTCTTTGGTGGGTAGACTCAATTATTTGGCTTGTGTTTGAGAAGGGCCTGGGCAAAATGCCACTTATCTATCTTTTCAGCTTTTTGGGGACATGCTTTCTTAACAGATTTCTTTGGGATATAAGGTTCTTTCTTTAACCTGACTAATCTTTTTCTAGGTGCTGCAAAATACTGATCATTTTTAGCAAATTATAAACATTATGTTCTTCAGTGTCACAGAGTTGTTGTGGTATATATGTACACTTGTGTGTATAATGCTGAGGTTTCTGAGAAGAGGAAAAAAGAAAGATTAAAAATCCTTGCCCACTTTAGACTTGGAAATTAACATGACTGGGTTAGCCAGATCCCTCTGTTGGAGGAAATAGGAAAGATTGGATTGAATCCTATGTCAAGGAAATTGACTTGGCTGGATTTCAGGTAGCAGGATGGGCTGGCCCACTAAAGATCTGTGTCAGTATCCTTAGCGGCCCTGGAATTGGGACCGGATAACTATTTTTTTGTAATAGGTCAAACTCTGGGGGAAAAAAGGGCAGGAAAACAACATTCAGTGAGAACCTCCTGTGTGTTAGGGAGTGTTGCTTAAATACTATGCACATTCTCGCATAACAACCTTGTGAGCTATGTATTGTTGTTATTCTTATCAGGACCACTGCTTTATAAATGGGGAGACTGAGACCCGGAAAAGTTAACTAAGTTTGCTAAAGTGAAATACCTGGGAAGTGGGTGTCAGGGGCTGCTGTCCCCCAAGCTGGTGAAGTTTATCTTTAATCTGTCTCTGCTCAGACTCTTTAAAGGGTGCAGTTGTTGGAAAATGATGTGTATTATGGCTGATGGAAAAACAGAGGACAAAAATACAAGATCCCTTAAGAGACTCAAATTTCTCTGCACCCAGAATGCTATAATAGTAGCATTTCCAGGTACAGGGGTAATCTTCCCTGACCTCCGGGGACCTACAGGTGTGCCAAGCTGCCAGTGACACCCCCTGATTAGGGAGAGTGCCCCATCAGATTCATCTGGGAATGCCCTTCTATTCCTGCTGCAAGAGTCCCCTGGTACTGTGGCCCTTCCCAACCACTCTGGACACTTTGTGTGGTTCCTGCTCACAGGTGCTAAGTGACTAGTAGTGACACATTGCCTACTGTTGCTCGCACAGTTTGGAGAATCATTGGTTGACATCCTGATGAGCACCCTCCAAGCTGCCTGAAGTCTGTTTTGCAGAAAGTGTTTTCTGATACCTTTGGCAGTTCTCAAATAAACCATGTTATTTACCAGCTATATTTTCTATGAATAATTGGGCCTTTAAAAAAACCTGTGTAATATTTCCATCTGTGGCATTTCCCCTTATAACACCTTATTTTTTTATTCCCCCTATGAATTACATGCTCATTGTGAAAAACTTAGAACAAAAGTTAAATGAAGAAAAGCCACTACCCCATTATGAAGAGATCCTTGTTAAAATAATTCTGTACTTCTTTTCTACACAAAAATAGTAACGCTAATCTCATAGAACTCAGTCAAATAGGTGTAATCATTTTAATCAGTTGACAATTTAGTACTTTAAAAAATAGTTTTCCAGAGTTTTGCTTTCTCTACTGCGTGGTAGGTTGTAGTCCTGTGAGTAAGAAAGTTAAAGCTTGTGCTCAGTGGCAGGACCCCAGTGAGAACCCGGATAGTGAGGTGGTCAGCATTCTGCCTTCTCCAAGTCTTCCTAATTAGTGCAGCCTTTGTTTGGTAGTGGTGAGCTACCTACCCATCATTTTATTTATCCCACACGAGCCTTAATATTTGGAGGAAAATTTATTTACTAAGCTCTTGTGTATATACCTGTATATACGACACAATTGATGAAGCACTTAGGTTCCTAGAAAAAATATAAACTAGGAAGCTTTAAGGTTTTTTAAAAAAAGAAATAACGATACTGGCAAAGGGGCTTGATGGCTATCTGTGGTAGACAAAATGATTCAGTGACCTGTTTCTCAGGAAGGTGGCAGCTACATTTTCTCCATTGTGGGGGAAACATACATGGGTACAACTTCAACTGTAGCTAATTGGTTGAAGTGATACTTTTTAAAAATTGGAATCAACAAGGAGAAATCTGCCAAAACGTATTCTATATGCACTCAACTAATAAAAGGAGCTGTTGTATTTTTTTGTGGCAGTGATGTTTTTATTTTTATTTTTGCAATGTAGTGGAGGAGGGAGGGAAGAGGCTGAGTGAGAGTTGGAGCAGAGTGAATAGGTAGATTATGAGTATATATGAAATCGTGAAGGGGAATAAAATATTGTTACTGCTTTATCAAAAATTTTTTTCTTATTTAAAAAAAAAGAAGGTATCAACTTTGAGCATCATGTGCTGATACAATAATTTCCTTGCATTTCCTCTTTATTAATAGAGACTGCTTTTGTTTAGTAGATTATTGCATCTTTAATTTTTGTTCTAAAGAGACTAGTAAAAATAGTTTATGTACTTAACTTTATTTATTTTGTTTTCTGAGTAATACAGTCAGCAGAGTGTAAAAGGTTCGATACCGTTGTATCTATTCTAGTCCGCCTGGCTATTCTTCTCCAGAGGCAACCAGTGTTGCCTTATCATGTGTTTCTATCCAAAGATCATCCATGCGTATGTTGGCAAATGTGTATATGTTCTCTTCCTCTCCCTTTCTTTCTTACACAAATGCTGGCATGCAAAATATGCCTCTGTGTCTGTTTTCACTTCATGTACCTTGTAGATTATTTTGTATCAGAACATTAAGAGTTCCCTCATTGTTTCATGGTTGGGTAGTAATCTGTTGTATTATTATGCCATGATTTACTTAACCACCTTGCTATTGGCAGATGTTTAAGGTGTTTTCAGCTTACTCTTTTGAACAATGCTGCAGTTTATAAAATTGTGTACATAGGTAGATTTGTTTAGAAAGAAGTAGAAACCAATAGCTGAAAAATGATTTTTTAGTATTTAAAAAATGTTTATTTATTTTGATAAGGAGAGAGAGACAGACAGACAGAGAAAGAAAATCCCAAGCAGGCTCCACACACAGTGCTGAGCCTGATGCAGGTCTCGATGTCATGACCCTGAGGTCATATTTGAACTGAAATCAAGAGTTGGATGCTTAACCAACTGAGCCACCCAGGTGCCCCAGCTGAAAGATGGTCCCTGGAGATTAGAGAGCCATCATTGTTTCATAAACTGGTGCTCTTTGGAACCCTCATTAGTAAGGCAGATGTTATTTGAGGAGAAGGAAACCAGGATTTCATAGCCAAATAAGCTTGGGGAAATGCGGTATTCCCTATTTTCTCTTGGAGCTCCATAAAAGAATTAGCACATTAAAGACTTAAAGTACTTATGTGGTTTTAACAATAGCAACAGAAAACTATCAAAGATAATTTTTCAGACTTATTTGGGCATCACGTATTTCAAGATTCTTATTAGCATCTGTCAAGACTGTTTCAAGGAAAACCCAGTTTGGGGAATGTTCACCTGTGTGATTCCTCCCTGACTCCCAGATTCCATAGATAGCAAAAACTAGCTAACCACTTGTGTTTTTTTGTTTGTTTGTTTGTTTGTTTTTTTTTGTTTTTTTCAGCTGATGAATTGCTTGCCGCTTGAGTCCTGTTTCTTGACACCTGTAGGCTTGCTCACCTCTCTGATCCTAATGCTTAATGTGAGAAATGCCTTGTTTGGAAAGTTGTGTGTCAGGACCTTCTTGTGTTCATGGGCATGAAGACAGGTGGGATCCGATGTACTGGGTGGACCCGGTGTGAACTAAAGCCTGCAGTAGTGGACTAAAACCTGCAGTATGTGGGGACAAAAGCAGTAAGTTCATTTTGGCTGGGGTTTGGGACTTAGTAGAGGGTAGAGGAGACTGGCGAGGCTTCATGAAATAAGCAGCAGTCCAGCAGAAGCTGTGGTTGGGAGTCCTAGTGTGGAATATGGGGTGGAAAGCTGTACATACTGTTTTGCTTCAGCGCACTGGTTCTCAACACCCCTCCCTCGCCCTGGCATTGTTTGCAGACATTTTTGGTTATCGTGACTGGGAAGGTACTTGTGGCATCTAGTAGAGGTAAGGGATACTGCTAAACATTGTACAATTATACAGGACAAAATACTTCAACAGAGAAGTATGCAGTCAATAGCACCCCATTGATAAATCTGCTCTAGTGGGATCCTACCAGAGTTGGGGTCTTAGTAAGCTGTCATTATTTCTTTGTCCAGGCATCTGAAGTGGCATAAATCGACCATTTGCCATTTTGGAATGCAGCTGCTGCCCAGATGCTAGAATTCAACAATGTAGATTCAGGACTCCTTTGTCACAGTTTTGTAATTTAAAAAGCTCTGAAAATATAAAGTTTCTTCCCAAAGAAGAAACTTCCCAAAGTTTGTTTATCAATAAAACGTTACCTGCATTGACTTCCCTGATGAAGTTTCTGAGGAGTCTTGATTTACTTGATTTTGTGTGAATGTGTTTGATTGTAAGGTATTGGCCCAAACTGGGTTGGAGTTTTATGTAGAATGGTTGGTGCAGTGTATTATCTTTCTAAAATGTGAGAAGTTCAGTATTACAAGACACTTTGAGCCCCAAGATTTCTGATAAGGGATTGTGGATTTACATATTGAACTAAATTTTTGCCTAAGGAGTTAAGTAGTTTTAGTGACATTTATTGATTTTTTTAAATTCCAAAAATGACACAGGATTGTTGTGAAGAATTTGAGTGCAAAAGTTAATAATATTAACACCATCCGTGTAGTGCTTGCTGTGTGTCCAGGGTGTTCTCAGTACTTTATGTGTGTTAACTAAGTCTGTCTTCAGAATTCCGTTGTTGTTTACAAGACATTTTGGTACAGTGACTTGCCCAAGATCCCATATCTAGTATATAGCAGACCTGGGCTTTAAACTCTGGCACAAAGAGGAAAATCATCCATCACCTCAACAGCTAGAGATGTTAACTGCTTAGACAGTTAAAAGAGTAGTTGAGTGAACCATAATTTATTTAAATAGTTTTCTGTTGTTGGGCATTTAGACTGTTTTCAGTTTTTCACAATAGGACATTGACATGTACACGTTCATGTATAAATATTTGTTCACATCTCTGATATTGTTAAAATAGAATTGCTTAGAGTGTGTAACTTCTTACAAATTCTTCATATATGTCACAAAACATGTCAGTTTTATACTCCCACCAGCATTCACCCTCATCAGCACTGAATGTTAACATTTTTTCCCCTTTCTTTTGATTCTGATATAGTATCTTGGTCTTTTCTGAGAGGATGAGGCAGATGGCTGGACAAATTTTAATTTGTCAGGATACTAGGGTTAAGAAAAACATCTCAGGAAAAAAGCACCCAAATTAAGTAGTTGAAACAACTGATTTTTAAAATTTCAAATTTCAAAAAATTAAATTTTGTAGGCAGTTTCTTTTCACATTGATCCATGAAGTTAAATTGTGGCTCTGTTTTAAGTTCTCAGGAAGAGTTGACAGAAATAAGAATATCCAGCATTAGGGGATGTTCTGGTCAGAGTCTTATTGGTATATGATCATTATTTGACTAAAATGGCCATTGCATAAGTATTTGTGGAGCATTTACTATGTGCCTTACACTGCAACCCTATCAGGTAGGTACTATTATTATCTCCACTTAATTGATGATACTGAAGCACAGAGGGCATGAATCATAGACCTACAACTATTAAGTGGCAGAGTCAGGATCCAAATCCAGGCAAAGCCTGACTCCTCTGGTTGAGGAGTTGGTGTCGTAATCTGGGTATAAGAAAATAGTGGCTTTAGCTGGCAATCCAGGAATGGAGTTGGAGAGAAATGGAGATATCAAAAAGTTCTTTTAAGATGGTATTCATCAGGCTTGGTTAATTTATCAGATTGGACATGAACAAGAGGGGCAAACCTAGGTTTTCTGGCCTGAGCCACTTGCTAGATGGTGGTACCATCAGTTGGGTGGGGAAGACTGGGGAGTGGGGAGGGTGGGGTGGTACCATCAGTTGGGTGGGAAGACCAGGGAAGACCCCGGGGGAGGGGTGGTTAGGGAGTAGGGATGATTTTAGTTTTGGATTGGTTAGATTGGAGGAGTCTGAAAGATGGAGATGCCGAGAAGGCCATTATATCCAAAATAGTTGGGAGTTATTAGCTTGGAAGCTCACCAGATTTGCCCTGGTAGTTTATCAGAAAATTATTTTCTTTAATTTTTTACAGTGTGTAGCTTATGAGAACACTTTATAGCTTTTAAAGATGTTGACAAATTTCATTTGATAGCTGTGGTTTTCATATATCAAACATGTAAAAATTTGTGTCTTCTTGCCCTTTTAAAGACTTGCTTTAATGCCTATAGGTAACCTTTATAACTTGGTTTTACTTTTATTTCCACAATCAACAATGTGTGAATGGGTTGATTATTGCCATTTTTCTTCATTGTAGGTAATTTTACAGTGAATGCCTTTGTGCATAAAACACTTCCAGCATCTGGGATTATTTATTTGGAGGTAGATCAGAACTAGAATTATTGGATCTTAATTACTGGATCTTAATATCTGTTGCAAAATTACCTTCTTGTGCTGATTTTTGTTCAATATGTGCAAGACTTAGCCAGTGGGTTGAATGTTATCTTTGATGATCTTTGTGACACCATCATTCACTTCCTACATTTTAGAAGATATTGTGTAATCACAATCATGTGATAGCTTTGTATACTGTATCTTTATTTCACATTGACCTGTGTGAATACTGGATTCACATAGAGTATTTGCCAAGAATTTTCACAAATCTAATCAGATAAGAATGTGGGGCTCGTGATCCTTGTTCTTTAACTCTGTCTGAAGTATTGATGTCAGGATGATATTTAAAGTCACTCAAGATTCAGTCTGCCAGAGTCTGGCTGATGACAGCAGAAATACCTAGAATTCTGTAAAAGATGACTGTTTTTCAGTGTGTAGTTTGCCTGTCTCTATGTGATAAGTGGTAGGGAAGGAAAGCCATTATGTGCATAACTCAGGACAATTATCTGGTTATTTTGGGCAAAATTAAAAGGACTTTTTGACTGGAATTTTCCAGTAATTGTCTCAGTTTTCTACTTTGTTTTCCATTTTTTCCCAGTAAAAATTTTACTCTCCAACCTTTAATTTCTATCATTTTTCCTCTGGTTTTCTACAGCCAGTGTCCCTATTTTTTGTAGTTTTCTCGAAGTTACTACTGATTCCTGCCTCCAGAGTTATGGTCTCTGGTGGTTTTTGATTATTCTCAAATGAAATTTGGGGAAAACTGGAATCAAACTATGTCATTTTGGAAATTTCTGCATGAACCGACCTTTTCCTTGTGAGCTTTTAATGAATTTGTATTATGAGTTGTTATGAAAGGTTATTATGTAGGGATTACTTATTAGACTGGTTACTCACCAGAGGGACACATTAAAAAAAAAAAAAGAAGTTTGCCCACCCATCTGGTTCTTCCCATATCCTCCCAAACCATCTTCACCCGGGAGAATTATAATATGCAAATAAGCCATCTGCAATGTCCAAATGGGAGGATAGCTTCCATTTCTTTGTCAGAGATCTGCCAGGGCTGGGTAGTAATTTCAGTAGCTTTCTTAAGACGAAGAGGACCTGTTAAAAAGTACCTTGATTAAAAATGTACCTTATCATAATAATAGGGACATTTGGAATTGGGTGCCCAGGCCACTTTCTGAGTTAAAAAAAAATCTCCTGTCTCCAGATTCAGCCTCTAACTGTGGGATGTCTGTGTTCCATCATAGGTGTCCTCAACTTTTTAAAAGAATCCCTCTACAGAGAAAAAAAAAGTGATACCAATTGAAGAGTTCAGATTGAATAATACTTTTGGGCCTGTCTTCCTTAAGAAAGTAGGTACCCACAGTGTTCTCATTTTCAAAAAAGCTATATGTCATGTCAGTGTTGAGTAGTGTGTGAGGAGCTTGTGGGAATCTGGGTGGAGTGGTCTGGTAAGTAGATTGGTTGGAAATATGGGGTTAGGTATAGTCCAAACCTCAATGTGTAGTTCAAACCTCAGATGTGAATGAGATTTTATATAGGCTAGCCTTTAGACTGAGAACAAGAGACCTTCCAAATTTAGGGGATTAACTGAAAAGTTGCCAATGAAGGAGAAGTGAGCAAGGAAGTAGGAAATCCAGAAGAGATTGATGTTTTGGAAACTAAGACATGACAGTGTTTGAAGAAGAATGTAATGTGTTTTTGTTTTTCATTTTTTGAGGGGAAATAATTTCAAACTTACAGAAAAAAAAGTACAAAGAATACCTGTGTACTCTTTACCCAGATTCACCTGCTGTTAAAATGTACCCCTATTAGCTTTATCATTTCCTACACCTCCCCCACCCACCCACAACTCCACCCCCCCCCCCCCCCAACACACAGTTTTTCTGAGCCATTTTGAAGATGTCTTACATACATACATACATCGTGGTCTTTCACCCCTAAATACCTAAATATTCATTTCCTAAGAATTGGGATAGTCTCTTAGATAACCACAATGCAATGATCAACTTTAGTAAATTTAATATTTATATTCTAACTTGGCTGGTTAACTCAGTGATGTCTTTTTATAATATTTTTCCCTCCAATGCAGGATATAGTCTAGGCTCAGGTATTTTCTTTTATTTCATTCATTAGCTTTCTTTAATATGAAACAGTTGCACAGCCTTGTTTTATCTTTTGTGACATTGAAACTGTTTAAGAATACATCCTCCCCCCTTAAAAAAAAGAATGACCCTAAGTTTGGGCTTGTTTGATGTTTCCTCAGGATTGGATTCTGGTTATATGATTTTAGTTGGACACAACGTCCTTCTTGGGATATCACATATGGCAGCAAATAATTCCCATCGGTAGTGGTAACTTTGACCACTGTCAAGGTGTTGTCCTGTTTCTTGACTATATGATTACTGTTTTCTTCTTCCTCCCTTGCAACTAGTAGGCAAATTGTGAGGACACACTGCATCATCATGGAAATAACCCTCTTTTCATCAAAAGTGATGCAATATTTATCATCCATTGGTGGTACCGGTCAGATCTAATCTTTACTAGTAAGTGTCCAATCATGAATTTTGAACTCGGTGCTCTTTCCATGTTTACCGGTCATCCTTCAGCATTCTGTAAGCAAGGAGCCTCCCTTCATTCTTGTCTGTCATTGCTATGGAGTCATGAATTCTTGTTTTCCAGTGGATTATAAATCACTACTGAACTCCATTATTTTGTTTAAATTGTCACAGAGTTGGCCAGTGGGAGCCCCTTCAAGCTGGCTCATGTCCACTTTGTATTTTTCCATGATTTTACTACATTTTGGCATAATGAGGTACTCCAGGCTCATTTCATATCTATTCTGCCCCAATCCTGGAATCATCTATTTCTTTTAGGAGCTCAGTTCCTTTTGGTAGAGAAAGGTTTTTATCGCACCTTGATACACATATTTTCAGTGATCCTCTCTGCCATATGAAGTATTGGGCCCAGACTTAAAAATCTGCCAATTTCTTAGTTGGTGAATTTAGTAGAGCAGAAATCTTAAGTAATGAGGAAGGGCAGTTTGGATCCACAGTTGTCAGATGAGGAATATGTATTCAGAGTGTGTCTGAGATGAATTTTGTTCTTGTATTTATTTGTAATCCTTGGCTGGAGTTAGCCTTACAGATGGTGATGTCCTTTTCCCTCTGGCCATACATTTTTTGGGAGGGGTCTGGCCTACATTTAATGAACATGCATATTCTGGTCCTCTCTCCTGCCTGCATTTTTAGTTCTGCTGTCTCACCAAGCCCAGGGAGGGCAGGGGTTTCTCCTTTAACATTAGATTATCACGTGTGAATGGGCAGGTGGAAGAGGTGAGGGGAAGGGTGCTCTACCTTCCTCAGGAAGGAAGCAGCCTGCAGATTCCATTTCATCCAGGTCTCTTGTTGACTGCTTCCTGGTCCAGGAGCCCCATCTTTTTTTTTTTTTTTTTTTTTTTTAACATTTTTTATTTATTTTTGGGACAGAGACAGAGCATGAACGGGGGAGGGGCAGAGAGAGAGGGAGACACAGAATCGGAAACAGGCTCCAGGCTCCGAGCCATCAGCCCAGAGCCTGACGCGGGGCTCGAACTCATGGACCGCGAGATCGTGACCTGGCTGAAGTCGGACGCTCAACCGACTGCGCCACCCAGGCGCCCCAAGCCCCCCAAGCCCCCATCTTGAGTATTTCTGTGTAGGTTGAGGAGAATCACAACTGCAGGACTGGGGGATTCCCTTTCTTATAAGCCAGTTTTCTTCATTGTCCCACACCCCATTCACCTGATGATTTCTGACATTCTTTTACTGTTTGGAACTATTTAAGAAGTTTTTCTATGTGTCCTGTCACAGGATTGTCTGGACAATTGCTTTGTGTGTTAAGTGGGGAGAGATTAATTCTGTTTCACAGGTGAGGAAGCTAGGGAAAGACAGGAACTTTCCAAAGGGGAGACAGCTGGTAATCTGACCCAACCAGGACTTCAACCCAGTGTCTCTGTCTCTGAATTCTGTGTTCCTTCACCTTGGTCTTGGAGACTGTGAGACTGAAGAAGGTATGTAAGTCCTCTAGAATTGGCCTAGGTATGGAAATTGGTGGTGATAGGAGGGGGAGTAGATTTCTTGTTTCTCAATTAGCTTCCAATGTGGGGGCTCACATATAGAGCGTATAATTTTTCTCTTTCTTCTTTATGTGTTTATTTTGAGAGAGAGTATGCATACGAGCAGGGGAGGAGCAGAGAGGGAGAGAGGGGGGAGGGAGGAAGAGAGAGAGAGAGGGGAAGAGAGGGAGAGAAAGAATCTCAAGCAGGCTCTGTGCTGTCAGCACAGAGCCCGATGCAGGGCTTTATCTCACAAACTGAGAGATCAGGACCTGAGCCCGTATCAAGGGTCAGAAGCTCAACAGACTTAGCCACCCGGTGCCCTGAGGGTGTAATTTTTCACTGTGAAAGAGAAGCTGAGGTCACTGTGTATCCTCATGGGAAATCAGACCCAGAAATATGTCCAAACCCCAGGGTTACCCAAAGGCAATTAGGGAAAAGTACACAAATCAGTCTTACTGCTCTGTGGTTGATGAAGCAGAACAGAAAAGCTGTTCTTTTCTCCTTGTTTTTATTTTGGACTTTGTCACCTGATCTGATCTGATGGGCTCTTCTGCCGGGGTGGGAGAGGGATCCTCTTATTTCTCTGGTTACGTTTCACAGAAGGAGGTTCTGGCCATAGCACACAGCAGATGGAGCCTGTGGGAGCCCATGTTTGCACGCCTTGGCAGGCGCAGGTTGGGGATGGATTTTGACCTCTACCTGGCACCTGTGCCTTTTATTGCCTCCATATGTCAGGAGAATCTCACCCCATAGGAGTATTTCCACATTTCCTCTGGCCTTGAGGCCAGTTTTGGAAGCACCAGCAGAGATGTTGAGGGAGACCTTTGTGAGGGGCAGTTAAGGAGATGGTTTGAGGCTGGAGAACCATTCAGCTGCCTCTTATAGTAGCTTCACTGGGCCGGGGGCATGTCTTCAGAAAATCCATAGTTGGGCTGTATGTCTCACATTTTCTGCTCCAGTTTTTTGTTATTTTATTAAAGGCTTCATGTGCTTGGATTTTTCACATGGCAGTTGTGATATTTTTGTTGTTGTTTTTAAGAATAAAACAGTGGAAATCTAATGCAGTTACTTCAAGACACATACCGGCAAACCTTCACCAATAAATTTAAGGCCATTAAGTCAGCAGTTCTTAGGGCATCTATGGAGCACCCTGCAATGAAATGCAAAGTGTTGTATGTGTGCATGAATATGTTTTCTGAAAAGCTTTATTAGCTTTCTGCAGATTCTGATAGGCATCTGACAGCCCTTCTCCAAAGCACATCCTCTAATATGTCTTTCCCACCCTTCCTCAGACAACTGGCTTTGCTGGCTGTGTTGCTCATAGGTTTATAATTACTTAAATTGGGAGAGTTCAGGCAGAGGAGGCCTTAAAAATGGTCTCTCTTTACGGCAACATTTTGGGTCCTGCCCTCCCTCCTACCCCCCATACTCTGCTTCTGGTTCCCAGAGCAGGGCTCTGAACTAGGATGATTTTTATTCTCCTTGACTCCATGTCAGGCCTGGACTACGTGCTGAGTGACCTCCCCTCATTTAATTCTCATGAATACCCTCTCAGGTAAGTGGTAAACACTGAATGCCATGTTCAAGCTCTTCCACAGAGGAAGTGGAATGGTAGTCCCACCAGTAAAATCTGCCAGATTCCAAGGCCACTGTTCTTTCTGTACACTCAACGAACAAAACACCAACTGTCATTTTTCTCAGCACCCACCAACAAAACATCCTCCAGTTCCTCTCCCTCTTGTTCCTCCTGTGGTGCTCTAAGACACCCCAAAGCATGGATATGCCCAGGGGCCACCTTCAGCTCATCTTCCTGTGACAAGCAGAGCACTTGGCTTGTTCTTTGGGAAGTCATGGCAGAACTTTCAGAAGGTGTTTGATCCCCATCCTTTGCTGGGTTCTTCGTTCCTAGCCCAGCTGTGAGCTCCTCTAAAAGCGAAGCCTGGAAGGTATGGCCTTCTTGCCTGCTGTGGCTCAGCTGGAGAAAGAAAAAGAACAGAAATGAAGTGTTAGCAAGCAGACTCCATCTGTTATCTGGCTTTTAAAATTAGAAATAATAATTAAAGTCATCATAATTACAAGGTGATTTTAATGTAGTCACATTGGCATGAAAAATGTAAACTGTGAAGCTCAGGAATCTTAATTCTGGGAGTGTAATTTGTATGTAATGCTATGAATATCATCAATTAAAATAATAAGTTGCTGTGGCTGTGTGTTGATGGCATTCTGAGAAGGTGAAGGTATTTATTTTCCTACCGTGCCCCTTCATCCTTCTGTGATAACTGTGTAAACAGAGAATAAAACCCAGATAAGTCTCCTGAGATAGAGGTTTCAGGTGGCCTTAGCAGAGAAGACACCTAGTGTCCAGAGTGGCCGTGGGGCTCTTTGTCTGTGAAACGTGGGGATTGTTTCTTTCCACTGCTCTAGTGACTCAGTGATAGGATGGTGTTAGCCTCACCTCTGCTGTGTTTCAACCTCTTCATACTCACATTTGAGTCGCAGGACTGATGCCTGTCTGAGGAAGAATTTTTGCAGTACACAGCACAAGTCATTGAGTGTCAGAGACCATGGGAAGGTTACTTAAGCTCCCCTGAGCCTCAGTTTTCTCTTTTGAACATGATGGTATCATTTAGGATCATGGGTTGTTGAAGTCTAAATGAGCCAAAATACATAAGCACTCAGCATTGTTACGGGCACATGGGCATTCAGGAAATAAGGGACTCTTCCCTCTGCTCTCTTAACTCTCTATGTGCCCCCAACCCAAATAGAACTTTCTGGTGGGCTGGAAGTAGAGTAGGAACATTAATCTATTTCTCATACACAGTGCCAAACTTAAAAGTACATCTCTAGTTCTGGAGATGGCCAGATAACTTTATTTTGGAGTGCCTGTGTGTATGTTAATCTGTGTGTGTATGTGTCAGTCTGGTTCTGACCTAATGATGTGAAAGGCGCCTTGGTGACTTTAAGCCTTTTGACTCTGAGTGGAAGATCTCAAGGTGAGAAAAATAGAATAACATATATATTGAAGCTAGAAACCTTAGCAGCTTGTTTGCAAGTTGTTTTTTTGTTTTTTGTTTTTTGTTTTTTTGAAAGGGTAGCTTTAATTTTCAGCAAAAAGTTCTGGGTAGGTTTTATGTAGCTAGAGAGAGAATTGCATATTGAGCACTAACTATTAATGGATGAAATCTTGCCAGCTACCCTTTTATAGATCTTCTGTGTGAAACAAGGCTTCGTATAGGTTGCCAGCTAAGAATTGATCTCAGATCCAATTCCATCAGAGAAGCTTTAATATTTTTAGAAGTAACACTCAGCCTAGCACAGCATACGGTGATATGTAATACCAGCTGTTTATAAAAATCCATGTTTTAATTAATTTCTAGAAAATTCAATTGCCTTCTCTTTCCCCTATGCCTTTTGCGTAAACTGTACGAAACTGAATCAAAGTTCAGGATGTGGCCTTTGCAGAAGACTTGGTAACGAATTGTGATGTTGACTTGAGAATATGAGGATCACATGAGATGGCTGGGAGCTAGGGGACCTGGGTTCTCACCCTAGTTCTGCCTTTCATGAAGTTTGTGATATGGACCCAGTCTCAAGGCCATTCTGTGCAGTTATGAAGTAAGGGGGCTATATGATCTCTAAATCCCATCATGTTTCAACTTCCATAAATTTATTATTTTAATTTCACGATAGAAATGAAATACAGTGTTTGTAATCCTCTCTAAATTGTGATATTATATCCCTTTAGAACCATGTAGCTTGGGTAATGCTGAAGAATAGTTTGGGGAAAATGAGATTTGAAGAACCAAGATGCTGATTTTTGGCACTCTGGCACATCATGTTAAGTGAGTTGCCTTGATAAATATTCAAAGAGCATTTTTAGGTTGCCTTAAACCTATTTCTTTCCCATTTATTAAAGTTTTGCTTTTCATGATTGTCCACTGCAAGGCCACCTTCTGCATGTATCTGTAACCAGGTTTTTCAGTTCAGCAAAGTCCTATAGTCCTGTTCATTGACACTGATTTGGACTTTGAGATGTTCCCTTGAATATTTCTTTGTATATATTCTGACTTCTCTTCAACCAGTGTCTAAAGTCTGGTTCACAGACTACCTGCAGTAGAATCACCTGGAGGTGCTTGATAAAAGTGTGGATTTCTGGTTCACATCTCATTCCTCTAGGAGTCAAGTCCTTGGGGTAAGACATAAAAATGCTCATTTTTAGCAAGCTTCCCAAGTGACTCTCAAATTTTTTTAATTTTTAATTTTTTTTATGTTTGTTTTTGAGAGAGAGAGAGAAAGATAGAGAACGAGAGGGGGAGGGGCAGAGAGAGAGGGAGACACAGAAACTGAAGCAGGCTCCAGGCTCTGAGCTATGAGCGTGGAGCCCCAATGTGGGGCTTGAACTCACAAACTGCTAGATTGTGACCTGAGCCGAAGTCAGATGCTCAAATGCCTGAGCCACCCGGGCGCCCCCCAAGTGACTCTCAAATTTAAATCAGCCTCAGAATCACTGTCTTTGGGAATTTGGACTGTAGTCATGTTCTCAGGATCTAGCATATAACTAGAATTCACTGAGTATTTTTGAGCAAATGAATCCGTACAAGAGTGGGTGAGTATGTAGTAATTAGAAAACTATAAAATAGCTTTACCAGCCCATTTATAATGGAAGGCTGTGAAATAGTTGTTAAATGAATGAATGGTGTGGAAGTAAGTTTTTTCATTAATACATTTCTAATATACTACTTTTCATTCTGTAACGGTCTTCCAAAAACAATATATGTCTGTGTTAGAATATTATTGAGTGCATACTGGATGTTACTAGATGCTGCTCTGGTTGGGTAAGGTGTCTTTGGCCACTCCCTTGGTGAGACGCTATTGCAAGAGTACATGTCCTGGGTTCAGTGTTAGGAGGGCTGTCAAGCGGATTGACTGGGAGGGTCAGAATGTGATGGGTGGGTAAAACGCAGAAGGCACATGCTATGTCTCCTTGCTTTTCCTGTTGTAAAGCCTTGTGGTGGGTACCTAACATCACTAGAACTAGAGTTTAATCATGCCAAAGATGTACGGATAAAAGAAATTACTGCTAATTAGCAGTTAATGTGGAAATCAGAAGTTTCCTTCGTGCGTGTGCGCGCATACACATGTATATACACAGTATAACACTGAGAAGCTCCCTAATCTGGGAGATGGGAGATGGAGCTTGGTTTTGAGGCCCGGTTTCTGTCTGCTCTTTATGGTCAGGGTAGGGCTGGATCAGTGATTAATTCTTCAGTCATGGCCCCTTTCTCCCATAATGACTGTAGAGGCTTAGGATCCTCTAATTGTTTGGGTACTTGGGGATTCAGCATGTAAATCCAGTCAGAACGATGGAAAAGAGGTATGTAGCAATTGATTTAACTTGTGACCATTGATAGCATTAAAAAGTATCCAGAGCCTACACACGCTGTGATTGCTTGATAGTCCAGTTTCAATTTGAATTATGGCATAGAGATGGTGATTCTAGAGAAGAGTGGATGAGAGGAAGAATTGAAATGATCTTTAGCCTTATTCTTGGAAACTGTTCTGTTAACAAAACAAGCCTAGAAAGGTGAAATGTACAAACTTAATAGCTAATAATGTATACATGGGAGACTCTTCACTCTTGTCACACTTCTTCTAAGTAATTGTGTTTTGGCAGTACATTTTGTTTTTACAAAATAAAACAAAAAATTTAATAATTCATTTTGCAGAGAGCAAGGTGGATACCATCCATCTTTATCCCCCCAGAATTTGCAGTAACCCCCTCATACAATCCATGCTTATGATGTTCCTAACATGAATTTTTTTTCTAGTCTTCTGGGTCTCAGTTTTCTCATGTTTAAAATGAGAATTTTGAGGCACCTGAGTGGGTCAGTCAGTTAAACCTCCAACTTTGGCTTGTGTCATGATCTCGCAGTTTGAGTTCGAGCCCCACATCAGGGCTCTGTGTTCAGACAGCTCAGAGCCTGGAGCCTGCTTCAAACTCTGTGTCTCCCTCTCTAACTGCTCCTCCCCTGCTCATTCTCTCTCTCTCAAAAAATGAATAAACATTAAAAAAAATAAAATGAGAATTTTGTGCCACAAATTAATATCGGAGACTTCTTTCAGCTCTCATAGTTAGATTCTGGGTAGGATGCTGTTTTCAAAATGGATAATCGGTTTAATTTAGAGAATATTTTACTTTCAGTATTTTAGATCTTTTTACCTCTGACTTTTCTCAGCATCTTTTAAAAAATTATTTTATTATTTGATTTTTAAAGTTTATTTATTTATTTTGAGAGAGAGAGAGGGAGTGTGTGCACAAGCCAGGCGAAGGGCAGAAAGAAAGAGACAGAATCCCAAGCACACTCCTGTGCCATCAGCACACAGCTGGATGTGGGGCTTGAACTCACAAACTGTGAGATCATGACCTGAGCCAAGATCATGACTTGAGCCAAGATCAAGAGTCTGATGCTTAACTGAGCCACTCAGGTGCCTCTCAATATCTTTTCTTAAAAAAATTTTTTTTGCTGCCTCCATCCCTGCCCCATCCCCCTTTCCTAGATTTATTGAAAACATATTCTGAAGTTTGATTGAATTGCTGTAGGGAGGCTCTGAATATCATGTTGAATTTAGATTTTAGGTAAACTGCATTGCAAGGTTGGGCTACAGTTTCGTCAATTCCACGGAACCTTCCGATGGCAGATTTCTGTTCTGTTCTATCCCCTGTGCTCTGTTGACCAGTTCCCTCTCTGGTTTCAGGGCAGTGATGGTGACAAGTAAGAGGCCCTGCTTATATGGGAGAGTGAAGTGAACCAAGGCCCCTGGGAGCCATGGCCATAGCGTATTCCTGGTTTTGCTGTGTATGGCTTGTGTGGCACTGGGGACACCATTGAATATGTGTGTCGGTCTTTGTTTATCAGTAAAATGAGAGGGTTGTAGTAGATGGGCATTAAAATAGATGAGCTGATACTGATTTTGAGCACTTTTCTGAAGGTGACTATAGTGTCTTCTGAGTTGTCAATTTGTACTAGCTATGGCTTGAATGTAATACAAACTAATACTCTAATGCACTAAATATTGGTTATGTAAAGGTGGAATATAATAGGTGGTTCCATACTGGGTGTGCAAGATGGTATGTGGAGATGTAGGAAACAATACTAGAAATTAGTATTTCTATATTTTTCTGAAACTTAAGAAAATTATAAAATTTTTATTTTGAACTCCTATAGTAGGATCCATACAGTTTGTAAATAAATATTTGCATGCTGAAGTTTTTTACTGATTAGGATTTACATTTGGAGTTAGTAAACCAGTAGAATAGATTATATGACATTTTTGCCCAAACTAATGTATTTCAGTAGGACATTCCAGTGTCTGACTGTTAAGCAATAAGGTCTTCTACCTTTCCTTGTGAAAGACTATGAAGTAGAATAATTTTTTGAATGTGTTCTATTCAACAAACCTTTATTGATGAACACTTACCTTGGGGTGTGTTGAGAGGCAAGTAGGTTTTAGGGATGGTATCTTTGCCTCCATAGCATATAGTTAAAATAAAAACAACAGCTTTAATGTTCTAACACCCTCTCTTGTTCAAGGCTTTGTGTTTGCCATGATCTGTTTGGTGAATCTTGGCCATTCCAATTGTTCCTGCTTATTTTTCTCTTGCTGTCCTTTTCTGGGGCTTGTTATAATGTTAAACCCACAAAACAAGACTTCTAGCAGCTTTGTAGATGGAAATATAAGGGCTTAATTTGATATCCTGAAGAAGATAAAGCCCTGCTGTACTGGATGTTCACATAAGCTGGTCTGGGTGGTGCTGTTGGTAAGTCAGCACTTTGGACACACTAGGGTTAAGAGTTTTGAATAGCACCCTAAGTATAGGATCTTGGGTTATGTGGGGCCTTAAAACATCCTTTGTTCTTTTTATTTATTTTGAGAGAACATGGGTGTGAGCATGAGGAGGGGAGGGGGGCAGAGAGAGAATCCCAAGCAGGCTCCATGCTGTCAGTGCAGAGCTCGATGTGGGGCATAGTCTCATAAACCACAACATCATGACCTGAGCCAAAATCAAGAGTTGGACACTTAACTGACTGAATCACCCAGGTGCCCCAAAACATCCTTTAGTCTAACCCACTTTTCACTGATCTCTGCAAACACTTTACAGTTTTCATACTTCTTCCTGAGAATGAGCTTTTTAATTTCCCAATCTATACCTGGAGGTGACTTACTTTGAAAAGCAGAGAGGTTGGCTTTGTTGATGCCTTTAGAGCTGTTGCTTATTGACATGTTCATGTATGATTTGAAATCAACCTTAAAAATGTCAGTATGTTTTAGTTTTGAAATGTATCCGATAATTCTTTTCTAGGCCTGTTAAAATCTTATTATTATTATTATTATTATTATTATTATTATTTGGTGGGGGGGGAAGGAAAGGCATTTTCTTTTTAGGTTGTTTTAAAAAAGATTTTTGTAGAGCTTAAGACTGTCTTCACTCCGTACAACATTGTTTTCTCTATATATTTATAGGAAAAAGGATCAATGAAAGAGTTAAAACATTAATCAGTGAATGTCATTTACTCTCAACATTGGCCTAAAATTGGCTTTGCTTTAGGAAACAGCTTTTAAATTGATCAAAACTTCACAAGCATCATGGAAGCATTAAAAAATGGACAGGTGTTCTGTGTCATGAACAACCTACCTAACCTGTCTGGAATTCCCAACATTTTATCCCATACCAAAACTCCTTCCATCTTTGCAAACAGTATCCTATCTCACTTTTCAGCTTGGTATTTTGTGTAAGGAAATGTTATGATGCCCAACAGTGTGTTAGAGCCATTCCATTTTCCATGTTGACCGTAACTCTGAAAAATGACCTCCTTCACCAGAATCATGCCACAGTACAACTTCTAGTAGTTTAACTGTTCTTAGAATGTTAAAGGAAATGCAACCTTATCTTTTGGTCCAGGAAGATTATTTTTCCCATTAGTGCAAGATGACTGCACAGAGTGTATAATCTTGACATCAAGTCAAATATTTACATTATACTGGAAAACAATTCAAAATAGACATTTAATTCAAGTATCGTTTCTCTTGTGTCCACTGAACTGGCACTAGTTACGTTTGGCATAGTCTGTAAAGCCAGAACCAAAATTAAGGCCAATTGTCTCTGTTGTTGAAACAATTGTGTGCACTGCATTTCCTGTGTGATTTTGTGTGTGTGTGTGTGTGTGTGTGTGTATTTAAATTCATGGTATCTACTCTAGGGTGTTGGACACTAGAGCAAAAAAGAGGCCTTCAGTCACTCGTGCATGTGAATGTGTGTTATTGCTCAGTTTCTTCTGTTTTGCCTATAGTAGAAAGCCTGCTCTAACTTGCTGATTGCCTGGAAGAAGAAAAATTCAAAGATGGACAGTTAAGACCATATCACAGCTTTGACACTTTCAATAATATTTTATTAATAAATAAGCATTTATAACTGAGTAAGCATTGCTAGTAAATAGAGAATGGTTGGGATATGGCCATCACATTCAGGCCAAAACAGATCATTCTCAAATTTCCAGTCTTATGTAAGAGGTGCTTTGCAACTCTGGGGGCCCCCTCCCAACTCCCACAGCCTCTGCTCATAGCTCCCGTTTAGCACTTACTGCACTGTTTATTATCTGTGGATTTGTCTGTGTTATTCCCTCAGTTGTGAACTTCCCAAGGCTGGAACTGTGTCTCAACAAAAGAATGAATTCATGTAGAAGACTGCATTCCACACTGGCCTTCCTAAGATCAGAGAAATAGTGGAAACCATGTGCTTTATGGATACAGAAAGAGTTTGTTTACAAACTGTGCACCTTTTGACAAGTGTCTTCTCTATTTTTTTAATTAAAACATTTAAAAAATACTTATTTTTGAGAGAGAGCGAGCGAGCATGGGGGAGAGGCATAGAGAGAGGGAGACACAGAATCTGACGCAGGCTCCAGGCTATCTTAGCACATAGCCCGACGTGAGGCTCGGACTCATGAACCATGAGATCATGGCCTGAGCCAATGTTGGACGCTTAACCGACTGAGCCACCCAGGTGCTTCTCTCTCTCTCTCTCTCTCTCTCTCTCTCTCTCTCTCTTTTTAGAGAGAGAGAGCGAGCATGAGGAGGGAAGGGACAATTTGAGATAGAGGGAGAGAGAGAATCTTCCCCAGAGCCCAACACGGGGCATGATCTCATGACCCTGGGATCATGACCTGAGCTGAAATCAAGAGTCGGACACTTAACCGACTGAGCCACCCGGGTGCTCCAACAAATGTCTTCTCTTTTGTAAGCTTCAGCTTCCTTATCAATTAAATTGGAATAATAACCTCAGAAGTCATCGTTAATGTCTTCAGAACCACCTCGGTGGTTGTTTTGCGGGAGTTGGAGAATGTAACGAAGTGCCTTGCACACTGCTTGTGGCACCAGGAGGTGCCCAAATGGTGTTTGTTACTCATGTCATTACTCAACTTCCATTCCTCCCTGAAGCTTACCTTTTGATCTTAAAACACTGATTTCATGGGACTGATGTTTTTCAAGATGTCCTAGAGAAGCCCTCCTTATTTTCTCGATTCCAAGCACATTTTTCAAGTCAGGATAAAAAAGTCATTATGTATTGGCTGTTTACTTGTTTATTCATCCATTGTACAAATATTTTATTGAGTGTTTCCTGCATTTTAGGGCTGCAGATATGAAAACGAACAAAATGGATCAATTCCCTGTCCTAGTGGAGCCTCTCTGTCATAGTAAAGACAGACAAGAGTCAGCAAGTAAATGAAAGCAGTTTAGTTGTAAAAATTGCCATGCAGAAAACCAAATGATGGTGAGAATGGCCCTTTGAGAAGGTGACCTGAGCTGAGAGAATGAGACAGTGCCACCATGTGTCTCTTCTTTGTGACTCTGGGAGACCTGCAGAATAAGGACCTCTGCCATGTGGGCTCAGCCTGAACCACCCCACTCTGGTCACCTGGTCCTTTGAACCAACCTCAACAGGTGGATGGGCCTCCCTTCAGCTAGGCTGCCACCCTCTCTCTTCTAGCTAGTGTGATCCTACTAACCACCCTTCCCCATCAGTCAGTCAGTTCTCCCCTCCAGACTGGGGGTGGGAGGGCATCTGGCTTCTCTCATTTCCTTGGCTCTCAAATTTCATGGACATCAGAATCTCCAGGGGTTTCTCAGAACTGCATTGCTGGGCTCCACCTCCAGAGTTTCTGATTCAGGTAGGCTTGAGAATTTTAATTTCTAGCAAGTGCTGGTTTGCAAGCTCCTCTGGAGATTCCTGGGTATAATCTGAAATCATTCCCCATATGCAGAGGATAGAGAGAGACTGAAGAAAGAGCTGGCCACTCCAGATTGTTAGGGAGTAGGTTTAACAAGCAAGAGAACTTACATGTGAGACTTGTCTCAGCAGCCACAGGATGAGTAGATCTCTACTCCACCCCCCAATTCTAAAAGCTTATGTACAGGAGGTCTTAACTGGGTTCATTCATGTATACCACTCAGATGGTCTCAACACCACGTCACTGTCTAAAGGTTGCATCCTTGGAGCAGCTTCTGGGAGCAGGAAAGGCAGGTGGAATGCACATTCTAAAGACAGGAGAGGAGGTGAAGAGCCTTAGATTGCTGGGGTCCAGCTCATGGGTCTACCAGTGGTCGTGTCGCCTCGAAAAGCAAGTTCTCAGGTGAGGTTGATGCTGCTGGTCTAAGGATCACATTTTGAGGGCCGCTAATAGCTTTTTGCCCTTAGACAAGTAAGTTTATGTATTGTATCCATTTGGTTTATCTGTAAAATACAGACAGAACTTACCTAGTGCCTACTGTATTCTGGGCACTGTGATAAGTGAGAATATATGTTATGTTATTAATATTTATAATAATCATTTGAAATAAGTATTATCCTTTTCCCCTGTGCTACCAGTGAACACACTGAGAGGTGAAGCTGGTGTTTGAACATAGGCAGTCTGGCTCCATAGTCTGTGCTTTTAACCACTAGGTGAAAACAGAGGTAGTGGTTGTGTCTCCCCCCTAGGGTTTTCTCTGATGTTATATGACATAGAGTGGACTGACGTGTGTGTGTGTGTGTGTGTGTGTGTGTGTGTGTGTGTGTGTTTAAGGTCTCCTTTCTTATTCTTATTTTCGTATGTAAAAATGAAGGCTAATTAGTCATTAAGCCCACTGGTGTGTTAAAACACTGGCTAGAAAGTGACTTTTTGGCAGGAGTGGCCACCATCCAAGTGTAGTTATGTCACAGTGGGTCTATAAAGGTGAGTTGAATAAAGGTGTGAATTCTGAATTGTGGGAATTGAAGTGTAATCATTGCCATTTTCTCTCGTGACATTGGTGTAGATTTTGATTCTGAGCTTTCCTGAACAGGACACAAAAAGCATGAACTAGAAAAGAAAATGGTGAAATGGACTTTGTCAATTTCATTACTTTTGTATCTTTCAGAGGACACCTGGGGCAGCAGGCCATAGACTTGGAGAAAATATCTGTAAAACATAAATCTGGTAAAGGGCTTATGTTCAGAACACATAAACAACTTTTTGTATGAACACAATGATAACAACAACAACATAAGAAGACGGGAACCCAATTAAAACTTGGGCAGAAGATTTGAATAGGCATGCCATAAAAGAAGATACACAGATAACCAGTAAACCTATGAAAAGGTGTACATTGTCACTAGTTGTCAGGGAAATGCATATCAAACCCACAGTGAGATAGCACTCATGCCCACTAGATGGCTGAGTTAAGAAGACTAACAACAGCCAGTGTTGGTGAGGAGGTAGAGCATCTAGAAGCCTTATGTGTTGATGGTGGGAATACAAATTGGAAGACAGTATTGCAGTGTCAGGATTATAAAGTTAAACATGAATTTGCCATATAACTCAGCAGTCTGAGTTCTTGGTATGTCAAAGAGAAATGAAAACAGGTCCATAAACACTTTCATGTGATTCGTTATTCATGTGATTTCATTATGATTCGTAATAGTACCAAATTGGACACATCCTAAATGTTGCATGTCTGTATTATGCAATAGGAATGAAAAATAAAAAGGAACAAAATATTAGTATATGCAGACACATGTTGAATTTTAATGAATGTTTAAAAAATTATGCTGAGAGGCCAAACTCAAAATAATATATACGGTCTGATTCCTTCTGTATCAAATTGTAAAATTGGCAAAACTAGTAATAGAAAGCAGGTCAGTGGTTGCATGTGCTAAAAGTTGGGGACGTTGTATCTACTGCAAACGAGTACCAGAAAAACATTTTAGGGTGGTGGTATGGTTATAATTTAAATGTAGTGGAGGTGATAAGGTTGCATACAATAATAACATTTGTCACACTGTACAATTAAAATTTTATTGTAATTCATTTCAGTTGCAATTAACTTGGAAAATTATAACTCAAGAAAGTATGAATGTTTTAAAACATTTAAAAATATACATAGCCTCTGCCAGCTTATCTTATTTGCTCCTACCAGTGAAGCATTTTGCTGTTTCTTTTTTTTTTTTTTTTTTTTTTTTAACTTTTTTCAATGTTTATTTTTGAGAGCGAGAGAGAGACAGGCAGACTGCAAGCGGGGGGAGGGGCAGAGAGAGAGGGAGAGATGGAATCCAAAGCAGGCTCAGGCTGTCAGCATAGAGCCAGACTTGGGGCTTGAACCCATGAACTGTGAGATCATGACCTGAGCCAAAGTTGGATGATTAACCCACTGAGCCACCCAGCGCCCTCTGGCTGTCTTTCTTAGTTAAGTGTGGTAATAAGGGATTATTCTTCAACATGTTATATTCTTATTCTTGTACTAGTCATTGTATGAGTAGAGAACTTGGAACGAGGTTACTTTTTTCCTTTCTTACTCTTTATTTTTAAAAAAGCATATAATCCAATTTGTTGGCCTTTTACTATTTTTTTTTCACGAGCATTATTTCCACTTACTATGAAAAAGGACAGGTTTACAGTACACATTTTCTGTTTTGAACTACAGAGCTTGTACTTCACAATGTTAAACTAATGACATTTGTGTTTATTTCAAAGTGCCTCTCTCAGCCGGTTTTCTCATCTGTGAAACAGGCTGAGTAGTGCCCACCTTGCACTACTATGCACTACTATGCTATGAATGTGAACTGAGACCATCTAGCAGATGCTCTCAGCAGGACCCGTGGCTTTCCTGTTTCCTTGTAATGCACTCCTTACAGTTTCCTCAGGGCCAAGGCCTGAGAGAGTGTTGGAAGATTATTTGAAATGTTTACTTACTGTGACTGTGACTATTTTACTTAGTCATTACTTACTGTGCCCTTGAAATGAAGACCAAATTATGCAAATATTCAGATCAGTTTTAATATATCATAGAGGCCTCATAGAATATTTTTTTCTTTCAGCATGTTGCCTAATGTAGCATAATAGCATCAGATTTCAGCTTTTTCACTTAAATTCTAGGGAAGAAAGTAAATATAGAAAACCTTTAGAGATTGTCCAAATTTATACATTAATTCTAGATCAAATAGTGGAACTGAATTTAGATACGGAATTATGTAATCCTTTTGATGATAAAATGAAAATTTCTGTTTGGTTTTTACCTGGATGAGTTCATTTTTAAAAATGGTTATTTTAAGCTTTTGTAAAAGAGCCTTTTTAGGGGTAGATGCTGATTCTTTTATCAGTTTTCTAATATTCTAGTCCCTGTGCTTGAATTGAATATTACATTTTCACCTCATAACAGCCAGTAGTGTTTGCTAGCAAATCGTTTTCAGTTCCTCAGAGGTTAAACTCAGTCCCTGTCTCCCCACTGCTTCTTGAGGCACATGCAGCTTATGGTAGCGGGTGGGAGGGGAAACGTGTCTGTGAGGTCCACCCAGAAACGTTTTGAATTCAGATTCCTATTTTCTAATGACCTGAAGTTAACCGGGCACAAACTGCTTTTCTAAATTGACTTGTAAAGAAATTTATTTTGAGAAAAGATGGACTATTTTCTAATCATTAAGGTACTTTTGTTTGTTTCTCCAGTGTGCAAAAACACTATGTCAGATACTGTGGGGAAAGACTCAAATGAATAATAGCCAACACTCAGCAAGTTCTCGGTGGGTGCCAGATGCTGTGCTAAGTGCTTTATGTGGGTGATTTCATTTAGTGTTTACAACAGTTCTCTGAAAGAGCTCTTGTTAGTTACACACGCACGCACACATGTGCACGCGCACATACACCCGCACACAAACTCTTCATCACTTGAGGAACGTGCTGTTGTAGGGAGATGCAAACAGGGGAACTGGGATTCAGATTCAGACCACAGACCTGGTGTTCTCAAGTCCTACAATTAACAACTGTGGCCTCACCTTCCTTATCTATAGAATGGGGATAATGCGAGCATTAAATACGGAAAACACTTGGTATCGCGTAGAAGTACTTAATGGTAGCAGCTGTTAATGGCTACCATTCAGGTGGGATTGTAAGGACTAAAACGGAAAATGTGTATGAAGCACTTAGTACTCACTGTGTCATGTATGCACTCAAAGAGGCGTCCTTTAAATTGGACCTTGAAGATTGACAGCGTTTTTATACAGGGAGATCAGCGCTTGAGGGAAAGAACATGATCAAGATTAGGGGAGTGCAGGAACATAGGTATTGAAGTGGGATTGAGGGCTAGGAAATATTCAGTGTAGCTACATTAAGGTACTGAGGAAGAGTAGAAAGCTGAATAGCAATTTGGGGCCAAATCATTAAAGATGAATGCCAGGCAAAGAAGTTTGCCTTCATCCTTCTTTAGGAAGGCCAGTATGCCTATTTAACTTGCTCAGAAATACACAGTATTTATTTCTTAGCATTGGTAACTTAATAGCTTAGACACTTGAGAAGGAGAATTCCTTTGGATTATCTTTTTTTTTTCCTTCAGTTTATTTACTTATTTTTTTTCAATTTTTTTTAACGTTTATTTATTTTTGAGACAGAGCATGAACAGGGGAGGGTCAGAGAGAGAGGGAGACACAGAATCTGAAACAGGCTCTAGGCTCTGAGCTGTCAGCACAGAGCCCGATGCGGGGCTTGAACTCACGAACTGTGAGATCATGACCCGAGCCGAAGTCGGACGCTTAACTGACTGAGCCACCTAGGCGCCCCTGTTTACTTATTTTGACAAAGAAAGAGAGTGTGTGTGAGCAGGGGAGGGGCAGAGAGGGAGAGAGAGAGAGAGAATCCCAAGCAAGCTCTGCATGGTCAGTGTAGAGCCTGATGCAGGACTTGAACTCACAAACCATGAGATCATGACCTGAGCTGAAATCAAGAGTCAGATGCTTAACCAACTGAGCCACCCAGGTGCCCCTTAAAAAATTTTTTTTTTTTTTTTTACTGTTCATTTATTTATTTTGAGAGAGAGAGTAGGGGAAGGGCAGAGAGAGGGGGAGAGGGAGAATCCCAAGTGGTGCTCATTCCCATAACCATGAGATTATAACCTGAGCCAAAATCAAGATTCTGATGCTCAACCCACTGAGCCACCCAGGTGTCCCTTGTTGGTGTTATTTAATACATTCATTTTCCAAAATGTACTAAGATAGTGCCTTGATAGAATCAAAGCTGCTATGAAAATGAACTGTTGGCTTCTTTCAAGTAGCTTCTCAGGGTTCTAAATTGTTATGTTGACAGATCCAGATACTGTTTCAAGTCTGTCTTTAAGTATATCTGTTATGTTCAAAACAGTTTCCTGTGATAGTTTGGTTTCATTCAGGTTGAAATGATGGTAAGTCCTAGAAAGAGGTGACAATGTAGATTACAAATGAGAACCCAGAAGAAAAGAATTGTGAACTGGTCATCACATCAACCAACCTTCTTTCAACTGCAGTGAAATCTAGTTACAAAAAGCACTACTTTATCAAAGATTTTATTTTACTCTGAGTGTAATTGTGTTTCCTGTGTTATATGGCATGTGTGTTTAAAAATCGACCTGTCAGAGTGGGCTTTTATGCTTTTTTCTCTTAACTCAGTTACATTCATTATAGTGTTCTATAGTATATATTTTTAAAGGCAGAATTACAACCATATTTTGAGTTTGACAACTTATTTTACCTCACAAGTACTGCATTCTGATTTGGTCAAAAGGTCTCTGTTTTCAGTATGATTTAAATGAAAAAATAATTAATAGTTGTATGATAAAGCTAAATCTGTAAGTTACCAAATGTGTGATATTTGAAAAGGCACTGGGGAATGCCATAAAACTTTTCTACTTCAAATGAAAAGTAAATTAGCTTTCTGTGTGCCTATCGAACTTACATAAGTGAGTTCGGTTCATTAGACTTAGCTCAAATGAGGCAACACAAAGTTTTCTTTTAATAAAAACATATATAAGGCATCATTTCAGGCATAAGGAAAATAATGAATGTTTTTAGTTATTTTGAGTAAAAAATTTGTAATACTGTTTTTCTTAGTAAAGTTGGGGTACTTTTTCTGTTATGCTGGAATTCTGAGCAGATAAGCATTTCAAACCAATTTGTTATACATCTGTTGTAACAGAGAGAAATGGAGAAGAATCACAGTGAACAGTTTTTACAGGTTTGTACCAAAATGTATTTAACCTATCCAGTGTTTGGCCCAGAAAAATAATGTAGAATGACTCATACTTTAAGTTAATCTAAAAGAAAAGCCTCATATCCACTTATTTTTATGTAGTGTCCCACACATTTCTAAATATATTGACAACAGTATCTTTCCTGGAGAGAGTAAAATTTACTTCATACCAGCTCTGATTAGAACTTTAAAGCCAAATTGAGGTGGTGTTATTTTTATTCAGATCAACTCCATTATGGAATAAAATAATGCACGTGTGTATTGATATAGAAAAAGTAAAACGTGATTACTGCTAGGAGTTTTACTTAAACTAGGAATAAATGACATCCTTATAAACAATTTGAAGTACACAAAAGAACATGAAATACGGCCTGTGGGTTCCTCACACCTTAATCATCAGGTCACTCTTAACAGATAGGTTGAAAGGTATTTGAGGTGACACCTATTTAATGTTTTCATAGTTAACTAACTGAAATGTATTTTTGTAAAGTCCTAGGTAAATGGTAATATAAAGGAAAAAGCAGACCTTACTACATTATAGAATCTGGTTCTATTTGGAATATATTAATATATGAGCTTGCTCATGTTAATTCTTGATTTTAAAGTGTCTTGAGCTTTTCCTCGATTGCATAGGCGTTTTATGGAATTCACGGTTTCCCCCAGTTACTGTTCAGGTTACCCTGATGTCCTAATTATAGAGCCTTAAGAAATCCCTCAAACCTGAATTCTGAATGACCTCAGACTTTTTCGCTGATTCTCCTCTTGTCCGTGTGTGTGTGTGTGTGTGTGTGTGTGTGTGTGTGTGTGTGTGTGTGTGTGTGTTAGGAAGACACACAGAACATGTATTTTGTTTCTTGACTTTGCTTCTTGATTTTTTTCATTAGTATTTTATGTTCTTACTTACTAGGACGTAACTAATTTTAATGGCTTTTGCTTTTTATTTTCTTCCTCCAAAATATCTTAGCTATCATTTTTTTTTCCCTTGGTATATATTTTTAGAATTAGTTTGTCAAGCTCTCTCAAATTCCTGATGGGATTTTATAAGAAGTGCATTGATGTTATAAATTAATTTTAGAGAAACTTGACATCTTTAAAATGTCAACTTGTTGGGGCATCTGGGTGGCTCAGTCAGTTAAGCATCTTACTTCAGCTCACGTCATGATCTCACGTGCAGTTTGAGAGTTTGAGCCCTGCATTGGGCTTTGTGTTGACAGCACAGAATCTGCTTCGGATCCTCTGTCCCCCAATCTCTCTGCCCCTCTTCCTGCTCTCTCTCTCTCAAAAATAAACATTAAAAAAATAAAGTAAAATAAAATAAAATGTTAACTTGTCTCTTTGCATGAGCATCTTTTCCCTCCCATTTATTCAGAGACTTTTACATGTCCTGTAAGGTCTTAATGTTTTTTAGTTGAGAGTCTTGGGCAACCTGTGTTAGGTTAATTGCTAGATATATTGTCTTTGGTGCTGTTACAGTAGTACATTGTTTTCCTATTTTCAACTTGATGGTTTCAGTGCACAGGAGTATTATTGATTTATATATATTGTTTTTCTTGACAATTTTACAGAGCTCTGCCATTAGTTGTCCATTATCTTGTTATTCCACTTTGTTTTATTTTTAGTGGTCTGTGGGTGGTGTGTTCTTTTGGCTTTTATCTCTAAAGAAGTCTTTATTTAATAAGATTTTTTGCTGGGTAAAAAAATTTTAGCTTGATTTTTCCTTTCAGTACTTTAATGCTATCATTTTCATATTTCCTGTATTTTCTCAGCTTCAATATTGATATTAGTTATTTTAAATTATTTTTTAATGTTTGTTTATTTTTGAGAGAAAGGACAGAGTATAAGTGAGGGAGAGGCAGAGAGAGAGGGAGACACAGAATCTGAAGTAGGCTCCAGTCTCTGAGCTGTCAGCACAGAGCCTGACGTGGGGCTCAAACTCATGCTTGGTGAGCTCATGACCTGAGCTGAAGTCGGACGCCCAACCAACTGACTGAGCCACTCAGGCACCCCACTTGTTTTAAATTCTTATTCTCTCTGCTTCCTCACTCAGTGGCCCAGTAGTTCTTTTTCCTCTATTTTTATTCTGTCTTTACCTGGATTTTGCTTTTTCTTATGGTGTGAGGCAAGGGCCTTTGCCTTCTGTCTCTTATCAGTCTTGAGTGAGGCAATTCACAATTATTACACTTAAAAACACCACTTGATATTTTACTAATCAACTCTGTTTTTTTCCAGTTCGTTGATTTCTGCCCATATCTTTATTCCCTATATTCTTGGTTCTGGCTTTATTTTCTTGGTTTTGTCCTCCTTAATGAATTAAGCTAATGGCTGCTTTTTATTTTTATTTTTTGTTTTTTTATTTTAAAACATTTTTTTTAACGTTTATTTATTTTTGAGACAGAGAGAGACAGAGCATAAACGGGGGAGGGTCAGAGAGAGGGAGACACAGAATCTGAAACAGGCTCCAGGCTCTGAGCTGTCAGCACAGAGCCCGACGCGGGGCTTGAACTCACGGACCACGAGATCATGACCTGAGCTGAAGTCGGCCGCTTAACCGACTGAGCCACCCAGGCACCCCTAATGGCTGCTTTTTAAATCTTTATTTTTTATTAAAGGCATTTAGAGCTCAAAATCTCCTGCTATTATTGTTTTAGGTGCATAGGTTTTGGCATGAGATCTTCCCTTGTTAGGCTGTAAGGATTTTAGTTCCCTTCAATTTGTCTTCCTGAAATCACATTATTATTTTTACATATGTTATATCTTGGATATGTGAAATATTTGCTAGTTATCCTTTATTATTTGTTTCCACCTTTATTATATTGAGGTAAAAATGTCATTTGATTTTTGGGGGGTAATTTTTTGATTATGGTCTTGAATGATCAAGTTCTGTGAATAGTGTTTAAAACAAATACTCCGTGTTTCTAAAGTTGTATGTGTTATTAATTAGTATATGTATATTTTTTCTTTCATTTCTGAGATAAGTGTGTTAATATTATATGTATATTTTTTATCATTTATTTAAATCTTCTGTTTGCTTCTGTGGGGGAGCATATTAGCCAATGAAAATAGTTGGTTTATCTATTTATCCCAGTGTTTATCTATTTATCAGTCACTTGTATTCTTAGGTGTTTTGTGGATACATTTATATGTACATATATCTCTGATGTGTTTTGTTCTGTATTAGTCCTTTGATAAGTAGGTAAATTCTCCTCTTTGTCCTTTAGGACTTTAAATTCTCTTCTGTCTGATAGTAAAATTGCTATACTGGTTTTCTTCCATTTCATGCTTCTCTAACATGTATTTTGCATACCTTAATGTTGACTGTTTGAGTCATGATTTTTCAAAAGGCCAATCTGAGAGTCTGTCTTTTGGTATTCAGTTTTATCAACTTACTTTTATTATGTTTACATTTCTATCAGGTTTTTTTTTTTTTTTTTTTGCCATTTTCATTTGTGTTTTCTCTTTACCAGGGCTGTTTTCTTTCTTGCTTGTTTTCTTGCATTGCTTTTTTACTTTCTAAATGGCAACTCTTTTGATCCCATGTCTTACTTTTAACCCCAGTTCTTAGAAATTCTCGACTGTTATTTTTTTAGTTTTCTTCCCCATCTGTTCACTTTTCTGTATTCTTCTGCCTCTTCTAAACTTCTGTCTCTAAGCCTCCAAATCTCATATATCTTATTTCTTTCTCTTCTTCCTCCTTTATGGATGCCATCTGGAGAGTTCCTTGGGCTCTTATTCTCTGATATTGTATTGATTGTTTGGGCTGTTGTCACAAGCTTAGGTTCAGTCACAGTGCTTAGGTTCCTCAGATACCTTATAATTTTCTCTGAACTCAGTTTTAGTTACTCTGGAATTGTTACCTGCCTTGGTAGTGATGTCTACTTGAAACTAGAAAACTTTGATGGAAAAAAGGGGAGGAAAATACAAGAAAAGGTCATTATAGGCCAATGAACAGAGATGTAGAAAATCTATACATGATATTAGCTAACACAATCCTCTTGTGTTTAACAGAGCAAAACTAATAATATATCCTGACCCAATAGTGTCTCAGGGTGGGTTGCTCCACAGTGTTTTCTTATTGACATTTTTCAGTGACAACTTAGCTCGAGAACCACTTAACCTTTCTCTAAGTGAAAAATTAAAACCCTCTCTGAAGCAGGAGTTGTGTGACTCTTTGGGAAAACTTGTGTGGAATTAGGTTTGTCCAGAAGGAAGAAAAGGGAGAAGAAAAGAGAATTCTCACTAAGTGAGTTCTTTCTTTGTGGTAAAGGCACCATCCCACAGTATTTTAATTACAGTAGAAATCCTGTGAGGGATAAGTAGCTACCATTCCTATTTTACAAATAAGTCTTGACAAAATAATGGACTCAATGACCTGGAAACAGAAACTGGAAGATCACCAGCTTTAGATGCTCTTGAAAAGAGAAACATGCAAAAGTCATACTGCTGGAGATCATGCATATAACTGTGTATGATGTGTGGGATGGGATAAAGAAAGACCAGTATGTTCAAATGACTTGTTGCTCAGAGGAACTTAATTTCCAGATGGAAGCCTGAAGGGTGAAAGTGGTCCAACTTGAAGGCAATGAATTGGGCAGGTGCTATGACAGAATAGATTAGATATTTCCTTGGTGGATCTTCATGGGGGCAATTCACAAGAGGCTGATATGGAGGGTACATAATAACCCAGCTTCAAGTAGGTAGAAGTCATCAGCTTTATAACAAAAGAAATGACGAGAAAGGGTTTTTTTTTTTTTTTTTACCCTGAGAAAAATAGTTGTGCAGTGTATTCACAGAGCCAGGCTTCTGTCATTATTCATTCTGCATTTTAAGCTTTGACTTCTCCTTGACTCTAATTAGCAACTAGTTGTTAGAAGGTGTCAAGCCAAGGAGAGAGCTAGGAGGCTGTGGAATGACAAGAAATCCAGTGTCAAATGAGAATCCTTTTCTCTGTCAGAAGAAAACCAGGCTGGAAAAATTAATACTTCTCTGCCAACCCACAACCCCTGCTGCTGATAATGCTGATAAAGCATTGTCCTTTCTCTGTGCTTTTGTTCTTGTATCATTCATACTTTCTCTTTACTATGGTGATTTTAATGTATCTCTCTTGTGGGTTTCTGGGCTGCTTCCCCTAAAAAACTTCACTCCAGAAGAGAACGAAGATTGTGTGTGTGTGTGTGTGTGTGTGTGTGTGTGTGTGTGTGTGTGTGTGTGTGTTTGTTTCCTGTGTGTTTAGTGAAATTTTGTTATACAGGTGAATGGATAAGCAGTAAATGAAGATGTAGCAGTAGATACGAACCTTGCCTTTTGACTAGGCAGTGGAGGTTTTGGTGGTTTTTAATTTATTTATAAGTGAGTTCTGTCCCTGAGCCTGTCGCCTGTCTATAAGGCAAGTTCAAAAGTGTAGAGTGTAGATCAGGACTCAGAATGAATAGAATTTAATGATGAAAGTAAATAGATAATGTCTAGGAATCTCATAAGAAATAACAAGAAAACCTTTGGAAAAAAAATTTGTGAAAATAAATGTAGGTAAACATGAGTTTAATCACCACTGACCATACTAACCAGTAGATAGTGTGAATGAGAAGTAGTAAGCGGAAGGGTATGAGCACACATTATTTTGTGACAAACGTATAATATCTTCTTACAAGGCTACTTTAAGTCTGTAATAAGTAGAGAAAATGAAGTCATAATAAAAAAAAGAAAAATAAGCGGGAGTGGTAACATGTGGACATTTTCCATCTAAATTGTTACTTTTAATGACAATGGCCTGCTGCTCCTGCAGGATGTGATAGGACCTCTGCAGTGAGATTGAATGGGTCCCGGAAGAAGCTGTGGTTTAGTGCTCTGCAGATGTTCATGGATCAAACAATTTTTTGCCTTTCTGTGAAAAACCCCTCAGGAGAGGGAGGTGATGAAGAGGAATTGGATCAGCATGCATTTTCCTTTTTCTCTGGAAATGCTTTGGACACCTAAGAGGCTTTAAGCCAGGGTCTTTGAGTGGAAAGCTATAAAGGGTAGAAGAGAAATCACAACGCAACAGGGCAGAAGACTACAATTGATCGTAAAATCAGTATCTAGATGATGTTTCATTGCCTTGTCTTTCAGAATTCATGGAGCACTTCCTTTCTGCAACAGCTGTAGAAGGGTTGACAGCAAAGAGCACACATCCAGGCTTGCTTCCCTCCGTCTCTCCAAGCCCCCCTCTGCTGTAGGGACGTTGGGTGTTTTACTACATCTCTGCTTTGCCTCCCTGATCATGCAGCTTGAGAAGTAGGATCTGAATCTAATAAAACACACGTGGCATGACTTTGTATTTCAGACTATGTATTGTATGAGGGATTGATTCATGTACCCTGTAAACTGAATCTGAATAGGCATTTTCCAAAAGTGATTTAAGGAGAAATTTGTTTTACATTGCACCTTAATTACCTAAAACCACACAAAAAAACCCAAATAGCATTCATTTAAACATACTATTTACATATTGAGCCTGTGTACATATACTGCCAAAGGGAGGACAAATGAAATGTTTTGAAATGGTGCTTGAAGCACTTTTTCTTTATTTTTCATATCAACTGACCTTGTTGCTGGTTCTAGTCTGTCTACCTCCTCTGGCCTTTAGCCCCACGCACAGCTTTGGAGCACATGGAACATAACTGAACCATGTGGTGTGAACCTGATGATCTGAGGGTCACTATCCCTGGCTGCTTGCCTTCAGCCGGAGACTCCTCCCTAAGTCAGTCCCTGCCTGCTAGATTGCCAGAACAAGGTAAAGCTGGGGGTGGGGTGTCTTCACAGGGATCTGCATCTTTTGACCTAAAGAAAAGTACTGTTAAAAAACCCAACCTGGCACATTTTTCGGTCAGGATTAGATTAGAAATTGGCTCAACTCTTCAGTTCTCTGTTTTAGTGCCCTAACATCCTTTAGGAAGTAAAGTATGGGTATGTGTAAATAAGCTCTTTCTTCTACCCTATGTGCTGGTTTCTAGTAATTACACTTTTATTCTGATAAAGTTTTTGGTTTATCTACATGAAAACTATATGCATACTCTGACTAGGGCTAAAAGTGTCCATAATCAACATATAAAAATTTAAATTTGGAGTATCTGCAGATACTCTGCTATCAGCTAAGTTTAATTTCAGAAGCAGTTTATACTACTATAGTGGTACTTTAACCCTCAGCATGTCTTGGAGGTAACATCAGTCTTAATTTCACAGGTCAATGAATTGCGCACTACAAAGGAAATGGGTTCTAATCATGCTGATTTTATGGTGATTTGTTTCCTATGCGAAATACACTTATATAATAATTTGAGGGGAGAATATGGACTAGAGAAAATTTGTGATCACATTCTAGATTCTGCTATAGAAGTTGAAAATTCCTCAAAGATAAGTTTAAAACTGATGTTCTTTGGATGAACAGTCCTTGTGATCTGCCTGGAAGCTTTAGTCACGTGGCTTTTATGGTCATTAAGCTAGTTTGCTTTTTTTTTTTTTAATGGTTATTTATTTTGAGAGAGAGAGCAAGTGGGCATGGGAGGGGCGGGGGGGGGGGGGGCGGCGGAGAGCGAGAGAAAGAGAATCCCAAGCAGGCTTCGCACTGTCAGTGCAGAGCCCAGTGCAGGGCTTGATCCAACAAACAGTGAGATCATGACCTGAGCTGAAATCAAGAGTTGGACACTCAACCAGCTGAGCCATTCAGGCACCCCAAGCTAGTTTGCTTTTTTTTTTTTTTTTAAAAGTTTATTCTCTCTTATTATGAGAGAGAGAGGGAGAGAGAGAGAATCCTAAGCAGGCTCTGCACTGTGCAGAGCCCGACATGGGGCTCAAACCCACAAACTGCGAGATCATGACCTGAGCTGAAATCAAGAGTCGGACGCTTAACCGACTGAGCCACCCAGGCGCCCCAAGCTAGTTTGCTTTTAAGAGATGTTGGTACCTGCTGGTACTACAGTGTGAACCTGTATCAAGTTGCTGGGATTTTTATTTGTTCAAAAATAGAATACATGATAGAAGCTCAGCCTGATGATAGTTGAAAGATAGGTGAGAATAACACATAGGGGAAAGAGAAAATTTGAGGATTTCAAATGAAAAAGTAGGATGAAGGGATGGAGAAGGGATGTAAGTAGGCAAGGATGCAAAATCATTCTTTCATCATTCTTTTAAATTTTCTTTTTTAAAATGTTCTTATTTATTTTTGAGAGAGAGAGAGAGACCAAGTGTGAGCTGGAGAGGGGCAGAGAGAGAGGAAGATACAGAACCTGAAGTAGGCTCCAGGCTCTGAGCTGTCAGCTCCCAACCCGGAGCTCGAATGAACTTCTGAACCATGGGATCATGACCTGGGCCAAAGTTGGACACTTATCCGACTGAGCCACCCAGATGCCTCTTTTTTTTTCTTTTTGAGTTTATTATTTTGAGAGAGAGAGAGAAAGCAAGCATGAGTGGGCGGAGGGGCAGAGAGAGAGGGAGAGGGAGAAAATCCCAAACAGGCTCTGCACTGTCAGGACACAGCCCAACGTGGTGCTTAAACCCATGAACCGTGAGATCGTGACCTGAGCTGAAGTTGGATGCTTAACTGAGCCACCCAAGCACCTCATTTGCCATGGCTCTTTAAAATAAGAATGATTTAGTGGCTACTTTACTGAGAAGCAGGGTTTCATTTTTGGGTAGTGAAAGAGCTAGACTAGTTTAGAATAATGTCTTTAGGTTGGTTTTCTAAAAATTATTTGTTACTTTGGGCAATACTAAATTTATTTTCTACCTAAATTGTGTTGGTTGATCTGTGTACAATATTATCTCATTAATCATTTCTATTGGGGTGGGTTTTTTTGTTTGTTTTTTAAGTAGGCTTCATGCCCAGCGTGGAGCCCAACACACAGCTTGAACTCATAACCCTGAGATCAAGACTTGAGCTGAGATCAAGAGTCAGATACCTAACCGATGGAGCCATCCAGGCACTCCTCTATTGGGGTGTTTTTAATTTTAATTATTTTGATGAACAGAAGAAAGAAGGCCCATAAATAGAAATACCCATAAATAAGAAAGTTGCCCATAAATAGATAGGGGAACTTTAACATTCTTTAATATGTAGTATGTTTCAGATTAGTTAACATAACCAATATCATAAAGTCAGTAGAGTGGCTGGTCTTATAAAAGAGCCAGCTTGTTTAATTAAGTTTTTTGACTAGATCCAGATATTGGGAATTCCATAATTTAGAAAAAGCAATTTTATGCTATTGCTTTGTACACTGTAAGTATGCATAGCCTTGCCTGTGCTACATTGGTGAAAATTTTCTGTTGCATTTGCAATACTACAGGTTCTCAACAATAAATAATTGTTGAAGTATATGCCCATGATTTTTTTTTCTTTTTAGAGAGAGAGAGTACATGAGCAGGGGAGAGGGGCAGAGGGAGAGAGAGTAAGAAAATTAAGCAGACTCCATACTCAGCATGGAACCCAACACGGGGCTCGATTCCATGACCCTTGGGATCATGACCTGAGCCAAAATCAAGAGTCAGATGCTCAACCTATTGAGCCACCCAGGCGCCCCTGATTATTATCATTTAACTTAATTCTGTTCATACTTTTAGGCATGCAAACAAGAAATAACTGCTGGTGGTAGCTGTTTAAATTACATTCAGATATCTTGAGGAACATGTTTGAACAAATATTTTATGCTTATCAAAAAAGGTTTTTCAATGGGTATTCTCTTGTTTGCTTAAAATATGTATGAGATTACCTGGACAAGTTAAATAGTACACAGTTTAGATTAGGAAAAGAGGATTAAAAGGGCAAAATAGCCTTTTAAAAAATTTTAATAGTGTGGATTGAGAAGCTGATGTCATTTGATGATTTCATTAAAAGAAAAAAATCATTGAATGGTACCTAACTGCTTGAAGTGTACCAAAGTACTCGCTGGTATTATAAATGTATGAAAGCTCTTAAATTATAAACACACTCTGACTGTTCCCAGGAAATAATCACAAAATTACTGCTTCAACCCCAGAGAAGAATGTAACTGAATAAACATTGGCAAACTGAATTAGTATTTAGGATAACTTTTTTGTTTTAGCGCCTACTAGGTGCTAGGCACTTTATGTTGAGAATCTGTATTGGGTGACAAAAGACACATAATCTTGCCTTCTGGAGCTTCTGTTCTAGTAGGAGAAAGAGATGCATGACAGGCCATTTTAATATACTGTAATAAACACCGTGATAAAGTCTGTACACAAGACCAGGTGTAAAATTGGGGACAGTAAAAGAGAAAGATTTTAGGCGCAAGTGGTCCTCTCATCTCCCTTCTGTCACACCGTGTAGAGAGGGGGGTCTCTGGTCTTGGCAGTAGTTGGTCATACAATTCACATGGGCAGGCTGTGGTGGATGACTTGGGCTCTGCTGTCATCTCCTCCAGTTACTTGTGCCGTTAGGCAAGTTACTTACCTCTCTGCTTCTTCCTCTATGAGTTAGGAATAAAAGTAAAAATATCTGCCTCACAAGGCAGTTACAAGGACCAAAAAGGATAACTGTACATGAATGAGCTTTGTAAACAGGGAAACAGCATCTACATGCTAATTGTTAACATTCTTGGCATTCATTTTCTTTTTTTTTTTTTAATTAAAAAAAATGTTCTTGATGTTTATTTTTGGTAGAGACAGAGTGCAAATGGGGGAGGGGCAGAGAGAGAGAGAGACAGACAGACAGACAGACAGACAGATAGACAGACACAGAATCGGAAGCAGGCTCCAGGCTCTGAGCTGTCAGCACAGAGCCCGATGCGGGGTTCAAACTCACCAACTGTGAGATCATGACCTGAGCCGAAGTCGGCCACTTAACCTGCTGAGCCACCCAGGTGCCCCATTGGCACTCACTTTCTGACTTTCGACAACTTAACCCCTATATGTGCTGAATTTTATCATGTGTAAAAAGGGAAAAAATAGTTTCTCTGATACAGGATTATTATAAGGATTAAATGAATTAAAGTATGTGAAGCCCCTAAAACAGTAGCTAGACATAGTAAAAATTGGTCACTATTTTAATTATTATTCTTGCAGCACAAGAGGTGGAACCTACCTGTCTGTGATTCTGGTGGAAGGTTTTCAGCATATTCATTTTACAGTGCTCTCAATATTAAGATTCTGTGCAGTTTTAATGGCTTAATGAAAGTGGTGTGTTTGTGGCTGTTATAAATAAGCTTCCAGAATTGAATTAACTGACTGACTCCAGGTATGAATGTAAGAGGTGAGCCGGTGCTCTGTATTAATGCACATTGAATTGTTTGGAAATGTCACATTCTGGTATTCGGATCATACTCTGCACTGGCTGCAAAAGTTTGTTTAATGAACAGTAATTAAGATGCTGCCCTTTTGACAGTCATTAATAAATCATTAATTAAAAACCCCAGTCTAGCGTGTCTGGTTCTGTTCCTTCAGATGAGTGGCCGATTAGAAAACACCTTACTTTTCTTGTGAGATCTATATGGTGTCATTTTCCTTTGGGCCCTTTTTCCAAAGAAAAAAGTAAAATATGTACATATTTTGTTTAGACAGCTACAGCAAACAACAAAACCTGGAGGTTTTGCACAGTAAGGATTCTGTCATGTGTTTATTGGGAAGGGAGCTGTTGGAAATTACGTCGAGGGGTATGGGTGAAGTCCTCCAAGCTCTCCCTCTAGGTCAGTGCCCCTTTCCCTATCCAGGTACTAGAAAAATCCACCATGAAAGGAGTCCTTTGGATTATCTTTGTATCTTTGGGAAGCCCTGCTTAAAATGCAAATGCCCATGGAGTAGTGACTGATTAAATAGGAACTCGGGAAATTATCTTCTTATCAAGAATGGAATGGAATGAAATTTCAGGTGGCTTCTAATGGGAGAAGGAATAAATAGGTGATGTAAGGTTTCTTGGAAAATTTACTGGAGCTAGAAGCAGGAACCCAGAGAGGGAATATGGAGTGGGGAGGAAGAATGGGAAAGGGGGATGGGGACAAGGTAAATGATTACTGAGGTCCCTCGTATTTACATCAAAATCCCAAATCATGAAGAAAAGTCTTTGGCTGTGATCTCTCGCTTAGCGCTCTGTTTCTCTTTGGTCCTCCACTGTATGTTCCTGGGAGAACTCCTCAGCGCCATCCAGGGGCAGCAGGAGATGCTGCAGCTTTGGGACAGCAGCCCGCAAAGCCATTCCTGAGTTGCCTTGTAGGTGTGGGAAACCAGGAGGTAGATGTTATCCCGTGAATGTCAGCCATTGAAGTAAGTGGGGTGTGTGTATATTTTCACACCAGCATGTTGTCACATTCCCTGGGCTGGAGAGATGTTAATGAATGAGTGGAAGTTAAAAGACAGTGGTTAATCTTTGAGCTCTATTGTTTAGAGTCAAGGAGAGAAGTCTTAATCCTTGTATCTGAGAATATTGTGTTTACATGTCCTCTAGAATCTAAGTTGGAAGCTGGTAGTAAAACACAGAAATGAGTTTACTATTGGGTTTACTGATTATTTCATCATATAGGGTTTTAAATTAGTGTTATTTGATAAAAGTTGGAACCAGTTCATGTTAGAGGCACAGGATATCTTGCCAGGAACCTCCAAGCAAAACAAAAAGCAGTTTGGAAGTCAAGAAATATCTTACTTCTACTTTAAGACTCACTGCTGGAGAGTGCTTCATCCCCATTAGGAATAGAAGACAAAAATCTTACGACTTTGGTTAAACTGCATTCTTAATTGACTTCAGGCCAGAGGTGACTAGTCTGTCTCTAGTCTTCAGATTTTTGCCCAATCTGTAAACATGGATAATGGTAACTGCCTCTGAGGATGGTTATAAGGATTAAATGCGACAATATAGTGGCAGTATTAAGTAAACAGGCCTGAATTAAGACTCTCCCACTTGTGAGCTGTGTGGGAAACTTAAATCTCTTTGAGTTACAGGTGCCTCATCCATTAAAGCCCTGATTGTGGGAAGCACTTAATGAAAGAATGTATGCAAGATGCCTGGCATGCATTAAGTGGGCTTGGTATTTGGATATGGGTTTTTTGGCCAGGATAGTGTTAAATTGGAAATAGTTGCTAACATTTAAGTGTCAGAAGAAATCTGGATTTCAGAAATCAGAAGATCTGGCAACCTTACACCTGTATCTCAGGCCGGCTATATTCCTCAAGCGGTGTGCCTAGGAGCCTCTTTGGGTGATCACTGCTCCCTGCTGACTTATACCTCCTCTGTTCACTTACTTATGCTGTGTAGCTAGCTGATCCTGTAGGCATCTTTTGTTTTTCCAAGAGATGGAGGTTTCGGTTAGAAACTGTGTAGCACTGAGTATGATATTTGGCACACAACACATGCTCAGTAAGTGTTTCCCTTTTTCTCTCATAGAGAATGGTGATGTAGTGAAGAGAACCAGTTTTAATTCAGATGATTTCAGCCCTGAGCTAGGTTCTATCTTAGCTGACTGACTGGGTGACCTGAGAAAGCCACTTAACTATTCTAGTCTCAGCGTTTTCCCAGGAAAACTGGAGTGTTTGGACCATCTGATGCTGAGTTTCTTCCAGTGGTGAACTGCCTGAAGAGTGGTATATATCACATTTAAACTTTCACAAGATGTTTCAATAAAACTTGTATGCTATCCTCTGAATAAAATGGTGAAGTATGGATTGTAAGAACAATTAGGCAAACTAGAAGGTGACCAAAAAATAATGTTCCAAGCCACTGGTAATACCAATCTGGCAAGCTGAGGGAGTAAGTGTTTTAGCCTTGTGCTGTGGAAATTTTCATAGTTTATTTGGATAAAGCTCTCAAGGGCAGGTCCATCAATGTAGCCGCTCACATGATAAAGCTAGGAGCAGTACTCATATGATGGATGACAGGCCCAGGATGGAAAGATATCTTCACAGAATTGAGCAGTGGACCATAATTGAACAACGACAGATGTGCAGTGCTGTCATTTGAGATTGAAAAATTAACTGCACAAGTAAAGATGGGGAAGGAAATATTTTAAGAGTAGATAAAAAAAACTGGGGTTTTGGATGGAATGCTTAACTTAAAGGGCTATCCATGGCCAGCACTGTTACATAAAGAAAACATTAGAATTTCTATTCATGTTTATTTAGACAAGCATCTTTTTTAAAAAATCTATTTTTTGTATGTTGACTTACATATACTAGATGATAATAATAAAAACAAAAAAATATGCATTTGGGGTATAGACTTTTTTCTAGCTAGGAGGGGTGAGTATGATCAAAAGTTTGGAGACTGCTGGACTGTAAGCTCTTTGTTGAGATGTAACTCAGTATAGTAGAAACTATAGACTTTGGAGTCACATATTCCTGAATAAAGATTTTGGCTTTTTAAAAATTTTTTATTTTGTTATTTTTAAAAATTTATTCCCAAGTTAGCTAACATACAGTGTAATCTTGGCTGTAGGAGTAGATTCCCACGATTCATCACTTACATACAACACCCAGTTCTCATCCCAACAAGTGCCCTCCTCAATGCCCATCACCCATCTTCCCCACCTCCATCAACCTTCAGTTTGTCCTCTGTATTTAAAGAGTCTCTTCTGGTTTGCCTCCCTCTCTGTTTGTATCTTATTTTTCCTTCCCTTCCCCTATGGTCGTCTGTTAAGTTTCTCAGATTCCACATATGTGTGAAAAACGTATGATATCTGTCTTTCTCTGACTGACTTATTTCGACGATTTTGGCTTTAACACTTAAATGCTTATGACCTTTCCTAGGTAGTGGTTTCTTTGAGTCTTACGTTTTTGTTAAGTGTAAAATGTGTTAGAATACTTCTCTCAAAATTATGTTGGGATAGTTTCAATGAGATGGTTTTCCTGTTTTTCAACTACTAATTTCCTTGAAAAAAATTTTTTTAACGTTTATTTGTTAGAGAGTGAGAGAGAGCGCGCACACAGTGTGGGAGGGAGGGACAGAGAGGGAAACAGAATCTGAAGCAGACTCCAGGCTCTGAGCTGTCAGCACAGAGCCTGGTGTGGGGCTTGAACTGGCTCGAACATGAAATGTTGACCTGAGCCAAAGTAGGATGCTACAGAGCCACCCAAATGCCCCTTCAGTTACTGATTTCTAGTTTGATAGGATTATAGTCAGAGAATATACTCTGTATAATTGCAGTTCTTCTAAATTTGTTGCGGTTTGTTTTATGAGTGTTTAGGAGAGTTTGATTATGATGAGTCTTAGTGAATATCTGTGAGCACTTGATAACAATGTGTATTCTGCTTTTTTGGGTGGGGTGTTCTATGTCAGTTAGATCCTGTTGGCTTATGTATTGTTCAGTTCTCCTGTATCTCTGCTAATTTTCTATCTAGTGGGTTCTGTCAATTGCTGAGTGTGGAATACTGTAGTTCTATGATGAGATGACTTTTAACAGTGTGCCTGGCCTGGTATGCCCAGAGTAGTGAGTGTGGGATAGCTTAGAGCAGAGAAGCATAAATGCATGCATGATATTAGGTCTCCAGATAATTGCCAAGCTGCTTAATGGAAAATGGTTGTACTTCTCTATCATATCAGAAGATTGAACAAATGCGAAGAAGCTGTATGGAGACAATATTTGACTCCATACAGAGCAAGTGTTATTGTCCTATAACTTCCCATGAATTTCTTATCTGAGTCTGTCACTATTAGCTCTCTGGGGTTTATAGAAATACTATCATGACTTTGTTCTTCTTGTGGTTAAATACACAAGCTTGAATACCAGAACCTCCAATTCCTTCTATATAAAATGAATTGGGTAGGTGTCTAGTTTTAAGTGACTTTCAGTCAGATACAGACTCAATATTTGGCCCTCTCTCTTGGCGGGTGAGCACATAGAATGGACATGTTTTCACATTTCATAGCAGCATATGTGAAATTATATGCCTTCTGTTCTTTGGCCAAATCCTTTCTTAGTAAACCTCTTGGGGAGGATATATTCTAATCAAAAGAGAGAAGTTACATGTTAAGTGACAAAAAAATGGCCTTGGGCTTTGCACCTTAACAAAGCAGTCTTTCTTAAAAATCACATTTTATTTCTCTGTGCCTTATTTACCCGAGAGAGTTGTCAACTGGTTTGGGTTCTCCCTGCGCCTGGGTTTAAGAGAAACGAAAGCAGCTAAGTATCTGTTGGTGTCAAGAAAGATAGATAAATATGATCTTCTCTGAAACATCAATATTTAGTAATAACTAGAGCGGGGCAGTGTCACTATGTTTTAGATGTGTTTCTTTTAAATAACATACTATTGGAGTAAAAAAAAAATGGACTGAATATTGATTGATCTTTTAGCTGGTGATTTTCATATAGAACAGTTACATTGGCTGTGATGACTTTTATATTGAGATTTATTTTCCCTATAGGCTTTTTTCTCCCCATTCTCAATTTACTTTTGTTTCTTTTTTTACTGTGTACTAATGCTTTTCGTTTTCACTTGTGGGTTTTTTTTTTCTTTGCTTTCCTGTATTTATTTTATGGGCTAAATTTATTTTTTCATGATTTTCCTTCCACTGGTTTGATTTTTATGCATTTTATTACTTTCAGACTTAAATTTTAATGCATATACTCTGATTCATTTTATAAAAGATGAATCTAGCTTCTAGCAAAACTTGTGAATCAAAGAAGTAGGAATTTATTCTGGTATCAAAAAACATGACCACTCAGGGGTTTGAAATACAGATTTGTTGTTCTGTGACTGCCACCTGGCATAGCTACCTGTTACTCTCACAGTTACTTGTTCATTCTTATTAATGTTTTGGGGAATGATCCATCCCAGAAATGTGAAGGCTGGTGTAAATCTACTGCAGGATGATTGAATGCATGCCTCAGCACTGCAGACTTACTGTTAATGGAGCTGTAATTAAAGGGAAGTTGCTGCCAGTGACTGAACTCGGGTTGGAAAACAAAAAACAGCAGCAAGCAATCAAAAGCAAAATAGACCTTTCTTATGAAACCAGAGTAGCTATTGGAATAGCATGAATTAAAGACTTGCCATTTCATTAGTGGATTGAACCCCCCCCCCCCCCCCCCCCCCCCCCCGCCACATGTGGAGAGAGATATTCACTCTTCCAATCACTAGGTCTTGGTTGTCACCGCTGGTGACAGTTTTAAATGAAAGAATGCTCAGGAAGAAAAATATTGAAACAGAAATGTCGTTTTTTAAAACCGTATTGGTCCTTTGGAAATGGTCTTTGGTTTTAGTTTTACTGTGTTTATACTCAAAAGCTTTCACTGTGACCAAGTGAAGTTGAAAGCCGCTAAAGGAACAGCTGTTGGGAGTGCTATTAGGCTTAAACCTCTGATTAAAACATTGGCATTGTTTTTGTAACTTTCTTTGGGTAAAAATGGAATTCCCATGTTAGCAAAGTGGGCTTCCTGTTAGCATTTCTCTTACCATATGTGGCATCCAGAAATGTGTTGATGAAAAACAAAATCAGATCAAAGCAATTATGATGTGGAATTTGGATCAGACTTCTGGAATTTTCAGTTCTTGGCTTGCTTTGTGTTACTCTGAGATGCATGCGCAACTCTATATGTCTTTGCTTTAGTCTGTTGCTTTTTGAAGATGCAAATCATAATGAACTTGAACTCATGGTTGTGAAATAGTTGAAGCTGAAAAAGGCAAAGTTCTGCCTTTGAAGGCATTGTATATGACAATATGTGACAGCTCTGTGAGATACAAGCTTATTTCACCAAGGGAAATTGACACTGACTCTATGATTGTATAGAAAATTCAGAAGTACTGCTTGGAAAGAGTTAGGAAATATTTTCCAACTACTTCCACACACAATCTTTATTCCTAACCCTTCTTCTTTTCCCTTTAATTGATTCACCTGTCCTGGAAAATATGAGATTTATTGAAAACACAGGAGGAGATTTAAGATTTCTTTGCTGGGGAAAAAAAAAAGTTTTTCTTTGCATTGGTTAGATTTTAAATAAATGTATAATTTTAAGTAACTTTTTATTTTTAAATGATGTCAAACTTACAGAAAGTTTCCATGATTAGCATAGAAACTCCCGTGTATGTATACTCTATCCAGATTTGCCAGGGTTTTACCCTCTTTACTCCATTGGCTTTGTCATTAGCTCTTTCCCTCTTGTGTATACATATTATTGCTTTCTGAAGTATTTGAGAGTTAATTGTAGACTAATCCTTAAGTATTTCTATACATAGCTCCTAAGAACAAGGACATTTTCTTACAGAATCATAGTACAGTGATAAAAATCAGTACATTTTAGGGGCTCCTGGGTGGTTCAGTCGGTTAAGTGTCCGACTTCAGCTCAGGTTATGATCCTTGCGGTTTGTGAGTTCTAGCCCCGCATCGGGCTCTGTGCTGACAGCTCAGAGCCTGGAACCTGCTTCGGAGTCTGTGTCTCCTCCTCTCTCTGCCCCTCCCCTGCTCATGCTCTGTGTCTCAATAATTAGTAAATGTTAAAAAAAATTAAAAAATCAGTACATTTTATATCCAGTCCACAGTCTGATTTAAATTATTGTCAGTTGTCCCAATAATGACTTTTATAGCATTTTCCCCCATCCGAGGACCAGGGTCTGTTTGTATGGGTAGTATTTAGTTTTCATGTCTCTTTAGTTTCTTTGAATTTGGAGCCATTCCTCATTCTTACTTATTATTTCTTGACCTTGATATTTTTGAACAGTACAGGCAAATTATTTCATAGAATGTATCTTAACTAAGATTAGTCTGTTTCTTCATACTGTATTCCAGCATTTGTTTGCTTGTTTATTTACTCATTTACATTTGTTATGGACTTATTCAGTGGTTTATAAGCTGCTGCTACCAGCATTTATTTTGATGTTCAGATTGTCCCAAATTTGTTCAATGGATGCTCCTTCAAGCTGGCTCTTTAGCCTTTGATGTGTCCCATCAGACTTTAAGTATTTCCTTACTCTCAGGCACAGCGTGATGGTCCAGCCTGGTTTTGTACTTTCTCTACTATAGTACTGAAATCAACCAATTCACTAAGTCTTTCAGTGGAGAATGGTATTTAGATTTGGGTGCTATATGTACTCATTGCTGCTACCAGGGTGTCATGACTTTTATGTCTTCTTGGAGGTGAAAGAAAGCAAGGGAGGAAGGAAGAAAAAAATATATACACACTACATATAAGTGTGTGTATACATCTGTTTGTCCATCCGTCCATTGGAAACCATGAGTTCACACTGATGATACTTTCAGTTTCAGCCCAGTACCACAGAGTTCAGTCTAGCATTCCTTTTTTCCATATTTGTAACTCATTTCATCATCTGTGAAAAACCTGGCTTCTATTATTTTCAATATACCTATTCAATCAAAAAAAATTAAACAAAAACAAAGTAGTTTTAAAATTTCTAACCTATACCACTGTGAAAAACAAGCTTCGTCACTAGAGTTCAACATTTGTTTATAGTTCATTTTGTCTTTTGAGTGATGCTATATAGTCAGAACACTTCATTCAAAAGATATGTGGGCTATTCTCTTTCCATGTGATTATGTTCTGTATTTGACATACTGTTGGTTCATATGTTTGTTGCATTCCATTTTAGGATCCCTCTATTCATGCTTGTTGATTTTATTGATTTGAATATATAAAACATTAATATAGATTTGAAAGTGAAAGATGGGCTCAGAAATATTGTAACTCCAATTCTTTCCACCCCATTCCCATCCTAGTTCCTAGTACTTACAGGTAACTAGCGTCATTAGTTTTTGGTTTATCCTTCTCTTAGTTCTTTTGCAAAAATATGCGGGTATACGTATATTTTCTTTTCCCATTTTTTCATACACAAAACATAACACACATTATGTATTTTTCAACTTTGCTTTTTTCACTTAACAGTATATTCTGGATGTCATTACATATGTTTCCATAGAGATTGTCCTCATTCTTCTTTATAGTGACATAGTATCCTTTGTCTGGATAAAGGATACCACATAATGTATTCAGCCAGTTTTCTAATGTTGGTATTCAGGTTGTTTCTGATATTTTACAATCAGAAACATTGCTGCAGTAGATAATGCATATTTATTTTGATAATGTTGGAGGCGTATATTTAGGGTAGATTCCTAGAAATGACATCGTAAGGACAAAAGGTGTACATACACATAATTTTGTTATATACTATCAAATTCTCTTCCATGAGGACTGTAGCAGTTTTTGTTCCTACCAACAAGTTGTGAGAGGGTCTTTCTTCACAGTCTTGGCTAGTACTTCATGGTAACATCTCTTTTTCAGTGTTTCTCTAGCTTGGATGGGGAGAAACAATTGTATTATGTCATTGTCAGATTTTTATCTAATTTATCCTGCTTATTGGAATTGCAAATGGGCCATCAAATGGTGTTTCCTCTGTTTTCCCAACTTCAACTGTATCTTTGTTGCAATTTAATTTGAAAAATAAAGTTACGGAATCAGATTTTATTCCTCTCTTACCTACTCAGTGGGACTTCTGTATACATCAGTGCTATCAAACTTTGGTGGGCATCAGCATCACCTGGAGGATGTGTTAAAACGCCAATTAATGGGGCCCACAGCCAGAGATTCTGATTCAGTAGTTCTGGGGTGAGGCCAGATCATTTGCATTTCTGCAATCCCAGGTGATGTTGATGCTGCTGGTCTGGGGTCCACACTTTGAGAACCACTAGTCTGTGTTAATGGACTGGCTTATGGAGTATTTCATGGAAGCTGTTAGACTCTTTACAATCATAGCTTATAGACTGTTTGAGTGATGGTATAGGACAGATGTCATCATGTCTGAACTGCTGAAGACACAAGTTATCTTGTAACCTTTAAATCTCTGTACTACAAGGAGATAGAATAGTCTAAGTCATTCACTTATTGAATCATTCCGTTTATTCATCAGATTTATTGGCTTTCAATTATGTTTGCCAGGCAGTGCAAGGGCTTCTATTTTACATACTGAGGAATTTCATAAGACAAATTAAATATATTTTCTGAGATCCTACATTTTAAGAATAAAAGCCCTTGACTTCAGAATGCTTTGAATAACCCTGGCAGTTTTGTGCCTCTTTCTGTACATAATTGACTTTTACATATAGTGAAACTGAAAGTTGAAGTTGAAATTTAATTTCGCAAACTTAATAATGACCTTTACAACTGATAATGACATCTTGGTTGCCTTGAGATAACAAGACCTTAGGTTGAAACACTATTCTTGAGGTATTTATCTTCCCATATAACAACAGTGTTACCTCATCAAGGATAGTTACCCGTACCTTGACTGAAATGAAACTACACCAGTCCATTAATCGCATTTAGGTCAGTGTAGAATTGACTGGGGTACCCACTGACTAATGTCAGAGTGTAGTATGTCCCAGGAGACAAAATTCTAAAACTGACCTCTGCAACCTGATGTTTTATTTTGCCCTAAGTTTACTCTGGCATGTACAATACAGTTATTTAAGGATACTTAGAATGCAGATAGTGAATTTGCTGATTTTAGTGTTAAGGTGATATATAGAAATTTGTGGCTTGGCAATAGTTAAAATTGGAAGCAGAGAAGGAAACTATGAGAAATTGTGGTTTCTAAGCAACTGAATGCATAATATCAGATCCTTGTACCACTTGCCGATGTTAAGATGACTGAAGTGTAAATAATTGATTGAATGGGGACTAAAACAGCCATCATAGTCAGCTGAATTCTAAGCTATTTGACTTGAGCTCATTATGGTCAGGTTAGTGAATAGAATGGCTATTTCTCTAAGGAAAGGAGCCCAGATACAATCTCTGCCATGTCCGTGGATCACTTTTTAATTTAGGGAATGTGGGAATCTTGGGTGACAACCCATCAGGAGGTGAATGAGCTGTAACGGAGCCTTGGATACTCTACCTTTACCTCCCCCAATACAGAGGACCTAAGGAGTGATTATTTTTATAAAAGAATGCAAAGAGCAATATGCCTTACGTTCATCAAACTCTATTATAACTTTGACTTCTAATTCTACTGGAGATATTCCTCTAGAATATCACTCAAGAAGCTTTCCCCGATTGATTTCATCTCTGCTCATAGTTTTAATTCTTGGATTTATACAGATGACTTCCAAATGTATGCCTTTAGCTTTGTTCTCATTCTTTAGTCTTGTATATTTCAGTACATTCTGGGCATCTTAACTGTCTATGAATCAAACTCAAAATGTCCTACAAAGGAATTTCTCTCTTACCTACCTTCTCCTTATGGTCTCTCATCTGGACCCAGATTGGTCTACCTGTCCCTGGAGGTAGTCGTCTCAGGTATCTTCTACAACTATAATCTTTTATAAAACACAATTCTGACTATGCTTTTCTTTAAACACATGGATGATCACCAACTTGTGATCACCAACACATGGCTGATCACTTGATCACCCAACAGGATAAAGTCCAGACTCCCTTGCTTGATCTAATAGCTTACTATGATCTCATTGTTGTTTGCTTCTCCAGCTGGATGTCCTGACTTTCTCTACACATACTTTAAAATGCAGCCATTTGGAACTGCTTTTAGTTCTCTAAAGACACCATGATATTTCATGCATCCTCACTTATGATTGTGCTGGTCTTACTTACTGACCTTTGTGCCCCTTTTAATTCTTTTGCTTTCAGAACTTTGTTCTGGCTCCTCTGGAATGCCTTTCTTGATTTCTCTTGCTCATCTACCAGATTTATGACTGTTGACCTTTCTCTGTGATCTCCATAGGACACCATGTGTATGTCTCTGTGGTAGAATCTCGTCCACCTTACTGAATTCATCTTTAAGTTCCTTGAGTGGAAGATCTGTTTTATTTCTACTTATATTCCTCTTGCTTATTACAGGTCTTGAAATCATTATGAATTGATCTATGCATTTGCTTATGAAGATATGTAGAATTAACTAGATAATGGTAGCAAGAAGTGTCTTTGCCTTTTCTTTCCAGTGCCGATGAATGAGAGGTGGTGACATATTTTTTTTTTTGTATTTATCTTGGATATCTATTGCTGCATAACAGAACACCCCAAAACTTACTGCTTAAAACAACAGAATTTCATTATTACTGTTAGAAAAATCATGGAACCCTAATTGGGCTGGGCTCAGCTGGATGTTTCTTCTTTTGGTCTTGTCTGGGGTCAGTCATGTGTATTCATTCATCTGGTGGCTTAACTGGAGATGGATGGCCTACCACAACCTCACTCACATGTATGGCAGTTTGTTGTTGGCACTCAGCTCTGCCTTTCTCTTATCCTCACAGGAACTGGCTCAGGCTTCTTTACATGGCAGTCTCAAGGCTGCAAGAAAGTGAGGACAGAAGTTGCAGGCCCAGAAATTGCACGGTAGCAATTCTTTCACATATTTAGGTCAAAGCAAATTAGTAGGCCAGCCCAGATTCAAGGTGTGGGAAAATAGATTACATTTTTGATGAGAAGAGCAGGCATGTCACAATATAAAGAAATGTGCATACAGGGATGGAAGAATTTGTGACTTTTTAAACCATCAACACAGTATTCCTTGTTAGAACTGGATTGACTTCTGTACTTGTTAAGTTCTTTTTGCACATTGTATTATTGCTATGGTCTTCCATGCTTTCCATTTTGTATGTCTTCCTTCTTTTTTTTTGCATTTAGGAAGAACATGGTAAATATTTGTATTCCCCATAGTGCATACAAGGTTTTTTAATTTGTCAGAGTTTAATTTGTCAGATAAATACTTATGGAGTGAAGTATCTTTTTTTCAGTTAAATATTTCAAGTACAGTTGGCTCTTGACCAGTGTGAGGATTAGGGGTACTGACCCCTCATGTAGTAAAAAATCCATATATGACTTTTGACTCTCCCAAAACTTAACCTACCAATAGTCTACTGTTGACTGATAACCTAAATATTCAATTAACACATACTTTGTATGTAGTTACAAATAAACTAAGCTAGAGAAAAGAAAACATGATTAAGAAAATCATAAAAGAATACATTTACAGTACTGTATTGAAAAAAAAAAAAAAAAGGTCTGTAAGTGGACCTGTGCACAGTTCAAACCCATTGCTCAGGGGTCAACTCTACACAGAAAAGTAAGAGAATAAAGTAAACATCTATCTACTTACCATGTGAACATCTTTCCTGAGCTAGACATAGTACTATGAACTGGTAACTATGTCTGGTAAAATAGTGTTGCCTTCTCAGTTATATTGTGAGTTACAAGTTGGTTGACCTGACCTTTTAACAACTATTTGTGACCTTGTTTCAAAAGGAGAATGAATTCTAAACTTCAAGCACTCTGCCTTGCAATCTTAGTTGAGTCGTAATTTGGGGGTTGCTTTAAAAGCCAAGAAAATATCCCTGCATATGAATATTACAAGCATCTGGGTAATGTCAGTGTCTATTTGAGAATGAGCTAATTACAGAGTTCTTTGAGTTAGTAAAGAGGTCATTTTCCCCCCTGGAATTTCAAAATCCTTTATTATAAGAGAGGGGGGAGGAGTGGACAAAGGTGCTTTAATGCTGTAGATGTGGTGCTTCTGGTACTGCTGTTTTTTCAGTAATAATACCTTGTTACAAATCCTAAAGCTTTGACTTGCATATTGGATTTGCTTCATGGATGGCTTTTCCCAGAGTACTTAGAAGCTGTGAGTGTGTACTCAAGGAGCTGTAGAGTGAGAAAAGGCAAAAGGTTTGGTTAGAAGAACAGGAAGAAACACATTCCCGTTTAGGGAGTGTGCATATTCTTCAGTTCACTTTGTCCCCTGTTCTACCTGAAAAGCTTAACTTCCTGCTGTTAATCTTAATTCCTGATCCTAGTCTTTGGTGCCTCTTTGCCTCGTCTGCCTTTCCTTCCTTCCTTCCTTCCTTCCTTCCTTCCTTCCTTCCTTCCTTCCTTCCTTCCACCTGATTTTACTATAGAAATACTCAAGCGTCTAGAATGGGGAGGAGGTTTTTTTTGCCGAAAATTTGAAAAGTATGTCTCCAATCTCATTACATTTTCTTCTTTAATACATAGTTGTGCATCTCTAAAAGTGATATTTTCCCACATTGTCTCACAGCTCAGGTTTGTCCTCTGAAAATGAGAATGATGATACCACCTTCATTGAATAAATAGGTCAGGAAGGCCTGAGACATAACAGACGCTTCCCTGATTTACTTTTCAGTCTTCCCTGGTTTCCTTTCCGTCTTTTAAAATTTTTCCTATTCCTTTTCTCTTTTCTATACTTCTGCCTCCTGCTTCTCCCTTAAGTCCTCTTGTTGGCATTTATACCTTATATGCCAGATATCTTTGCTCCTCTGTCTTGGTTCCTTCCCAGAGAGACTGGTAGAGGCCACTATAGCCTCAGGACTGCCCAGAGAGGCCCCAGGCCAGTCCCCAAAAGGAAGCATTCAGAGAGGGCCTCCCTATTCTTCATTCGCTGTCATTCCTGAGGACTTCAGGGTTTCTGCAGGGGTGAGCTTCTGTCTGCCCTGCATTTACGTTCTGACTTACTCCCCCTGAAGATTTTAAAAACATTTTTTTTCTTCTGAAAAGATACATCTGTGCCCGTTTGTGCAAACACTCGAATCTGTTCATTGTTATCTCCTTTTCGATCATTCTTGTGTTCATAGTTACTGAATAATCTTGTTTTGGGTTTAAGTTTGGCCTTCATACATATAACGTGGATTGGATAATTTTCCAGTGATGCAGGGCTCCGACATTGTGAAGGTGGTATTTCAATATTGATTTTTCTAGTGAATGTTTTGAAATATTATCAGTTGGAAGCTTTTAGCAGTTGATAAGTTTCCACCAAGTATTTATTTGGAAGGGGGTCTACAGTGGTTTCCTTAATGTGTCAAATGCATGAGTTTTTATTTCACACAAGTCACACCAAGTCTCTTAGCCATTTTGCTTCCACAAACCTCAAAGAAATCTAAACGTGACAACACTAGGGAAAAACAGGTAGATACTTAGGATGGAAAGTACCACAACCATTTTTAGGAAATGTAAGTGGTAAAAAAAAAAAAAAAAATATATATATATATATATACATATATATATGTATATGTGTATATATACACACACACACATATATATATGTATATACACACACACACACACACACACACACACACACACACTAGTATAATTAGTACAGGATTAGAAGCCTGCACTATAGGAACAGTGAGTGGCACCCTTGTAATATTACCAATCGATGCTTGTATTTTTTGGTTCTGTTTTTCTTTGTTCCCATTGTGTTGTCCTCTCCTAACTTATCTGAAAAAAATACTGGCACATTTCTATACCTGCTTTAGGCTTCCCTGTGGTGCACCCGTGTGTCTCTAGCAGGTCTGTGGACTCTGAAGTGAGGAGTCAAATGGGAGATATGTTTCTCCTTTGAAAAACCCCGTTGGTTAAAATAAATAATAAGAGGTAGCATTTTAACTAGAGTCCCAAGCACTTGCTGATGTAATTCTAGTTCACAGGTTGACATAATAAATGTGCATTTGTGTGTTTGAAGTGCCAGGACCTTTCATGTTAATAAAAACAAACAAAAACTCACAAGAACAGGCTTTTGCTAGGATGTAGAAGGCTGGAAGGAGTATTGCCCCTGTGCTTACAGCAGTAAAAAGCCACAGGGTGCCTGGTGGTTCAGTCAGTTAAGCGTCCAACTTCGGCTCAGGTCCTGATCCCATGGTTTGTGAGTTTGAGCCTGGCATCAGGCTCTGTGCTGACAGATCAGAGCCTGGAACCTGCTTTGGGTTCTGTGTCTCCCTCTCTTTCTGCCCCTTCCCTGCTTGTGTGCGTTCTCATTCTCTCTCTCTCTCTCTCTCTCTCTCTCAAAAATAGATAAAACATTAAAGAACTGTAAAAAAAAAAATAGTAAAAAGCCAGGTAATCCACAAAATCGTAACTTTTTTTTAATCCATCAGAGAATTTAAGTCACAAGGGATCTAAGGAAAGTCATACTTCTCTAAGTAGAAACAGGATGAGATGCTTGCTTACCTAGGGAAATGCTGGATGCCATATAAATTGGTAAGAGGAATTCCACCAAAATTTTCTTCAAATGTGTTAAAAACTGAATGTATGGTAGCATGGGAGTGGCAGCTGCAAAGAGAATACATACTCTTATAGCCTCTTCTCCAAGATCTCACCAGGTGCTCATGGGAAAGATTGGGGGCAGGTTAGGTGACTGAAAAAATCCTCCTTTGTGGATCAGACCTTGAAGGAGGTAAATAACAACCCCTGCAAGAAAGACACGAAGCTCTTCTCTCTCCATCCCTATGAGGGAAAAAAAAGCCTTAAGCTCCTGGGGGAAGAGTAGCAAAACTTGTAGCCTCAGGGCACAGGTGACGATCTATTACAGCTGGGGCACCGGAACAGGAAAAAACCCTGTGTTTCCGGAGGAGGGGCAGGAAAATATTCTCCACTGGGACTTTGAGAGCCCCTAACATTGGGGGAAGAACAAGATCACTGTGCAGACCCTCCTCCCAGATATACAAATCCTGCCAAAACTGAGGCTGAATTTGAACAAGAGAATGTCTTCTTACACATACACAGACACACACATGTACACATGCACAAACATTAGGTTCACAAGCGTTGTAATAACTGACAGTAGTCTACTTCTGGGAAAGGGGAATAATTTGGGAAAAGACAATCTCTGGTGCAGACAAAAAAGGAAGATCTAAAGCTGAAGGAACAGCAGATACTGAGAAAAATGATATGACAAACCAGCCCTACCATAAGCACAAAGTAACAAGAAAGTCATATGAAGCCTATAACGTGCAGAGGGTAACCAGAGAAACAATAAAACCCATCCCCAGTCTCATCTCTTGTGTAGGCTGAATCATCTCCCCATACTTAAGATTAGCAAAGAAGAGATATGTTTATTTCCAGGTATAAATACCATATTTACTTCAGTCTCTACTGCTCTACACAGGATGTCTGACTTTATCCAGTAATTACTGAGACACACAGAGAAGCCAGGAAAAGCAAAGAAACAAAGCAGTCAGTAGAACCAGACTCAGATTTGACCCAGATGTTAGAACATCAGAGAATTTAAAATAAATGTAAGCCTCGTGGTAATCACAAAGCAAAAACCTATAGTAGATACACAAAAGATAATGAGAAAAGAACCTAAGCATAGCAATAGAAAAAGTTATCAAACCACAAAGGAAGAAATCAAGACAAGAAGGGACAGAGGATACAGTCAGAAAACAACAAAATGGCAATAAATCCATACCTTTTAGTAATTGCTTTAAATATAAGTGGACTAAATTCTTCAGTAAAAAGACACTGGGTAGCTGAATGAATGATAAAGCAAGACCAGCTCTGTGTTGTCTACAAGAGACTCAGTTCAGGTATAAGGATACACGCAGTCTGAAAGTGAAGGGATGGAAAATGATATTCCATGCAAATGGAAACCAAAAGAAATCTAGGGTAGCTATACTTACATCAGACAGATGTTAAAACAAAGACTGTAATAAGAGACAAAGAAGGGCATGATGTCATGTTAAAAAGGGTCTGTCCAACAAGAGGATATAAAGCATTTGTAAATATTTATGCATGTAACATAGAAGCAGCTAAATATATGAAGCAAATATTAACAGACCTGATGGGAAATAGGCAGCAGTGCAACAACAGGGGAATTTAATATCCCATTTACATCAATGGATAGATTATCCAGACAAAATTAAATATCAGTTAAATTTTTTAAAAGTTTTTATTAAAATTACAGTTAGTTAACATACACTATTATATTGGTTTCAGGTGTACAATATAGTGATTCAACAAGTTCATACATCACCCAGTGCACATCACAACAAGCACACTTCTTAATCCCCATCACCTGTTTAACCCACCCCTCCCACCCACTTTCCTTCTGGGAACCATCAGTTTGTTATCTATAGTTAAGAGTCTGTTTCTTGGTTTGCCTCTCTGTCTCTCTTTTTCCATTTGCTCGTTTGTTTTGTTTCTCAAATTCCACATGAGTGAAATCATACGGTATTTGTGTTACTCTGACTGACTTATTTCGCTTAGCATTGTACTCTCTAGCTCCATCCATTTTGCTGCAAATGGCAAGATTTCATTCTTTTTTATGGCTAAGTAATATTCCATGGTAGGTATGTATATATATGTGTGTGTGTGTACACACACATATACCACATCTTCTTTAGCTGTTCATCCATTGATGGATATTTGGGCTGTTTCCATATTTTGGTTCTCATAAATAATGCTGCTATAAACATTAGGTGCATGTATCCCTTTGAATTAGCATTTTTGTATTCTTTGGGTAAATACCTAGTAGTGCCATTGCTGGATCGTAGGGTAGTTCCATTTTTAACTTTTTGAGGAAACTCCATACCGTTTTTCAGAGTGGCTCTACTACTTTGGTTTCCCACCAAGAGTGCACAAGTGTTTCTTTCTCTCCACATCCTCACCAACACCTATTGTTTCTTGTATTGTTGATTTTAGCCATTCTGACAGGTGAGGTGGTATCTCATTGTAGTTTTGGTTTGTATTTCCCTGGTGACAAGTGGTATTGAACATCTTTTCATGTATCTGTTAGCCATCTGTATATCTTCTTTGGAGAAATGTCTGTTCATGTCCTCTGCCCATTTTTAATTGTATTATTTGTTTTTTGGGTGTTGAGTTCTATAAGTTCTTTATATGTTTTAAATACCAACCCTTTATTAAATGTCTGTTTTCCCATTTTGTGGGTTGCCTTTTAGTTTTACTGATTTGTTTCCTTTGCTGTGCAGAAGCTTTTTATTTTGATGTAGTTGTAATCATTTATTTTTGCTTTTATTTCCCTTGTCTCAGTAGATATAGCTAGAAAAATTTTGCTATGGCTGATGCCAGATAAATTACTGCTTATGTTGTCTTCTAGGGTTTTTATGGTGTTAGGTCTCACCTTTAGGTTCTTATGACATTTTGAGGCTATTTTTGTGTATGGTGTAAGAAAGTGGTCCAGTTTCATTCTTTTGCATGTAGCTGTCCAGCTTTCCCATGACCATTGTTGAAAAGACTGTCTTTGTCTTACTGCATATTCTTGCCTCCTTTATCAAAGATTAATTGGCCATATAATTGTGGGTGTGTTTCTGGGCTTTATTTTCTGTTCTACTGATCTATGTATTGATTTTTATGCCAGCACCATACTGTTTTGATTACTACGGCTTTGTAAGATAACTTGAAAGTCTGGAATTGTGATACTTCCAATTTTGTTTTTCTTATCCAAGATTGCTATGGCTCTTCAGGGTCTTGTGTGGTTCACACAAATTTTAGGATTGTTTGTTCTAGTTCTTTGAGAAATGAGGTATTTGATAAATTGGTATTTTGATAGGGATTGCATTAAATCTGTAAGTTATTTTGGGTAGTATAGACATTTTAACCATAAATATTCTTCCAATCCATGAGCATAGAATCTCTTTCCATTTCATTGTGTCATCTTTCATCAGTGTTTTATAGTTTTCAGAGTATAGGTCATCCATCTCTTTGGTTACATTTATTCCTAGATACCTTATTGTTTTGGGTGCAATTATAATAAATGGGATTGTTTTCTTAATTCCTCTTTCTGGTGCTTCATTATTGGTGTATAGAAAGGCAACAGATTTCTGTACATTGATTTTGTATCCTGACTTTACCGAATTCATTTATCAGTTACAGCAGTTTTTTGGTGGCAGTTTTTGGGGTTTTCTATATATAGTATCATGTCATATGCAAATAGTGAAATCCTTGCCGATTTGGATGTCTTTTGTTTCTTTTAGTTGTCTCATTGCTGTGGCTAGGACTTAAAGTATTATGTTGAATAAAAGTGGTGAGGGTGGGCATCCCTGCCTTGTTCCTGACCATAGAGGAAAAGCTCTCAGTTTTTCCCCATTGAGGATGATATTAGCTGTGAGCTTTTCATATATCGCTTTTATGACGTTGAAGTATGTTCCCTCTAAACCAACTTTATTAAAAGTTTTTTTAATGGATGGATGTTGTACTTTGTCAGATGCTTTTCTGCATCTGTTGAAATGATCATATGGTTTCTGTCCTTTCTCATTAATGTGATATATCATGTCGGTTAATTTGCAAATATTGAACCATCTTTGGAATCCAGGAATAAATCCCACTTGATTGTCATGAATGATTTTTTTAATGTACTGTTGGATTTGGTTTGCTGAGAATTTTTGTGTCTGTGTTCATCAGGGATATTGGCCTGTGGCTCTCTTTTTTAGTGGCATCTTTATCTGGATTTAGTATGGTAATGCTGGCCTTAAAGGATAATTGTGGAAGCTTTCCTCCCTTTTCTCTTTTTGGAATAATTTGAGAAGAATAGGTATCAACTCTTCTTTAAATGTTTGGTAGAGAGGCGCCTGGGTGGCTCAGTCAGTTAAGGGTCTGATTTTAGCTCAGGTCATGACCTCATGGTTCGTGTGTTTGAGCACCACATCGGGCTCTCTCTCTGCCGTCAGTGCAGAGCCCGCTTCAGATTTTCTGTCTGTCTGTCTGTCTCTCTCTCTCTCTCTCTCTGTCCCTTCCCTGCTTGTGTTCTCTCTAGTTCAAATATAAATAAACATTTGAAAAAAAAATGTTTGGTAGAATTCACCTGTGAAGCCATGTGGTCCTAGACTTTTGTTTGTTTGGAGGTTTTTGATTACTAAGAGGATAATCAGTTTTGGGCCACCTGGGTGGCTCAGTCAGGTAAATGTCTGACTCTTGATCTAGGTTCAGGTCATGATCTCGTAGTTCATGGCTCTATGCTGACAGTGTGGAGCCTGCTTGGAATTCTCTCTCCTTCTCTCTCTGCCCTACCCCATTCATGCTCTCTGTCTGTCTCAAAATAAATAAATAAACTTAAGAAAAGAGAAAATCCCACATTGGACGAGATAGATTTATCAGATATATACAGAACATTTCATCCAAAAGTGGCAGAGTACACTTCACAAGTGCACCTGGGACACTTTACAGGATAGATCACATGTTAGGCCACAAAACAAGTCTTAGTAAGTTTGAGAAGGTTGAAATTATATCAAGCATCGTGTCCAACTACAGTGGAATGAAACTAGTTATCAATTTAAAGAAGAGAACTAGGAAATTTGCAAATACATAGATTAAAAAACATGCTACTGAAAATCTAGTGAATCAATGAAAAAAATCAAAGAATAACTTAAAAAATACCTTGAAACAAATTAAAATGGAAATACAACTTACCAAAATCTATGGGTTGCAAAAAAAAATCAGTTCTAAAAGGAAGGTTCATAGTGATACATGCCTATCTCAAGAAGGAAAAAAGTCCTCAAATGAGCAACCTAATTTTGTATCTCAGGGAACTAGAAAGAACAAAAAATGAAACCCAAAGTCAGTAGAAGGAAGGAAATAACAAATATTAGAGCCAAAATAAATGAGAGACTAAAATAAAAATAGAAAAAAAATCAGTGAAACTAAGAGCTACTTCCTTGAATGAATAAACAAAACTGACCTATAGCTACACACACCAAGAGAAAAAGAGGGGATGCAAGTAAATAAAATCAGAAAGGAAAGAGATGTAACTGATGTCACAGAAATATAAGAGATTGTAAGAGACTACTCTGAACAATTGTGTGACAACAAATTGGACAACTTAGTAGAAATGAATAAATTCCTGGAAATGTACAGCATTCAAAGACTGAATCATGAAGAGATAGAAAGTCCCAGACAAATAGATGACTAAGAGACACATGGAAAGATGCTTAACATCATTAATAAGGGAAATGCAAATCAAAGCTATAATGAGATGCCATCTTATCCCTGTCAGAATGGCTAAAATCAAAAATGAGAAGTAACAAGCGTTGGTGAGGATGTGGAGAAAAAGGAATTCTTGTGCACTGTTGGTTAGAATGCAACTTGGTGCAGCCACTGTGAAAAACAGTATGGAGATTCCTCAAAAAATTAAAAATATAATTACCATATGATCCAGTAATTCCAGTCAATGTCCATTGATAGGTGAATAGATAGAGAAGATGTGGTACACACACACACACACACACACACACACACACACACACCACACGAATATTACTTGGCAATAAAAAAGAATGAAGTCTTGCCATTTGCAATAACGTGGACTGACTTTACATACAAATGGGAAGATACTCCATCATCATGGATTGGAAAAACAAATATTATTAAAATGTCTATATTCCCCAAAGCAATCTACAGATTTAATCCAATCCCTATCAGAATACCAACAGCATTTTTCACAGAACTAGAACAAACAATCCTAAAATTTGTGTGAACTACAAAAGACCCCTAATGGCAACACAATCTTGAAAAAAGAAAAAGCTGGAGGAATCACAGCTCCAGATTTTTATACTACCAAGCTGTAGTAATCAAAACAGTGTGGTACTGGCACAAAAATAGACACATAAGTCAATGGAATAGGATAGAAAGCTCAGAAACCCATGATTGTATGGTCAATTAATTTTCAACAACAACAAAAAGAATATGCAATGGGAAAAAGTCTCAACAAATGGTGGTGGGAAAACTGGACAGCTACATGCAAAAGAATGAAACTGGAACCCTTTCTTACACCATACACAAAAATAACCTCAAAATGGATTAAGCACCTATATGTGACACCTGAAACCATAAAAATCCTAGAAGACAACATAGACCATAATTTCGCTGACATAGGCAGTAGCAGTATTTTTCTACATGTGTCTCCTGAGGCAAGTGAAACAAGCAAAAATAAACTGTTGGGACTACATCAAAAAAAAAGTTTCTGCACAGCAAAGGAAACAATCAAGAAAACTAAAAGGTAACCTTATGGAATGGAAGATATTTTCAGAGGGCATTCTGATAAAGGGTTAGTATCAAAAATATTTAAAGAACTTCTAAAACTCAACACCCAAAAAAACAAATAATAGAATTAAAAATGTGTAGAAGACATGAACAGACATTTCTCTAAAGAAGACATATAAATGGCCAACAGACACATGTAAAGATGCCCAACATCGCATCATCAGGGAAATGCAAATCAAAACTACAATGAAATATTACTTCACACTTGTCATAATGGCTAAAATTAACAACACAAGAAAGTACAGTGTTGGGGAGGATGTGGAGAAAAAGGAACCCTGTTGGTAGGAATGCAAAGTGGTGCAGACAGTGTGGAATACAGTGTGGAAGTTCCTCAAAACATTAAAAAACACAATTACCATATGACCCAGTAATCACTGGGTATTTACCAAAAAAAAAATAAAAAATGCTAATTCAAAAGAATATATGCACCCCTGTGTTTATTGCAGCATTATTTATAATGGCCAAGGTATAGAAGCAACCCAAGTGTCCACTGATGGATGAATGGACAAAAAGATTGGCGTGTGTGTGTGTGCACACATGCATACACATACATACATACATACATACATACATACATACATACATACATACACAGACACACAATGGAATGTTATTTAGCCATAAAAAAGAATTAAATCTTGCCATTTGCAATGACACGGATAGGGCTAGAGAGTGTAATACAAAGTGCAATAAGTCAGAGAAAGACAAATAGTGTGTAACTTCACTCATGTGTAATTTAAGAAACAAAACAAATGAGCAAAGGAAAAAAAAAAGAGAACAAGAAAGCTTAACTATAAAGAACCCACTAATGGTTACCAGAGGGGTGGTGGGTGAGGGGATGGGTGAAATAGGTGATGAGGATTAAGGAGTACGCTTAGCATGATGAGAACTGAATAATGTATAGAGTTGTTGAATCACTATAACTGAAACTAATATAACACTGTATGTTAACTACACTGGAATTAAAGTTGAAGATACACATTAAGTAGTTGGTAGCAGTAAGAACTAAAGATGTAAACTGGTATTAAAACTTTCAAAGCCTTTAAGTTTTCTCTCATGTAGTAAGTCTGCGCTTTAATTTTTTAATTTATTTTCCAGCTTTAATAAGATAGTTGACATAAAACATTGTATGAATGTAAGGTGTACAACATAATGATTTGATGTATGTGTATATTGCAAAATGATTTCAGTAAGTGTTATTAACACTGATTTGATTTTCTTAGAATCATTTTAATATCTAGAACCACTCAAATTTATTCTGAGTTTTTCTCAGTCCAATTTCACCTCTTAAACTTGTCTCTTTTATTGAAAGCTACCCTCCATGGCTGTACAATTTAATGTTTTCCCTCTGCTACCCCACAAAGAATACTTGAGTTAAAAGTATGTTCTTCATAACATAGACTTGAAGTCCTGGTGGTAAAAATCACAGGGAAACAAGTAAACTATGACATGCATATGGTTACATTGCAAATTATGTTCCTATAGAAAATAATGGTATTTCTTTCTTCTTGTGAAATGGAAAGTCTAAAATGATGAGTCATATGGTCCCAGAAACTATTATTATGTTGAATACATCTTATAATTACACTTAGTAGACTGGAGAAAAATAATGACATAAATCTTAAGGGGTTATAAGAAAATGGTTGTAAGGATTGCTTATTATCTAGGACCCATAATTTAGAAAGTAATATTCATATATGAGTCTATGGAAGTTAGGTAGGGATAAAGGAAGATTCCTGCCTGAAGCCATTTCCGTTATGTAACAAAATTCATTAAGAGTTGGCTGATTGTGTATTTTTATAATTCTGTAGTGTTTAAAACATGGGGACAATGATTGCATTGTACATTTTAACATGGCGGTAGCAGCTTCTCTAGTGGATGAGAGTTACTAGCTTTCTTCTTCCTGTGCTCACTGAAATTGATCTGTTCCAGTTTCAGTCTCCTTGGAAAATTAAAATACCTCTGAACTTGTTTTGAACTTGTTACATTAGTGAGATACAAAGTGGCACCAAGATTGTCCAGGTCTGTCCATTGAGTCCAGTGTTATATGGAGACTCAGCACAACATGGCAGCATTTTGGGCCCAGTTTTCTAATCAGTAGAATTGTATTTTGAGTAGTGATGTAGCTTGCTTTCATCAACAGTTCAAGAAATGCAGTTTGAAATGGAAATTGATGAAAGAATATTGGGTATTAGAGGAAAAACAGCATATTCGTCAATGGGAAACATTAGATAAATTATTAGCAGAAGAAATAAGATCGAGTGTTAAAATATAGCAGAGATCATGAGCACATCTAGTGCCCAGATCTGATTTCTCATACCATTCTCCAACAAGAGGAGCAAGGACACCTGGGAGAAATGGCTGATTCTGACTTGGTGAGGAAACATAAAGATGAGCCTGGAGTGTTTTGTAGTGGCAGAGAGTAAGGAGTTGTACCCCAATACCCCAATCCCCACAAAGCAAACAAAAAAATTGATAATTGGTGGGGATATGTCAGAAGGGCACAGGAGCTGACTCAGAGAGTTCTCAATGGCTAAAGATGTAATAATTTGAGGAAAAAAATAAAGTAATATTGGCTCATAGCCCAAGTTAAATAAATATTCATGATTGCATATTGATATAAGTAGACGATTGAATAATCATTGGAGGAGAAGAGACAAATATTCCATCCCAAAGAATTCCAAATAATTTATGTACTCTGTCCTAAAGGAGAGGGCATGTAACTCCTCATTCAAGTGTGGGTTGCTCATGAAACATCTCTCCAAAGACTATGGTATGGAAAAGGGGTGTGGGGAAAAGAGTAACTTTACACTGGGGAAACCTGGCAGACTCTCCTTGAGTCAGGTGATCAAGGTCAACATCAACAGTAATAAGTTCTACTGATAGCATTTACCCTTGATATGATATGAAAATGATATGAATAGGATATATGAAAATGGCCCTTTACCGCTGTGTTAAGCCCACAAACCGAGTCTAATCATGAGAAACATCAGAAAAATTCCAATAGAGGAGTACCCTACAATATTCCTGTCCAGTAAATCTTCAAGCTGTCTGTGGTATCAAAACCAAAGAAAAGTCTGAGTAACTGTCACAGCCAAGCAGAGGCTAACAGGACATGAAAAGTCATGATGTGATACCATGGTATCCTGAATGGGCTCCTGGAACAGAAAAGCTCACTAGGTTAAAAAAGGAAGGAAAGCCGAATAAACTTTGCACTTTAGTTAATAATAGTGTATCCATATTGGTTCATGTGTTGTAACAAATATACCACACTAGGGTAGGGTGTTGATAACAGGAAATGGGAACATTTTGAAGCCCGGGACACATGGCCCTTCTTGTAGAGTATCCGCACCGCAGCCTACAAGGCCCCATGTGAACTCTCCCTTTCTCTCTTCAGTTCTGTGTCTTAGGACTTCCTTCTTTGGCACTGCTCCAGCTACATTGCCTCTTGGTCTTTCTTGACATGTCAAGACTGTTCCTGCCATAGAACCTTTCATTGGCCATTATATTGGCCAGTTCTTTCTGGATATTCACTTGTACTGTTCATTTCATTCTGGTCTTTTGGCAATACTAACTTGTTAGAAAGGCCTTTCCTGACCATCCTATTTAAAATTGTATCACCTGCAGTTTATAACCACAAAATCTTTTTTTTCCCCATGATTCCCAGTATTTCCTGAACTTATTTATTTCTAAACTTTCTATCCAGCCCCCTAAAACTTAGGTCATATGAAGTCAGGGACTTGGTTGGTTATGTTTACTCCTGCATCTGTGACAAGAGACCAGCCCTTGGTACACAGTAGGTAGGCACCAAGTGGATATAGGGTGAATGAAGTAATTCTCAATTTCTCCTTTCTTTTAATGCTTACACTACATTCTCTGTGCTTCCTATAAAAATTGTTCTCTGCTGTGCGTTATTGCTTTATAGGAATGAGACATTTTTTTTTCTTTTCAGTTGGTACATCCCAACAATTGTTATCTCTGATGTATCTCTTTACCCCTATAGAATCTAGCTCTGTGCCTGGCAGGAAATTACTGCTCAGTAGTCATTTATGGGATTTACATATGTGTCTGCTTTACATCTGTCCTGTAACTGCTTTTAACATAGTCCAGTGGGATGCCTCAGGCACTGCATAAAAAGTTGGATACAGGGGTGCCTGGGCGGCTCAGTTAGTTGGGAATTCGACTTTGGCTCAGGTCATGATCTCATGGGTTCATGAGTTCTGGCCCTGTGTCGGGCTCTGTGCTGACAACTCAGAGCCTTGACCCTGCTTCGAATTCTGAGTCTCCCTCTCTCTCTGCCCCTCCGCTGCTCGCTCTCTGTCTCTCTCTCTGTCTCTCTCTCAAAAATAAATAAACATTAAAAAAAAATTTTTTTTTAAAGTTGGGTACATCTACTTTGCTTAAGGACTCCTCTACCTTCCTACCACCCTTCTAAACTCCATGCTTCAGTTACCTTGATTTTGGTGTTTGACTTTGGTCTTAGATTCCTTTGCATCATATATGCCCTTTAGAATTAGAGGCATTGCTTAGAATTTTTTACCAAGGCTCTGGTGTAGAAATCCTGTAGTATGCCACTCATCTTACCCAGTAGTTGTGATTATGAGGATCCTGGGATCAGCTAAAGCCCAAGACAGGTGTTAGTGCGCCTGTCCAGCGAGGAAGCTCAACATTATGGAAGTGTGTTTTGCTTGCCTGAGACGTTCTGCCTAATGGGAGGTTGATTCCTCCCCCACTCCTTTCCCAGCCCTTCACATTTATTAAGAATGACAGACAAAGTTCCAGGTACAGGGGATACCTAGATGAAAAAAAATAAAATACTTTGAATAACTTAAAATGCAAACAAACAGTCCTTATATAATGTAAATCATTACACCTATGGAAAGCCAGTGTGTTTGTTCATGAAGCTTACCCCAGAGTCCACCTGGTAGAGTTTTCATGAATGAATTGCAGGCATAAGATTAGCTAGAAGTAGAGACTTCTGTGTCATAGCCTCCAAAAACTTGCTCTCAAAGCGGTGGTGAATATAGTTTGAAATAAGCTCCTTCTATGAAGAAAAGGGCATGTTTTGCATAGTGGGGACTTCTGCATAACCAGAGTCTTAGCATACTAATTACAGGTAGTAATGGATCTGTCCGTGGAGGTGCCACATGCTAGATTTTCTGTCATTTACATTTATAATGTTTGTGTTTTTGTTTTCACCTTACTCTGCCTGGAAGTGACTATTTTTTAGATTTCCAAGGGAATAAGGACCAAACGACTAAGATTTCTGTTCATTTATCTTGTCCACTTTGAAAAGACTTTCCTGAGGATTCTCATTCCAGAGTTTCCCTAACCTTAAATACTGTGTTTTCCATAATCTTAGGATCCAGGAGTTTTAGAGAACAGTTCCTTAAGTTATCCTTTAAGAGAACCTCTGTAGTTAAAGCAATTCCTGTGCCTTGAAACTATTTTTATGACTGTTAGGTGCCAAGGTTGGTTTAAAATAATTTTGCAGTTGTGAAAAGCTGGTTCAGTTGAATATAACTGCATTTGTTAAATCAGGGGATTATGCTTGCAACCAGGCCCTAGATTCTGTTCAGCTAATTCCTGTACCAGATGATTTCTTACGGTATCAGTTCTTAATTTCTCATGAACCAGATTTTGTTATATGTACGGAGACAGCAGATTTGACCTTTAAAAGAAAGCAATTTCTCCTCAGCTCATACCTTTACCAAAAAAACAAAAAACAAAAGACAAAAAACCAAAAGCCGAAAAACCAAACTCCGTTTCTCTGCCACATCTTTCATTTCTTCTTTTCTCATTTAATTAACGATAAAACTATCTCCTGGCGACTTACGGTGAAATAGATCCAGAGCTTAAGGAGTCTATTTACAACCCATCTTTAAGACAAATATAAGGCAAGTCAAATGGGCATTTTCTGCCCCACCATCCATACAGTTTCTTTCCAGGTACCTGAATATTGGCTTCGCAATTTTGTAGTTAGGATTTGTGAACATCCTTATTTGAGTCTGCAGGGACAAGACTTTTACACTGCCAGTAGTTGCTTGCATTTTAGCATGATTTGTTTTGATTTATTGTTTTCATTGACAGGGTACTGATATGGTAAAGTTCTGGTGAGGAAGAACACAAAAGTATAATTTGGGGCTGTGGAATAATGCTTACAGAGATCTCCTAGGGTGCTCTAGTGGACAACCTCAATATTCTGAGAGGATTTGGTGTGTTTCATTCAGCAATTATATCTTGAGCTCCTGTTGTGTGCCAGCTAACCTGTTTTGGATGCTGTGCACATGCCATGAAGAAAACAAAGCCATTAGACCTCATGGAACTTACTCTTCCCCAGTAGTTTTGCACCTTATTATTATTATTAATTGTTCTGCTGTACACACTTTGTTCAATAGAGCAATGAACTGCTAAGCTCTTTGCTATTGGGACTGTAGCCTGACATTTCTTTAGTTGTTCTTTATTCCCTGTTCTCACTGTTGCTTTATAGCCTTTTGCCAGTTCTGACTCTTCCTTTGAAACATAAAATGCCCTTTTAATTCCTTCCTTTCCCTAAGTCCACTTGTATTTTACCTTGTTAATGAAAATAATATTATCACTGTTGTCAATAAAAACATGTTTTTTTTACCTCTTTGACAGCTAGTAAAAATTGGTTATTAATACATTAGTTAGAAAAATGTGAGTACTTAGTACACTTATCACTAACTTTTATTTTTTTAAATGTTTATTTATTTTTGAGAGAGGGAGAGAGCACAAGCAGGGGAGGGGCAGAGAGAGAGAGAGAGAGACACACACACACACACACACACACACACACACACACACACACACACAATCTGAAGCAGGCTCCAGGCTCCAAGCTGTCAGCACAGAGCCCAACAATGGGGCCCGAACTCTCAAACTGTGAGATCCTGACCCTAGAGGAAGTCAGATGTTCAAACAACTGAGCCACCCAGGCGCCCCACTAACTTTTATTTTTGAGGGAAGTCTACAAATGAGTCCCCATATAAATGAGTCCCTGTTAATTGGTTTTCATCAGTTTATAGCATTTTAAGCCTGATCTTCAATTTGTTTGTATATGATTCCTGCATATAAAACCAGAAGCACTGAGTTTATTGAACATATGAAACATGACTGGATTTTAAAACTCTAAAAATAAACTGAGTAGCTTTCTCTTTAATTTTCTGTCCTTGCTTTCAGATAAATTTGATGGGATTTGCAGTTACAGAAGATTTTACACCAACAGAGTTGATTAAAAAAAACAAACTTGTACTTTTCCAGTAACAATATGGATTGTAGATTTCCTCATTCTTGATGTTATGTAGATTCTTTTTTTTTTCCTGGAGTATTGTTCTTTACCTTGTCAGTATTTGATTTTGACTTTAAAATTAATGATTTTGATTAATTTTGATGGTTATTTTAAACTACTACATACTCCATGTAAATTTCTTGATATTCTTTGAGGGTACATACTGAGGAGTTGTTTATTTCAGGTTTCAGAAGAAGTGGCCCTAATTTGAAATGTCTATCAAAATTATAACTGTAACCAATTTCTGACATCATATATCTGAGGCATACTTACCTATATGTGAAATAACATGTATAAAGTTACATTTTTGAAATGGTAAAGTATTGGAAAGAAATCATACAGGTGTATATAATAATAGGGGATTCTTGATGGCGCATCTAGAGTGGAATAATGTGCTGGTGTTAAAAAGGGGGCTTGCTATGTATTGATATGGAAGAAAGAAAGATACATTATGATAGTTTTTATGTAAGAAGTGGGGATAGTGTATGCTGAGTTTTATTTGCTTATTTTGCCTAAAGAAACCCTGGACATATATCCAAAAAGCAAATAAATGTGATAGCTTGTAATTATTATGTGGGGGAAAGAAGGGCAGTTAGAGGCAGGGGATGGATAGGAAATATTTCTGACTGTATACTTTTGTACATTTTTTTCTTTTAAAATAGACTTTATTTTTTAGAATAGTTTTAGGTTCACACAATAATTCAGAAGGTCTAGAGAGTTCACATACACCCCCGTCTGCCTACACTCCCAGCCTCTCCCACTATCATCCCCCACCAGGGTGCTACATCTGTTACAATTGATAAACCTGCATTGACACATCATAATCACCCCCAAATCCATAGCTTACTCTTGGTGTTTTATATCCTGTGGGTTTGGACAAGTGTATAATAGCATGTATTCATCATTATGGCATCATCCCAAGTATTTCCATTGCTCTAAAAGTCCTCCTGTGCTCCACCTCTTCATAGCTCCTTCGCCATCCCTACCTCTAACAAACACTGATCTTTTTACTGTCTCTGCAGCTTGGCCTTTTCCAGAATGTCATATAGTTGGAATCAAACAACATCTAGCCTTTTCCAATTGACTTCTTTCACTTGGTAATGTGCATTTAAGCTTCTTCTTTTCATGGCTTGGTAGCTCCATTCCATTTAGGATTGCATAATATTCCATATTGCCATGGTTTGTTTATCCATTCACCTACTGAAGGGCATCTTGGTTTCTCCCAACTTTAGGCAATTATAAATAAAGGTGCCATAAACATCCTTGTGCAAGTTTTTGTGTGGACATAAGTTATCAATTTCTTTGGGTAAATACCAAAGAGTTTGATTGCTGAACTGTATGGTGAGACTATGGTTAGTATTGTAAGAAGCTGCCAAACTGTCTTCCATAGTGTACCATTTTGCGTTCTCACCAACAATGAATGAAATTACTGTTGTACCACATTCTTGCCAGATTTTGATGGTGTCAGCATTTCAGATTTTGGTCATTCTAATAGGTTTGTATTAGTATCTTGTTTTAATTTGCATTTCTCTGGTGACATTTAATGTGAAACATTTTTTCAAATGCTTATTTGCCATCTATGTATCTTTAGTGAGATATGTCTTAAAGTCTTTGTGCCATTTTTAAATTGCATTGTTTTCTTATTGAGTTTTGAGAGTTCTTGGTTTGGGGTAACAGTCATTTATCAGATGTGTCGTTTGCAAATATTTTCTCCCAGTCTGTGGCTTCTCTTTTCATTTTCATGACAGTGTCTTTCACAGAACGGAATTTTAAAATTTTAATGAAATCCAGCTTATCAGTTATTTCTTTCATAGATCTTGCTTTTGGTGTTGTATCTAAAAAGTGATCACCAGGGGTGCCTGGGTGGCTCAGTTGGATAAGCATCTGACTTCGGCTCAGGTCATGGTCTCACAGTTTGTGGATTTGAGCCCCGCATCGGGCTCTGTGCTGACAGCTCAGAGCCTGGAGCCAGCTTCAGATTCTGTCTGTCTGTCTGTCTGTCTGTCTCTCTCTCTCTCTCTCTCTCTCTGCCCCTCCCCCCTCACACTCTGTCTCTCAAAAATGAATAAATGTTTAAAAATTTTTTAAAAAAAAAGTGATCACCATACTCAAGGTCATCTGGATTTTCTCCTGTATCTTCTAGGAGTTTTATGTTTTGCATTTTACATTCAGGTCTGTGATTCATTTTGAGTTAATTTTTGTTAACAGTGTAAGGTTTGTGTCTCCCTCCTTCCCTACTTCCTTCTTTCCTTTCTTCCTTCTACATGTGTATGTCCAGTTCCCTCACCATCTGTTGAGAGATTATCTTTGCTCCCTTTTATTGGCTTTGCTCCTTTGTGAAAGATTAGTTGACTGTATTTATGTGGATCTATTTCTGGACTCTCTTTTCTGTTCCATTGATCTATTTATTATTTCACACATACCACCCTGTTGATTACGGTAGCTTTATAATAAGTCTTGAACTTGAGTGTTAGGTCTCTGACTTTGTTCTTCTACTTCAGTGTTGTATTAGCTCTTCTGGGTCTTTTGTCTCTTCATGTAAACTTTAGAACCAATATAAATATCCATAAAATAACTTATTATAATTTTGATTGGAATTTTGTTGAATCCCAATCCAAGATCAAATTGGGAGGAACTGACATTTTGATAATACTGAGTCTTCCTGTCCAAGGTCATGGAGTATCTCCGTGTGTTTAGTTCTTCTTTGGTTTTTTTCATCAGAGTTTTATAGTTTTTCTCATATAGATCTTGTACCCATCTTGTTACATTTATATCTAAGTATTTCATTTTGGGGGGTGCTAACCTAAATAGTGTTGTGTTTTTAATTTCAAATTCTACTTATTCATTGCTAGTATATCGGCAAATGATTGATTTTTGTGTATTAACCTACCATCCTGCAGCCTTCCTATAATTACTTATTAATTATAGGAGTTTCTTTTTTGATTCTTTTGTATTTTCTACGTAGACAGTCATGTCATCTTCAAACAAAGACGGTTTTATTTTTTCCTTCCCAATTGTTATACCTTTTATTTCCTTAGTTTATTAGCTAGGATTTCCTTTACAGTGTTGAAAAGGAGTGGTGAGTGAGGACATCCTTGCTTTGTACCTAATCTTTTGGAAAAGTTTCTAGTTTCTAACCATTAAGGATGATATTAACTGCAGGTTTTTGTACATGTGCTTTATCCAGTTGAGGAAGTTTTCCTGTATTCCTAGTCGGCTGAGAGTTTTCATTGAGAATGGATGCTGCATTTTGTCATATGCTTTTTCGGCATCTATTGATTGATATGATCATGTAAATTTTCTTCTTTGGCCTTTGATGTGATGGATTACATTAATTGATTTTTGAATGAATGTTGAATCAGCCTTACATACCTAAGATAAATCACGCTTGGTCATGGTGTATAATTTCTTTTACACATTGCTGGATTTGATTTGCTGGTATATTGAGGCTTTCCTGTTGATGTTGCTGATCATTGTATACTTTTAAATAGTCTTTTTTTTTTTAACCATGTCACTATATTGCCCATTAAAAATGAAAAGATTTTTTTTTCTTTTTTAAAGATGCTGTGGCCATTTGGGAAATTGCATGTATACCACTATTAAAAATTGGCTTTGAATATTTACTCAGTGTCTTTGTGAGCAAAGAAGTGATGTTTGAGGACATGGACTGGGGTTCTCTTTTTGAGATTTTTGATTGCTGGCAATCTTTTCTCCTCTGGAAACCAGCTGATCCTTTCTCTTAGAACAGAAACCTCAGCCATATCTAATGGATATGTTACACAAGAAAACAGAGATGAGCTAAATACGCAATCTATACTTTCCAAGAGTTGACATTATTTTTTTTTGTAAAATGGGAATATAGGTAATGTTTTTATTTTCTTAGACCCAATGTGAATGGTATAAGGGCTCCTCACAGAAACACAGAAGTTTTTTTTAAAAAGGTGCCTTTTTATTTTGCCATTTTATATAAGTCAATCTCTCCATAGATATATAAAAAGACAACAGAATTGCCACCTGAAAATATGTAACTTTCTCTCTAAATACTGTTTTACGAGAACTAAATTGAAGCTGCTGAAGACTTGGTACATTCCCATCTGGAGGAATCAAGCATACATTGAATGGTTTGAATGGAAGCGTTATTGGTGAGAGAGGGTCTCATTTTGCTTTCCAGATAGACACTGACCATTAGTATATTTGAAATAATATTAACCACCTGCGTCTTGGTTGGAAATATGGTGGTAATTTAATTTCTGTTGGTAGAGGGTTTATTTATTGAATGTATAATGGAAATTTAAGAAGCTAATTAATGATTCGGATTTATATGAGGTATATGCTGGATTTTATTCTACTTCTTTCTTCTATACCTACCATTTTTTAAGATTTTCATTGGCATTGGTTCTCTCTTTTTGCTAGTTGGAAGCTTTCATATTATTCAGTAAGGAACAATCCTGGTAAGGAAAGTGGAGACAGAAGTAGATCTTGGAACATACCAAGAGTCTGGTATTGACTGCCCATTTTTTTATGTTAATAAGAAAACATCAGTTCCTTTTCTCTGGGAAATTTCTTAACTGTTTTATCCTAAAAGCAACTATTGCTTTTTTTATACCACAATCCTGGAATTGCTGTATATTAAGCATGATGTGTCTGTGTTAGTTCCATGGTATTAACTATCATTTCGCCTTCAGAATTAGGTTTGTAAAATATCACTTTTATTTTTCTTTGTGTCAGCTGAGAGAGTAGAGCTCAAGCCAGGAGAGGAAAAAACAAATATTTGAGGGTGTGACTATTATAAGTATATGACAGGTAGAAATGAAAATATCCACCTTTGGATAAAGTGAGAGTGTTCTTTCCAGATTTTTGTGTGCCAGAAAAATGGCGATGATGATTTCCCTGAGGTGTTGCTCTGAAGTATTAAAATAACTAGGTTAAATGCCATACTGCATATTCACAGAACCTAGTAAAATTTTTGCAAATAGGGCTTTAGAGACTGAAGTGGCTTTTTTTTTTTTTGTAGGGGAGGGAGTAGGAGAGGCAGTGCTTTGATATCTGTCATGGCAATCACAATGTTGAATTTCAAGGGAATCCAATAAAAATTTTGAAATGCTGTAAATTAAATAAATAATTGGGAAAAAAATAGAAAAATTAGCCAGAGATCACTGTACAGGAAAGAGGCACTGAAAAGATTACCAGAGGGAAAACAGAGGAAGAAAATAATTAGAAACATAGAGTTCATAAGACATGTCTTCCTGTTCTCTCTCCTAGCTTTATTCAGTGGTTGAAAATTCTGGAATGTTCAGTAGCATCTCTTAGCTCAATATCTTACCAAGATCTGTTTGCTCAAAATGAAATGTAATCCCTCTGCCTTCTTAGGATGGCAGGCACATGATGAAGGGTGGGAGAGGAATTCAGGGACCCCACGAGCTTGTTTTTGCTTGATGCTCAGTGGATTAGATGCCTGAGGTGTCAGCAAATATTAGAGATTTTTATTTCCAGAGGGTTGGAAACTTTACCTAGCTCCTCTCTTCTGCACACACAAGGAGTAATTGGATGATTATCACTGAGTCAGTAAGGTTTTTGGTGTCACATAACCTCAGTGAAACAAATGCGATTGCTTGGGTCTCCATGTACTCCGCAGATGGAAACTTTCTGTAACCAGGAGGTATGTGAACTCCCTGCATGCTCGCTTGGAGCCTCTGACCTTCTCTGTAAAAAGCCCTTTCTGTATGCTCCAGGTGGTGGCGGCAGGGTGAATGGCACTTATGTAATCACAGTGTCTTTTTCAGTCAGGTTGCCTCTAGGCAGAGAGCTAGGAGTAGATTTCTTCTTGGCAGGAATAAGCAAAGAAAAGTCTCTACAGATTTTTTTAAAAAGGGAAACATTATGAAAAAAAACCTCAAGGACTCTGAAATTGGAGAATAGGTATATTTTCTGAAGTAATTGGTAGGGAGTATTGGGGTCATTTCTTAGGTCCGACCTTAGTGAGTAATGGAGGCCTTTTTGTATTGAGGTTACATTTTTAAAAGGCATCTTGACATTTTGGGGGGAAATCACTAGCCCAGGAGTGGGCAGGCCTGCTTGCTCAGGTCCCGGGTATGTTACTATCTCAGTTCTGAGATCTGAAGATCCTCTGTAACCCCCACCTCCCTTTCATTCTGGGCTTGTTGTTGTAGTTAGGGGTAGCTTGAGGACTCAGGGAGCTCCAGTTACTAAAATTAAGAAAATACCTTTTTGTTAAACAGATGATGTCATTTAAATAGCTGACTTTATAACTCAAAGTATATTTTAATTACAAATTGCTGTGGCATTTGTGTTTTCTAATGATGACTTCAGGGTTATGTTTAACTGAGTATGAAGAAAGCAGTTCTGTAAACAAAACCAAAGGGAAAGTATGCTTGCATTTATTACAGCAGAAGGGTGGGCACTTGACTCTCTGAGATGTGGTCCTCTTCACATCTTCATGGTTTTTGGTACTTCTTACTCCTCACATCTTTGTGTATATGTGTGTGTGTGTGTGTGTATGTGTGTGTGTGTGTGTGCGCGCGCGCTAAAACTAAAATTGACCTCCATGCGCCCTTGCATAGTGTCACCATGATGCTTCTTTCACTTTCTGGGACTTAGGCTCATTTTAGGGTGATTTTTTTAAAAAGTGTATTTCTTTTGAGATAGAACACAAGCATGAGTGGGGGAAGGGGAGAGAGAGAATCCCAAGTAGGCTCCTCAGTGTCAGCACAGAGCCAGATGTGGGGCTTGAACTCACAAACCCTAAGATCCTGACCTGAGCGGAATCCAAGAGTCCGTTAAGACTGAGCTATCAGGTGCCCAAAGGGTGATTTTAACAGACTGAACACAGAAGACTCAGAATAGTTCTAAATCCCAGACTTAGATAAACTAAAGAAACAGGACATAATATCAATAAATAAAATTTCATCAAAGTCGATAAGTAATAAATGAGAGAGAAGAAAAGGAAATAAAATATGAAACTAGATGGATAAATCTAGTTTCCATCTCTCTGGCTTTGTTTCCACATATGTAGGGGAGTTAGACTAAATTGTACTTTGGGTTCCTGTATAGTGAAAGATGTTTCTGACCTTGAAGGGAAGTTAGATATTTCATCATTTTTTCTTTTTAGTTTTTGCTCTTTTCCTTTTTGTATACAGTGTATACAAATTGTAAAAGGGGGGGGGTGGTGAGGAGGAGATGGGGAAGGGGAGGAGGAAAAAAATACAGAATGGTATGGAGGAAAAAAGCCAAAATTCACTGAAATATTTCTATACAAATAACTGTGATTGATTTACTGTCAGTCATTTGGTGAAGATATTATAAAACTTCTGTGCAATCAGCATGAACCGTTTCATAACATTCAAGGTGAAGGAAACAAGTGGTCGTATCTATATTTCTCCAAACTAAATTAAAACCAACTGAAATACATACTTGCTAGACTGACAGAAATTTCAGTATCACCCTCCAGCGATATCCTCCTGTCTCCCCCATGTAGCATTTACATACTCCAAAGAGGAAATTCATTGAGATTGGCTCTCTAGCAGGAAGAGCTTGGTATCCATCTGTCTCCTGCTGCTGCCCCTGCCCCCTTAGCCCTTATGCCATATTGAACACTAGCCCCATGTGGCTGCCCAGGAGTGCTTGTCTGTGTTACTGTGAAGCCTCATGAACTTAAGCTCCCACTGAAGACCATGTGGCCCTTTGAATAAGGGCACCCCTGCTGGTTTAGTGCTTCTTCCGTCTTAGAATTTCACTGATGACATGTGCCATCATTTATGTAGCCATTAATCTAATGGCAAACATTTAGGTCATTTTTGGTATGTGTTAGAATTATTTCATGATGAATGCTCTCTTCAGTTGGCTGTTTAGACAATGCCATGGAGACATGTTGCTGAGTCAAAAGGTGTACCTGTTTCATTTTCACCCATACTGGAAATTTGCATTCCAGAATAGATGCACCAATTTATTTTCCCAGTGAGAGTGCATGAGAATGCCCTGCTTTGTCACACTTGCTGGTGATCTCTGTGGAATAAGAAAGTAATTCTGGCTACCACAGTCTCTGAAGAGGAACATATGGCCACACACAGAGGCAAAATTATCCCTAAAGAACTTGAGTTCCTTTGTGTGTTCAGGATCCATCTGCTAGGGATTTATTGTTTTTTTTTAAATAAATTTGTTTTGAATCCGTCATATTAACCCATTTCGATTCAGAGGACAGACTATCTCATGTTCTTTCACCGTATTTGAAGAAGGGGCTAGATTTCTCTCAGCCTGCTGAGCATTTTTGACCCTTTTATTGTTTTTCTGTATACATATGATTTACCCAGTTGAATGCATTTAAATTTAGAAACTCCAAGTTAAAATTTCCTAAAGCAATATCCTATAAAACCTAGTCCCTAAAGGAGTTGAAGCTGTCTTTGTTGGCCCCCTTTTTGTGTGGTTTCCTGATGGTTGGGTTAGGTTAGCCAGTACTAATTACTGAGTCTTTCTTGTTTTTGAAAAGGTAACCAATTATTGTCTACCCTTTGTTCTTCAGCCAGATTTCCTTGCCATCCCATGTTTTTCATGTTTTCCATTTATTTTACCCTTCTTCTTTGGACAGTTTCCTATATTCTATGTGATTAATTTGAAGGGTCTCTTAAATATTACAAAGGCCCATGTTAAAATCTTGTCAGCAATAAGGCCATATGGTTTCCTAGATGTTCTGCAGACTAAAGAAAACACTTATTCTGATATTTTGAATCAAACTCTAAGGACTTAAACATATGGTATAAAGATGCTACACACAGTTTTTAATATTAGAACCGTAGTAAGCAGAGTGGCAGGTGAGCTCATCTCAAAGGCTTGCCTTCAAGAGGTGGACAAAGCTTTTGACTGTGTCTCATCATGCTAGTATGGAGTGTGCCTGCCCTTAGACAAGTTGTTTCATACTGGACCTTCCTGCCTTGCGGGTAAAATGAGGTGTAACCTTCCATCATTCCATAACCTCTCATTTTGAAGCAGGCAAGGGGGAGGGAGGGATAAGACAGACTAGAAAAAATGAAAAAAAAATTCCACCACAGAATATCTAGAAATGCTGGGAAAAACACAACAGTTATAGGTTTTACTGAGTAGCAGGGCTAATCAGACAGTAAAGGCGTTATCAGGCACCAAAAATGAAGAGGGAACTGAAGACCTGAGCTGTCCCAGGAGAAGTGGGGGTGATAGGAGGTGGGAGTGAGAAGAGGGCTTGACTTTTGTCTGCTCTTTGAGAGGAGAAGTTGGAAGTGAGTCACCTTTTCCTAAACACAGAATGCTCAAATAATAACCTTTAAATTGCACACATGCATGTCCTGACAATGCAAAGTAAAATAGCCAAATGGTGAAAAAATTGTAACAGCTTTAGAACAAAATTACCTACAATAGGACAGTTAAGACCAAACCTGTGTGTATCCTAGGGCTACTGTAACAAATCACTGAAAACTAGATGGCTTAAAACAAAACAAATTTATTCTTTCATAGGTCTGGAGGCTAGAAGTCCAAAATTAAGGTGATGGAAGAGCCATGCTCTTCTGAAGCCTCTAGGGGGGGTGCCTTTATGTTTCTCCTAGCTTCCGTTGTTGCTTGGCAATCCTTGGTGTTCCATGTTTTACAGACACATCACTCCAATCTCTACCTCTGTCATCATGTGGAATTTTCCCTGTGATGGTCTCTGTGTCTCTTCTCCTCTTTTATTTATTTTTTTAAAAATTTTTTTAGAGAGAGAGTGCAAGCTAGGGAGTGGGGCGGGGTGGGGGGGAATGAATATATCTTAAGCAGGCTCTACACTCAGTGAAGACCCCAACGTGGGTCTCAATACCGTGATCATGGGATCATGACCGGAAACAAAATTAAGAGTTGGGCGGTCAACTGACTGAGTCATGCAGGTGCCCCTCTTCTCTCCTTATGAGAACACCAGTCTTATTAGATTAAAGGCCCACCCTAATCTACTATGACTTCATCTTAACCTGATTACATTTGCAATGGTATACCAAGTAGGGACAGACCAACACAAACAAAAAAACCTCAAAACCCGAAAACACAGAGAGTTGAACTTACTATCAGACATAATTAAATTGAGGGTAGAAAGTAATAAATGAAGCAAATAATGGCTTTCTTTTTAAAACAGAGAATGATACCTAGTAAATATATAAGGAGTGATAGAGTTAGAAAATCCCAATTCCATAACCCCCAGTGAGAAAAAATTGGTTCTGAGAAGCATTACTAAAGGATGCTAAAGCCATTAGTGTATTTTCACGATGGCCAGGATGATAGCCCACACCCTCCTTGTTAATTGAAAAGGTAGAAATGTATCTTTGGAGATACATGGAGATACAATGGAGAAATCTGGAGGCCACCACCTCAACCAAACTGAGCATCAGTAATAGTGGGACAGCCTGACATTGTATGCCTCCTGATAGGATATGAGGCACACATAATCACCCAGGAAGCAGTCTTCAGAAGAATAGTTAACCTAGATCTAACTAAGCTTTTGTATCTAAATTTGAGATTTCAGCAATACACCAGCACAAGTTAAATAGCATTCTCAGAAAACAATTAGATGACTCTGAAGTGTGGGACATTCTCAAACAATTGGCCTGGACTGTTAAAAAAAAAATCTGTGTCATAGAGGAAAAAAAGAAGGGGTTGGGGAAACATTTCAGAATTAGAAGACTAAGGAAGATTAGCAAGCAAATGTCATGCATAAACCCTGATTGGATCCTGAAGCAATGAGTTTAAAAGATGTTTTAAGGACAATTGAATCAATATAGATGAAATATTATATAATATTAGACAATTGTTATTTTTTTAAAGTATGGTGTTGGTATGTAGTCATTTGAGACAGTATTCTTATTCTGAGCTTTTAACAAAATAAGGAGATGCTTACTGAAATATTTGGAGATGACGTGTCATGAAGTTGTAATTTGCTTTCACATGGTTAAGTAAAAATATGTGTGTGAGATATATGTATACACACATATAAAGCAAATATGGAAAATTGTTAATTTAAAAACAAAGATGATAAGTATGTAGATAATCTGTATATTTCAAGTTTTTAAAATAACAAAATTTTGGGAGGTGGGGTGGAAAATCAAGTTGGGCTTATTCCAGATCAGCAGTGATGGCTTAATATCAATGCATTTTACCACATTAGGTCTAAGGAGACATATACAATGATCTCCATAAGTGCTAAAGGCATTTGACATAATTCTGTATTCATTCATTACAATAATTCTTAGTAGGAATACATTAACACATTCTTAATCTGCCTCAGTCGCAGCAGTTAGCATCATGCCAAAACATTAAAATGTTCCCATCAGAGTCAGGAAGAAGACTATCACTTAACTTTATTTTGGAGGTACTTTGTCACCAATACAGTTCAACAGGGAAGAAAAGGTGGTCTACAATTTGGAAGAGACAATAAAATCATGAGTATTATCAGATGATGTGATGTATACCTAGAAAGCTTTATGCGATCAATTTGAAAAACATGACCAATAATCACATTCATTTTAACATACAGAAATAGCTTATATAGATAAAAACAACTCCCAGTTAGAGTATATGGTAGAAGAAAAGACCTTATTTGCAGTAGCATCAAAAAAGAAAAGAAAAAAGATAAAATACCTAGGAATAAATTAGCAATACAATTTCTTAGTTTAAAAATTAAATGAAAAACAGTAAAATTCTTCCTAGTAGAAGATGTAAAAAATAGAAAGGCTTATCATGTTTTTTCTTGGATGAGAAGACTCAGCATTATAGAAGTATACATTTTATTTAAGTTAAGCTATAAACGTAGCTTAAATTAAGCTATAAACATAGTATGTTAATCATAAAAAATACTGTTTTCAACAAAATAAGGCTTTCATAAGTTATATGGAGGCATAACCAAGTATAGCCAGGGAATATGTAAAGAAGAATCATAAGAAAGAACCAGGCCTGACAGATACTAAACACATTAAAAAGCCTTCAGTATTTAAAACATTATGTTACTGTTTCATGAAGATACAGATCAATAGACAAGAATAATGAATCCATAGACACAATACATGTGGGAATTTAATGAGATACAGGTGGCATTTCAAAACAGTGAAGACAGGATATCATTCAATAAATGATGTTGGAACAAGTGGGTAATCCTCTTAGAATAACTTTGGGTCCATAACTGATACCTTCTACCATGATTTAAATACTAATAAATCAAACTATGCACTAGAGGAAGCCGTGGAAAGATTTTAAAAAGTAATCTTGGTTTGGTGAAAGCCTTTCTAATTATGACTCCAAACCCAGAATCTATAAAAGAATCAACATATGTACCTCCATAAAAAGAAATCATGGTACATGGCAAAAAACACTGTAAGCAGAGTCATGGGAAAATTTAAACAAAAAGTAAAGGGAAAAGCAGTGAACTGTCATGTGCCCATCCCGATTTTAAGCATTATCAACTCGTGGCTAATCTTATTTATTTTGAAGATTTTTTTAAGTTTGTTTCTTTGATTGATTGATTGATTATTTATTTATTTATTTATTATTTATTTATTTATTTAGAAAATCCCAAGTATGCTCCATGCATCAGTGTGCAGCCTGACATGGGGCTTGATCCCATGAACCAAGGGATCATGACCTGAGCTGAAATCAAGAGTTGGACGCTTAACTTACTGAGCTACCCAGACACCCCAAAGATCATTTTTGCTATGATATAATCTTATCCAAAATATCTGTGGGTGTGTGTGTGTCACAGACCATTAAGAAATACATTAAAATACTATTATCACAACTAATAATTCCTTAATATCCGTGATGATTTTTAAGGCATAGGAAAATGAATCCTCTGGTAAATAATACCCACATAAGTATAAATATGTATGTGTGTGGGTGTATATATATGTGTGTGTATGTATATGTATATGACACATTCTATGAATTTAGAGATGTTAGGAAAAATTAAGTTAAAAAAGAGGGAATATGCTGCAGAAATACCTATTAAACTAAATTTAGACACCTCTCTGTTGCAGTGTCCCAAATGCTCTGAATCTGTTAATGCCTTGCAGTCAGCTGGTTTGTCACTTGATTATCCTTTTGTTAATCCTGGATCTTGCTCTGACCTGAATGAAGTCGGTTGCTTTATCCTGCCCTTAGAAATTGCTTAGGACTATGACAGATGACAACCCAGCAGTCTCTGATAAATTCTGCAAGGTGTGTATCCATCAGACATTAGCAGGAGCCTCAAGCTTTTGAAAGAAGACTCAACATGGGTGAAATATAGAGATAGCCTGAGTGCCTCCAAAATTTCCAACCAGTCACCAAATGAAAATCAGCTATGTTCGATGGTAGTTGAAGGATTTTATGGCTCAGGAGAAAAGAGCAGTAAAAATGTTTTTTAACAATTAGAGTATGTGAACCTCTATTTAAAATGCTTGTGAGATCCAACTAATTGTGAGGTTGATAAAAAGGTCAGATTTTAGTATCATAATAAGTTGACTTTTTAAATGAGGGTGATTGTTGAGAATAATATGTGCCAATTTCACCCAATTTGTTTTATTAAGAATAATTAAAGAGTTTTTTTTTTTTGAGACCTAGAGCTAAAGACTGATCAAAATAATAGATTTCAGATTTTAAGTAACACTTAGATTTGTATTACTTGAGAGTTTTGTTTTGTTTTTGTTTCCCTTTTTGTTATCCTTTGGTTCTAGAGTAGCTAAAGAACTTGCTCAGGGCCACTCAGCAGGGCCTAGATGCCAGGTCTTTGGATCTCCAGAGCTGTGCTCTTTCTCTAGGATCTTTTTTATACCTTTAAATCAATTATCTTCATTCCCCGAGAATGTGTGTTGAAGTTTTTAGTAGGGTGTGCTAGGGCTGACGGTATTTTTATGCTCTTTTAATTTAAACCCTTCCTCCACACTGCATGTAATTCTAGCACCTTTTCAGGAACTTTCCTGCCTTCCAAGCTTTCCTAGCCTCTCAGTTCTGCCAAATGCAGCAGGAAAACTGCTATTCCTAAAGAAATGCTTAGTTCACTTTATTTTCCTTTTATCTTTTCTTACCCTGGTAAACTTTTATGGTCATTTATATCTGTCATAAAATGATTGCAGTGCATTTAATCTTTCCTGTGTTAAATTATATAGCACATGCTGCTTATGTCTTCATTCTGGTTTCTTTTGTGTATAATAGAAAGTTTTGTTTACGAAGGAAGATTTGCATCTTTTTATTTTCCTCCCAGCTTCAGACATCTTATCATAGGCGGGCAGCTAACGTTCTTTGGATCTTCCTCATTAGTTCCTTTCTTCCTGATGTCTAATGCTAATGTCACACCATTAAAATGAGTAATGATAAAAAAATATAATCCTGCTTCCCATATTAGAGGGTCTTAATTAAGAGCTTGAGAAGGCTAGAGAAAGCTGCTATAGGGTTTTGCCTCAACAAAATGGTAAGTGTTGAAAGGAAATTCAAGCAGTGTGCTTTGTTAAGAGAATTGCAGTATCTCAGAGTAAAAAAAAAGGATTTTTAGGCTAACCACTTGACATACCAAGCCCCTACATTGCCAACCAGTGGTCAGCCAGCCCCTGCTTGATCCACCCTGAAGATCAGAAATCTATCAGAGCAGCCTAGAGTTAAAGAAAAAGCTTGGGCTTTTGAATCTGGTATATCTCTGGATCCTGATTGCAATACATGTGTTCTGTGACCTTGAGCGAGAGACCCTTAACTCTCTTGGTCCTCTGTTTCCTTATTGTAATTTTGTTAGGCCCTCGTGAGAAATAAGATAGCTGTAGTGCTATTCTCAGCTGGTCTGTCACATCATTCAGCACCCTGAAGCTGAGCTGAAATAGATCTTCTAGATCTCATCTCTTGGTTCTGAGTCTGCCTCTTGGGGCCACCAAGAATGTGTTGGTAATCTCAGCAGGTATCCTCTAGGGGCATTCAATCTCAGGCCTCAACTCTTTCTTTAGAGCTGTTTATTGTCCTTTGTGTATTGAAAGCTGTGTGATTGGAAGACATTTGCAGATAAAACATCAGCAAGCTGGGGGCACCTTATCGCATTCTCTTTGATCACTTGCATTTTACTGAGTTCATACTATGCAGTCTTACTAGAGTGGCCTTTGTGTATTTAGGAACAGCAGCTCAAATTAAATTTAAATGTTTCATTTTAGTTATCAACTGATGTGGAAAATTCTTCACTATATATCGCACCACAAAAGAGAAAGGGAGACTTGTATTGGCACCAAACATTTATTTTATAGCCGTTAGAGTTTACCTGTAAGTCCACAGCCCATAATAAGTCTGTTCCATTTGCTGTTAAAATCGCAGTGCTGTCTGTTCAACATAAACAAGTAATTAATCAACCTCAGAGGCATATACTATCTCACACATACTCAACACCTGCATCTACTCTTTACATTTTCCCCGAAATATAAGGTGAGACCTGGAGAGGTGTATTTTCACACCTGTCCTCTTGAAAGCATGTAGATTTTATGTATGATGTTCCCATTGTATTAGAATATACAAAGAGAATTCAGCAAATCTTTATCTCTGGGCATCTCCATTATGAATTCCCTGTGATTCACTGCTGTCTTCAGGGTCTCTGTGATGGGCAAAGGAATGCCATGTCCCTAGATTCTGGACTGGTTTTTTTTCTTCTCCTGTGGTCATCTTTGCTCTCTTCAGTTTCTGTGCTGCTTCTTGACATTCTTACCACACATCTATCTATTTTCCTCATTTTTCTACAATTTCACTTGTACATGAGTTTGGCTTTCATAGTGATGATGAATTTTGCTTCAGTTTAACAGATTGTCACGTTTCATACATTTTATCTTTTGAGTTTGACTCTTCTTGGCCCTCTTTCCTGTTGGATGTTTCTAGAGAAATTCTACCTTGAGTAATTTAAGAACCCTAGAATATAACAACTCCAGTTTGAGAATATTCTAACTTGGGCTTTTAAGCATGTAAAATGTGTGGATGGAACCATCACATCTTGACTTTCTTAGAAACTTATTCAAGTATATTATCAATAAATGTATATGATTATATTACATTATACTCCTAAAGTAAAGGAGCACACGGTCAAGTGTGTCCAGTGGCTTTAACAGGCTGCTTTACTTACCCTCATGTAGCTCAGATAATAAATGCCCTTTGTTGTGCTTTAAATTTGCTATATGTCAAGGAGGTCCACTTCTGAGATCAGTTTAAAAGGACTATTTAAAAGGCTGTCTGCATGGCCCTGTTTAAGAAATTAGGCTATGCATATCCAACCTGATTACAAGATTCAGGTTTAAGGAAATTTGAAGTGCATTTGAGGCTCTTTGTTACCATAGATCTTAGATATTACTGGAACAAAAAGCCCCTGCATTTTAGGCTTCTAAATTTTTGTGTGAGAAGAATTCCACATCTAGCCCTAGTGCATTATCCTTAATTCTGAGTCCTAAGGCTGCACTTTTATTTCATGTTCAGAAATTGATTCTGTAGCTTGGTATGTTATTGTTTGTCAGTTTGTTTCCTCTGCCATGATTCTTACACCTAGCAAAAACATTTTATTGGTTTCTAATGTAGGCAAAGTGTTTATGCCAGAGGTTCTGCTGGTAAGTAGTATTCCAGATTGTGCAGGTTGAAATGTTTTCCCGGGCTTGTTCAGATATAGCCCATGAAGAATGCATTTGGCCTGGAAGAAGCTTGTTGTGTAGAGAGGTCACTTTACATTATCTAGCACAGACCAAGGGCATAACCCCTTTTGGTATCATCTCATGAATAGAAAGTCCAGTGATGTGGTCTTTGGCTTTTTTTTTCTCCTGCGAAAGTGCAGTCTGGAAAGCCAGAACCTTTTGGGAAAATCTGACATTTTTATTAGAAATATTACCAGAGTTAAAAAAATATTCAGCAATCATCTAGTGTGGACAATTATAAACTGTCATTAATTTTAGTCTGAATTGTTGTGTCAGGAAAACCATTATCCATAACCTTTCTTGAGGTTTAGCTGCATGCTAATGTCTGCTATCTTATTAGACAAGAAAGCCATTTTTGGTTTGTATATGAGTGTAAAACAGAAGCTTGTTAAACAATTAACCAAGAAGCCATACTAGATTTCTATTCCCAGACACAAGAACGTATTTGTTGTGTGGCTTGTTCATAAAACCAGAGGCATAATCCACACACGGATACTCAGTAGAGAGAGGTGCCCCAGATATTATCCTATTTCTGGTACCATATCTGACATGCAAGTGGACTGTGTATTTTTGGCTTCTTTTATTTCACTCTCTGCTTGGTGGGGCCTCTAATTGCATCATAAGCAGTTTAAGACGGAAAATGGAAATGATATATGATGACCACATACTGCATGTAAAAACGAGGTTTTCTCATTGGATATATCTGTTGTGTGTTTAACCTGTGTATGCATTATACGCGCGCGCACACACACACACACTCTTAACCCATATTCTCTCTCCTCTGTTACTTTACTTACTTAACACCATAGCAAGATTTTTACTCCTTGGCCAGGAAAACTGGCATTTATTCATTTAACAAATACATATCAGGTGTCTACTGTGCTATATGCATTATGGTTCAGTATTGGGGATACAAAGAGTAATAAAAATGTGAATATTGTTATTAAGTAGTTTACACTCTCATGAAGGTGATAGAAATGTAAACCATTAAGAATACAGAGAGGGATTGGAGTGCCTGGGTGGCTAAGTCGGTTAAGTGTCTGACTACAGCTCAGGTCATGATCTCACACTTAGTGAGTTCGAGCCCCACATTGGGCTCAGTGCTGACAGCCCGGAGCCCACTTCTGGTTCTATGTCTCCCTCTCTGCCCCTGCACTGTGCGTGCACTCTCTCTCTCTCTCAGAAATAAATAAATATTAAAAAGAATACAGTGAGGGAAGTGCTGATAGATGTACTACATATGCAAGGTGCTTTGGAGCCTTGGAGGTTCTTGGGAGAGGGGGTTTTGGGGTTGGAGTGCAGTTGTCTGGGAAGGATGTGCTGTGTTGAGAAATCTGAATTTAACCTAAAGTGAGTTAATGAACTTTAAGGAGTTTAAGCCCCGGAGTGACATGATCAGATTTACCTTCTAGGCAGTTCAATCTGTGGACTACAGCACAGGAATGAGAAGGTAAGGCTATTCTTCAAAATATTAATCATGAATTACCATATGATCCAGCATTTTCATTTCTGGCTATATAACCAAAAGAACTGAAAGCAGGATCTTGAACAGATGTTTGTACACCCAAGTTCACAGCGGCATAATCACAATAGTCAAAAGGTGGTAACAATCCAAATGCCCATGCACAGATGAATAAACAAAATGTAGTATACATGTAATAGAATATTTTTCAGCCTTGAAGGAAATCCTAACACATGCTACAACATGGATGAGCCTTGAGGATATTACGCTACGTGAAATAAGCCAGTCATCATTTGAGAAGTGTAATAATAGCACCTACTTCATGAAACAGCAGGGTAGGCCTGAGTAACAAATAAGTTAGTTCATGTAAAGTGCTTCAAAGGATACCTGATGCACAGTAACTCCTCAGTAAACATTAGCTGCTGCCAGTGGTGCTGCGACTACTAGTATTTCTTTGTTCGAAGCAGCAGTTTGTGGCTATGGCCTGTTAACCTTCCTTCCTTGTCTTTAATGGAATGTCTTTTAATAGCTTTATTCGGATACAGTTGATATAAATTAGCTGTACCGATTTATTTTTTTTTAAGTTTATTTATTTTGAGAGAGACAGTGACAGCACAAGTGGGAGAGAGGCAGAGAGAAAGAGGGAGAGAGCGAATCCAAGCAGGCTCCCCACTGCCAGCACAGAGCCCGATGCAGGCCTTGAATCCACGAAGCTGTGGGATCATGACCTGAGCCAAAACCAAGAGTAGGCTGCTTAACTGACTGAGCCACCCAGGTGCCCCTAAGGTAGCTATACCTATTTAAAGTGCACAGTTTGATAAGTTTCTAAATATATTGATAGATATCCACCAACCATCCCTGAAATCCATAAAGTGAACATATCCATTACTCCACCAAAAACTTTCTGAAGTCCCTTGGTAATCTCTCCCACTCCTGTCTCCCCAGGCAACCACTAATATTCTTTCTCTTACCATAAATTAGTTTGCTTTTTCTAGAGTTTTATATAAATGGAATTATACACTATGTATTCTTTGTCTGACTTTTTTCATTCAGCATAATTATTTTGAGATATATCCAATTTTTACATGTATGAATACTTTATTCCTTTATAATGCCAAGTATATTCTATCGTATGCATATACCATAATTTGTTTATTCATATGCACCTGCTAATGGGTATTTGGGTTGCTTCCTATTTGGGGTTATTACATATAAAGCTGCTATGAGTATTCATCGACAAGTTTTCTTCTGTGGGCAAATCTTGGGGTTTTTTTTGTTTGTTTTAAAAATGTATTTATTATTTAAATCACTGAAATAGTCCCATAAGAATTATAAATCATGTTTATTTGAAAGGATCAGATTACATTGTCTAAAAAAACAGTCAAAATAAAGCAGTAATCACATCACATATTTGCAGGCATAAGCAGTGCAAATATTTGTGCAAATAATTTTTCAAAAATCTTATGGTTAGATATTATTAAAACACAGTGTTTACCCTTAGACAAGACACAGCTGGGACAGAACAAAAACTTTTTGTTAATGCTTTTTTAGAGCTGAATCAGTGATATGTCTTACTTAAAAATGTGTTTGCTTTAACTGCTTTAATGACAATGGTGGTTTGGTAAAAGTACTTCTACTTAGTCTCCAAAAAGAAACACATGTTGTTCCTTAGTTTTATTCTTTGTTCTTATGGTCTCTATTTCTCATATAGTGACCTATATGTATCACAGCTGACATCTTTCAGTTTTCTCAAAGAATACAGAGTGCTCAGAATTAAGGGAAGCAAATAGTGGAGTATGTAAGAGAAATTGTGTCTGTGACCAAAGAATAAAAAAAATTTCTTGATCTTAGGCATACCAAACTAGGTTCCCCAAAACCTTCCCCCCCCCCTTTTTTTTTTTTAGTTAGAAAGGGAAGAACAGTAGTTCTAAGATGGGCTTGGTCTTAGATCTAGCCAGCTAGCAGCAATGAGACAAAAACACAAGCCATAACTTGTTTCATAGTCACAAATGACCTTGTTGTCTAATCTTTTTTCCTCTCTCTTGGGTAAATCTAGGAGTGAAATGGCTAGATCACATACTGAATACGTGTTTAAGTTTTGAGGAAACTACTGAAGAGTTTTACAAAGTACTTGTTCCATATATGTCCCTGTTTATGAGAGTTCCTGTTGTCCACATCCTTATCAACACTTGGTATGGCAGGAAGGCTTTTGTATTTTAGCCACTCTAATAGGTATGCCGTGGAGTTTAGTTGTGGTTTTAATTTGTATTTCTCTAATGACAAATGATACTGAACATCTTTTCATGTGCTTATTTGCCATTTCTATATTTCTTTGGTGATATATATGTGCAAATCTTTGGCCCAATTTTTTCTTAAAATTTTTTTACATTTATTTTTGAGAGACAGAGAGAGAGCACAAGCAGGGGAGGGGCAGAGAGAGAATGAGACACAGGATCCGAAGCAGTCTCCAGACTCTGAGCTGTCAGCACAGAGCCTGACGTGGGGGCTTAAATTCTCAAACCATGAGATCATGACCTGAGCCAAAGTCTGATGCTCAACCAACTGAGCCACCCAGGCACCCTGGCCCATTTTTTAAATTGGGTTGTTATTACTGAGTTTTGAGAATTTTTTAAAAATATTATGAAGTTCTTTATTAGATATATGCTTTGTAAATATTTTCTCTCAGTCTATGGCTTGACTCTTCATAAACTGTTTTTAGAGGAGCAGAAACTATAATTTTGATAAAGATCAAATTCATCACATTTTTCTTTTATGATTTGTGCTTTGGCTGTCATATGTAAAAAATCTTTGCCATATAATCTTTGCCAAGGTTGCAAAGATTTTGTTCTATGTTTGCTTTCAGAAGTTTTATAGTTTTAGGTATATTAGAGTTAGATCTGTGATCGGGTTGAGTTAATTTTTGTATATGGTAGAATGCATGAACTGAAGTTTTTTTGGTTTCTCTTTGCATATGGATATTCAGTTCAAGCATCATTAGTAATCCTTTCATCACTGAACTGTCTTTTCATCTCTGTAAAAAAAAAAAAAAGTTTTCCTATATATCTGGATTAATTTCTGGACTCATTCTGTTACATTGATCTCTCTGTCTACCTTAATGCAGACTTTTGTGATTACTATAGCTTTGTAGTAAGTCTTGAAATTAGATGTTAGTCTCAACTTTGTTCTTTTTCTAAGTTGTTTTGATTGTTTGTATCCTTCATGCTTCTGTATGGATTTTAGGATCTGTTTGTCAATTTCTCCACATACATAAAAAGATTGCTAAGATTTTGGTTGGAATTACAATGATCTATAGATCAACCTGGGGATATAGAGATCTTAACAATATTGAATTCTCTGTCCCATGAACAAAGTATATCTCTGTTTAGATTTTTAAATTTTTTTCTCATCAAAGTTATAGTTTTCAGTGCACAGGATTGTACATCTTTTTGTCAGGTTTGTCTCCAAATATTTTATATTTTGCCATTTTCAATGGCATTTTTATTTGAGCTTCTGATTGTTAATTGCTTGTATATAAAAATACAATTTTGTGTATTGACATTATAGCCTGAAATAACTTGCTAAACTCACTTTTTAGTGCCAGTATTTTTTTGTTTTGTTTTGTTTTTGTAGATTACATTGGATTTTCTACACAATGGTGTCATCTATTTTCTTCTTTCTTAATTTGGATTCTTTTTACTTCTTTTTCTGGTTTATTGTATGATAATAAATATCTCACTGGCTAGTAACCTCTGTTACACTGTTGAGTAGAAATGGTAAGCATAATATCATTGTGGACATTCTTTGTTCCTGATTATGGGGGGAAAGTATTCAGTTTTTCACCATTAAGTACAATATTACCTATAGATGTCTTTTTTTCATTTTGAGGGCATGCTTTATATTCATAGTTTCTTGAGAGTTTTTATGAGAAGTAGATACTGGATTTTGTCAAATGATTTTTTGGCATCTATTGCCATAGATGACCATGTGATTTTCCCTTTTTAGTTTCTTAATATGGTGATTGATTTTTTTTAATGTTGATCTAATCATGTGTTCCTGGGATAAACTTCACTTGTTATTCCTTTAAAATCTGTAGACTCTGTGGTCATGTCACCTCTCTCATTCCTAATATTAGTAATCAGTGTCCTCTTTCTTTTTTTTCCTTGATAAGCCTGCCTTAAAGTTTATCAGTTTTATTTATCTTCTTAAAGAATCAGCCTTTGGTTTTATGGACTTTTCTATATTGTTTTCCTGTCCTTTATTTTGTTGATTTTGCTTTGGACTTTATTATTGTCTTTCTTCTGTTTACTTTGGGTTTAGTTTGCTTTTCTTGTAGTTTCTTAAGGTGTAAGTGAAAAACATTAATGGAGAATTTTTTTCTTTTTTAATATAGTTGTTTAGTGCTATAAGTTTTTCCTTAAATACCACTTTAGTGCTGTCCTACAAATTTTGATATGTTGTATTGCCATTCAGTTCAAAATACTTTATAACTTTGCTGGGATTTCTTCATTAACCAGTGATTATTTAGAAGTGAAATATTTATTTATAAATACTTGGGGATTTTCCAGAGTTCTTTCTGGTTTTGATTTCTAATTTAATTCCATTGTGATTAGAGAATGACTTGTATGACTTCAGTCATTTTAAATGTACTGAGATTTATTTTATGGCCAAGAATGCTGTTTACCTTGTTAAATATTTCATATATACTTGAGAAGAATGTGTGTTTTGTTATTGTTGGGTGGACTCTATCATGTTAGTCAGGCCAGGCTGGTTGACAGGGTAGTTAAAAATCTGTATGCCTATTCTAATTACGGAGAAAGGGGTACATAAATCTCCAACTTTAATTTTGGATTTGTCAGTTTCTAATTGTTTATATATGTATCTTCATGCATCTGAAGATCTTATATTGGGGCATAAATATTTAGGCTCTTGCTTATTTGACTCCTTTATTATTATGAAATAACCTTCTTTGTTCCTGGTAATACTCTTTGCTTTGAAATCCATATTGTCTAATATCAGAGATGTTATTTTGTATTACCATGGTGTATCTTCTTGACTTGTGTTACCATATATATCATTTTCTATCCTTTGGCTTTTAACTTATTAGTGTCTTTATGTTAAAGTGTGTTTCTTGAAATTAAAAATAGACCTACCCTATGACCCAGCAATAGCACTGCTAGGAATTTATCCAAGGGATACAGGAGTACTGATGCATAGGGGCACCTGTACCCCAATGTTTATAGCGGCACTCTCAACAATAGCCAAATTATGGAAAGAGCCTAAATGTCCATCAACTGATGAATGGATAAAGAAATTGTGGTTTATATACACAATGGAATACTACGTGGCAATGAGAAAAAATGAAATATGGCCTTTTGTAGCAACATGGATGGAACTGGAGAGTGTGATGCTAAGTGAAATAAGCCATACAGAGAAAGACAGATACCATATGGTTTCACTCTTATGTGGATCCTGAGAAACATAACAGAAACCCATGGGGGAGGGGAAGGAAAAAAAAAAAAAAAGAGGTTAGAGTGGGAGAGAGCCAAAGCATAAGAGACTGTTAAAAACTGAGAACAAACTGAGGGTTGATGGGGGGTGGGAGGGAGGGCAGGGTGGGAGGGAGGGCAGGGTGGGTGATGGGTATTGAGGAGGTCACCTTTTGGGATGAGCACTGGGTGTTGTATGGAAACCAATTTGACAGTAAATTTCATATATTAAAAAATAAAAAATAAAAAAAAAAAATAAATAAAACACAACAACAACAACAAAAAAAAATAAAGTGTGTTTCTTGTAAGCAAATATTACTGTTCTTTAGTCTTTTATGCCATGTGACAATCTCTTCCTTTAATTCGAGGTGTTTAGACCATTTACATTTAATGTGTTTATATCTTTAAGTTTAAATATATCATCTTGCTACTTTCTATTTGTTCTGTATGGCCTTTCTTCTCTTTCCTCCTTTTCCTACCTATTTTGGATTATTCTTATGATTCCAATACATATCCCTTGTTTTATTGGGCATATGGGTTTTGTTATTTAGTGGTTGCTTTAGGCAGTGTGCCATATCCATACTTAACTTATCACAGTTTACCTTCAAGTGATATTTACTACTTTATGTATAGAGTAAGAACCTTACAGCAGTATACTTCCTTTCTCCCCCTCTTGGACTTTATGTTATTGTCATGTATTTTACTTTTAGTGGTATTATAATTCCTATATGCATAGTTATTTTTGTTTAAACAAATTCTCTCAAAAATTTTTTAAATGTTTTTAGTTGTTTTTGAGAGAGAGAGTGTGAACAGGGGAGGAGCAGAGAGAGAGGGAGAGACAGAAGCTGAAGCAGGCTCCAGGCCTGAGCTGTCAGCACAGAGCCCAATGCAGGGCTTGAACCCACAAACCTGGAGGTCATGACCTGAACTGAAGTCAGATGCTTAAATAACTGAGCCACTCAGGTGCCCCTAAACAAATTATCTTTTAAATATATTTTAATAAGAAAAAATTCATATATTTAACCATGTAGCATTTTCTGTGCTCTTCATTTTTTTTTTGTGTAGAGTCACATTTCCATCTGGTATAATTTTGCTTTTCCCTGAACTAACTTTAACATTTCTTCTAGTGTAGTTCTTGTGGTGATAAATTATTTCAGTTTTCATATGTCTGAAAATGTCATTATGTTGCCTTTGCTTCTGAAAGTTGTTTTCACTGGATATAGAATTTTTGGTTGACAGTTTTTTTCTTACAGTATTTTAAAGAAGCTGTTCCACAGTCATTCTATTATTTATGCTGCCATCCAGAAGTTTTATTCCTTGAATCCTCTGTATGTCATATGTCTTTTTTCCCCTGGTCTGATTTTAATGTTTCCTGATTACTGGTGAGCAATTTGATTTTGATTTACTTTGGTCCAATTTTCTTTATTTTCTTGTATTTAGGGTTCTCTTGGATTTATGGGTTTATAGTTTTCTTAAAGTTTGGAAAAACTTTAGCCATTCTTCAAATCTTTTCTCTGCCACTCCCAAACTCTTCTCACCTTTATGAACTAAAATCAGCTGCAACTTCATGAACTTATATTATACTCATTTGAAGTTGTCACACAGCTCATTGATGCTTTTTTCCTTTTTGTTTTTTAGATTCATTTTTTTCTCTGTGTTTTATTTTTGGATACTTTCAATTGCTATGTTTTAAATTCTATGAAGTTTTCTTTTTTCCCTGTAATATCTCCTATTGTTTTTCATATTAGTGTAGTTTTCATCACTAGGAGTTTGATTTGCATATATGTCTCTATTTAACTTTTTGAACATAGGGAATACAGTTATTATTGTTTTAGTGTACTTGTCAACTAATTCTATCATCTGTGTCAGTTCTGGGTTGGATTTAATTGGTTGGTTTTACTCATTATAGATCATATTTTTTATATTTTCTTCTTTGCATGCCTGATAGTTTTTGGTTGCGCGACATGGTGAATTTTATCATAGTGAGTGCTGAGTATTTTTATATTCCTATAAGAATTCTTTAACTTACTTCTGGAATATAGCTAAATTATATGGAAATAGTTTTATCCTTTTGGGTATTGCTTTTAAATTTGCTGGGGAGGAACAGTGCAGTGTTTACTCTATAGCTAAAGTACCTAACTTCACACTACTGAGATGAATCATTTACCTTTCTGAGTACTACACTAAATGCTGGGTCATTCATGGTTTTCCATTATGTCTAGTGAGAACAGGCAATATTCCTGGCTTTGTGTGAGTGTTGGCTTCTTGGATGGTTCTTTTCATACTCTTGGTTAGTTTCCTCACATGCATGTGCTGATCAGTATTCTGCCTAGTCAAGAGGACTGTCTATAGATGTTCTCTCTGTACATCTTTGTAGTTCTTTCCACTCTGGTATTCTCTTACATATTCTAGTCATCTTTGTCCTTCCTCACACACTGACTGATCTCTGAAGCTCACTCTTGTGTGCTCCCTCTTTGCATTGTGGCCTAGAAAATCTCTCAAGGCAGCAAGTTAGGACAGCTATAGGGCCCTTTTCTCTTGTTTCCCACCAGAGAGGGATGAATTTCTCTCATTTCTTGATGCCCAGTCTTGAAGTCTGTTGTTTCTACACAGACACGTACACATATGCACACATGTGCACACACATATTATATGGTTGGTTTCAGGTAGGATAAATCAGCCCTTTTTACTTCATCTTGCTCTGAAATTGAAGCCTGATGGGATGCTGTTTGAATTGTCAAAACCTATGAGCTAAATGATCTCCAAAGGCATCCAAGGGGAGTAGTGATAGAAGGTTGAGGGTCTCTCCTTTTTCTGTCCATTACCAGCCTGTGTAAGCTCATGGAGTCTCCTAGTTGGGTGGAACTTTACAGGTTATGTGGTTGATCCTCTGATGCTTAAAACCCTTTCTGTACAGTATCTTCACATACCAACTTTCACATGTTGGGCAACTCTCCTCTTTGAGGAATACATTTTCTATTTTAGATATTTTTCATGGTTAGAAACTTCTTTTTTAAATGAGCTGGAAGATTCCTGCTAACCTCCATCTAAATTTGTGTGGTAATATCATATGAAAGTAGTCTAATCCCTTTTCTTCCTCAGTCATCTCTCTGGGATAAAATATCTCAATCTCTGTCAGCCTCAGTTGTCTCAGTTCTAGAATGTGGTATTTGTTTAAAAAAAAAAAAAAAAAGGTTTCTGTGTCTGTGTGTGCCTTCTTTAGTGAGTCAGATACCATGCCAGAGGCTAAAGATGCAGAAGAAAATATACTGTCTCTGCCTTCCAGAAATTCAGTGGGAGAAGGGAATTCAGATGAGGCAGCACAGAGATAAAAATGCGTATAAATGGAAGTATGTGGAGTATGCTGGGCCCAGCCCAGGATTTTAGGGATCAGATTAATTAAGATATTCGAAGTGCAGTCTATATACTATAAAGGACTATAAATGTGTTTGGAATTATTATTAGCAGTAGTGAAAGGGGTATCAACAGCTGATCTGTCCTCATTATTTAATCTGACCTTTTCATTGTTAAGGTCCTGTTTGAAACCCCTGGGTTCCACATAATTAGTGAGTTTTGATATGTGGTGGTGCCCACAGGAGGTAGAACCATGCCAGTAAGTTCAATTTCCTCCTGCTGCTGCAGGTTATTTGGGCTCAGCTCTTACAAAAAACAAGTTGTACCCAGTGAATTTTTATGTGAATTCAGATCTTGTAAGCTGGGGGCACTGTAAATCCCTACTGCTTTATTGTTTTACACTTTAAAACTTTAGATGGCAATGATAATACTTAGGCACTTACCATATGGAGAAACAGAAAACCACTTGCAGAAGAAAGCATTGGCAAGATTCAGATATCGTGACTCTGTAGCACTAGGTCACTCTGTGCCTCCCTCACAGGGTGTTAGAGCTTCTCCTTGTGATTTTTTCAAGCATCTCATTACATTGCCAACAACGTGAGTAAGAGGAAGATCTATATATTCATGCTGCTGAGGTTGGGGTTTGGGAGGACACGCAATATGGAAGCTTTTCTTACCCTTGGGGAGAATGTTAAAAATGCAAATTGCCAAGACCCTACCTCCAAGTATTCTGAGTTAGCCATTTAGTGGACGTAGGGTGTCGGGGAGCTGCAGTATACTTGAAATTAGTTTCTGGAAATTCTAGTACAAGTGGGTCCTGCTTTGAGAAACATTGATTGAGGAGTGAGCCTGTCATATGAGGGCAGTACATCTTGTCCTACTTCCTATGCTGTGTTTGTTTTTCCATCCTTGCCTCTACAATTTCTGAGGGTCTACCCATTATCTGGAATTTACATCCTGAGGAGTCAAAAAGATGAGTTTAGGCAGTTTTTGTTCTCAAAGAACCTTCACTATAGCCTGAAGATACCTGTAGTTATTTTTAAACTTCCTGAGTATAATCTGAATGATATAATCTACCTATTCTTGAGGGCTGTTGGGAAAACTAATGGAAAATCAAGTTACCTTGCCATGGTCATAGCAAATGTTACTTCATCCTGTCTTAATGTTATATATGTGGAATGTTACTTGCTTTCCAAAGTGGCTTAGCTAACTAAATAAGATTCTTAACTTTAAAGCTTATAGCATTGTAAATGTGACTTAACTGTTTCTAGAAAATAGGAACTGATTCCAGGCCTATTTCCAATCAGTGTTTTCATGATCTGCCAGATTTAGGGCAAATTATAAATATGAAAAGAGAACAAGATCTTACCTGGAATATAAAGTTAAGCTTTTGGAATCAGACCCGTGTCTGATCCATGCCCTGGGGCATTGGAAAGTTTGAATGCTCTTGTGTTTATTGAGATGTAAAGTATAGTACTGTGTAATTTACAGAAACGCCCGTATATTTTTGATATATCGAATATCCTGTTTCTATAAAGTTATAGTTGGCCCAAACAACCATCATTGACAAAGTAGATATGAATGTGTTGTTTACCAATAGAAGGAAAGATGTTTTAATTTATTCTGCTTGGTTTTAAAGTAATAATTGTAGTATCAACTCTTGGCACAAAAGAAATTAATTTGGTACTGAGACGTGACACAACAGAGATTGACCTAAAAATGAATTACTTGCCTGGTCTTCTGCCTCTTTGAAGTGAGGAGAAGACAAATCAAACAAGGAATTTACTTCCTGGCATGTTTTTATACTGTAGGTGTTTTTCACCTAAAATAGGGGGAAATGTGAGAAATAAAGATAAAGTACTTAATATCTGTTTTGTAAGTTTAACTTTTAAAAAAGCCCCATAGCTGGAGGGATTAAAGATATACAGCTATCTAAATGGGTGGTTCTACGTTCATGAGCTATGGTGCCCACTTGTACCATGACCCCTTCATAGGTAAGCCACCAAAATGTGTTCAAGGCATACAGTTCATGTTTGTTATAGTAGTTGCTATGTTGTCTTTGAGAGGAAATATTTTGATGAGATTGAATGGCAGTCTGTTGTTTGGCAGTGTATAATTGTGGGAAATCAGAGGTGGGAAGTTTTATTGGAAGATCAGACTGGCAACCAAACAAGGTCTGTGTGTCAGGCCACAGTGGCCCCTCCTTTATGAGGCTTCTGGCTCTTCTCTTTCTTGCTAATTTGCTTGCATTCTGCATCTCTGTTCAGCCACTGTGATTGACAGTTTGGTTAGAGTGTTTGCCTAGGTTTTGGCCCCCAAATGTAGACCCACATGACCCTTTATCTGACTTAAGAAATTAGCCTTGAAATGGCCACATCCAGTGGACCTTAATTTTTTCAGGGTTTCTTTTAGTATTATAAAATTAATGCACACTTATTATGATAAACATAACCAGGAGGAAAAAAATAATTTATGATTCTCTCACCAGTGATAGTTTAGATATTTTGAGGACTTAGTCTTTTCTTCTACTTTTTCTATATGTGTATTTTTAACAGGATCATGCTGTTTTAAGCTTGACATATTTTCACTTTACAACATATAATGAATATCTTTTATGTTATTTTAAGTAGTTGCTGTGTGCTCTATTAAATGAATATACATTTTTTACTTAACCAGTCTATCTATTTCTTCATTTCTTGGGAAAGTTTCTCTTAAATTTCCTAGTCCCATTTTAGCTGATCTAAAGAAAAAAAGTGTGCCCTCACATGTGCTTGTGGTTTTGACTACTAATAGGAAAATGAAAACAGTGAAATAGGGCAGTGATGTCAAAAGTAATGCTTGGGCCACTTACCTGTGTGATCCCAGATCATGTCTTAGCAGGGAGATAATGAACTCTGCAGGCTGAATTAGAGACAGAGATCCTCTGCCTTGCCTGTCTGCATTAACAATACAATAATATGTTTATAATAATATATAATAGGTAATCAAATAATAATATTACAATCATAACTAACACTGAGAGCACTCACTGAGAGCTAAGCACTATTCAAAATGCCTTCACACACATTATCTAATTTAGTCTTTACGACCACTCTGTAGAGGGCATGGACCCTCAAACATAACAATGTAATGGGTATGTCATTCTAAACCATAATTCAAACTTAAGTGGAAAAAGACAAAGCAAATTTCTACCTGTGTTAAAAGTCTACAATATTAAAATTTAAGGTCTCTTGAATAGGGGCGGTGAACAGTACTCCAGAAGTTCGCAGACTTTCTGCGTTGCTGTATTGATGCATTCATCGTTGTTGCAATGAATATATGAAGAGGGGAAAGCAGTAGTGGCAGCAGCCACAGTACTAGAAAATGTAAATACTTCATTGGTAGTTATTTTTAATTTTTTTTTAACATTTATTTATTTTTGAGAGAGACAGAGCATGAGCAAGGGAGGAGCAGAGAGAGCAGGAGACACAGAATCCCAAGCAGGCTCCAGGCTCTGAGCTGTCAGCACAGAGCCTGACATGGGGCTCGAACTCACAAACCACAAGATCATGACCTGAGCCCAAGTCGGACAAGGCTTAACCGACTGAGCCACCCAGGCGCCCCGTTGGTAGTTATTTTTAATGCTCTGTTTAAGATGGGCCTGATTTTCTGACCTGTTCACAAGGAAAAAAAAGTTCTTCTGAAGTGATAGTCTGCATAGAATTCTTAGTGACACTCTTAATCCTAGTCAAATGTCGTGTAGCTGAAAATGCACATAAGACACTTAGAGTAACAGCTAAGGATTCACTTTCCCTCTCCCCTGTCTCATACCCCCTTGAAAATATAATCTGTAGACTGCTTTTCGGTTGAGGAATCTGAGGGTATTGAGAAAGTGAAATACCAGCCTAAGATGACCTACCCAGAAAGTGGGATTAGAACCCGGGAAGTGTGGCTTCTCAGGCTTCCTCTCTTTACTTAAGTGAACCTCAGACTTGATCTGCACCAGTCCTGATTATAGTGATTATGAACAGCTGCTATTTAGTGAGCTTTCTTAGTCTCCATTTTTAAACAGTTGGCAGTTTTTCCTGTATGTACTTTCAACTTCTGGTTCTCATAGGTATGTGGCTGTTACCTTCTCTTGCTGGGCAAGATCTTGTTGAATATCACTAATATCCATTATTCAGGAGAAAACATTTTCTCCCTGCCATCGTGAACATTAATTTCCTTTTGGAAAGAATCATTTTGTTTTTATTTGTAATTTAACTCTGGATTTTGAACACGCAGTAAAATGCTGGCTTATAAAAATCCCTTCTGTTATCAAGAGGCTCATCAGGATTTACACGGTTCCAGGTCACTTCCCTTCCCTGTTTGGCGGGACTGCTACCATCACCTCTTATTGTCTTTGTAAATTAGCTATTTTCTTCTGTCTAATTTATATTTGTATCTGATTATAACAACTAGGCTTCCAGGAGGAGCTAGTAGATGTAGGTGAGAGATGCGTATCCAGGGCATGCTAAATATAATTAGCAGGTTCTTCGAGTTGGCTCATTATCTCTGCTTTACTAATGCCTGTGCCCTCTTTCTCTCACAGATGTCTTTTATCTAAATCACCGGTGCCTGATTGGTAAATTTGCTTTGATTGTAAAAGATAAATAGCATCCAACAATAAAAGCTCATTTAAAACACTAAGAAGACAAAAAAAAAAATTACAATGTTTACTGAGAGTCCAGGCAAGCCTGTTGCAGTACTATAAATAAATGGCTGTTGTGGATTTCATTTGTGTTATTTATCTTTTTTTGTAGAACCAGTAATCAGTATTCAGGGAGCCTTCTGGCATTTCTTCTGACTGTACCCACTATTTTTACAAACCTTGAAATCTTATATTTCCAATAAAAAATATGAATGGATAAATTCTCTGGTCATCTTCTGCAGCTGATATCCCCATTTTGCCTTCACTATCACCCACATGGCTCACATTTATAAGCTGTTAATAATTAATGAATCCTTTCTGAAAATTAACAAATGGTTCTATATATCTTTCATATTTCTACTTAACTACGGGATGGCTCACTGACAGATCTGGTTGAGAAATGTATCTCAATCTGTTGAGATGAAAGAGCTGTTGACTTCTCATAAACATTCAAACGATGTACACAAGAGATTTTCTCTAACTTCAATAAAAATGCAGCTTTCAGGTAAAGTCTTTTAACAACTGAGATCTGTGTTTTCCTTCAGACTTTATCTCAGTATTACTTTGCTGTGGTAATTCTTCCACATTCTTCCTCTGTTTGCCTGAGGATTCCTAATACCCATGTATTAGGAATACATGGGTAATATCCCAATACCCCCTAATACCTTTCCAGGTATGTTTTTGAAGGGTCTTTCTCTCTCTCACAGTCAAAACATACATATCTTTTCCTGATTTTTCTTTCAGCATTCTGGCTCCCCCCATCCCCGCCCCCGCATTTTTCTTAGATGAGAATTAAGCTATTAATCTTATTGTGGTTCCATTGAAAGTTGTTTTTCTGTTACTGATTTGAGAAGTTTGCCTTTGGCTTTCAACATTTTGATGAGGTTGGTTGAGTATGGTTCTCTTTGTGTTTACCCTACTTGGAGTTCATGGAGCTTCTCAGAAAGGTAGATTAATGGTTTTCATCAGACTTGGGAAGTTTCTGTTCTTTCTCTCTCTTCTCCCGGTGTTTTCATTATGAATATGTTGTACACTTAATAGTGTCCCACCTTTCTGAGGCTGTGTTTATTTTTTTCTTCATTGTTTTTTTTCCTTCTGTTCTTTGGATTACATAGTCTCTATTCACCTGTTACCAAGTTTGTGAATTCTTCCTTCTGTCAGTTCTAATCTATTACTTAGCCACTCTTGTGAATTCATTTCACTCTTGTGTATTTTTCAGCTCCATAATGTCTATTTGGTTCTTTTTCATAATTTCTATCTTTTTATTGATACTCTTCTATTTGATGAGACATTGCCATCATAGCTTCCTTTACTTCTGTAGGTATGGTTTCCTTTAATTCTTTGAATATATTTATAAAGGCTGCTTTCAAGTATTTAATTCCAACTTCTTGGTCTCTGTAAGTTTTTATTGGCTGAGTTTTTTCCCCTTTGTGAATGGATCATACTTATCTGTCCTTTTTTGTTTTGTTTTGGTTTGGTTGTTTTTCATGTCTCATAAGTTTTCTTTGAAAACTGCACATTTTAGGTAACATATGCTAATATCTTTCAATACTGACCCTACCCCTTTTGGAGAAAGGGGTGTTATTGTTGAAGTTATTGTTTGTTTGGTCACTTTCTTATATGCGTAGTGACTTGGTTGGGCTAATTCTATGAAGTCTGTTTTCTCCACATTATGTACACTATGACGTACCTGCTGAAATTTCTTCCCCTTGTTTGCATTTTTAAGTCTGGCTTCCTAGGGGTTTTCCCTGGGTTGTCATACATCATTTTATTTACTTACTTACTTAGTTTAAGTTGGCTTCATGCCCAGTGTGGGGCTTGAACTCATGACCCTGAGATCAAGAATCACATATTTTACCAACTGAGCCATCCAGGTGACCCTACACACATCATTTATTGATCAAAGTTTGTGTTTAAGTTGTCTTAGCCAGTTGGATGCATGTATGGGTTGTAGATTGCTTTCACAGTTCAGGGCATTCACAGTTTTCTCCCGCTTGAAGTCTGGTAGTTCCAAGGTGCTTCCTTCAGTCTCTCCTGAATGGGTGCTACACTGGAAAAGACCGTGAGGGATGGATATAATTCTATTAAGTCTGACTTCCTGACTTCTTCCTAGGTTAGAGTGGCTTATTGCTCAGCCAGAATTGGTGAAAGCTTGTGCCGTAGCCCCTTCAGTCAGTAAGACTTCCACATGTTGCTGATGGATCTGTGTATAACTTGGGGAATTTTTTTCTGTCTGCTGTCTGACCCTCAGGGAGGTAGGTGATCTCAGGAGGATTTTTCTTGGATCTCTCAGGCTCTGTTAAATATATGGCTGGTTCACTCTTTGCTACTAATATCATGAAGCTACTAGCCCCCAAGTAATTAATTGCTTGCCATCAGAATCTCCATTGTTTTTGACTCCCCACTCTTGATCCCCAAAGTCAGACTCTTCACACAGTGTGGTGGAGCTCTCTATCATTCGGGCCTGTCTCTCCTCCTGAGCAGAACCTCTGTGCCACTGCAGCAGAGCTTTGAGCAGAGACAGTAGCCTCCTTCTTCTCCCAGAGGGGCAACACTTCTCAACAGTCAGGCACTGGGTAGTCCCTGGTCTTCTAGCTTGCTTCTCTCAGTGTGCAGTCTCTGTACTCTAGGATTGAGCTAGAATTGGGGTGATTGGAGCCCCATTATTCTCAGCTTGTTGCTCTTGAATCAGAGCCCTGCCCACCCAACGGGAACTGAGTGGAGGAGGGGAGATTTAACTGTCTTAGCAGCACCTGGCCAGATTTGTGTTCCTGCAGTGGGGGATTGGGGTGGAGGGATGGGAGACACTGGCAGTCTGCCCCTCTCAGTTCGTGAAACTGTATCCCTAGATTACCTGCTGGGAAGAGAGGGAACCCCCATGTCCTTGGCCATATCCACCCAGACCTCTCATCACATCCTCTTCCTTGATTTTTCAAGGCTGTGCTCCTAGCTAAATGACATTTAGCTCATCTGGTGACAAATCCTTCACTATAGTTATGCCTTCTTATATCTTTATGTTCTCTGTTGTTAGTACTGTGAATGCTACTTCAAAACAAGTACTCAGTAAGTGTCTTTGAATGAGTGAGTGGATGAATGAATGGATGTATACCATACTTTTCAAGTGATAGGTTTATTTTTACCCAAAGGGAGTGATACATTTAGTGATGATTTCAGGTACTTTGGGACCTGCTGGGTGTGGAAATCTAGAATCTGCTGACCCAACAGCCAAACAGAACTTTATTAAAATGTTTATTTTGAGAAAGCAAGAGAGTGAGCATATATGTGAAGGTGGAAGAGGCAGAGAGAGAGGGAGAGAGAGAATCCCAAGCAGGCTCCATGCTGTCAACTCGGGCCTCTACATGGGGCTTGATCCCACAAATCGTGAGATCATGACCTGAGCCGACATCAAAAGTTGATCACTTAACCAACTGAGCCACCCAGGCACCCCCCAGCTAGAACTTTTAAAAATAAAAGGGTTATAAAGAACTACTACATGAGTAAGAAAAGACAATCCCATAATAGAGCTAACATCAGTAGTAATAAAAAAAAAATAGGTGTATGATACACATTTTATGAGATAAGAATCACAGAAGATCAATGGTGTGAAAGGGTCTGCAAATCCTATAGTAATCAGGAATATGGAAATTAAAACAATGATGTGATATATGGGCACTGGGTGGCTCAGTCAGTTGAGCATTCAGCTCTTGATTTCAGCTGAGGTCATGATACCAGGGTCATGAGATCAAGCCCTGCATTGGGCTCTGGGATGAATGTGGAGCCTGCTTACGATTCTCTTTCTCCTCTCTCCTGCTTGCATTCTGTCTCTCTCAAATAAAAAATAATAAATATGAAAAAACAATGATGTGATATAAATTAATAACCATCCAATTTGCAAAAGTTAAGAAACCTGTAAAACAATATCGAGAAAGATGTGAAGAAATGGGAATTTTGCTCTACTGCAGGTGGGGCTATAAATTGATACAACGGACTTTGGAAAGTAACAAAGTTGAAGATTCAGTTATTCATATATCTTATGAACCAATAATTTCGCTTCAAGGCATATATCTCAAAGAAAACTCTTACTGCTGTATCAGCAGCCCTCACAGACAGATGCTTATTGCTGCATTGTTTGTAATAGTGAAAAACATAAAACAACCCAAATACACACCACTAGGGAAGTGTGTAAACACCACATCTAGATGTATTCTTACAGTAGAACATGATACAGCAATTGAAAGGAATGGCTTACCTCTACATGTAGCATATTTATAAGTTTCATGTATGACAAATTATAGAAGGATGTGGACAGTAAGATACCATTAACATATGTCAAAAAAAGTATGTTTTTATATGATTAATGAATACTATACTGCAAGTGTCAGCAAAGTGTGGCTTGGGGGCCAGATGTAGCCCATGGCTTGTGTTTGAACAGTCAAGCTGAGATTGATGTTTACATTTTCAAAGTGCTGTAAATATAAAGAAGGAAGGGAGGAAGGGAAAGCTATGGCTTTTCTCCATTGCAGGTCAGATAATCCTCCAAGAGCTCTAAAAAATTTTTCTATATAAAAGAATGCTTTAATTAAAAAAAAAGTGTGTCATCAAATTTATCTGATTTCCTTAGCCCATTACGCTGCTATAACAAACTGCCATAGACTGAGGGACTAATAAATAGCAAAAATTTGTTTCTCACAGTTCTGGAGGCTGGACACCCAAGATTTGGTGTCTGGTGAGGATTTTCTTTCTAGTTTATAGACACTCATTGTCTTGCTGTGACCCTACATGGCAGAAGTGGTGAAGGAGCTCTCAGGGGTCTCTTTTATTTGGGCACCAATCCAATTCATGAGGGTTCCATCCTCATATATAATCACCTCCCCAAGGCCCCACCTTCTAATACGAACCATATGGGAGGGGGAGGAGTTTAACATGAATTCTGGGGGGACACAAATATTCAGTCTATAGCACTGACCCTCAAGTCCTATTTCTGTTTGCCAGTCTACCAAAAACGTCACCGGCTCCTGCTATACATATGCTCTGTGTGCCAAGATTCACATCCCCTCAGTCTAGCCTGGGTGGACAGCTCCAGCCTCCCACCTCTAGCCTTCATGCCATAGCAGTTTCTCCTAAGTCTTGGAAATTTCAGCTTTCCCTCTGTGTTGCCTGACATATCAGTTAAAGCACCTGGAGGCAGCCTTCAACCAATGGGAACTCGAGTCAGATGATTGCCTGAGTTTCCTGTTCCTCCAGGGAACAACACTGAGGGATGTTCAGTATCATTCCTCGCAGGGATCCCTCAGGGTCAAGACACAATGCCTAACTGCAGCTCAGACCAGACTCCTTTTGGCCTTGCCTTTCTCTGCTCCTTCCCACTCCCTCACTCTGGTTGGTGGGATCACTGCCCCTTCATCTACATCCCAGCTTATGTTTGGGGGGAGGGTCTCCAAGACCCTTGGGCAGTAAAGGAACAAAAGTGTCATTGGGAAGGACAGCAGTATCTCGGGGGCAGGGGGCATAAGAGGAGCTTTGATTCTGTTTGTTACATTTTATTTATTTAAAACTATCCATAACAAATAGGGCAGATTTTTCGGTTTTTAAAAAATTTTTTTAAATGTTTGTTTATTTTTGACAGAGAGAGAGAGAGAGCATGAGTGGGGGAGGGTTAGAGAGAAGAAGACACAGAATCTGAAGCAGGCTCCAGGCTCCAAGCTGTCAGCACAGAGCCCGATGCAGGGCTTGAACCCACAGACCGCGAGATCATGACCTGAGCCGAAGTCAGACACTCAGCCGACTGAGCCACCCAGGCACCCCTAAAATTTTAGGTTTTTAAAGGTCGAGTTGCTTTTAGATGGGTGTTTACATTTTGGAATTTGAACTAACATACTGGATTTCTATGTGAAACTAGTCTTCCGCTTTGACTTTTATTTGTTCAGGAATCTGTTTCTTGTGGTGCTTAAAATCTAATTTCTATCTAGGCATGTTCATCATACCTATTTGAGTGAAATTAATTCATTATGAGACTAAAAGAGAGGTGCCTGGATTTAACTAGTAGAGAAAATGTACCATAGTAATTAAATTGAAAGATACTTTCTCTCCATTTTTTTTTCGTACTTCAGAATATAACTTTCTCCTCTAGCAGTCGTGTGGTATCTAAAACCTTCTGCTCTGCTAAAGATATTCTCCTAAGCTTTAAATGACAGGCTGATACATACTCTAAGTTGGGAAATGTTATGTAAGAGTAGATGGGTAATTCACTCAAGAGAAATACAGCTTGTAGGAAACTATAAAATTATTCATTGGAAAATTTACGTTTCAGAAAATTAAGTCCTGCTGTGGGTTTTCATGTGTTGTGTAGGGAAGGGAACCAAACCCAAACAAAAGGACAATAGCGCATATATATATATATATGTATGTATGTACGTATATATATATATATATATATATATATATATATATATATATATACGTACATACATACATATATATATATACATACATACATACACACACATATATATACACATACATATATGTGTGTGTGTGTGTGTGTGTGTGTATATGTTTTGTTCTCTAAGCCTACTTAGAGAACAGGATGTTTTCATTAGAAAACTTGGGACTTGATGCATGCAGGACTTCTTCCAGAGAGAAGCCATATGTTCTCTTATGCATGCCAGATTTGTGACAATCACGATTCTGTGGTCCTGCAAATGAAAGCAAAATGTTGTATAGTCCTTACAGCAGGAATCAAACCTCTTCCTAAAGCAGCATCCTTTGTCATGCCAAGCTTTCATTTGGCTGAGTGACTTTGCATGAAGTACGTCTAGCATGATGTTAGAAAATCACAAATTCTCTCCTGCTTTACCCTCACGACTCTAAGGATGAAGACCTTCATTTAGTCCAAAAGGGTCTGTAGAGTCTGGCTGTGGGTGGCCTCTCCAGCATTCACCTTGAATGCTTTCTCCTTCCCTCTCTAACCTTTGTTCATGCTTGCCTCTTGGAGGAGCCATGTGTATTACCCTGTATTCCTCAGGGCCTTTGCATATACCCCTCACTATATCTTCAGTGCCTGACACATAAAAGACATCCAATAAATATTTTTAAAATGAATTAATGATAGATATTAGAAGGTAGCCACCTTCTAATGTGGTGACTGTGGTGGAAAACAAGCACTTAAAAAAGTACAACCTTTGGGGAGCCTAGGTGGCTCAGTCAGTTAAACGTCCAACTCTTGATTTCTGCTCAGATCATGATCTCACAGTTCATGGGTTTGAGCCCTGCATCAGGCTCTGCACTGACAGTGTGGAGCCTGCTTGGGACTCTCTCTCTCTCTCCCTTTCTCTCTGCCTCTCTCCCACTTGTGCACATGTGTGTTCATGTTCTCTCCCTCCCTCCCTCCCTCCCCCTCCCTCCCTCCCTCCCTCCCTCCCTCCCTCCCTCTCTCTCTCTCTCTCTCTCTCAAAATAAATAAATAAATAAACATTAAAAAAAGAACAGCACAACCTTTGACTGCCTTGTCTGATCCCTCCTGGTTTAAGTGGGTGTTGAGTAAGCCAGCTCTTGCTTTTCTACTTTCTCTAACTTCTTCATTATATTTCTATCAGTAGTCATGCCAGCATAAAAACAAAGAAAACCTGTTCAGGATAGGAGAATGTGTCCAGAACTGCTGCTGAGTACCCTGTTTTCTGTACCTACTTTTTGCCCTCAAGCTTTGTCACTGGCAGAGGGGAAAGAAGAGAAGGCAAATACAATGATTGTTTAGGGGAGTATCTTCAAGTAGAATTGAATAGAAAAATAAAAATAAGCAGAAAAAAATCAGGTGCCACCGAGGCCACGGTGCTTTTCCACTGCCTCTCCTCTGCCCTTCTGCTGCAGACCAGCTTGTGCCAGTGCTGCACTAGGCATCAGGGAATAGAGACAAACAAGATTGAAATCACTGCCTTCTGGGGACTCAGAAAATTTGGGAGAGGCATTCAACTTGATAATGACGGTTCAAATGCAGTCTAACAAGTGCTGGATAGAGACAGGCCCAGGTGCTGTGGGAGCCCAGAGGGTTTGGACATCTTCACTTGGGAAAGTACAGTTGACATAGTGGCCGTGATCCAGGAGGTATATAGGCAAAGGGAGGGAGCGATGGATTACTGAAGGGCAGTAAAACCAAATTGCTTTTAAACAGTTCTTGTTACCAAGAAAATTTTAGTAACAATTTTTAGCAGTATAAATTTATTGAAAACAAGGTAGACATTTTAAAGTATGCTTGCACATTAAAGTGCCCTCTGATGCTGCTGACATCTGTTAATTACAGTCAATCCAAGTGGATCCTTTCCTAGGAAACAGGGTTTACTGAGTCTGGGAATCAGGACCTGGGTTTCAGTCTTGTCTCTGGTACTGCCTGGCAGTCTGCCCCTAACACATGTCTACTTCCTCAGAGTTCCCATCCCTGCCCTTCCCCCTACTCTCGAGCACACATAGGCACCCATGAGATGGTGCATTCCCTTCAACACTGCAAGTTTCCTCCTGCAGTGATTCTGTTCTGTGGGTGACCAGACTTCCCCTTTCCTGCAGCCCTCACCCAAAATCATAATTGGAAGTTTTCATTTTGCCAAACCACCGCCCCCCCCCCACACACACAAAGCAGGCTACACTGTGTAGACTTTTGAATGTGTTAATTTTCTCTCATTTTCTCCTACTTAAACTCTTACTTGCTAACTCAGTGGACCACTATACCACAGAACCTTTGTGAAATGAGTTGATTTGATAAGAAGAGGTCACTTCTGAAAAATGCATCCTCAGTATAGCATTACATTCTGAAATGTGAATTTCAGATTTATCTTTAGTAACAAGTGCCCACAGGTATACAATTTTGCTCTTAAAGATCCTCATCTAGAATAGTGCCATATATGTTGATGGCCCTCAAACCTTTAATTGGCCTGTATTTCTGAATGTGTTCGTGTTTTCTCTTTCCACCACAAGTTAGCCCTGGGTAGACACATTTTGGAAACTTGTGCCTTGCTTTCACCATGTCCATGAAATTCCATATGATGTCACCTTGTTACTCTTAAGGAAGTACTCTCAGTGGCACTTGTACGTTTATGACACTAATCCTCTGCATTGGTGAAGTACTTTGTAGTTGACAAAGCACTTAGTTATCTTATCTGATCTGCATAACTCCCGGTGAGGTAGCTTTATACATCGTTACCATGGAATATTACTCAGCTATAAAAAGGAATAAAGTACTGATACATGCTGCAACACAAAAGAAACTTGAAAACATTGTGCTAAGTAAAAGAAGCCAGAGACAAAAGACCACATGATATATGATTTCGTTTATATGAAATGTCCAAAATAGATAAATCTACAGAGACCAAAATTTGATTAATACTTGTCAAGAAATGGGGCAGTGAATGAAATTGGGGGAGGGGACCGGGGAATGATGCAAATGGTTACAAGGCTTTTTTGTGGCATGATGAAACTGTTGAAAAATTAGATTATGGCCTCATACAACTCTATAAATACATTACAAATCACTGAATTGTATACTGTAAATGAGTAATACTTTGTGGCATATAAATTATACCTCAGTGAAGTTATTAAATTTATAATTCATTTTTTTTCTACCTCACAGAGCTTAAGGACAAGGGACTTCAAACCAGCTGACACTGGGCCCCTTTCTTAATATATATTTGGTTTCGCATTTTCCCTGTCATGAGAAGAGGTACCCAGCCTCTTCTTAAAAGTCTCTCTTCCAAATAGCCCTCTGTCCCTTCTTCTCATGTCTAACTTGAACAAATAACAGCTTATAAGAGTCCCTGAATGCTTGAGGAGAATTAAAAAGAAAATATTCTTTCCTGTATGCTTTCCATTTTACTTTTTGGTATATTTTTATTAGAGCTTTGCAAGCAGTCATCTCATTTAAGAGAAAGTCTCCCAAGTGATTGAAAAGCACTGGGCTGAAAAGAAAAGGAAGCCATTAGTGCTAGTTTGAATGTTTGAATAGTGTTTAGAGCCTTTCCCCAATTAAATGTACAACTCTGAGCAACTCTAAACCTGTAGAAAAATATTTTCCTATTGTTTATCAAGTGCCGTGTGTGTGTGTGTGTGTGTGTGTGTGTGTGTGTGTGTAAAGGAGTATGAAATGCAACTATCCGTATATAGTTGATTGAGGCAGTAGGAAATGAGACAATAGAGTCAGTAGTTTCTATCCACATCCCACCTTGAAAGCATATTGGGAAAGAGGGACCAAGTTAGCTCTTAGATGGTGCGGGATACGGTGACATTACTCTGAATACGTGCTCCGGCTCTTGTAGCTGCCTTTCCTGTTACGTATACCCTGCAGCAGCAGAGGACACGTGAAGTTCTAATACTAGAGATTGCGTGTAGAAAAGCAAACCAGGAGTGGACGTGATGGGGGCAGTCTCCACCACTTCCCTTCTGACTTCAGCATGAGCTTGCAAGGTGTGAGTCTCCAGAGAGTTGTCTTCAGCACAGGCAGCAGACCTTGAAGCTTGGAGCACAAGCAGATTGGTGCATCTGTCAGTGCAAAGCCTTTGCAGGCAGTGATGGGCTGCTTAACATTCAGGAAATTCTGTCCAGGATTATAAATCAAATCTATATCTGTGTATGTGTTCTGTCATTAAGGTGCTTTTTAAACATTTTGTTCAGATGATGGAATTTCTGCATATGTGAATTATCAAACTTGATATCTCAGACAGGGATCCATCTTTCTGTTTTGTGTGGTTACTCTTTGTTCCTGATTTAATTCCTTTGTGAGTAGGTCAGTGATTTTCTATATAAGATGGTGGGTCTGGTATCCAGTGGCTGTCCATCCACTTCTATGACCATCTCTGAAGTCTCTTCATATCTCTTCCCTGTTGTTATTTAAGGTTAAGCTTATGATTTATTACTGCTGTTATGAGCGTGATGTTAGCTTCCTTTGGCTTAGGAAGAGTGTTTACCTCAGAATACAGCTTGGCTGCCACATTTGGTGATACACGATGCTATATGGAAAGCGATTATGTTGGTGTGTGAAATACTTGCAGGACATCTCTCAGATATCTTCAGATACCTGTTTGCTTGCAGTTTGTCCCTGATGTTTTCTTCTGCAAGGCTGAAGTACCTACCTGGGATGTGTGGAGGAAGGCGGTCCAAGCACAGTGATGGAAATGGAGCGTATTCTAAGCTGCTTGCCCTGCAGTACAACTGGGACTCAACAGCTGTCAGTTATTCTACCTTTCATGGGCATGTCCTGTGGTTCCAAATGATACTTCTATAGGCAGAAAGAGAGATGGAAGAAATACTAGACACAAAATCAGGAGGTTGTATTTCTGTTGTCTGATTCCTGGTAGCCTTTAGGTCACATGTATTTTGCCTTGGATCCTGTTGCACTAACCTGTATCACATATATAGCAGTTGGCATGGTCACAATTTTAATGGCTCTTGGAATGATTGTTCCAACCACAACCCCACTGTCCTCCTTTTCCATTCTGTGGGTTTGCTCACACTTCATTTGAGAAACTAATTCCTTGTTTTCTTTGATCCTTATCTTTCCAGGTTTTCCCTGTAGTTTCTGTTTGTGGCTGTTTTTTTTTTTTTTTTTTTTTCCATGATCTTTTTTGTTGGCTTCCCCCTCTGCTAGCCCTTAATTATTGGTGATGCTCAGGGTTCCCTCCTTAACCCATAACCACTTGCTGGTACATGTTCTCCCTGAGCGATCTCATCTGCTGGTTTTCTGGTTTTACAAGTCACATATACATACAGTGCCGACTCCACATATCTGTCTCTTGCCCTGACCTCTCCCTACAAGCTCAGACTCGTATATTCAGTTGCCTGCTGGACATATGTATTTGGATTTCAAACCTAGTGAATCTAAACCTGCTTTAAATAGATTGTGTTCATTTGTGTTCAGCCATCCATTTGCTCAAGTCTGAAACCTGGGAATCATCTTAGAGTTCTCTGCTTCTCTCTTACACCAAACTGGTCACAAAGTTTGCTTGCTTACTTTAGGCCCTAAATATTTACTGAGTCCATCCTTAATCTCAGAGTTCTTGGTTCACGTCCTCATCTTCCACCTGTATGATTCTGGTAGCAATCTGACTGGTGTCTTTATCTCCAGTCTCATTTTTTTTTTCAAGTAAGTCTTCACTTTGTAATCTAATGATTTAAAAATTGATTTATGGGGCGCCTGGGTGGCGCAGTCGGTTGAGCGTCCGACTTCAGCCAGGTCACGATCTCGCGGCCCGTGAGTTCGAGCCCCGCGTCAGGCTCTGGGCTGATGGCTCGGAGCCTGGAGCCTGTTTCCGATTCTGTGTCTCCCTCTCTCTCTGCCCCTCCCCCGTTCATGCTCTGTCTCTCTCTGTCCCAAAAATAAATAAAAAACGTTGAAAAAAATTAAAAAAAAAAAAAATTGATTTAGCTGGGTCATTCCTCAGCTTAAAGCCTGCTAATGGCTTTCTACTAATGCTGAGATAAAATCTAAGGTCTTATGGTAAGTCACTTTGGAAAACATTTGGGCAGTTTCTTAAAAAGTTTAATATATGTTTACCACAAGACCCAGTGGTTCGACTCCTAGGTTTCTACCCAAAAGAAATAAAAAATGTATCCACATAGACATGTATGCAAATATTCATAGTGGCATTATTCATAATAGCCCCACGCTGGAAGCAGTTCAGGTGTCCATCAACAGGAGAATGGATACACAAAATGTGGTATAACCGTGCAGTGGAGTACTGTTCAGCTATAAAATGGAACTCAGCTATTGATACAGGTAACAACATGATGAATCTCAGATGCCTTATGCTTAGAGGAAGAGGCCAGATATTTAAAATTGCCTATTGAGGCATCTGAGTGGCTCAGTCAGTTAAGTGTCTTGACTTTGGCTCAGGTCATGATCTCATGGTTCATGGGTTTGAGCCCCTCGTCGGTCTCTGTACTAACAAGCGCAGAGCCTGCTTGGGGTTCTTTCTCCCTCTCTCTCTGTCCCTGCCCTGCTTATTCTCTCTCTCTTTCTTTCTCTCTCTCTCTCTCTCAAAAAAAAAAAAAAAAAAAAAAAAAAAAAAAAAATATATATATATATATATATATATATATATATATATAATAAAATAACCTACTGTATGTTTGCATTTATATGGCATTTCTAGAAAAGGTAAAATTATGGAGATGAAAAGCAGATAAGTGGTTGCCTAAGGATGGCAGTGAGCATTGACTGAACATGGGCACTTGGGGTGATGAAACTGTTTAAAGCTAGGTTGTAGTGATGCACAACTCCATTATTTACTAACACTCAAAACAAAACTGAGGTCTTTGGCATGGCCTAGACGGCCCACTATCACTTGATGTCTCCTTCTTCCTACAACCTCAGTTCTTGTCACACCGTCCTTTATATTCTGATATCTTGCAGCACTGAAATATCTGTACTTTCCTGCAAATACTGTGTTTTTGCTTGTTTGCTTTTTGTCGTGTAGTAGCTTCTACCTGAGAAAGCTTCTTTCTTCATCCTGTGTCTACTTTTCCATCTCACTTACTCTCATTTGAGAATCAGCACAGGTATCAGCTGCAGTAAGTTTTCCCCAGTCTTGACTTTCATCAAGCTACAACCAAATTGTCTATCCTAGGATCTGATTACAGTCTACTTTTTTTTTTTTTTCAATGCACTTGCCCCATTTTATTGGAATGGTTTGTTTATGTATCCATATATCCCACCAAACTGTAAGTTTCCAGAGAGCATGTGCCAAGTCTTAAATTTGCATACAAAACCTCCAGTGCTAACAAACTCCTTGGTACATAGTAGGCATTCAAACTGAGTACTTTTGCATTCATTCCATTTGGTGAATTAAAGTAAAGGTGATTTGTTTTTATTTTTTTTTGTTTTTTTCAGAATGGGATTTGCATCAAAATAACCCTGATTTGGGGGAGGGGGGTAACAAAGCATTTTCTTTTCAAACATTTTGCGTGGTATTTTCTCATTTCCAGGAAAAGGAACTTTTCCTGGTTTATTATCTACCTTTGGTGTACTATAAATAGCACTCTACCAGGTAGAAATTGTATCTATTAGTGTTCTCCAGAGAAAAAGAACCAGTGAGATATGTAGGCAGAATTTCTTCTTTCCCAAGATAACCTCAGTTTTGTTCTAAAGACCTTTTAGTTTGTTGATTGGATTAGGCTCAACTGCCTTATTAAGGATAATCTCCTTTACTTAAAGTCAACTGATTGTGGATATTAACCACATCTATAGAATATTCTCACAGCAACACCTAGATCAGTGTTTGACTGAAAAGCTACGTACTATAGACTAGCCAAACTGACACATCAAATTAACCATCACAGAAAAGACATCACATTTTTCATTGTAAGAGAACTTAGAACTCTCCTGGTTATCTGAGCATACCCTGGGCCTGCCCCATTTTGTGAATGAGGAAACAGAAGCTCAGTGACTTTGTGGTTTCATTTCACAAAACAGAAAATGGCTTTCCAGTAGTTTCTCCTACAAGTGAAAGCCTAGGGCTACTCCATCTTGCCTTATCAACTGAGTCATCAGACATTAGGTTCTACGTCATTTATTAACAGGACTGAATTCTCAAGTAAATTACTGGTACCTCTTATTTCTCTTTCTGAGTTCTGTTTTCTTCTCAAGAGAATTTATGACTCAGCTTTAAATAGAACTTTAAAAATAGTACATGACATAATTCTGGCCTCAAGTATAGAGTCTATTTTTAGCACACACTGTCTTTTTGTATTTTGTTCAGTTTCAATGGCTTATGTATTGCAGTGGACTATGAAAATGTGTACTTTTTTCCTATCGTCAGAGATGGGAAACTTTATGGAAATATTCTCCCCCTCTGATGGGGGAGAATTACCCTTTCTCTGGTAAGGAACTAGATGATTTGGGAAGTTGAAAAATAGAGAAATGCTGGTTTTCTTTTATTCTGCACATTTTTTATACTTTTTTTATTTTCTAGAAGACAAAAATAGGATCATTTGCAAATGACACCATAAGTGATAGTGTAAACGATCTTTCTGGGGAGGGGCTGAGGCTCTGCATGAAACTTCTATGATTAATCCTGCTAACGCCCTTTGAAGGGTGTATGCAAGTAATTAGCTACATAGTCTAAGGGAAATTCTCACCTTGGGGAAATAGGGCTTAGAAAGTCACTACTTTTAACCCCAGAGAATCATACCAGAAATCATTATAACATGCTGCAAATCAGTTACTACATTTTCCATATAGTATTTGACCAGAAGCAAGATAGGAAGATTGGAAGCTAGAAATAGGGTGAAGTGCTTAACTCACCCAAGCTTATTTTAAAGTTTTTAGCTTCAGATATTTAAAGAAAATCGGTTTTCATCTTCTTGAATTCTTGGGGGTGGGGAGGAGTCGCTAGTTTTTACATTATGCAAGAGGAATCTTTACACTTACCACTATTCAATATACAGATTCTATTTGAGAGTAAGAAATAGAATTAACCCAATTTAGATAGATAAAATGCCTTTAATCATTCTCTAAGAAAATTAGAAGTTTCCGGATGGGAAAAAATACATATTTTTTTGAAATTCACTTCCAAAACATCATGGCATTTAAGCATTCCAATTTAATGACAACTGAGAAAAACTAGTGTGAAACTTATATTCCATGAAGTGAATCCACCCTGCCTTTCAAACATGGGAATACCACCATCTGGAAAAACAAGATCTACTTGTATTTAGCCAAATAATCAAGAAAGTACTGCTGTAATTTTGACTCTCCTGTTTCCTTCTGAATATTTGGTATGTCATCAAGTATAATTTTTATTTTTTGGTACCTTATTAATGATGATTAAAGAACTTTCATGAGTATGGGCTTCTTTTATTTATTACCATAGGTGATGCCTTTCTACAAGTACTGGGAAAACAATACAGTGTCCCACAGGTGTAGTTATCATAACTTCTTGAAGAACTTGCACATTAATAATGTTGTGCTTTAATGCATTTACATTAAACTTAGTTTTTTTTAGCCAAATGTAAAAAACAACTTAAAATTTTGCCTGTCATATGAGTAAGATCACGTTAAGACATAATAAACCCGTATTTTAATAATGATTATTGATAGTTTATAATGTGCTCTTTATATGTACATTCCAATTTAATTCTTTAAAAAAAAAAAAAACAACACCCAGTGTTGAATGGTGTTGTTTTTCATTTCTTAGGAGAAGAAATTGAGGCACTAAGAAGTTATGCATCTTCTTTTATATACAACCATTTGGTGTCATTGTCAAGGTCAAATTCATGTCTCAATTCTAAATCCATTTCTAAAATCTTAATTCAAGTGTCTCTCATTGACTTCCTTGTCAATGAGATTTCATTATACATATAAATAATTTTGTTGATCTACAGTGCAGATGGGCAGGATAGTGTATGAGTTCTACTTTTTGCTCTGAACAAACTAGCTGTGATTAACTTATGGAATGTCAAAGTAATTCTGTTTTAATATGAATAAATACATAGTGCAGCACATCATAAAATTATTTTTGATTTTGTAAAAATTTGGGAAAACTATTATATTACTTTCTCTCATGTGAGGGGATACACACACACACACATGAACATGTTGGCCTGTGTGTGTATTTATACACACATATGTGCGCATGCATATAGACTAAAATACATACATATTTAGAATCAGGATTAATGGGAAGAATATATATTATTGATACTAATTATCATTGTTCCGAAAGTAATTTGGCAGGTGAATGTAGAATGGTTACAATTAGAAGAGAATTTTCTTTAACTGTGGCTATAAATAAACTATCCTTAATTATTAAATTTTCTAATTTTTTGCCTGTTACTGGTAGAGAAAAAGATATTACACTTAGAGGGGAGATTAAACTCTCAGAAAGGAGGTACAGAACCAGTGCTAACTCATAGTTTAGGGTCTTCCTTTAATTAACGTACAATTTTTGACCTTAGGATAATTCATTGAGATCATTTTTTCCACTGGTAATTGCATGTCTACTTTGCAAGCACTGTGTTAGGTACCACAGTCTCAAACATTTTTAGACAAAGAAGCAGGAGATATGATTGCTGCCTTTAGCATCTTAAAATTCAGATGAGCAAAGATCTTCAGCAATTTTATTAATGAAGTGGCCAGTTCCAGGTAGTCCCAACAGATGATATGCTTTATTAAGAATGCATATTAAGTCTAATAACTTACTGCTAGGGTGGGCAGTCAAGATGACAGAGAAGGTGAAATCTGGGTGAGCATTTTGAATAGTTGGTAGGATTTAAAAAATAGAAAAAGGAAATAGGTCCATGTACAAGGCAGAGGGAATAAACACAGTGCATTTGGTGGATTGTAAAGAAACCTGGCTTTGTATGATGTAAAATAACAGAACTGAACAAAAACAGAGAAGTAGGAAGTAAATCACTTTGCAGGTGTATGTGGTATGAATGAATTTGGTATTAAGTCTGATGAATTTCACTGATGTGATTTTTCAAGGAGACCACCGTAAAGGCAGTCAGAAACATGGGAGTTGAGTCATCAGTGTTTAGTAAATGAAACACAATGCAGGGAAGAATCAGAGCTGTGACTAGAGGGGGTGTCTTCTTCCCAGAGGTGACAGTTAGTATGGAGGAGGATGAGTCATTGTTGGAAAGCAGTGCAGCATCCTCTGGGCTGTGAACAGTGGTCATTTATTTAAGCTGTCTCTTGCTACTGGTTCCCTTTGACATTTTTCTTATTTGGTACATGGAGAAAAAATAGCATGAGACAACGCTACTGCAGGCTCAGAATTAAGACTTTTAATTTAAAATGTGAATTGACCGTATTCTTTCTTTCTTTTTTTGGAAAGTTGTGCCTTTTGAAATACCATCCTGAGTGAGGTGATAAGTCTTATTTGCCTCACTGTATGCTTTCTCTTGTCAACCTAACATTAATATTTACAAAAAGACATTGTACTTCAGTTCCACAGATCTTAGCTGAGTACCTGTTATGAGGAATACAATGGAGAGTAAGATAGAGGAAGGTGAAATTGCTGGTTTGATTGAAACACAGAGTATATGTAGAGTGTAATAGATAAGATGAGAAGTGTAAGCTCTCGATGTAGTTAAGTGGGTACAGTTGAGAGTTTTGAATAGAGGAGTTGTTTGATGTGTTTGATGTTTTTGTTTTGTTTTGGGTAACATAGGGGAGTATATTGGCTTATTTGTACTGTTTTGTTTGATTCAAATACCTTTTGCTGATGTTCATTTAAATTTAAAAACAATTTTTTAATGTTTATTTTTGAGAGAGAGAGAGAGAGCTGGGGAAGGACAGAGAGAGAGAAACACAGAATCTGAAGCAGGCCTCAGGCTCCCAGCTGTCAGCACAGAGCCCGATGTGGAGCTTGACCTCATGAACCCTGAGATCATGACCTGAGCCAAAGTCCAAAGCTTAACCGACTGAGCCATCTAGATGCCCCAAAGTTCATTTAAATTTAAATAGGTGATCAATTTCTCAAGTGCTAGCATATTAGCCAAAGTACATTAAACAGTATCCAAAAATATTCAATACTATGAATTCTTAGTTTTTAGGGACCACCTCACTGGAAAATAGTAGGGTGAAATTATTAAGTATATGGTATTAGGTAAGGAAAACAAAATTCATTGTTGGCCAGATAAGATCAGGGAGCCTATATTCCTCACCTTGACTCATTCATAAGAAGATAGAAGTTTTAGTAATGATATTTAAAGATCAGGAGGGGGAAATATTTGCTATACTGCTAAGAAATGAGTCAGTGTTATTTAAGCCCACTGTTTAATTCAGTGCCTTGATATACTTAGATCCTTTGTGACTTGAAAAGAAGATAGCCCCAAGAACAATGTAGATGTCATTTTGAATATTGCTTTCTCCAAGAATCTAATTAGATAAGAAATTTTTATATCAGCCAACCAATCAGACCAGTACCAGAATCTTAACTGCTAGCCTCATTTAGTATGTTTGGTGAACTGTTTCTCTCAGAGCAGTTCAAAATCAGCTTTTGTAGAGAAGAGAAAGAGCTTAATATCGCTCAACCCAACTTTCTCTCTACCTCTTCCTCCCATACCTGCACGCACACCCACACCCACACTAAGTATTTTAAACCAAATATTTAAAGCCAATGGACTGATGAGTTGCCCTTGGTGTGAGTCATAGGACTAGTTCTAAATTATTAATGGCCATTGTAATTCCATTTGGTATTCTGTTTGATACAGTGAGTCAGCTATTGTGATGCCAACTTGTTTTTAGATGCAAAAAGGGGGGAAATTAAAATCATTCTCAGCTGAGCATTATGGGATTGAATGTGATATAGGCCTTGTGCTTTTGATAAGGGCCGTATTTTATTCCCCAGAGACGATCAGAATGTGATTAACCCAGGATTACCAGGATTTGCTAATGTTACCATAAATGGAGACATTTTTGGCTATTTTTTGGTGACAATTTTGTAAATAAAAATTAAATGTCTCATTCACAGGTCATAGGAGGATCTGTTTTTGACCAAAATGGGATGTTGGGATATAGTGAGTTCCTTGACATTGGAGAAAGGTAGAACTGAGAGTTGGTTGAGGGCTATGCAGTATATATTTTTTGATTTTGTAGGAGTTTGACTAGAGTTTCCCAGCCCAAATTTAACTGAAAACTATGTAATTTAAGAATAATAAGACACAAGAGGGGCTAAATGTGAGCTAAAACTGTCATCTCTGAACAAAGTGAAAGGGAGTAAACCTATAAAAATCACAGTAAAAATTTGTTTGCTGATAGAAAAAATTTGATTATTAATAACCTGTCAGGCCTTTCTATTTCCTAATTTTCTAGAACTTAATTCCAAACATTCAGGTCAAGTCACTGGCACTTGGATCCCACTAGAAAGTTGTAAACTGAATTCTGGGACCTCCCTACCCCCATTTCTGGCTTGTTAAAAATCTTTAAGAAAGCAGGCAAAGAAGTTGACTTCTTTCCCAGATCACAGGCTTTTGATTAGGTGGTGTTGATGCTAGGCAAATCCTAGATCTGTATGGACTGCTGAAATAATTGATAACTAGCATCGTTTAGGACACAGGTTAAGTGAGGGTTGATGTCAAGGACCCAGGGTTAAGGCAGTGAATCTAATGGAACTTCAGGCAGGGAAGGCCAGCACCATGGACAGCTCCCCCAAACCAGGCTGGGGATGCAAAGGAGTCTACGGTTTAGCTTGGAAAAAATGCATTCAGGTCCTTGTTCCACTTCTTCCTAGCTAACAATCTGTACCATGGATAGGAAATTTAACTTATGCAACCCTCAGTTTTCTCATCTGTGACATGGGAATAATATGTGATCTACATAGTTCTTGTGATGCACGTATTAGATGACAAATTGCAAGTGAAAGTAGGTGTCAGCTATACAAATGAAAGATATTAATATTGTTTTTATTAACCTTACACTTTTAATAATCGACCTTTATTTACCTACGGTTGTATTATGTTAATGAAAATTGCTGGATTCTTCTCAAGATTTCACACTACAGTTAAAAAAAAAAAACAACAACTGGGGAAACCAGGATACTATAAGCAGGTATATACTTCATTGGTGAGAGAAGGGAACTAGAATTTACCATCTGTCTTGTAGGTTCAGACATAGGTTCTTATACTTGATACACTATTTAATTTTCATAACAACTCTTTCATAACAAAAGAGTAGAGGAGTCTGTCCATGCCATGGCCATTCATCACAACACATTCCTTCTGTTACTTACGCTGGGGTGAAATGGGTGGCATCTGGTATGCAGGTCCTGAGTGGTGATAGAATTCATACTTTCAGTTTCTCCAATAGTAGTCTCTTCTAGAGGTTTTCCTGATAGCAGAAAGCAGGAGTGAAGGAAAGAGAGAGAGACAGAGAGAGAGAGAGAGAGAGAGAGAGAGAAAGAAAGAAAGAAAGAAAGAAAGAAAGAAATACACTAAAGCCCCCAGCAAGGGGATATCGGGGCTTCCATTGCCAGGAGACAGAGCTATATATCCAAAGGACTCCTTTAGAAGGAGATAAACCAAACTTACAAGATGACCCAGGTTGTCCTGAGATTGTTGTAGGTCTGGCCTTGGTGGTGGCCTTCTCTGCAGAGACCTTCAATCCAGCGGTTATTAAAGAAAATAAAAATTCATACTTCAGTATCTGTGTGTGATAACTTTAATACAGTGACATCTTTGTAAAAAGCATCTAACTACCTTTATAATTAGAATATGTTAAGAGCAACAGAAGTCTCAAGTCATTAGCATTTAATATTCCTGCCTTTGATGAAACTAAGGTATTTTTCTTGTGATCCATTCATAAATTTTTATTAGATTTAATTTAAATCTTTATTTCAGAACAAAATAGGATATTTAACTTTTTAATAAACATGAATTCTACATATGGAAAATGCCCATTTGAATGCATAAATTAATGAATATAAAATGTATAATAATGGGAATTGATTGGGTAGCAAAGAAATACCCTTAACTTCTTTCTATAAGGTTTATCTCATGTTTATAAGGATATAGACAGCTACAGGAAGCTTTATAAGATTAGTATTCAAGCCCTTTCATCTGAAGATCAGCTGGGCTGATTTTTTTTTCTTACCAGTTTGATAGATGCTTGTGATTATCTGTTCAATAACCCATGGAGAAATAGATGGAAGAAGTAGCAATTTTCTACCTAGGTAGCATTTTAGATCCATTATCAGAGGGAAATGATGATTGTATGATGCTGTTGTCCCTCAGAACTTTCAAAAGGCAAATGTTAGTGATTAGGTAGTTATATAATGATGTATATAATAAAGAACACTGGAGTTGAAAGCAGAAGAAATAAGTTCAAATTCTTGTTTCAATACCTACTGGGTGCCTGGTCTTTGGCAAATTGTTTAAACCTTCTGAGCCACAGTTTCCTCCTATGAAAATAGGACTGTCCCCCATGTCAGAGAATGGCTGTAGGAAAAATAATATTAGATGATGTTTGTGGAAGTGCTTGAAACTGTTAACACACATTTTGAAAAGAAACTTTATTTATAATAATTCTTCTTTTTGCTTGTTTTCTTTAGAAAGTGAGTGAGAAGGTTGGAGGAGCTGAAGGAACCAAGCTGGACGATGACTTCAAAGAGATGGAGCGGGTAAGTCTTGACCCTTAGAGCTCCCTTTAACATAAAATTGTCTAGCATACTGAGAGGGGAAGGGCTCTCCTCTGGTACCTGAAAATGCATCTTGTTATTGTAAAATATACTCTCCTTTTAGTGTATATTTTAAAACAGAAGACGCAAAGTATCCTCTCTTCCCTTTGTACTGAGAACAAAGCTTCAGCAAAGGTGAAATGTCAAAATGTACTTTCCTGGTGGATTTTATCATTAATTTTCCAAATAGGACAACATGAAGTTGTGCTTGAATGGGGGGTGGGGTGTGAAGAAAATAGGGGAAGGTGGAAAATGGTGTCCTGAGTGTCTGGGAGAGTTTGAGTCACTGCCTGGCCTTGGTGGACCTCTGGGCAGGGCCATGTGGTGGCAGCAGGTGTGGTGGACAGTACGCATGAAGGGACCTGTGGGCTTGGCCATGGTGCCCTTGAACTGCTTGACCCACAAGTCAGTTTATTGCTCTGAGTCTCTTATTTTTGTGTAAATGTAAAATGAGAATACTAATCCCTAGTTGGGGGACTTGTGTTAAGGATGAAAAATAAAGTAAATCATTTAGTGTTCTGCCTAAAAGCTGATTCTCATCAGGTGAGGGTGGAAGTGGCAAACAGAATAGCCCATTTCGTTTCTCTTGTAACATCGCTGTATTTTCTCTTTGAGACGGTTCATAGCAAGTGATAATCTAGGCTTATGGTGAAGAGTGTGTGTTGCGTGTTGCAAAGAATTGTTTCTGGTGTTCAACTGATGGGTAAAGGATCTGGCAATACAAACCCTGTACTTGAACAGAGAGGATGTCAAAAGCATATAGTACCTGGAAAACTGCATTTTTACTTAGGTCACATCAGTTCCAGTAGGCTGCCTCAGTTTTGCCATTTGTGGTCTTTGTGTGAAGAGCCAAACGAAGAAAGTTGCTTAGGTGCTTTGTACTTTGTCTTTTTCAGTTCTTTCTTTTGAGTTCATTGATGAATTCAGCAAATTCTTATTTTGTGCTTCTATCAGGCAAGCATGTAGGATACAGCAGTGAACAGAATGAGTACGAATTATTAGAAATTAATGTTTCTATAAAAGAAACAGCAAGTAAGAGAGAACAGGACCCATTTGAGTTTCTGGAAAAAAAAAAAATGAGTTGCCAAGGGAGAGGGGTCTTATGAGATGAGATTGTGTAGTGTTAATGTAACTGATCATTCTGGCCGAGTTCTTGAGACAGATCTCACTGATAGCACAGGTACCCACTAGAGAGGAGATTTAATACAAGAGTCGTGAGGCCCAACCAGAAGTCTGGGAGTCCAGCCTCTTACACCTAATACCTGATAGCTATTTGCCCCCACTGGGGCAATTAAAATCTGCATTGATCCTTATTTCTCATCTCTGGACAGTTCTCAGTACTGCCCGATGAACCAAAGCTAATACTCTCTGGTGTTCATAGTTCTGGAAATGGTATTCTACCCCTTTGTTTTCTACAGCATCTGAGAACAGATACTGATACATTTGCCTAGAATGACTGGATTCCTCTATTCCCTGTAATATTGGGGTTCCTCACACCTCATAAGAAGCTGCCCTGTGGGTCTGTTAATTTGCACCAGCTTCTGTCTCCAGCCATTATTTCTTAATCCCCCCCTTCCTTATCCTTTGATTCGTCCCTCTCCCCTCAGGAGAGAATTTATAACATCCTCCCTGGTGCCATGTTGTTAATGACAGATTAGTCAGGCATTGAGGAATTCAGAACCAAGGAGTCAGAATTTGAGTTGAGCTTTCAGCATCTGCCAGGACTAAAGATAATAAGTTAGGTAGCTCATTGACTAAGCTAAGACAAACTTTCCATTTTTTAAATGGAACTAAAAAGAACAGGAAATTTAGAGAATAGAGTAGAATTTATCACTGAGCAACTAATTAAGCCTTTGAATCCATGCCCATCTTGCAAACTAATTGAAATGAAAGAAGATCTTGTAAGTATTTTCCTTCAGGCAAAGACTCAAAGGCATCTCTGGGCTCAAAGGTAAGGTTTATTTCTCCTATTTCCTAGAAAATAATTAGTTTCTGAAGCTTTTGTCTCAAAAAAGATATTCCTGGTGGGGGGGAAAAACTTTTGCTGATTATTTGAGGAACACACCTTTGGTTTTATATTTGGGTTTATCTCTAAGTAAATTGAGAGATTTACATTTCAGAGCAGTGTGGAAGTTAGTTTATTTCATTTTACCACACATATTTGTTTGTCTTACCTATGGCACTGTGCATATTTTACACTCTACCTATGCTCAATTTGCATTAAAGGTAAAGATTTCTGTGATAACTGGAAAGCACATGCCTTGGATTTGGAATCTCAAATCTTTTCTCTCCTGTTAATTTATTAATGACTCACAAAAATATTTTAGCTCGGCATTCCCAAGCCTACAGAAGAATCACCTATCCACAGTCAGTTTTCTGATCATCAGGCATTTTGGGTAAAGAGACCTTTGTTCAGATGCATTCTCAGAGATGCAATTAGGCAACAAAATGAAATAAATTAGAGGTTTGCATCAAGCAGCACTAGTTGGAAAGAGAAGTGGGTATTCCTAGATGTTGTTTCTCTAATCAGCCACCCCAGCCACTCTCCTGCCAAGATGCAATAAAATCACACTTGGGTCTCTTAGCACTCACGGCTCCCAGAGCTGATTGGGTGGAACCCTGCAACTCTGTTATCTCTGCAGGACCCCTGCCTATAGCCACTTCTTTCCTCCCCTTAAATACCTTGCCTAGAATTGTTTATGTTTTAGTTTTAAATGGTATCTGTTGCTTACAAGATATGTTAAATACAGACTAAAGTTCTTACTGTGGTATAGGCATCTTGTAGATATGTTTATTGAGAAGCTGCAGATTTTTTGTCAAGAGGAAGTTCTAGAATTTGAGGATCTGTAATTCCTTCTTAAATCTCCATCTGTTGCTGCAGTGATACTGTGGTTTCGTAGGTGTGTGTGCGTGTGTGTGGTTATATTCATTAATTCATATGGTATATCCGTAAATGCGTCCTCCTTGTACAAAGTGTTGTGCTGGGCATCAGGAATACAAAGATGATTAAGGCACAGTTCTTGCCATCAAGGGACTTCCAGTTTTGATGGAAGAAATGTGGCTTACAGGACATGGTGCTTGGCACCCTGTGGAGATTCCCATGGAAGACCTAGCTCAGGTTGGTTAGATTGGTGGAAGCTTCCTAGAGCAGAGGGTGCCTGAGCTAAATGCTACAATTTTCTCTTGCCCTGCATATAGGAGGAGTGTAGTGTCCCTTTTCGCAGCATGAAAAGTATCTTGGGAAATCTCTTTTCTTGAAACCAGAAGAGGTCATATGGTTGGAAATGTGGTTGTATACCACTTCAGTGAGAATGGAACTCTTAAGGGCTGCCTCCAATTTTAAGACAAGCAGGAGGTTGGAGAAGAATGGGAAGAAAGCCGTTCCATGTGAAAGTGTGAAAGAGTGGGTTGTTGGCAGAGTGGGATGTGGGGAAAAGTCAGAAATGAATGTCCATGGTCATCATCTTCATACACTTAATTAGTCATTGGGTGGAGGGGGGTTGTTACAGCTTTCTATCCAACTCCAAGTGGTAGAAATAGAATTAATGAGTAGGAACTGTGAAGAGATAGAGTCAGGCTCAATGTATGAAAGAACTTCTGGTTCTCAGAGCTGCTTAAAAAAAGGAAGCCATGGCTATAACTGAATTCCCCATCCTTGTCCATGTTTAAGCAGAGGCTAAAATCACCTTGTGAAGTGGTGTGAAGCACACTAGTCATCATCTCTTGAGTATTGTGGCAAGTAATTTGGAACTAATAACGGCACATTTAAATAATACCACTGGATTGAACTCTGGCGATTTATCTCAAATGAAGAAGGAAGGAGTAGAGTCTGGGCCAGCACACTCAGAGTAAAACATACGTGAGCACACCCTTTGGAGTCTGTCATGACTGTGAATGTATTTTTCATGGACGTGGTGGTAAAACAGAAGGTGTGGATGACTGTACTAAGACCCTCACTCACTGGTATACTTGTAAGATAGGTAAGAGCCCCAGACAAGATGAGGTCTAAAAACAGCTTTCTGGTGATCCTGAAATTCAGGGAAGTCAAGGTTCTTCTCAGCTGTGTGTTTACAATATACTTCCATGCTGATACTCATTAAAGGTAATGCCTGTGAAGATTAGCAAAAAAATACGTTGGGGAAATCTCAGCCTAATGCCTTGTTTATTTTTGTTTTTCAACACACTATTAATCAGGCTTTCCAAATACCAGATAACTGCTAGAAAGCAGAGCAATTTGGGAACAGGTACATTAATTCTTCTGAGCCAGTAGGGAACTATTAAAACATCCTTATTGGGCCAGCCTGTATCTTACTGCCAGACAAACTTTCCCAGGGTACTGATTCCATTATGTCTCTGTGACTTGCTTAATTAGGTGTCTCATTCAGGGTTCTCATTAAGTGGGTACGTGTGCATTCTTAAAAGGTTCATTTTCTTAACTTCAGTGATAGAAAAATTAAGATTTTCAAAAGATTTAGTGTTCATATGGCATGTAACTGTGAGTTACGCCATGTCCGAGTGGATGCTTAATTCATCTGTTTATTATTGATCACCAAACCTACACACTGTCCTGCTCCGTTTTAAGATCTTTTAATTTTTTTTCTTAAACTCTGCTCCTGCCTCCCTGTGACAGCATCTGGGATGATGGAGTATCTGACAGTATAAAGTCATATCATTAATTCTTTTTTTGCCCCACAAAGAATGCTGTATAGTCCGTGTGTGTTGCCAGCTAAGTTCAGGATGCAATGTCTACTTTTTCTCTAGTGGAAAAGGTAATATTCAGATGCCTCAGAACAAAATCATATTCTAGTCAATGTGGTACCTTTTGATTCTGTTGTGTCTTATCTCTAGAGGCTGGGGAAGCTGATGAAATGTTCAGCATCCATAGATTCACTGTGGCACACATTGGTGAAAATAGAACCTTAGCAAGGGATTGGCAGACTTCTTCTGTAAGCATATTAGGCTTTGTGGGTCAGAGAGCTTCTGTAGCCTCTGTTGAAACTTCTCATCTCCACTATTGAAGAGCAAAAGCAATTATTGATGGTGCCTAAAAGGAATGAGCATAGCTGTGTTCCAATCAAATTTATTTAAAGACACTGAAATTTGAATTTCATGTCATTATTATGTGCAATGAAATAGTAGTCTCCTTTTGAATTTTCCCAATCATTTAAAAATATAAAAACAGCTAGTGACCCAGATTTGGCCCACTGGCCATAGTTTGCCAACTCTTGCTTTTCTTGATGAAGAAAAATGTTACAGTGAGTACAGCAGGTTAAGAGAGCTATTTTTCTCGCTACCCAAAGTTGTAAATCACAAGACTAGATCGTGGAGGGAGAACCTTCTGATTCTAAAGTATGAGCATTGCTAAAATCCTGGTATTGAGAAAATTGAGGAAAAATGACCAGAAGAATATATCTCTATGCTTTTACCTTCAGAAAAAAACTTACATTGAGTTTTTATGTCCTGAAAACATGCCTATTTTTATACATATTTAGTTTCACCTCTAAACAGCCTTCCCTAATGACTCCCTACCACCATCCAGACAAAGTTAGTTAAAGAAATGCTCAGGAGCTCACAGGAATGGAAGTTGTAATTTAGGATGCATCAAAACTTTTTTTCAGGTAATTGAAAAATTTGGGGGTTGAGGAAATCTTTAACTGTATAAGTTCAGAGCTAAACTGTTGTCCTCAAATGAGAATGAGCCCTTGAAAGGTATGATAAATTACTTAAGTGGAAGTCTTAGTACATATTAATTATATCGGGCCTATTAATAAGAGAATATGTGCTTGGACAAATCCAGTTTAAGTATACATATAGCTTCCTAGCAAGTACCTAATAAGTCATACTCAAGGTTCTCACAGAGTACTGACCCCTCAGCCTTTCTATGACCACCAAAACACAGCATAGTTTATCAGAAAGACTCTGAGACATTCTTAGCAATGACACAAATGGAAAGAAGCTAGAATTTGGTCAGCCTCCTACCTGCAGATGGCCATTAGTCTGTTTAGTTCCTCTGTCAGTCTTTCTTAGAAAATCTCTGATCCATGACCTTTGAACTACTTTTCTTCCCGTCATAGCTATAATGGGTCTGTGACCTCAGATAGTTTATTTCCGTTCTCTGAGTTCAGACTTGCACATTTAAAACATCAAGGCTTTGGATTAGATGCTCTTGTAGTCTCTGTTCTTTATCAAGTGACATCTGTCAGAGTAAAATCAAGAGCAAGAGCTAGTGAATGAATTTGCTGATAAGCTGTTCTCTGTTTGAGATATTTCTTGTGAACGCTGTATATAAGTAAATATATTGGATGAAGTTGTTTTCAGAAGTGGATTTCAAGTGAATTTTGTTTTATGATCTGATCAAATGGGTTTGGCTAGAGCTTGTTTTATGGTGATATATAGCTTAGGTAACTAAAAGTGTTGAAGGAATCTGCTTTGTGGGGCAGAAAAAGTCTATAACGATCTCAGGGTGGCATGGACTCCTTCGTGGAAGTTCCCTGTCAAACCACAGGGAACACTGGATAGTTTTTATTCCTACTTCCCTTTGAAGATTGATTTCCACACTGGGAACCAAACTTAATACTCGAATATTGGCATCGCTGTTCTGTGTCTCCCCTGAGACCACTGGCATTTGCCAAGCTAGTGGCTCTATTAATAGAGCCTGAGTAGTTGAGCTGTGTATTTAAAGAGCCCAGAAGGGAAAGGGGGTTCCATACCCCAAATCAGAACCATTTTTCACACCTTCCTTGCTGACCACTCTGTGGACCACTCCAAATATGCACTTCTGGTATCCAGCCTCTGTAGAGAAGCCTGTGTAACTCAGGGCTTGTAGCCAAACAGCTCAGTGTCGGAGAGCCTCCATTTTGCAGATGCCCAGGGTAGAATAGTTCTTGTGAATGAAGTTTCCACAGACTTTGACGACTTAAAAAAAACAACACCACCAAAAAACCCCCCAGAAGACGGGATGGCAGGTGTTTCCCTCCTGCTCCTGTGTTGTTGGCCACTACTAGATCCCCAGCCCCATCTGGGGGATGTTATAAAGAGGCTTGCAGCTCTGACTTGTGCTCTTCCTTCATTTGGGAGATGTTTCTGTTCCTTGTCCTTCTATGGGGAGCTTATTCTTGCAAAAAGTTACAGTGTGGTACTTAAGAACACTATCTCTAGAGCCATAGTTGGGTAAGTTTGTTAACCTCTCTGTATCTATTTCACAGGGTTTCTTAGAATTAAATTGTAAAGGTATTTAAAATTCTTAGAATGATTTCTGACAAGTAGAAAATGCTTTATGATGATGCTGGGCATAATTATGATTGAGGGCAGATATGGGGGAAAGTTAGAGGTGGTTAGCATCCTAGTAGCAGATGACTTCAGAATATCAAATGGTCAGTTCCTCTGGTTCACTCTCTTAGACACCTTGAACTTTAGAATTGTTTCCTCCCATCATAGCCACACAGGATCTTTGGATACACGTTTGACATCCAATTCCCTTATCCCTATCATGTAGTCTTTAGGAGATCTGCGTTTTCCTCCTGTCATGAATGTAACCTGGACTTTTAGCATGTTTGTTGTGCACACAACCCTTAATTCACTTCCATGACATTGAGTACACAGTGGTTGATTGGTATTCTGCTAATACTGCCAGTACTTCCACATATGGCCATGCAAATCCTGTACTGCACAACTCCAGGGAACCCCTGCCCGCTGTAGTACTAAACACTACTTGGTACATGGTCACACTTAAGGCATATTCCTAACTCAAGTCAACTGGAAGGACATGGTACATGTCCTATGAGACAGGCATCTCTGAAATAGGAGTGCTTCTTGAGGTAATTTTATCCCATGATAACCCCACAAGAAAAGTGTTCTCCTCTGTTAATTACAATAATAGGAAACTCCTTACACACACAACAATATGACTGCCATAGAATAGGAAATTATTAAGTATTGAAAAACCAAACTGAAAGATAAAATCTTCTGATGGTTTATGGTTTGGTTTCTGATTATGAAAGATACTTAACCCATCCATAAAAGGCTGATTTTATATGTAGGTGTATAGTATGTTACTCAAAAATTTCTTGGAATTGAGAGAAGAGCTCTTGAACTCCAGTTAAAACATAACAGTAAAATCCCCGTGGGCTTAATTGATATCTGCAATTCTACCATCAAAAATTTCTTTCACGCCTATCTATATCATTTATCCCACACACGTACCTTGAATAGGAGGATGCATTTGTTTTTGTCAGTAATGTACCCTGTAGAGTGAGTGAGTGGACCACCCATGTTGATAAGGAAAGCATTTTATGGGGAAATGTGGAGTGGATCCACACAGACTCTTCATGTAGGGAGGAGGGCCCAACAGAGGACATGCTGACCTGCTGAATGCAAATGCTGACCATTCAAAATTTTGCAGATACAGACTGTAGGATTGGGATTTTTATTTGGAATGAACCAAAAATTCAAGGATTGATTAGAAGTGTTTGCTCAAAAGTTTTATATACTTAGGATATCCTCAGAAGTTAAATAAAAATGTTCTATCTCGTACTTGAATAAACAGAGTTGATACTGCATTTTTCTTTCTTTCAGCCCCCAAACCTGTCACCATGCCTGGCCTACTGTAGACATCCCATAAATGCCTCTGGAACAAAATATGATTCATGATCTCCACCTTTTCTTTTTCTTTCTTTCTTTTTTTTTTTTTTTTTTTTTTTTACCTTTTTAACTTTTATTTACATTTATTTTATACTGAATTGATTATTGGGCCATATGTGTTTGTTTCTTTAGTTTTTTTCCCTGAGGGGTGTGTGTGTGTGTGTGTGTGTGTGTGTGTACACACCTGTGCGCATGCAACGTCCTCTTCTGGTTTAGGAATAGTTTGCTCTTTTTAGTAAGAATTATCTCACTGCAGCAGAGTGAGCTCATGTAGGGGTTAATCTGACTATGAGCTCTATAAAGTGAATATAAAGATTTGATTTGCATGATTTTTGGGGGGTTTCTGGGTCAAGTTAAGAGTAGACCATTTTCAGAGACGACCTCAGGCCACTTAGGGGAAGAGGAAGCCATCTCCACCTTATTTTGCCAGAAGATAGTGAAGTATATTTTGAAACAAATTTTAGGAAATTCCAGATTCCTCTTTGAATAAACAGGGTTTCCACATCTTGATGGAGCTGAGCTGAATGCAAAGCCATTCTTCCTACTGGAGCATCTCCAGCCCCTCACTGTCCACTGCAGGACTGGTTCTGTTGCTGCACCAGTGGTTGTAGATCTACTCAAGCAAGAGCTAAGGTGCTAAAGTGAATAATTCTTGTGACTTAGAATATTTATTTTCTTATTTCAGAAAGTGGATGTCACCAGCAGGGCTGTGATGGAAATAATGACTAAAACAATTGAATACCTTCAACCCAATCCAGGTAAGGTACCACTTTATATATTCAGGGTATCCCTCCAGGTAACTTGTAGTTTCTCTTTAATAGACATTTAAGTTTGGTGTGCTTCTACTTTCTCAGCCCACCTTTCTGGAGGGCTTGGTATATGGCACTTTGAGGAGGGAGGACTTTTTAAGGCTCACACTGAGGTAACTGAAGGAGTCTGTCATATTTTATCTGACTCTAGGATATTTAGCAAATGGTATAGCATGGACAGCTTGGAAGCCACATCATGTCAGGGTAGCCACAAGCTGTTAGTAACCAGACTTTAATTTGCAAGGGATGGTAAGAAAAAAACGGGATAATTTTAAGATATGATACAGCTATTCCTATAAGGTGTGAAAGAGTAAAAATTTTTTGTGAAATACAGAGGGTTTCTTTCATACAGCATCACTAAAGTTTTTGGAGGGTTGTTCCTAATTCCAGTTCTTCTCCCAGTACATTGCAGGTCAGCATTTGTTTCTGCTAACTTGTTACACTCTCAGAGAAGGAAGTTTTAATAGAGATAATGGATCGACCCCTTGAAAAGAGAACCAGGCAGAACAGGGCAGTGTCTATAGGCACAAGGTATAACAAAGCAAAACAGCCACTGTCATCGACCTCCTCACTACTCTTCCTGACATCAGTTCCTAACTTAGAACTGATAGAAGCTTGAAGCAAGGCTGGATGTATTTATGTGAAAAGTATGAATATTTAGAAAACTGCTGCTTTCTTTTGGGACTAGTTTCTTTGGGAGCTTCAGGCTGGGAGGCTGGTGTATTTGGTGGTCCTAGGGAAGATGGTCTAGATACTGTGTCAGCCCTAGTGTGTTTGGATACAGAGCATTGGTGGGCAAGAGATGAAAAAAGGAGGTGTGGGGTAAGAGTGGGCAAGTGCAATAGTAAGTGCTGACCATCTCTACTGCCTCCTGAGCTCTCATTCAACCTTTATTTACCTGTGACAGCACAGCTGCTGTTTCAAAAGATGAACACATTCTTGATTTTTTTTTTCTTCTTAAAATACATCAGAGATGGGAATATACACGGAAGGGAAATACAGAAGGAAATACAGTATCCTGTAGGGTCAAGGAATTTAACTGATTGCGAACCAAATGGATAGCAAATAAGGCAAAGAATAGCAAAAAATGAAGTTTCTAAGTTTTACCAGAGCCTTCTTTATGACCATTATATTCTGCAGAGATGCAAGGATCTCTCAGATGTTCATTTATGCCATACTATTCCTATCACAACCGTGACAGGTCAGGATCTGAAGAGAGCTGGCTGCTCCACCTGCCTCACCATAAGGGATCAGTGCATAAGGGCAAGAAGTTTGTGTCTTCATCTTGGCACAGAACTTTTGAAGTACTCTCTGATCTCCTGGGATTTACACATGACTTGTGCTGGTAACTCAGTGTGGTGCTAAGATAATGATAGGGTAAGGGAGGGAGAATATACTGTTTATTGCGCATTAATGCATTTGTAAGACAGTGCTAATTATTTACACTGTCAACTCTACAAGTGACCATTTTTTTCTGATTGTAAAAATAAAGCACTGGTGAACAATTCATAGTTATGGAAAAGAGACTAAAAATCCATTGTAACATAAATCTGTAGTGTAAGCCCATCAGTGTTCCTGAGTATAATGGAACTCTGTTGTAGGTGGGTATAGTGTGTTGAATGGTATGCTCCCTCAAAATTCAAGGCCACCCAGAATCTCAGAATATAAGCCTATTTGAAAATAAGGTCTTTTCATATGTTACTTAGTGATCTTGAGATGAACTCATTCTGGAGTCAGAGTGGGCCCTACATAAAATGACTCGTGTCTTTATAAGAAGAGAAAACACAGAGACATGGGAAAGAAAGCCAATGTGAAGTGGAGGCCGAGATTGGAGTGGTGTGGCCACAAACCAAGGAATTCCAGGAGCCACCAGAAGGTGGAAGAGGCAAGGAAAGGATTCTCCCAGAGAGCCTGGGAGGTGTCCTGCAGACACCTTGATTTCAGGCTTCTGGCCTCTTGAACCGTGAGAGAGTCAATTCAGTGTGTTAACTCACACAGTGTGTGGCAAGTTGTTATGCTAGCCCTAGAAAACTAATACAGTAGGCTAGCCTTATTTTCTGCAGGAAAAAACAAGGGCCCAAGAATTTAAGAAACTTTCCCAAAGTCGCACACTTAGAAGAGGATGGAGGCGGAATTGGAACCCAGGTCAGAGTGAGTACAATAGAAATTCAGAAAGGAGACAAATTATGGGATTGAGACTCATTTTAATAAAAAAGATTACAGGAAGAAGTAATGGGAAAGATAAGGATTTTTAAAAATGACATTTTTAGTAAAATGTTGAATGTGCTGATTAACTGTCAACATGTTTTATGGCCATTTGAAATTTGAATACACATTTGGCACCAAGAAGGACAATGAAGGCCATCACCGGAAAATCCCAGTTTGGTTTTAGAAAAGGAGTTATTGGGATGCCTGGGTGGCTCAGTCAGATAAGCATTGAACTCTTGATTTCTGCTCAGGTCACGAGCTCATGGTTCAGGAGTTTAAGCGTCTCTTCAGGCTCTGTGCTGACAGTGTGGAACCTGCTTGGGATTCTATGTCTCACCGCCCCCCCCCCCACCCCTAACCCCACTAACTTGTGTGCTTGCTCGCTCTCTCTCTCTCTCTCAAAAATAAACTTAAAAAAAAAAAAGCAGTTATATATGGGCAGGCCACCGAAGTGTCACCTAGAGGAGTTGAGAACAAAACACAATTTCATATAGTTATTCTATAGAATTTAGACAATCTGTATTTAATTGTTCTATGATAGATATGATTTACTTCCTCCCTGAATCTCTCACCCTAAGAGCAGACACTTGGCTGAAGCACTTTTGAAAAGTACATTAGTTCGCTATTCAAGTGTCCTTGACAAAGGTATGTAGCACTCTAGCAAACACGCAGGCACCCAGTCATTAGGTACAGAAGAGCAGAGAGAATATTCTCAACTCATATGGTTTGGTAAATACTTTGACCACTCAGCCTCTCAATGATCCTAGGAGCTGGGTCAACCAATATGTATCACTAGAGGCTGGTCCTGAATAAGCAAGATCGAGCTTGGGTCAGGGCAGAGACTGATGACAACCAACAGATTTACATGGACAGGCTGGTAGATTCAGTGGAAATTCATGCTTTGAAGGTACTTTGAGAATATCTTCCATTAGATTAATATTCTGAGATATGTTCTAGCTTTCAGATCTTGTGGGTTGTGGAGCATACACATCTTTAATATTTGTAAAACCCAGTTCGTATTGAAATGATGACCAAAGAGAGTTTGATTAATTTTCATGAATCTATAAATTTGCTCTACACTGTGTTTGCCCATATCCACTCTTACCCATTTCTGGAGTGAGATTTTTAAAAGGTACTTGCGATCACATAATTATTTTGCATAAAACCCTTCAATGGGTTTTCATTGCTTTTAGGACTAAGTTTAAAATTTCTAACTTGACTTAAAGGTCCCTCCCTGCATGGTCAGTTTGCCCTTTCCCCTCCACCTTGCAGGTAAATAGTACCCTCAGATCGAGGATAAAGGTCATTTAAAAGCCTTCCTTGACCCCTGGACTAGTTAGGTTCCCTTGTCAACTTCCCTGTCACGATTCCAGCTGCTTTTCCCTGGTGGCACATGCCATACTTACTGTAGACGTGTGTGATGTGTGTACTTTTGTTTGTCTTCCTCTGTAAGGGCAGGACTGTGCCTGTCTTATCTCCACATCCCCAGCCCCCAGCTCAGTTCCAGACAGCAGTGGCACTAGGGTATTTGAACAAATAAATGATGAAACACAGTTGACAATCATTGGCTAATGTGATAAAAGTGCTGTAATATAAAGAGAAGGAAAAGCTCTTCCTTTTCCCTCAACCATCGGCTCTACCTGTGTTACTAACACTTAGCAGATGCATTTATTTTTATGCAAAGGCAAACTTTAGATGCATTAGGGGTAGAAACAGGACCAAGATTGGGCCCCTGCCCTCTGATACTTCACAGCCTAATAGCATAAGATACATACACCCTGAGGAGAGCAGTCTAGAGGGCTTCACAGATAATTCCTTCTGGAAATCCCAGCTAACTGATGCGGTTAGAAAGGGTGAAAGGGGTCATAGGTCTGCAGGTCTTCCTGCAGTGTTTTACCACGGATTGTGAAATATTCTGAAAGGAACAGCGTAAACCAATACAAATTTGCGAGGCTGCTTAGGTAAGAAATAATTCGAACATGAAAAGTACTGTAGCAGTTGTGAGCCCTTATATTCTTATGGCATCTAAGAGCAAAATCATTGGAGAATACAGATCAGTTTTCCTATATGAGTAGTCTAATGCCTTGTGGAGAAAAAAGTACTAAATCAGCATTGTCAAAAAGAAATAAGATGCAAGCCACATGTGCAATTCTGAATTGTCTAGTAGCCACGTTAAATAACCCAACATACCCAAAATTTAACAAATATTTAAACTATTGACAAATTTTATATTTTTTTGTTCTTGTGCTAAGTTTTGAAATTCGGTGTATATTTCATATGTACAACACATCTCAGTTTTGACTAGTTACATTTCAAATGATCAATAGCCTCATGTGGCCAGTGGTTCCCATAATGGACAGCTCTAGATAATTTACCATTCAAGCTATTCATTCTATTTTGATGTATGTTTGATACTTAGCTCCTTGGCTTATGTACATTGGTGGTTATGTTTTCAATAAGAGAAATGGACTCTGGATTTTAGACCAGGATATCTTTAATTTTTTTTAACCTTCTGCAAATGTGTTACATGGCACTATACTGGAGATCTTCCCCTGAAATAGAATGAGAGACACGGCCAGATTTGGCTGTGTTTCCTTCCCAGCCTTAGCTTAGTGATGGTGACAGAGGCTTTTTCAGTTTGCACTAAGAAGTTGTTCTGACCCTGAGAAGTTGCATAATCCTATGCAAACTTCCAAGATGCATAGATAAAAAGCAGTTTGAACATGAAGAACGCTGTGCACAGTCAAGGTTTGGTTCTCTACAGAAATGCTCTTCCCTTGAAGGCCTACATGGTTTAGCTTTCTCCAGCATGCCTCACATTGGGGTGTTAAATCGGGGTCATTTGGTGTCTCTTCAGAATTTTTTAGTAATAATTTTAAATCTCATTTGAGGAATATTGCCTGTGGAAGTAAAAGTTAGCTATATTAATTTTAAATATCTCATTAATTCCTGGAAAGATATTACACCAAGACTGTTATACTTCTTTCCCACAGGCTCCTTCCAAAGATGAAAACACACTGATTATAAGATATTTGGTGGCAGTGGACTGAAAATCAATACATATATTGTTTGACATCTATGTATTCAAATTTGTGGCTCCACAACATACTGAAATTGCTGTGCTTCTTGGAGGGCAGGTCCTGAGTTGTATTCATCTTGTTTTGCAGGGCTCTTAGCATTGTGCCTGGTTCATTGTTTGCCCTCAATATGTCTTCCGATTAGACGCACAAATAAATGTATCTATTTTTATCTTAAAGAATGAGGGATAATATGTACTGAGCCTGGTAACCAGAGCATTTCCTTTTCTAGGTCCTGACACTGAAAAGTAATGGAAATGCATAAAGGACAGATTACAAAAGTAATTGTCAGGAAAATATTGCCAAACTTGAAAGGAGTAGGATCTTTCAAGGGTGGAAAACAAGCTGGGTGATAGGTGGTATAATTCATACACTGTTTGTACTGAAAAGGCTAGAGGGTTTTCCTAGTTTCGCTGCATCTTTGGGAAAAATATTGAAAATTAATAGGTTCCTAATATATTTGAGGCACCTTAAATAATTTTTAAGTTAGGTGGCACTGGTAGATGAATGATCTTCATTTTCTGTGTCTCTAAGGGTTGCTAAAGCCAGACCTTATTTAAAATATACTTAATCATAACAGATATTAGGCATTTAAAATATGCATATATATAGAAAATTAAGCTAATGGAGTCTCAGTTTAATAGCCCTGAACGTTTTGAGGTGAGCCTGCGCGCCCTGCCTGTTGAGCGTCCGCGGTGTTGAAGGCCTGCCGAGTTACTGGCGCCTCGCCGCGGTTCTTCAGCCGCGGGCCCAATCTGAGAGAGGGCGCCTCAGGCAGACGCAGAGCTGAGGCGGGAACCCTGGTGTTTTGTGGAGAGTGACTTATTTTTCTGAGGAAATGGGAAGTGTGCTGTTGCCATGCGCTAACCTATTATTTTACCACCAAGATGCCCTTGGCACAGTCATCTACTCACTAGTGGACCACCCATCATCAACTGGGCCTCAGCCTCCTTTGATATGATCCCTGCTCATTTAGACATCTTTACCTGCTGTTTCTGGGACTGTCCTGAGTCATTTGCCCTACCTCATTTAGCTGGGAAGATGGCGGCGTAGGAAGACACTGGGCTCACCGTGTCCTGCTGATCTCTTAGATTCCACCCACACCTGCCTAAATAACCCAGAAAATTGCCAGAAGACTAGCAGAACGGATTCTCCAGAGCCAAGCGTAGACAAGAGGTCCACGGAAGAGGGTAGGAAGGGCAGAGAGGCGGTGCACGCTACATGGACTGGCAGGACGGAGCCGGGGTGGAGGGGCAGCCCGTCGGCAAAGCAGAGCCCCTGAGTCTGGCTTGCAAAAATGGAGGGGCCGGACGGAGTGTGTTGGGACAGCAAGTGGGACTTAACATCTAGAAGGTTATAAGTTAACAGATCTGCTTGGAGAATGGGAGGGCTGGAGGAGAATGGGAGGGAGAGTTGTTGAGCCCCGGACGACAGTGCACAGCTTGGCAGGGAACAAAGGTGCTCGCCAGCGCCATCTCCCTCGCCCATCCCCCAGCCAAAATCCCAAAGGGAACCAGTTCCTGTCAGGGAACTTGCTTGCACCACTCAAACACCCAACGCTGTGCTTCTGCGGAGCCAAACCTCCGGCAGCGGGTCTGACTCCCTCCCGGTGCTGCAGGGCCCCTCCCAAAGCCAGTCACCTAAGGAAAAGTGAGCTGAGCCTGCCCCTCCCGCCCCTGTGCACCTTGCCAATCCACCCCAGCTAACATGCCAGATCCCCAGCACCACAAGCCTGGCAATGTGCAAGTAGCCCAGATGGGCCACGCCACCCCACAGTGAATCCCACCCCTAGGAGAGGGGAAGAGAAGATACACACCAATCTGACTGTGGCCCCAGCGGTGGGCTGGGGGCAGACATCAGGTCTGACTCCGGCCCCACCCACCAATGCAAGTTATTCAGGACAGCACAGGGGAAGTGCCCTGCAGTTCCACAACACTCCAGGGACTATCCAAAATGACGAAACGGAAGAATTCCCCTCAAAAAATGTCCAGGAAATAACGACAGCTAACGAACTGATCAAAAACGATTTAAACAATATAACAGAAAGTGAACTTAGAATAATAGTCATAAAATTAATTGCTGGGCTTGAAAACAGTATAAAGGACAACAGAGAATCTATTGCTACAGAGATCAAGGGACTAAGGAACAGCCAGGAGGAGCTAAAAAATGCTATTAATGAGCTGCAAAATAAAATGGAGACGACCACAGCTCGGATTGAAGAGGCAGAGGAGAGAATAGGTGAACTAGAAGATAAAATTATGGAAAAAGAAGCTGAGAAAAAGAGAGATAAAAAAAATCCAGGAGTATGAGGGGAAGATTAGAGAACTAAGTGATGCACTAAAGAGAAATAATCTACATATAATTGGTATTCCAGAGGAGGAAGAGAGAGAGAAAGGTGCTGAAGGTGTACTTGAAGAAATAATAGCTGAGAACTTCCCTGATCTGGGGAAGGAAAAAGGCATTGAAATCCAAGAGGCACAGAGAACTCCCTTCAGACGTAACTTGAATCGATCTTCTGCACCACATATCATAGTGAAACTGGCAAAATACAAGGATAAAGAGAAAATTCTGAAAGCAGCTAGAGATAAACATGCTCTAACATATAAAGGGAGACCGATAAGACTAGTGATGGATCTCTCTACTGAAACTTGACAGGCCAGAAAGGAATGGCAGGAAATCTTCAATGTGATGAACAGAAAAAATATGCAGCCAAGAATCCAGATTTACCCAGTAAATCTGTCATTTAGAATAGAAGGAGAGATAAGGGTCTTCCCAAACAAACAAAAACTGAAGGAATTCATCACCACTAAACCAGCCCTACAAGAGATCCTAAGGGGGATCCTGTGAGACAAAGTACCAGAGACATCGCTACAAGCATGAAACCTACAGACATCACAATGACTCTAAACCCCTATCTTTCTATAATAACACTGAATGTAAATGGACTAAATGCGCCAACCAAAAGACATAGGGTATCAGAATGGATAAAAAAAAAAAACAAGACCCATCTATTTGCTGTCTACAAGACACTCATTTTAGACCTGAGGACACTTTCAGATTGAAGGTGAGGGGATGGAGAACTATTTATCATGCTACTGGAAGTCAAAAGAGAGCTGGAGTAGCCATACTTATATCAGACAAACCAGACTTTAAAGGCGGTAACAAGAGATGAAGAAGGGCATTATATAATAATTACAGGGTCTATCCATCAAGAAGAACTAACAATTATAAATGTCTATGCACCGAATACGGGAGCCCCCAAATATATAAAACAATTACTCACAAACATAAGCAACCTTATTGACAAGAATGTGGTAATTTCAGGGGACTTTAATACCCCACTTACAACAATGGATAGATCATCTAGACACATGGTCAATAAAGAAACAAGGGCCCTGAATGATACATTGGATCAGATGGACTTGACAGATATATTTAGAACTCTGCATCCCAAAGCAACAGAATATACTTTCTTTTCGACTGCACATGGAACATTCTCCAAGATAGATCACATACTGGGTCACAAAACAGCCCTTCATAAGTATACAAGAATTGAGATCATACCATGCATACTTTTGGACCACAATGCTATGAAGCTTGAAATCAACCACAGGAAAAAGTCTGGAAAACCTCCAAAAGCATGGAGGTTAAAGAACACCCTACTAAAGAATGAATGAGTCAACCAGGCAATTAGAGAAGAAATTAAAAAATATATGGAAACAAGGGAAAATGAAAATATAACAATCCAAACGCTTTGGGATGCAGCAAAGGCAGTCCTGAGAGGAAAATACATTGCAATCCAGGCCTATCTCAAGAAACAAGAAAAATCCCAAATACAAAATCTAACAGCATACCTAAAGGAAATAGAAGCAGAACAGCAAAGACACCCCAAACCCAGCAGAAGAAGAGAAATAATAAAGATCAGAGCAGAAATAAACAACATAGAATTTTAAAAAAACTGTAGAGCAGATCAATGAAACCAAGAGTTGGTTTTTTGAAAAAATAAACAAAATTGATAAACCTCTAGCCAGGCTTCTCAAAAAGAAAAGGGAGATGACCCAAATAGATAAAATCATGAATGAAAATGGAATTAATACAACCAATCCCTCAGAAATACAAGCAGTTATCAGGGAATACTATGAAAAATTATATGCCAACAAACTGGACAACCTGGAAGAAATGGACAAATTCCTAAGCACCCACACTCTTCCAAAACTCAATCAGGAGGAAATAGAAAGCTTGAACAGACCCATAACAGACCCAAATGGAATCAGTTATCAAAAATCTCCTCTAACAAATAAGAGTCCAGGACCAGATGGCTTCCCTCGGGACTTCTACCAGACATTTAAAGCAGAGATAATACCTATCCTTCTCAAGCTATTCCAAAAAAGAGAAAGGGAAGGAAAACTTCTAGACGCATTCTATGAAGCCAGTATTACTTTGATTCCTAAACCAGACAGAGACCCAGTAAAAAAAGAGAACTACAGGCCAATATCCCTGATGAATATGGATGCAAAAATTCTCAATAAGATACTAGTAAATCGAATTCAACAGCATATAAAAAGAATTAGTCATCATGATCAAGTGGGATTCATTCCTGGGATGCAGGGCTGGTTCAACATTCGCAAATCAATCAACGTGATACATCCCATTAATAAAAGAGAAGAACCATATCATCCTGTCAATTGATGCAGAAAAGGCATTTGACAAAATTCAACAACCTTTCGTAATAAAAACCCTCGAGAAAGTCGGGATAGAAGGAACATACTTAAAGATCATAAAAGCCATTTATGAAAAGCCCACAGCTAACATCATCCTCAATGGGGAAAAACTGAGAGCTTTCTCCCTGAGATCAGGAACACGACAGGGATGCCCACTCTCACCGCTGTTGTTTAACATAGTGCTGGAAGTTCTAGCATCAGCAATCAGACAACAAAAGGAAATCAAAGGCATCAAAATTGGCAAAAATGAAGTCAAGCTTTCACTTTTTGCAGATGACATGATATTATACTTGCAAAATCTGATAGACTCCACCAAAAGTCTGCTAGAACTGATACATGAATTCAGCAAAGTTGCAGGATACAAAATCAATGTACAGAAATCAGTTGCATTCTTATACACTAATAATGAAGCAACAGAAAGACAAAGAAACTGATCCCATTCACAATTGCACCAAGAAGCATAAAATACCTAGGAATAAATCTAACCAAAGATGTACAAGATCTGTATGCTGAAGACTATAGAAAGCTTATGAAAGAAATTGAAGAAGATATAAAGAAATGGAAAAACATTCCATGCTCCTGGGTTGGAAGAATAAATATTGTTAAAATGTCAATACTACCTAAAGCTATCTACACATTCAATGCAATCCCAATCAAAATTGCACCAGCATTCTTCTCGAAGCCAGAACAAGCAATCCTAAAATTCATATGGAACCACAAAAGGCCCCGAATAGCCAAAGTAATTTTGAAGAAGAAGACCAAAGCAGGAGGCATCACAATCCCAGACTTTAGCCTCTACTACAAAGCTGTAATCATCAAGACAGCATGGTATTGGCACAAAAACAGACACACAGACCAATGGAATAGAATAGAAACCCCAGAACTAGACCCACAAACGTATGGCCAACTCGTCTTTGACAAAGCAGGAAAGAACATCCAATGGAAAAAAGACAGTCTCTTTAACAAATGGTGCTGGGAGAACTGGACAGCAACATGCAGAAGGTTGAAACTAGACCACTTTCTCACACCATTCACAAAAATAAACTCAAAATGGATAAAGGACCTGAATGTGAGACAGGAAACCATCAAAACCCTAGAGGAGAAAGCAGGAAAAGACCTCTGCCCTCAGCAATTTCTCTGACCTCAGCCGCAGCAATTTCTTACTTGACACATCCCTAAAGGCAAGGAAATTAAAAGCAAAAATGAACTATTGGGACCTCATGAAGATAAAAAGCTTCTGCACTGCAAAGGAAACAATCAGCAAAACTAAAAGGCAACCAACAGAATGGGAAAAGATATTTGCAAATGACATATCGGACAAAGGGCTAGTATCCAAAATCTATAAAGAGCTCACCAAACTCCACACCCAAAAAAGAAATAATCCAGTGAAGAAATGGGCAGAAAACATGAATAGACACTTCTCTAAAGAAGGCATCCAGATGGCCAACAGGCACATGAAAAGATGCTCAACATCGCTCTTCATCAGGGAAATACAAATCAAAACCACAGATATCACCTCATGCCAGTCAGAGTGGCCAAAATGAACAAATCAGGAGCCTATAGATGCTGGCGAGGATGTGGAGAAAGGGAACCCTCTTGCACTGTTGGTGGGAATGCAAACTGGTTCAGCCACTCTGGAAAGCAGTGTGGAGGTTCCTCAAAAAATTAAAAATAGACCTACCCTATGACCCAGCAGTAGCACTGGTAGGAATTTACCCAAGGGATACAGGAGTACTGATGCATAGGGGCACTTGTACCCCAATGTTTATAGCAGCACTCTCAACAATAGCCAAATTGTGGAAAGAGCCTAAATGTCCATCAACTGATGAATGGATAAAGAAATTGTGGTTTATATACACAATGGAGTACTGCATGGCAATGAGAAAGAATGAAATATGGCCCTTTGTAGCAACGTGGATGGAACTGGAGAGTGTGATGCTAAGTGAAATAAGCCATACAGAGAAAGACAGATACCATATGTGTTCACTCTTATGTGGATCCTGAGAAACTTAAGAGAAACCCATGGGGGAGGGGAAGGAAAAAAAAGAGGTTAGAGTGGGAGAGAGCCAAAGCATAAGAGACTCTTAAAAACTGAGAACAAACTGAGGGTTGATGGAGGGTGGGAGGGAGGGAAGGGTAGGTGATGGGCATTGAAGAGGGCATCTTTTGGGATGAGCACTGGGTGTTGTATGGAAACCAATTTGACAATAAATTTCATATATTAAAAAAAAGTTAAAAAAATAATATATAGTTTAAAAAAAAATAATAGCCCTGAGCTACTAATCCCCTACCTGCATGTGGTGGTCCTGCCCTCTCTCTGTTTGTCTAAGTCCCTTTTCCCTCTCATTCACCCGACTGCAAGCTCACTGGTCTTCCAGTTTTTCTGGTGCTGCAAGCCCTTTTCTGCAGCAGGACTTGGCACTTGGATGTTCCTGCTTCTGGGAATGCCCACCTGCCACTAATGTGACACCTGTCTTGTTACTGTTACTCATCCTTCCTGCTTGTCTTAAATATCACATCCTCCAAGAGGCATTCCCTGAGCCCCCTCTAAAACAGCTCCACTCCACTGCCACATTCTCATGATGCCTACAAGCGAGTCCTCTCCACAGATCTCTCCAGTGGCTTCCATTTGTGATAACATTGAAAACCATTATTGTGGTCCAGGGTCCATGATCTGACTCAGGTCCTACATTCCTTTCAGTCTCCATCTGCTCCCTTGGCACCAGCATCTCCAGCCTCCCAGCCGTTCCTCAGATGCACAGCACCCCCACTCATCTGGACTGTGCTGGTCCTGCCTGAATCACCTACCTCCACCTCTTCTCAAAGTCTGCACTCAGATCTCCACTGGAGTATCATCTTATTTGTGCAGCTTTCCTGACCCTCTTGCTTAAAATGTCACTCCTCCTCACTCTTTAAGCCCTTCCTGTTTTATTTTTCTTCATGGCATTTATCACTCCTTAAACTTTTATTATATGTTTACTGGTTAAGATACTACTTGTGTCTGCCAGCATAATGCAAGTAGCCTGAGTGTAGGATTGTTTTTCACAAACTATAGTCAGAGAGCCTACTCTTACCTTTTATTGTACTTCTCACAATATTTACTTTTTATTTTATTTTATTTGACTTGACTTGACTTGACTTTGGACTTTGGACTTTGGACTTGACTGTGAGCAGGGTAGGGGCAGAAGGAGAGAGAGAATCTTAAGCAGGCTCCATACTCAGCACAGAGCCTGACCCGGGGCTCAGTCCCACTATCCTGGGATGGTGACCTGAGCTGAAATCAAGAGTCAGATGCTCAACTGACTGAGCCACTCAGGCGTCCTGCTCCCCCCAGTATTTACTTTCATATGTTTTTTTTTTTTTTATTTGTTCAATATCCTGCCTTCCTCCATTCCAACTCCCTTATACATTCTGTACATTCTCCACATAGCAGCCAGGTCATTCCATTAAAGATGTAAATCATATCATTCCTCTGCTTATTATTCACCAGGAGCTTCCCAGTGAACTGAGAATAAACTTACTGTGAGGTCCGACATGATTTGGCTCCTGCTGTCTACCACGGAGCCCATGTTGATTCCTGTCCACTCTCACTGACTTCTTCTGATCCTCAGCCATGCTCAGCTTGTTTCTGCCTCAGGGTCTTTGCACATGAAGTTTCTCTGCCTGGAACTCCTCTCCTGGTTCCCACATGGCTGCTCTTATCACTCCACCTCCCTGTGCACTCCTTCCCTGGACACTATCTAAAGTAGCTTCTCCTTGTACCTCTCGTATTCCTTTTATTATTCTGTCATCATTTGAAATGATACTGTATTTTATCTTTTTAAAAATCATCTGTTCATCACCCACATTTCCCATGTAGAATTTAATCTCTACCAGAGTAGAGAGTTTGTCCTATTAACTATCTCTAATATGCACATAGTGCCCTCAGTATTTATTGAATCAGTGCTTTGTATCTCTCCCACTGTATCATAAGGTCATCAACGACAAGACTGTATTTGTTTTGCTCATTTATATCTACTGAGTACCTCACACAGGGGTGCTTAGTAGGTGTTTAATGTGCTGAATGAATGAATCAAATCATGTTAAGCATATTTAAGCTCTATCTATAGGAGTAGCTTACCTCTCAGGTAGAGCCATGATAGGCAGACTTGAACATACCAGGATCAGAGATGTTACTGTGTCTATATAATACCTACTTGATGTCATGTACAATTAATACATTTCATAGTTGCTTTGGAAAAGATAGGGAAGTGTATATATAATCTCATGTTTGAAATCAGTGGGCTGAAACTATTGACAGAACATCCATGTATATAAATATAGAAGATAATTGTTCCCATTTTCAGATTTCAGAAAACTGAAGCTTCAGGAGAGATTAAATAATTTTCTTAAGGTCATGAAACAAAAGAACTTCATATTCAGATATGACTGTCTCCACAGTCCATTTTGTTTTCACTCTCATATTCTACAAAATGTGGAGACACCTTCATTCTCTGTATGTGTGGTAAATATACTCTAGAGTGATCTTTAATGGCCCACACTCTTGTACAATCCCTTCCCTTTGAGTGCAGGTGGGATCTCTGACTTGTTCCCAACCAATAGTATATAGCATAGGTATCGGGATCACCACTCACCACTGCCTCGGTTAGGTTACAACATAAAGTAAAATTGATGGGATGTTTCTTCCATGATCATGTTACATTATATCAATATTTTTGTAGCAGACTGGAGTGAGAGTCTCCTGTTGGTCTGGAAGAAGCAAACTATTTTGTTGTGACTGCCCAAGGAGAGGGCCAAGTGTCAGGGAGTTGGGTGTGCCCTAAGAACATAAGGGTAGCCACAGATGACAGCCAGTAAGAAGCCAAGGTCTTCAGTGATACCACCACAAGGGATTGAAATTTTGTCAACAACCTGAATGAGCTGGGAAGCAGACTCTTTCTCACTCAGGCTTCCAGATACCGAGATAGTCTGGCTGATACCATAATTGTAGCCTGTGAGACCATGAACAGAGGACCCAGTTAAGTTGCACTGGACTTCTAACCTACAGAAACTGTGAGATAATAAATGTGTGTCTTGAAGCCACTAAGTTTGTGGAACTTTGTTATACAGCATGGAAAACTAATATAGTATGGCTGTTTGTTCCCCAGCTACAGCTCCCATTTCAAGCATATCACTGTCTTCTGGGGTTATCTGGACATTTGCCCTTATCAATTTTGGTTCCTTGGATACCTTCCATGGGAGCAGGAAATAGATCGAGAAAGCCTGTCACATCTTTTTCAGCTTAGGATAAAGTCTCCTGAATTCTGTAAGGAGTGGTAGGACAGGTCCGCTCTGTGCTAAGACTGCAGATAACTTTGAAACAACAGGCAGTGAAAAGCACTGGGCACAGTGTCTGTCACTTTGTAGGGGCTCAGGAAATGTCACTAACCTTCTCTTGCCTGTGGCCTGCAGGGTCCGTGTACCTGAGGGTATCTCAGGGGCTTAGCTAGCAATTGTCCACTGTAAGATACATAGTAAGATAAGGCCTCCAGGGAGAAGTCCCACTGCAGGACTTCCCCCCCCCCCCCCCGCCCCGCCACACACACACAGTAACACAGTACAAGTGTCCACCCTCTGTCTGCTCCCCAAACCAGAAGAAGCAAAGGTTCATGATGTTAGTATTCAGAGGGCTATGTATTTTTCATACTGCTGAAGCCATTTTATGCTCCTGTGATGCAATTGCCTGCTATTCAGGACTCACTCTGAGACCTGTGTCGGCACCTAGCAACACCCTTTGTGGAGGTGGGAGATGTTCACTGTCCCATCTCATGGGTTCTTAGGGCTGCCATGCACCACCACTCACTGTCTTAAAATACCTCCCCGCCACTTCCCACTCAGCGGGGCGTGAGCGAGCTCTGGCACCTTGGAGAGAGGTGTTACATAACGACCATTATTTGGGTTGAGAGTAGCATGATCCAGGGCTAGAGTTACATATTTGAGTAAGTCAGTGGAAAGATCTTCCTCTTCCCTTTCCCCAGTCTCTAGAATATTTATGGAGTATTTAACTTCGAAAGAAACTGCGCAAGTTTGAGGAAATTTACCTAAGTCCTCATTACCACGTACATCTTTTGCATCCTTTAGTAATTTGCATCCTTTAGTAATTGTTGGTGTGCAAGTCCAGGGAACACATCGCCTACAGTGCAGGGAGCATCAGAGGGCTCATTTCAGATCTGTGGATGTTCTGAGATTTCACCCGGGAAAATGAGGCCGTTATGAGTCATCACAGTTGCCAGCGTGAAATATGCGCTAATGTGTTATTACATACATTTTGTTGCAAATATTAAGCTCCAAATCTAGTTTGGTGTGATTTGGGGATTTATGTTCACATTTCAGTTGTGATGTCTGTACTAGACTTTAGTTAAAATAATTTAGTTAAAATAATTTAGATTTAGTTAAAATAATTTAGTTAAAGTAATTCAAAATTAATGGCTTTACACCAACTAAAGAAATCATTGAGCCTTTATAGGTAATGAAGAGGTAAGCAGGGTTTTTTTAAAAAAAATTTTAATGTTTATTTTTGAGAGAGAGAGTGCAAGTGGGGAAGGGTCAGAGAGAGAGGAAGACACAGAATCTGTAGCAGGCTCTAGGCTCTGAGCTGTCTGAGCTTAGAGCCTGACTCAGGACTCGAACTCATGAACTGTGAGATCATGACCTGAGCGGAAGTCAGAGGCTCAACTGACTGAGCCACCGAGGTAAGCAGGTTTTTAGCTCTTGGTGGCCATTTCGGTGAAATGGCTGTCGACTACAGTCTTCTGCAGCCAAAAGGGGGAAAAGAACTCACATTTATTTAGCACCTGCTTTAATGACATATACATCACAACTGTTGTGATTTTGTCATCACAACTATTCCATAGCTGAGTATTATTGTCTCCTGCTTCTACCCAGGCTCAGTGAGGCTCCGGTGGGGAGGGAGGGAGGGGGAGGGCAAGACCTTCTCCTCTCTGAAGAGCTGGTGAGAGGCAGAGCTGCAGATTGAACCCCGGCCTGTGTTATTTCTTTGATAGCATGTGTCGTCATGTTAACGAGTACGAAATGAAAATAGATGCTGTCACACAGGAGAATGCCGTTCTATTCCTTTTATCTTTAAAAAGAGGCTGTATTTTTACATTTATATATCACTTTTGTCCCCTAAACTTTAACAGTACTTGTTCACAGTGTTCACTGTATTAATTGATTCCTCCTAATGAGGTTTGACAATTTTATACGAGAAGGGGAAAATAAACTACCTTTTTGTTTTCCTTGAAATATCTGTTTTATCATTTAAAAAAATACTGTATTTGTAAAGCACCATAAACAGAAACCAGATCAGCAGGAAATAATCTGGCTGGAGGGTGCCTTCTTGTGGAAATAAAAGAAACAAAAAGACTTAAAAAAAGAATAAAGTTAAAATCTTTACATTGGAGTTTTTAAAGTAAGATCTGTTGGTTTTGAACTCAGTATTTGTTTTACAAAAGATGAGTTTCATTGGTTTTGAAACTTGACATTAGGTTGTGTACACTGGGATCTCCTCATTTGCAAATGACCTAGTCCACTTATCCTCGTGGATACTAGTGTATGCATGAGAGATTTTTGCATTGGAAAGGCACTGCAGAATCAGGTAAGCCAGTCCTCTTGTGTTCAAGATGAGGAAGCAGAGGTCCAGAGGGGTCAGTTAGGTAGCTTGCCAAGGTTATGTAGATGGAAAGACCTCCAATCCCCTGACTTGTGGTGCGGAGCTCCTGCCGCTTCCCAAGTCACAGCGTCTATCACACTTCCTCACCTCTGCATTTTAAATTACGTAAGTGTAAATATAACTAAAGCTGACAAGTCTGAATTTGACCTATATTAACAAAGATGTTAATAAAGCAGCAAGGGGCATAGCAGCATTCTGGGACAAGAGCAGGCTTTTGAGACATAGCTGACATAGCCAGGATTCGAATTCTGGCTCATGTCTGTTGCCACATGTCCTGGGGCAAGTTGTATCATTTCTCTGTGCCCTACTTCCCTTAGCTACAAGATGCAGAAATGGAACCTGCCTTCATATTATTGGAAGGATTGAAGAGATGATACATGTGAATTACACACAGCAGATACTTCAGAGGTGGTAGCTGTGAGATGAATCATGGCCCTGATCTTCAGTTTTTTCAAAGACACATCAGTGCTCTTTCTGAGTTTTCAAACCAGATGGTAGCACTTATGAATACCAGTAGGAATCAGTAAGCATTTGTCTGCAAGAGATCTCTGTAACTTTGGGCAACTAGGTTTGGTTTCTGTAAAGTAGGTAGAGAGGTAGAAAGGAATGAAGTCATCACATTAAATCTGGAAAATCTATTCCATGTCTTTAGTCTCCCCTAACGAATGCTAAATTCCTTAGGTTAGATCATGAAAATGTGACTTGGAAACTGTGGGCACCTCTTCTGAGTGTGGCCAGCCAGGAGCAGGGGTTGGCTTTTCTTCCTCTCTATTGTGACAGGCAGATGCCCTATCAATATGTGTTCTTATTTGAAATTTCACAGTTAAAGAGGGAAAGAAGCCACTTTTGAGAACATAATGCAGCAGTTTAAAGCAAGTTGTGAATTTTTTTTTTTTTTAATGGAAGGTCTCTCCCGAAACAACCCTGTCACGATCATTGAGGGTGGGGAGGAAGATGAAGTGCAACAGGGCAGACTCACTGCTCACTCCTGTCCTCCCCACTGCAGTGAACACCCACCTGCATCACCCTGTACCCTGCATCCCCTCCTACCCTGTGCTCAGGTTTGTGGTGACCTCTAATCCAGCTTCCTGTTCCACAGAGACTTTTGGTTTCTAAAGCTACAGAAATCCCATTTGCTATAAACCTTGATTTTGAATTAGAGTGAATAAAACTTAAAAAAAAAAAACAAAACATTAGGGCTCCCCACCTTTTTTTCCTTGAGGAAGATTGTCTTTGAGACCAAACCTTCTTAGAAAATACCACTTTGCCTTGTCAGAGGCTTGGGATCCACATATCTTGACATTTCGCAGAAGCTTTCTAGAAAAAGAACCTCAAGGATTTTCCAACAAATGTCTGTCAAAACCTTAACACCCACTCATATGAGTGTGCTACGTCCTGTTTTAGAGAGATAAATGGAAAACTACTGTTTTTCTCTGCACTCTACCCACAGAACTCTTTTGATACCAGACATTTGGGGGTTTTCGCACAGTGACCAATTCTCTGACTGTATCTGGTTTCCCACAGTTCAATTCTGACACCATCTACCTGGAGTTAGTGTCAGTTCCCACAAGTTAAGGGCTCAGTCCCCCAAGACTACCCACACTTTGGGTACCAATCCCAGAGCTGAGTCTTTGGTGCTTCTGACTCTGCCCAGTTGGGTTTGATAATTTGTAGAATGGCTCACAGAGCTCAGAGAAATATTTAATGTTTACTGGTGTGTCACAAAGAATGTGACTCAGGAACAGCTCAATTGAAGAGATGCATAGGGCAAGGTATAGAAAAGGACCTCCAGGATAAAGTTCTGGTTGTTTCAAGCCACCCAGTTTATGATACTTTGTTACAGCAGCCCTAGGAAAGGAATACAGACAGTAATAAAATGTTTATTTCAAAATGCTTCCAAGTCTCTGCAGCACTCACTTTGGGGGTCTTCAGAGGTTCACCTAGGCAGTTCATCTCCCATGGCTCGTTTAGCTTCCTCTGACATGGAATTCACTTAGAAGAATATTAAGACAGGAAGTATAGCAGGCAGCAGGGCAATGCCATGCATTTTTTTTCAGGGGCGATTCAGCAGTCCACACAGCAGCCACGAGTTACTTCCTGTCTTTCCAAGGGTCACCTCAGGTACTAGAGAATCAGAATGTAACAGGTTACAGAGAAGGGGCTTAGAGGTTTCCTGTCCTAAATAGGAATCAATATCACTACTATCACTTGTAACTTCTCAGGTCCCAGTAAGGGATATGGCAAGTTACAAGATTCACGAAGGGAAACCTAGATCTAAGGCTTCTCACCAGGTATTGATCATTTATTCCTGATTCCTCCAGTCCAGACACAGTGTATCAATCAGCAGTGGTATTTACCATAAGCAGTATTACCTTGTAGTAGGCAGTATTACACCTTTATCAGGTTTCCAGGGGGAACAGAGCTAGGGAGTTAACCCAAAGTCATTTTTATTCACAGAGAGCAAGAAAGAATTTTAACATTTTAGTCATAGTTTTTTTTACCATCAAAGTCAACCTAGACTAGAAACTTATTTCTATAAGTCAATATTATAGCTCCTTTGGATTTAATCCACAGACATAGGGGTGGTGGGACAGGGAGGAAGGAGGTGAAAATGGAGAATTTTCTGAATGTCCTCTTGTGCCTTCTCCTCTCTTACCAGTTCTATTTCTTTAACCTAGATGGGGCCATCTTATCCCTGTGCTTAGTGTTATACTTGAGACAACATTAGATTTTATACCAAAAACCAAAAACTCTAAAAACTTTCCTCTTGTCCATGATAATCTGGGAATGCTCTGTTTAGCTCAATATAATTCTTAGTTAACCTAATTTACATACAACAAAGAATTTTTTATGTTGATTATAGTTTGTTTTATTCGGTATTTCTTTAAATGCCAAGCACAGTACCAGATACTTTAAAAATATAATTTCTAAACTTCACAGTAACCCAGCTCGGTAGCTTTGATATTCTCCTTTCTATAGAAGAGAAAAACATTTTGTTTTCAATTATGTGTCACATTTATTCTAATGCAGTATTCTAAGCCCCAGGAACATATCAGTAAATGAAGCAAACCAAGACCCTGACTTCATGGAGTCTCCAGTCTAGTGGGAAGAGATTGATAGGGAGCAAATATCCAATGTCAGGTGGGGTGAGTGCAATGAAGAAAAATCAAGGGTAAGCAAGAGAGGTGACCAGGTGTAGAGTGGTTGTGTGCTCAAGGAGCAGCAAAGAGCATGGTGGGAGAGGAAGTCATGAGGACTGTAGCATAAAGGACCTTGTTCCATTCTGAGTGTCAAGAACATAGAATCTTGTCTCCTATTTTGAATGACATGGGAACATATTAAAGGGTTTTGAGGAGAAGAATAACATGATCTGACTTAAAAGCATTCATACACAAAATAGATTATAGGAGGCAAGAGTGAAAGCAGGGAGGCCAGTAGGAGCCTCTCTTAAGAATCCAAGTGAGAGATGATGGGGGCTTGGACTACAGTGACAAGTGCTCTGATTCTGGATATATTTTGAAGGCAGAGCTGCCAGAATTCACTGACAGATTGAATGCAAAGTATGGGGTGAAGAGAGGCACCAAAAATGCATTTAAGTTTTGGATCTGAGCAAGTAGAAGAATGGATGGAATTGCATTCACTAATATGGGGAATACTTTAGAAATGGAAGATTGGGAATGATGGTGGGACACCTAGAGTTTAGCTTAAGCATACTATGAAATGTGTAACATGCTAGTGGAGTTACGTAGGTACTCGAATACATGAGTCCGTAACACAGTCCAAAGATCTGGGTTGGAGAGAAAAAATCAAGAATAATCAGCTGACTCAAGGAGGTTAACTGATTGTCCAGACCAATAAAAGATGGGACTTCATTGCCCAAGCTTGTTTTTCCATATCTCCATAGTACCCTTGGAGTCTGGTTTGTGGTCCAACCCCTTAGGTATTCTAAATCAGCAAGGCAGAGGTGTGGTCTTCAAATCTTTTTTTTTTTTTTTCTGAGATTCATAGATCAATGTAACAGAATCGAGACCCCAGAGATAAACCCACATGTATATGTTCAGTTAATCTATGACAAAGGAGGCAAGAGTATCCAGTGAGGAAAGGATGGTCTCTTCAATAAATGGTGCTGGGAAAATAACACTGCTACATGCAAAAGAATGAAACGGGACCATTTTCTTACACCATTCACAAAAATAGACTAAAAATAGATTAAAGACCTAAATGTGAGACCTGAAATCATAAAACTAGAAGAAAGCCTAAACAGTAATTTCTTTGACATAGGCCATGGAATCATTTTTCTAGATAGGTCTCCTCAGGAAAGGAAAACAAAAGCAAAGTTAAACTATTGCAGCTATGGCAAAATAAAAACTTTTGTACAGCAATGGAAACTGTCAACAAAACAAGGCAGCCTACTTAATGGGAGAATATATTTGCAATGATAATCTAAAAATGGGTTAATACCCAAGATATATAAAGAACTTCTGCAAGCCAACACCAAAAAAAAAAATTAATAATCAGATTAAAATGGGCCAAGAACCTGAATAGACATTTTTCCAGAGAAGATAACATGGTCAAAAGACATGTGAAAAGATGCTGCACATCAGCAATGATCATGGAAATGCAAAGAGAAACCACAACGAGATTTCATCTCACCTGTTAGAATGGCTAAAATAAGAAAGATAGGAAATAACAACTGTTGGTATGGATATGGAGAAAAAGGAATGCTGTTCACTGTTGGTGGTAATGCAAATTGGTGCAGCCAATGTGGAAAATAGTTTGAAGGCTCCTCAAAAAATTAGAAGTAGAATTGCCATCTGATCCCATAATTCCACTATTGGGGATTAGCTCAAAGCAAACACAAACAATAACTAAAAGAGATATATGTACCTCTATGTTTATTACAACATTATTTATAATACCCAAGTTACAGAAGAAACTCAAATGTCCATTGATAGATGAATAAAGAAGTGCTACACACACACACACACAAATGGTATCTGAGCCATAAATAAAGAGATCTTGTTATTTGTAACAATGGATGGATCTAGAGGGTATAATGCTAAGTGAAATAAGTCAGAGAAAGGCAAGTACCATGTAATTCACTCACATGTGGAATTTGAGAAACAAAGGAAAATGACAAAAGACAGACTCTTAAATACAGAGAAGACACTGGTGGTTTCCAGAGGGAGGTGGATAGGGAAGTGGGTGAAATCGATGAAGGAGATTAAGAGTACACTTAAGATGAGCATGACTAATAAATAGAATTGTTGAATCATTATATTGGAACCTGAAACTAATATAACACTGTAATTATACTTCAATTAAAAGAAGGAAGTGACTTAAGTAACTTTGTAAAATACTGTTTTGATTGGGAATGTGAAACCAAAGATAAAAAATGTACAAAACAAACAACCAAAAGATTCTAAGCAGCCAAATAAAAAGTTTTCTAAATAGGAGTGCCTGGGTGGCTCAGTCGGTTAAGCATCCAACTCTTGATTTTGGCTCAGGTCTCACGGTGAGTTCAAGCTCCACATCAGTCTCTGCACTGACAGCATGGAGCCTGCTTGGGTGTGTGTGTGTGTGTGTGTGTCTGTCTGTCTGTCTGTCTGTCTGTCTCTCTCTCTCTCTCTCTCTCTCTCCCTCCCTCCCTCCCTCCCTCCCCCCCCCCCCCGCCCCTCCCCTGCTCCCGTGCATGCTCTCTTGCTCTCTCTTTCTCAAAATAAATGAATGAACATTAAAAGAAATTGAAATGTTTTCTAAGTAATTCTGAAATACACCAAGTTGACAGCCACTGGTAAAAGCCTTTAGAGGAGGATTTTTTTTTTTTCTATTATCCTGTGGAGACATGGGGGTTTCCACCTGCAGCTTTTACGCCTAGAGGAAATTTGATGGAGTTGGAATGTTATTCCCCTTCCTTCTGTTATTTACTAGCTTTACCTTCAATATTCCAAATGTTACCAAACAAGCTGCCTCTTTTTACTCTTTTGGACTCAAGACCCACACCTTTTTAGTTACTGTGTAGTGCAACCTTGTGGATATTGTTAGACTTTGTATTTGCGGAAATTGAAATACTTCAACACTTCCTCTCCAAAATCTTCTCTTCCTCCTGTGTTGTTAGATTTGTATCATTACCTATACAAGTACTCAGTCTGGAGACTCATGCAGTGGTTCTCAACCTTGGCTGCATGTTAGAATCACCTAGGACACTTTAAAAACTATCAGAGGCCAGACCTCATACCTACTACATCAGAAATGTGGGAGTGGGACACAGACATTAGTATTTCCTTCCTGAACTGTAACATAAAAAGAAGTGCAATGTTTATAGAGTGTAACTGTTTAGCTTAATGAGTTATTACAAACTGACACTCCTGTGTAAATGTACTAGTTCAAGAAACTGAATGTTACTGACATTCCAAAAGCCCCTCTCCAGAAAAATTGCCCTGTGACCTCTAACACATATGGTTTTGTTTCAGAACTTTATTATTATTTTTAATGTTTATTTATATTTGAGAGAGAGAAAGAAAGACTGCAATCAGGGGAGGAGCAAAGAGAGAAGGAGACAGAATCCGAAGTAGGCTTCAGGCTCTGAGCTGTCAGCACTGAGCCCAACATGGGTCTCGAACTCATGAGCTGTGAAATCATGACCTGAGCCAAAGTTGGATGCTTAACTGACTGAACCACCAGATGCCCCTGTTTCAGAACTTTAAATAGAATCATTAAATAGAATCATAGAGGGGCGCCTAGGTGGGTCAGTCGGTTGAGTGTCTGACTTTGGCTCAGGTCATGATACCACGGCTCGTGAGTTTGAGCCCCACCTTGGGCTCTGTGCTGACAGCTCAGAGCCTGGAGTCTGCTTTGGATTCTGTCTCCCTCTCTCACTCTGCCCCTCCCTCGCTCATGCTGTGTCTTTCTCTCTCTCTCAAGAATAAATAAAACATTAAAATTAGAATCATAGAGCATGTACATTTTTTTTTAAGTAGGCTCCATGCCCGGCATGGATCTTGAATTTATGGCCCTGAGTCATGTGCTGTACCAACTGAGCCAGCCAGCCATCCCAAGCATGTCTCTTTTGATCTGATTTCCTTTCTTCTGCTTTATGTTACTGTCGAATGTAGGGTTAGTTCCTCCATTCTCATTGCTGCATAGCATTTCACTGTAAGAATATAGCACAACCTTTCTACTTCCTCACAGATACATATTTAGGTGTTTCCATTTTCTGGCTATTTGGAATAGCCTATTTTTTTACATGTCTATTGCACATGTATACATTTATGATATATGACTAGAAGTGGAATTGCTGGGGCACAGCTGTTCAGCTTTGGTAGATATTGCTAAATTGTTTTCTAAAATGTTCTACCAATTTGTTCTACCACCAGCACTATTCAAGCATTCAGGCTGTTCTATACTCTCTGAATACTTGATAATTTCTAGGGTTTTTATTTTTTCTTTAACCATTCTTGTGGGTATGTTTCAGTGCAATTTTACTTGCATCACCAGAATAACAAATGAAATTAAGCCCTTTCAGATGTTCATTAGATACTTGGATATCTTCTTTTGTGAAGGGCCTGTCTCTGTTGCCCATTTTTTAAATTGGGTTATTTCATTCATAATGGTTTATAGGAGGTTTTTAAAATATATATTCTGGATATAAGTCCTGTTTTGGATATATATATATTGTGAATATTTTAATTAACTTTGTTGGTTGCCTTGTAATTATTTCTAACGATTTCTTTTAAAAGAAAGAAGTATTGGGGCATCTGGGTGGCTCAGTCAGTTAAGCGTCTGACTCTTGATCTTGGCTTAGGTCATGACCTCATGGTTCATGAGTTTGAGCTCCACATCAAGCTCTGCACTGGTAGCACAGAGCCTGCTTGGGATTCTGTCTCTTCCTCTCTCTGCCCTTCCCCTGATTGTGCTCTCATTCTCTCTCAAATAAAGAAAAAAGAAAGAAGCATTTAGTTTTAACAGAGTCCAATTTATAAATACTTTCCTTTATGGATATTGCTTTTTGCGCCCTATTTTGAGAAATCTTTGCATTCATAAATCATGAATATGTTCTCCTATATCATTTTCTAAAAGTTGTGGTGTATTTATTTTCATAGTTAGATGCGCAGTCTACCTGGAATTGATTTTTAGGTGTAGTGTGAGGTAGAGTCAGTGTTTTTCCTTATGGAACCTGGTTGACCCAGTACTAATTTTGGAAGAAAAGCTCCCCAGGTGCTTCCACCAGGCAGCTAACCATTGCCCTAACATCATCCCAGAGGCTTCTCTTCTTTGTCCTCATTTAATCAGTCACCTGGTCCTCTTAATGCTACCATCAAAGGACTATAACAGTCATCCCTTTTTTCTTAGGACTCATTCATCATAGTATTCTCAAAGCTAGTCTCCTTGCCTACAGTGTCTTCCCACTTTCCCTAATTGATGTTAAGAATCGTTTTTTCCCAAACCACAGTCTGATTTAATCTGAATTAAAGCCCTTTTAAAGGTCTAGATCTGAAATACCTCTGTGTCAGAAACCTTTGACAAAAATCATTGTCTACGAAACAAAACCCAAGCTCTTTAGCATAAAACTCCAGGCCCTTCACAACATGGTTCCAACTTTATGGCCTCTTCATCTAAGCCAAAGACTTTTTGAACTTTCCAGATGTACGAGGCACTTTCATATACCTTTGCTCAGTCTCCACGGAGCTAGAATGGCTTTTCCCACCACTCTGTACAGCTTACTCTTTGAGAAAACCCAGCTCAAGTGTCACCTTGTTTCATGAGCCTTCCAAGCCTTACCATTTTGGATGGAATTTACCACTCTTCTCTGTGATGTGAACTCATTAGAACCTTATCCACAGCATGGCCCCCGTTGGCCTCATGTCACGGTGAGTGGAGTGCCTCTGACTCTCCAAATAGACAAGAAGCTCACTGAGAGTGGAGGCTTGGCCTTGCTTCTCTTAGAGTTTCCCTAGCACAGTCCCTGTCACACATTAAGTGCTAAATAAATACTTGTTTTCATTTTATCACAAAAAAATCTTTAAAAAGCAGATTTTTAGTAAATAATTCAATCAGGCAATACAAATCAGAATATTTCTATATCAAGGAATACGTAATTGTTTCCAATGTAACCTATTCATTGACTTGTACTAGCTTTATCTTTTGTATCCCATGCGCTAGGGCCTACAGTTTAGCTTAGGGACTTTCTTTTGTTGGAGAAAAGAGAGCTCATATTCAGATTCTGGGAGATTATTAGATCAGTTTCTTATCATTTTCAAATAAATCCGTTTTTCATGACATAGTTTAGAGATGAATTGCTACCCAAGAGCCAGTATTAGTTAATTGTAAATAGGAAGTGGGATTCCACCCTTCTGCATTTTAAGAGAAATGAAGAACCTTGGCAGCCTCATCAATCTTAAAATCTAGTCTGTGCAAGGGGAATGCCATCCAGATTGCCATCAGCATGACCTGCTCTCTGAAATCATCCTGTCAGATCACAAAGTTAGTGTGTAATTAGATCTTATCAGCAGGCTCTAGCTGCATTTCAGAGCATAGTAGGAGATTGTGGTGTTTTTGAATAGGGATGATTTTCTTAAGGATTAGAAAAAATGACATCTGCAAAAGAAATGTATAAAAAAAATCAAACCTTTTAAATAAAGACATCCAGCCCACAGTTAATAAGTAAGCATGTGCTGCATGCTTGGCCCTGTACTAGAATTCAGTAGAACTTGTATCAGGAAACAGACATGCACAAGAGGGAGAAAGTATCAACAGATATTATCAATGTATATATAGGGCACAGTAGAGGCAAAATGAGGGAAGGGGTCACTTAAACTTGGAGGTAGTACAGGTAAAGGGTGATTGAGAAAGATTTTGTAAGAAAAGGTTGGGGGCTGGTATCTGGTGTTATGGTGGCAGGTAGACAGAGAGAGGGAAGGCTATTCCAAGAAGAGGAACAGTTCTAGTAACTTGAAGAAACTGCCAGAAGTTTCCTATGTCTGAAGGCCAGGGTGTGCTTTCCCTGAGCTCAGAGTTTTGTATCTAATATGAATAAACCTGAGTAGATGAACTTGAAAGAGGTATAAGGATTATCCAGCTGTCTCCTTGTTTTTTCCTCAGCTTTTTGTGAAGAACCTGAGACTCAGAAAGGTTAAGTAATTTATAACACAATCACACAGCAAAACTTCTTAGCGTATGTGGTGCTCATAGAGATATGAGCACATTTATTGACTGTTTATCATGTGCCAGCATTGTCACATACATTATGTCATTTAGTTTTTACATCAGCCTAACCCAGTGAGGGAGAGGTACCATTTACAGATGAGTAAACTAAGGGCCAAAATTGCCCAGCATGAAATAGAGCTAGGATTTGCACTCAGACAGTCTGAGTCCAAAGTCTTTGCCTTGGGGCACCTGAGTGGCTCGGTTGAGCATCTCCAACTCTGGATTTCAGCTCAGGTCATGATCTCATGGTTCATGAGATTGAACCCTTTGTCAGGCTCCTTGCTGATAGCATAGAGCCTGCTTGGGATTCTCCCTCCCTCCCTCCCTCCCTCCCTCTCTCTCTCTCTCTCTCTCTCTCTCTCTCTCTCTCTCTCAATCTATAAATAAATAAACAAACAAACGTAAAAAAAGTCTTTAATTCTTTTTAAACTGGCTCCCCTTTCTACTGTTCTTTCCACAATTAGCAGCTAACTCCTACCCACAGTTATTCTCTTTTATGTCTAATTCTCAAAACACAGGTTTGTAGAACTGAAATAGTTACAGCCAGTTTTATTGACATAAGTAATAATTTTAGGATTCAGTATATGATACATCATAAATTTTTTGAGTTCTACAAGAACATCACACATTGCATCATTCAGGGCACAGTCAGGGAAGTAAAGTCATTGTGGATATCATGAAACAAGAGATTTATTAAAGGAATTAGAGCTTGCACACTTATTGAAAGATCTTGATAATGCCAAAAATATGGAGTTGAAAGACTAGAGAAAGGTCACTGACCAGCCCTGACTCAGGTGACTGGACTTAGACAGGAATCTAAAGAGGAATCTGGTAGGCAGGTCCAGCTGCTGTAGCAGAACTGCAAAAGCTAGGGAAGTTAGTGGAAGGTTCTTGGCTCTTCAAAGTCACTATGTCTGCATTTGCAACAAAAGATCTTTGGGGGGTCTAAGGTCACCTTTGGGAGGCAGAATCAGCATTCAAGAAGAGCTGGACACAGAGTAGGGAAGAGTGGGAATGAGCTGGACCCCATTTGTAGCTCTGCATCAATCTGTTGCCTCCTCTATGCAGTCGCAGCCTCCAGAATATTAGGACTGCTGCTTCCCCTTCACCTCCCAAGTCTCACACAATCTCGCTTTCTACCAATTCTGTGAAGCAGATGGAGAAGGGATTCTGGGAAATGTAGTTCCCCATACAGTCAAGCTGGCAGTATTCCAGAACACATGGGGCGCCTGGGTGGCTCAGTCAGTTAAGCGTCCCACTTCAGCTCAAGTCATGATCTCACAGTCCATGAATTCAAGCCCTGTGTCAGGCTCTGTGCTGAAAGCTCAGATCCTGGAACCTGCTTCAGATTCTGTGTCTCCCTCTCTCTCTTCCCCTCCCCTGCTCATGCTCAGTCTCTCTCTGTCCCAAAAAAGTAAATAAATAAAAACATTTAAAAAAAGAGGACTTGGAAATGGGAAGAAAGGAATATAAAAATTTTTAAACTAAGACTTAGAAGTAGAGTTTTCTGAGTTTTCCCAGTAGTTACCACATTAGGCCAAAAAATAAACAGCCTTTTTATGGAGCACACAACAATAGGACCCCTTTTTAGGGAAAAGATCAGCCTTTTATGGTCATCATAATTTTACTTCTTCTGGTTCAAGTTGACTGGATACAATTGCTTCCAGAAATCAAGTGGGTGTGGACTCATCCAGCCCTTTTCTTCGATGGTTTTCTAATGGCATTTACTTGTTAATCCTTATTAACTTTTCCTGTTCTTTTCTCCTTAATTAAAATATGAAACTTTCTGGCTGAAAGATCTTTGAAGTTAGGGCAGTGCCCAGATTTTCAAGCTACCATGAGTATTTCTTACCCAGTTCAGCCACTAAATTAGGTCTCCTGAGGGAAGGAAGTGGGAAGTATTTTAAATTTAATTATTTATAATGGAAGTAATACATGTACATATTAAAAATAGTCCAATAATTTTACAGTGCTTTTTACAAAAAACAGTGCCCTTGGAGTTGCATTTTTTCACCCATTTTCCAGAAACAACACTTTCAAGATGCTTTTGGCTCTTTCTTTGGCTTTTACTTCTAATCTTGAAACAACATGTTTATGTTGCTCCCTGCTTGGTTTTCCAGCTTTAAGTGTTTTCTGTTTGATTCCTACTTTGGAAGATGAGAATTGTTTGCTCTTATCTTCCCATTCTTTCACATTCTTCCCCTCCCTCATTACCAGTATGTGGCATAATTTTTGTTAAATTAGTATTCAGTATTTACATTTTACATCCTTGTAATAAACTTGTATGGAGCTGAGACATATAAAATAATATGATTATATTTCCTTTCTTGTACAACCTTTTTGTTTTTCGTGGAGTTAATAGTTGTTTTATTTCTCATTTTCTTCACTTTTTGTGTACCTTTCATTCTTTCCCAGACCCTCTGCCACATATGTGAATCTTCTCTCATTATATTGAAACATGTCAGGTGTTCATTATTTTTGAGATATCTAAAGTTGCATTCTGCATTGCTTGTTGTCCTAATTTGAGTTCCCCCAGAAGCAGTCCATGAGGCAAGGATATGAGCACTAGGGTTTGATTTGGGAAGTGATTCCAGGAAACCTTGAGGGAAGTAGGGAAGAGGGGAAGCCAAAGAAGGGTGCATTATAAAGCAAGGTACAGTGGTAGATAACTGTAACTTGACCCCATAGAGGATCATGGGGAGTCTGTAGCTCCCTTGTAGCTCATGGCTTCCTCTGCTACGTGGGCCTGGTTATGATGTGTAGCATCAGCTACAGTTGCCCTTAGTGCATGATGCGCAATAGCCATCTTGAGGTTTCCTTTTGTCATCATTTTTACATCTTTCCTTGTATTGGATCTCTTTTTTTAGATTCTGTACTGTCCCTTTTCTTGCGTTACACCTTCATTTTGGTAGACTGCCTCTTCCATTAGCTTGGGAAGAAAAATGATCAGAATCCTTCTTTGTGTGTCTGAAAATGTCATCATTCTACCTTCATGCTTCATTGATAATTTGAATATAGAATTATGTATTATTCAAGAAATTTTTAGTCATCACTCCATTGTTTATGTGGAAATTTCTCATGTTTTTCATGATATTCTCATGTTCAATTACCTTCTAATTCTTGATATTTGTATATAACCTATTTTTTCCTCTCTGAAAGGTTTTAGGAACTTCCCTGTGTTCTCAGTGAAATTTCATATTAATGGCCCTCCACGTGGACCCTTTTATCCGTTGTGTTAGGCATTCAGTGGCCTCTTCCAATCAGGAAACACACATTCATCAGTTCTGAGAAATTTTCTTTAACTTTTAAAAAGAATCTATTCCTCTTATATTTCTTTGTGTTTTTTTCTTTTTGGAACTTCTGTTATTCAGTCATTAGACCTCCTGGACTGATCCTGATTTTATGCTTTCTTTCTGATTTTCTCTCTAGTTTTAAAATTTTGTACGATTTTTTGGGTAATTTGCCTCAACTTTATGTGTCCATGATTTTTAATTTTATATTTTACTTAAGTTCGTATTTAAATTTAAATTATATTTTAATTTCTAAGAATTCTTCTTTGTTTCTTTTTTTATTTCATGGACAAAGTGTCTTAGACACTTGAGAATATTAATGATAGTTATTTTTCCCTCCAAGAATGGTTTGTTTCCTGTAATTGCCTTATTTATTTTGGTTCCTTTATGTTAGAAACCTTTTTCAAAATCTGGTGTTGGTGTCTATATTTTTCCACTTCAGTGTAGGGCAGTAAAGCTGTGTGGGAGTTAGTGGGGGCTTATAAACTGTAATAGCTTCTTTCTAGGCTGAATAGCCTGGATTGGTGTATTGGGTACTTAACAGCTACCAGTGTCTGTAGGTCTCTTCTTTTGGATTATTTGTATTCCCCCTAGAAAAATCTTCGAGTTCCCTACCTGGAAGGTACTAACCTGGCTGCCAGTTCTCTGCAGGACAATTAGGGGAAGTGGGTAGAAGAAATCTCATTGTTCACTATGTGGACAGGCCCTAATGTCTTGTTTTCAGTATAGAAGCCTATGCTAAGCTGAGTCAGATAGATGTCTTCCCTTCTCTCCTAAAAGAAATCTTTTATTTTTCAACAAAAAGAAACAAGTTTTCTAGTTCTAATTCTCTGTTATGCTTTTATAGGCTCTTAGGCACATGAGCCAATGGATGTGAGCAGAGTCTACTTATGGAAACCATTGCCATGATATTCTACTAGTTTTCAAGATAATCTATTCTTTCATTTATTCTTCCTTCAGTGGGCATGTGTTAAACATCCACAGTGTACACGGGGTTATGCTAACCCATCTGGGAGATACACCCATCAGCATACCAGGATCCTGTTCCCATGGACAAGGGGAGGGATTACTGTTGACAAGCTGTTTCAGCAGTAAACCCAGTGGGGGGCAACTTGAAGTAGGATAGCAAAGCTGGAACAGTAATTATGGGGCTGTAGCCTCAGAGATTGTAAAAATTTATGAGAAAGGAAAAAAGATAATTTGAAAGAGAAGAGACCATACTATAGGAATTCTAATCTCTGAAATTTGTATTTTCCAGGTTTACTTTCTGTTTCTTAAAATACAGCTTTAAAAAAATCATTTAAATACAGTTATGTTATATTTAAAGATGATGAATTCAGAGGTCTGATGATCGTTTTCAAGAACACAGAAATTTTACTAACTAGAGATTCTTGATAAATATTTAAGGAGTTTGTGAATGAATTTAAAAGCCAGCCTTTTCAAAGTATGGAGAATAATATGTGGATTAATAGATATTTTAGAGGATTTGAAGAAACAAACTAATAGGTATGGTTTTCTTTACCCTTTTCATGAAAATGTAGAAAAATTCCAAGATATTTTTAAGTAATTAGTAGAAGAATAAGAATGATGACTTTGAAAATCAGCCACAGTATTAAACCATTTCAATTACTTCTGGTCATTACTTAACCACAAGAGAACTTTTAACAGAACCAAGCTATAAGCACAAATCAATACCAACTTTTGTAAAAGGAGTAAGTCTTCAGAGTGTAGTCAAAACAGGATTTGAAGGGATTAACTACCATGTGTGGTTTCTGTACTGTATTTCATTGGCCTCCATTTATCTTCTTTCCTTCTATTCATTCTATAATTCTTATTGTCTGATGTTTGCTTATTTCACTTTTATTTGCGCTTTTATGGCTTCTTCTCTGTACTCCCCCAGTACCTTGTACACATTAGCCATCATTGCATTTACGTTTGTTGCCACTGTCTGTTTGTTTATTTCACACCTCACTGTACTGTGAGCACACTGAGGGCAGGGACCATGTTCCTTCTGGGATCTCTGATATGACTTATTTTGGAAAAGGCTTTGAAAATATGCTCTAATAATACTGTTCCCTCAAAAATGTGTGACCATGTAGCAATTTCAATTTTTGAAAATTATATATATATATATATATATATATATATATATATATATATATATAAATTTTTTTTTTCAGTTACCACCAGGCTTTGCATATACTGTTAGCTCAACTAACTGCTAGTCACTATGTGATTCTAAGCTTAAAGATACTTCCCTCCAGAATCCCTTCTTTGCAATGTCCTCTGCCCCCAGACTGGGGTGATGCTGTACTTCTGTAACTTGCTATAATCCCCCACCATGGCACTTAGTATATGCACTTCATTCTAATTGTTTTAAAATAGATGCTCCCCTTAGTTCACTGTAAACTTCCTAAAGGGAGGCACCATATCTTCCTTGTTCATTATAATATATACCCCTGGGGCTAGGCTGGGAAGAGTCCTCTCATGATAACTCTCCTCATCTCCAGTTTTGACCTTGGAATTCCAAATTTAAATAAAAGCCTATTTGTGATATATGGAAGTGTTAAATTGCTATATTGTACACCTGAAACTATACAACACTGTATATTAGCTATCTGGAATTAAAAACTTAAATACCACCTTGCCTCAGCTCAATAGATAGCTCACATGTCTATTCCCATTCTAGCATAAATTCAGGATTTTATCCTCTGGAGAGGTCTCTGAACTGCAGGATACCAGGCACATACTTTAACCCTAGCCCTAACCCTACCCTCACCCTTAAAGCCTAACCCCTAACCCTAACACCCTCTGTAGGGACCTGACCTGCAGGATACCAGGCACATACCCTCACCCTGGCCCTATCCCTAACCCTAGATCTGAGAGAAAAAAAGATGTGATATATATGAATATTATTCAGCTATAAAAGAGAATGAAATCTTGCCATTTGCATTGATGTGGATGGAACTAGAGAGTATTATGCTAAGCAAAATAAGGCAGTTAGAGAAAGACAAATAGATGATTACACTCATATATGGAATTTAAGAAATAAAACAAATGAGTAGAGGGGGAAAAAAGAGAGGCAAACCAAGAAACAGATTTAACTGTAGAGAACAAACTAATGGTTACCAGAGGGGAGATGGAGGGGGCAGTGAGTTAAATAGGTGATGGGGATTAAGGAGTGTACTTGTTGTGATGAGCACCGGATGTTATAGGGAACTGTTGAATCACTGTATTGTACATCTGAAACTAATATAACACTATATATTAACTAGAGTTGAAATAAAAACTTTTTAAAAACTATTTGAAACAAATGTTCAAGATTAAATATCGGCCACTGATAATGCTGGAAGTGTCTTTGGCAGTGGTTCATTCAGGGGTTTCCATGCAGATGGGATCCTGGGCACAATCCTAGGCTAATGTACAGCCCAACTCTAATAATGAACCTGAGGAAATCTAGTATCCTAGCATCAAGAAACTCTCTTTAACACTGTGTTAGAAAAACTTTTTCTTCCAGGAAAACTGGAGTTGCTTCTAAGCATCTTTTATAAAAACAATAGCAAAAAAGAAATTGAAGTGCTGTCTTTGTGGCATGAAACTAATTCTCAGAAGCCATTATGTTCTAGGGAAGTGATTAAGTCTTTTTAATGAACTCAGTATTTCTGTTGTTCATGGGTGTGTTTACCATCAGAATTTTAGTTGAACAGTGATTTTGAAAAAATGGGTGTAAGTAAAATTTGGCATAAGGCTCCCATGGCAAGAATTAACAATTAATTTCCTACTTTTGTCCATAGACTCCTAGAATTGAAATATAAACTTGAATCCTAAAACTTAGAGAATACATAATTCAGTAGTTTTCAAAATGCTTCCCATGGGGCCTCCCAGCTCCACAGAGGTACTGCCAGAGCCACCACAGTGAAGAGAGGATTGGAAAAGTACACAGGAAGATGGAGACCACATGAGGGTAGGATCTCCACCCAGAAGAGCTTTGCTTTTTCTATTAAGTTCCTTGTAAGATATTGAAAAAAAGGGAAAGTTTGGTGATTAAAAAAAAAAAAAAAGTCTGTTTATATCAATCTGTAGGCCAGCCTCCGCATATTACAGATGAAGACACCAAAGCTAGGAAGGTGCAGATGTAATTGTCCATAGCTGAGCTGGTTTATGGGCCAGTTAAGGCCTGATTCTCCATCCGGCCCTGTCTCTGCTATATCACATTGCCTACTGTGAACATCTGTGATCTCTTTGCCTCCAGCTTCCAGAGCTAAACTCAGCATGATCAACACCATGTCAAAAATCCGTGGCCAGGAGAAAGGGCCAGGCTATCCCCAGGCAGAAGCACTGCTGGCAGAGGCCATGCTCAAGTTTGGAAGAGAGCTTGGAGATGATTGCAACTTTGGTAATGTGTGCTTTCTCACACTTACGTTCTTTCATTTGTCCGTGGGGACTTAGTGCCAGTAAGACGCTGCGGGAAATTATTCAAACCATTTTATATTTTGATTCTGTTTTACATCTTATATACATGGGCCAAAAATTTGTCTTCAGAGTCATTTCATGTTTAGTGTGATTTGTCTTAGAGGTTTTAGTTATTTTCTTTTTCCCTGATGAGATCCTAATCTTTACAGTAGCTGGTGAACACATCCAGATGCCTGGAAGCTCACTGTGGAGTGTGTCTGACATAACTGAATATTAGGGCAGAGGGAACAGTCTGTATGATGTAACACCTTGCCCCATGAGCCTTCTCTGAGATCTACCACCCCAGATGAATTCCTTCACCCCTCTCTTGTCCGACTCAGTCACCATACTAAACACTTCTGTTTTCACTTCTTCATGATGGGAAGTCTCAGCAAATAAATGTCTGTTCCTTATATTTGCTTCTGCTAAATGCATTGGCCTTAAACAGGTTCCCTATTAGGGAAAGCCTGTACTGACAAGGGAGGGTAGAGAGCTTCCAAAATTGCTTTTTAAAGGAAAAACAAAATGTTATGTTCTTCATAATAAGAGATACCTCCCCCTTGGTAGCATTGAATTTGTACTGTATGAACTGTCTTAGGTGGAAACACAGTGCTCTCTAGAGGGCATTATGTAATGGCCTCTAATCTCCATTGTCCTCACAAGACAGGCAGTAGTCCCTGGGTTTTCACCTGTGGTGGCCTATGACTGCATATACATTTCACCTTTGTCCTTTAACATGAAACAGACTCATTCTCCCCTTCCAGGCCCAGCCCTTGGTGAAGTGGGGGAGGCCATGCGGGAGCTCTCGGAGGTGAAAGACTCATTGGACATGGAAGTGAAGCAAAACTTCATTGACCCCCTTCAGAACCTTCATGACAAAGATCTGAGAGAAATTCAGGTATCTGCAACCAGTCCTTTAGGAAGCAAGCAGTTTGAATGTGCAGATGTACGTGTCCTTTTTCTTCACAAAACTTTTGTTTTAAGCTTATCGTGTGCGGTCAGGTTTGAATTAAAAACAACCCAGCTAGACAAATTGAGATTAACCGGAAATGCAGTTCTTTTGCCCCACTATTATGATTGGGCCTCTTATGAATATTACATTTGATTTTTCCACATTCAGTCTTCAGGTTTTTCAAGCTTTTTTTTTTCTCCAGAAGAAGAATATCCTTCCCTGATACAATCCAGTGTTATTAATTATGTCTTTCTGGGCTGATTTCACCCTCTAAAACAGTTGTTAGATGTATCCGTTGTTAGCTTAGGTAAATAGCTATACTATCATTCTATAAACACATGTTTTCCTATTTTCATGATGATTGTTAGGACTGAGGAAGAATAACCAACTATCTCTTTATAAAACATGGAGAAGAGTGAGCTCTTCCAAATAAATAAAGTTCAACTGACTTTGCCTCCATCTGTGTGTATAATGTTTACTCATTCATTCCTTCAACAAATATTTATGGAACCTCTCTGAAATTTAACTTTATTATAATGTGGTCATCTACGGCTTGAAGTCCCTTAGAAGGCTTTTTCTCTAGTCTCCTCCCCCGTATCACTTGCTCAAGATTGCAGTTAGTAAGTGGCAGACTCACTCTAAATCTACAATGTTAACCCCACCTCCAATACTCTACCCTGACTGCAAGTTCAAGTGTGTTTTAAGACTATCCCTTCCAAAGGAGCAAACATTTAACTTGGATCAGGGTGTGGATTGCAGGCAGGGTATACAGTGGAAGGGAAGGTCTAGGATATTTTTCTTCCTCTTTTCCTTCTCATTTCTTTGCCCCTCCCAACTCTGTTTTCATCTCCCTCCCTTTCTTTCCATACACGCCCAGGATCAGGGAAGTTTAGCGTTTCCTCCCACCCATTAGTAATGCAACACTGCAGCTCTTTGCAAAAGACACTTTGTAGCAGTGGGAAACGACTTTCCCACTTTGTCACTAGATGTGTTGGGCAGACGTTGGGTGGCCAGGCAGTGGGGAAGGATGCACGGAGGGATTGAAGAGCACTGTGGGGGCATTAGACCCCGTCTATTGTCCCTTCTGAGTTAGGTTTTTTCCACTGGTTTAATCATCTTCCAAATGGGAGACTTAAACTCATCAATGGTTCCCTGAAAGCTACATCACCAAGGGCTAAGGGTTAAGATAAAGATTACTAGACGCTGGCCCTGGATATGTTAATGTAGGTGATCAGTAATCCATATTTCTGATAAGCAACTTACGTGATTCTAACAGACTGATTTCCTCAAAGATAAGTCCCTTCCAGCATTAATGTTCTAGGACTCAAAAAACAAGAATGCCAGTCTTTTTCACTTCTTTTCAAGGGAAGTGTTTTTCCCCCTGCCTTCTTGCAAGCTACCGTTTCTCTTGAAGATGGGAACTTGTGGGTTCTATGTAGCAGTGTTCCATATGTGAGGCGGTATGCACATATTCCCAGCTGCTGTCATGCCCAGCTTGGTTTTGGCCCAGCAAGGTGAGAAAATAAAGGGCACTGGTAATTCCCACAATTTCTTTCTTACTCTTAATTGTTTTTAAAGATGCTTCTCCACATTTAGCCTTTGGAAGCATTTGCCCCCCTGTTGCAGGTTTCTTTATTTTTCTGGTAACATGATATTTTAGAACTTAGCCTGTCTTATTTTGGAGGCTAATAGGCATGACAGAGAAGTAGACTAAAAATAGGCCCTTTCCATGAATCCTTTCAAAGCATATTGCCGCCCTTGACTTTTTCAGCATCATCTGAAGAAGTTGGAGGGTCGACGCCTGGACTTTGATTATAAGAAAAAACGACAAGGCAAGATTCCAGATGAAGAGCTCCGTCAGGCTCTGGAGAAATTTGATGAATCTAAAGAAATTGCTGAGTCAAGCATGTTTAATCTCTTAGAGATGGATGTGAGTGACTGTCCTGTGGTTTCTAATTTAATCTTGCCGTTGAGACTCAAGATTATGTTAAAGGGTTATGTAATTTAAAATGTGCATATCTGATTACACTATGTGGTGAGAACTTCAGCAGATAGTTATTTCCTTTAAAAAAATTGAAAAAAATAAAGTAGATCAAGAAATGGTAAGGTTTTTTTCTATATTATCATGGTTTGATCTAACTAGATGTTTGACTCCTAATGACCTTAAAGAATTACCTGTGGTGAGAAGATGAAGAATCTTTCTGATGATTCATGTAAAGGTTCGGTAGCTTAAAATACTTTGTTGAAATATTTGGCAAATTGGCTTCAGATTATAAAAGAATATCACCTAAAATGCATTTAGAGTTGAGGGTCCCAGTATAGGTTAAGATGTTCTGTATTTTGAAGTAAAGTTGATATTTTCTTTCAAAAACTAATTTCAATTGAGTTTGGTGATTGTAGCATAGATACTGTATTTGGGGGCATGTATAACGAAGTTTAAAGCTATTTTTACATTTCCAGAGCACCAAATTATTATTTGTGGCCTTAGAAATTCTATTCCATTGAGTCCTTTCAGCCTCATAGCCATGAGGACTTCTGACCGCTCATGTAATAAAACCTGCTAAACAGCTTTCAAGCTCTTGTTCACTCCCACCTCTGGCCCTATCATTTGCTGACCAACTTCTTCTAAGATGTTTACAGAGCCTTTATGTGCTTATCAGTTACCCGATTTGCCCAGACTGGTGATAGGGGAGGCGTGTTGAACATACCTGGATTTTCCCACCACCCAGAGACACAGTGTAGGTTTTTGTTTATGTGAAACAACTGGTGTTCCACCTGCCTGCTAAAGAAGGATGCTCTAGGCACGAGGTGTGACCTGAATCACAGTGTTCCTTCCCAGGGTCCCATTCCACCCAGGGCCCCATTCCACCCCAAAACTTATGGAATAGCATTGCCTCTGCTGACTTGGAGGGAAATACTCAGCTAGGTCACAGCCTGAGACACAAAATGAAGAGTAACTGAGGATGCCTAGAATATTGGAGCTGAAATGCACCCAAGCATTGACCCAGCCTCTTTACATTGCAGATAGATTGAAAGAGGACAAAACGTTTTCCATCCTAACACGCTACCTCCATGCTGCCCCCTGTGACAAATCAGTAATCACATTTTTATTAACAACACTAATATATTGACAGAGCATGAAAAGTACAGGGAGCCAAGAGTCCTTTGGTCAATGTATCTTTTTCCTATAAGAAATCAATAAAATTAGCCAAATCCAGCTGGAAGTTTGTAGCTAAGGACGAGACTTTCAGTGAGAGTTGTGTGTGATCTTCAGTTGGATTCCTAACTACTCCTTGTGGTATTGGTGTTTCCAAGCATATGGATGCTTCTTATCCTTAACTGATGTGGAACCTGAAATATCTCCTGGCGCTGGAGATTGGGGTTGTGTGTCAGGGCAGCTCTGTCATATATGTGCTGCTGGGGCAGGAGTGGTTGCTTAAGGATGGTAACCTGGTAACTAAGGTGTGTCTCCCCACCCCCCCACCCCCACCCCATGGGCCTGCAGATCGAGCAGGTGAGCCAGCTGTCTGCGCTCGTCCAAGCCCAGCTGGAATACCACAAGCAGGCGGTCCAGATCCTGCAGCAAGTCACTGTCAGACTGGAAGAAAGGTATCTCAACAGTTGCTGAATTTTACACTTCCATTTTCTTCCTATGAAATGATGGGTAAAGAAATGGAAATAATGGAGTCCATTTGAAGTAAAACTTGTGCCAAAAGTTTTGATTCTGCATAGGCACTTTGTGGATTATTTGTCTTGACTTTTGCGGGTCTTGTGCTTTGTTTTACTTTGTTCCCTTGAGTGTACTCTTGTGTTTGTGAGAAGCCAATGCTTGGACTGTGTGTTGGCCACCACAGATGGGAAGCCGGGTGCTACCGAGGATAATGGATGTGATTTGCTGAGCAGATACTCTGTGTGCGTACTGGAGGCATATCATCACCCGTCTTATGAAACAGCTCTGTAAACTAAGTATGACTAGCTTCACCTAAAGGTGGGAGCCCAGGGAGATCAAGTAACTAGCCCAGGGTCACACCGTGGTGTAACCAGGGTTTGCCAGGCAGGCATAATCTGTTTGAAAGCCTGTATCTTTTCACACCATGTAAGAACCCTCCACCATCAGAGGGACAGCTTTCATGTGCCTGTTCCGTCTCCTCAGGTGCACCCCACTGTGAGGCCATGGTAGTCTTGTGAATGGGACTCCCTGGAGTTGTAGGGTCCCAACCTGCACAGCTTAGACAGAGGTCCTTACTGTAACACATGTCACATTGTGCAGCTTTCCTCCATGCACCTTCATGGAAATGTGTGTAACACTTGGAAACCTCGAGAAAGATCTAAAAGCATGCACTTTGACATACTAAAGAAGTATTATATGTCTTTGTGACATCTGTTGAGCAGAAGGGCCATTTTCCTTTTGTCTCTCTGAAATATGTTCAAAGTCAGTATCATTCTACAGTCACCGTATCTTAACCTCTCCCTGTCCTTGCAAATCTGTACACTTTGCTCCATATGCATCTGAGACTATGGAGAATACTTGGGGGTGTACGGAATATATTTATTGTCTACACCTTTCCACTTTCCTCCTGTCTTCCCTCATTTCTTTCCCCTTCTTGTATCTCAGACTGCTCACTCTTCTCAGGGTATTTCCTCCTTCCAAATCTTTTCAAGCTCTTGAGTTCTTCTGGAAAGGACTGTTCATCTGGAAATGACTCTTAGCTGTGTTTTCTCTCCTTCCATAAGCCTTTCTGTGGGCAGGTAGACTCCTGCCCACTCCCACCCCCATGTTCCTGTAGCATTTTGTATGTATCTCCATAACCGCACTTACCACAGTGTATGGTACTCAGTTATGTTCCATCTCCCTTACACACCATAAGCTGCTTGAGGGCAAGAGCTGTGTCTCATTCATTTTTGGGTTCCCAGCACATTTTCACAGGGAGCTCTGAATAAATGAGGGAGTGATTGAGAGAAAGGTTGAAGATGGTGAGGGTATGACCAGAGGGGCACCACTGAAAGCAGAGACCTCCTACAGATAAGATGGCTATGGGTTCTTTTGAAATTTTCCCTGCTCCACATTGGTAGCCTTCCTGGATATCACTGCTTTTCTTTTTGCTTCTTAATTGGCTACATACTCTTATCCACCCCCCCCCCTTCTCTTTTTAATGCAGAATAAGGCAAGCTTCATCTCAGCCTAGAAGGGAATATCAGCCTAAACCACGAATGAGCCTGGAGTTTCCGACTGGAGACAGTACTCAGCCCAACGGGGGCCTCTCGCACACCAGTACACCCAAACCTGCAGGTAAGGAGCTGAGACCTGCAGACCCCATTATAAGAGCCTTGGGCACCTCCCATTGACACTTGTCCGTAAATTCTAGGCGCAGTCCAGTCGGGCTGCACAAGAACTTTACAGTGATACATTTCTTACAGGATGGTTTTGTCAGGTAGAAACTCTTTCAAAGCACTCCTTCCTTCTTTTCTCATTGATCATTTCTTTCCTCCTTTTCCCTCTTGTCTCCTCTAGGAAGCTTTCTTTGTCCCCTTTTCTCTCACTCTCCATCATTAGCACACATTAACCTCTTAAGTAACACGTTTGATTTGGACCTTCTCTTGTGTTGTCACCTTAATGAGCCAATTTGGTGCCAGCAATATCATCTTTTTTTCCCCTGTTTTACTCTCTGTGTTCCAGAATGCATGAGAGAAAATGCCCCTGGCAGGGCGTGCCCACATACACTCACCTATAACCCACAGACAGCAGCTCCAGGAACATGTCCAATTGGATTTCTTAAGTCATGGGAGCAAATGGCTGAATATATTTGTAGATGAATGTATTTCTCATCTCAATATCTGCTCTCTTCCTCTCCTTCCGCAACCTTCAACCAACTCATTATGCCGTGTAACTGAGGTTGGTACAGTAAAAGCTAAAATTTATTTTCTATCAGGAATATTGATGTATACCCAGTAATATATTCTTTCAGTTGGCACCATTGCTCTCCACCCCCTACACACGGATTAGGTAAAAACCTGTGCTTGAGGTGTTTTCAACCTTAACATTTACCTGGTTGAAGAAGTGGAAACTCTCTTAAAACTGGATGTGGACTTCAAAGATATGCAGTGTCTCCTATTTTCCCTGTAGCCCAGTGCTAATGTTTTGTGGTAAGAAATGCTTTGTGAGATGCTCTCAGGAGACCATGAAGGAAAATAGGTGTGTGGTGACAGTCAGCGCCCTTTGCCTTCTGCGTTCCCCTTGGCTTCTCGGAGCCCCCAGGGTCAGGTATTATAAACAGCAGTGGCTCTTAGAAGCTAGCTGGCCACAAGCACTAGTCATGTCTGTTGTGACTAGTTTGCTTCTCCCTGTTCAGAAGCCAACCGCATGTTTAACCCTTTTTTCGGAGACTTGCTCATTTTCTGCTTTAAGTAAAAAAAAAAATAGGTTATGTTGTTTCCCTTTCAAGCCATCTAGAAGACATGGGAGGTGTATGCACTTGTCTGAGTTGATGTGCCTATGTGGATACATGCTGTATAAAATATATATGCTCACTTAAAACAGATCACTTTTAAGATACAATTCCATTCTTCATTATTTTACTCAAGGTAGAGTACATTATATTTTGTACGCCAGAACTCTGATGTACTCCTATTGTTTATATATGCAACAATTTACAAAGTTATATAATTTTTACATGATCTCAGTTAATAGCCACAGTAGTAGTGTGGAGTAAGTTCTGCTGTGAATTCTAATGTTAGACAAAGAAACTGAAAGGGAAATAAGTGCCTTGTGCAAGGTCACCCAGAATATGAACTTGAACCCAGTGTCTTATATTGTTTTGTTTTCACCACATTACAGCAGTTTCGCAGAGGCTGGAGTCTTTATCTTTCAAAAGTGAAAACTGCACTGTTATTCTGAGGTTGCCAAGCATTCTTCATGTAATTAACTTGACTCTTTCACATGGGCAGAGATTTTAAAATGCTAACATGGAAAGGGTTCTGGCCTTGTTATACTATTGACCTAAATCTCATTAAAACTCCCTAAGTCACTGGGTCTCCCATCTCTGGACATCGTCAGGAAGGCAAAACTTGATGGACTGTGGCGCATGTGTTACAAACGTAGATGAGGCTATTTTTCATACTGGACGTGGAAGCAGGCATCGAACAACTTCCAGAAATCTGAGAAAGCTTCTGAAGACTGGTAAAGAGCAGATGCCATGCAGTGGACTCGGCATGAGCCGCAAGAGGAAGCTTCAGCAGGAAGAGGAGTGAGGGAGGAATCAAGGGGGACAGCAAGCCGGGCAGGTGCAGCAGGTGGTAGATATGTGACTTAAATACCCCTTGTCTTTCTGTGTTCTTCTCTCCTGCTTTCACTTCCAGGTGCCCCAATGGATCAGCCCTGCTGCCGAGCTCTGTACGACTTTGAACCTGAAAATGAAGGGGAGTTGGGTTTTAAAGAGGGTGATATCATCACACTCACTAACCAAATTGATGAGAACTGGTATGAGGGGATGCTTCATGGCCAGTCAGGCTTCTTCCCCATCAACTATGTGGAGATTCTGGTTGCCCTGCCTCATTAGGATGTTAGGCTGGCAGGCTTACCTCCTCTTGACCCAGATAGTTAAGTTTAACCACTGCTTTGGTAATGCTGCTTACAACACATCCCAAGTGCAGGCCGCAGTGGTCCAGGTCATCAAGCCCCACTGAGTATCTTTGGTTGACTTGTGTGATCCCACAAGAGTCATGGTGATGGGTGGTATCTTCTTAGGCTGGTGGGCATGGCATGTGCTTTTTAAACACCATCTGAGACCAGCCAGTAGTCATGGAACTGCTGTTTACACAGTTCTCAGGAGGTTGTGGCTTCTTAGAATATGACCATGAGCCACATCACAGAAAAAACATCCTACTGAAGGTACTGTCTATCACCCAGGGGCCATCTCAAGGTCTCAGGTTCTCCGTTTCAATAGGAGAAAGTTCTTGCTTTCACATTGCCCCTCCCAAATATGTGAGTCACAGAATTGTGGAAGAAAGCCTCCCTCACCAGCAACTTGTCTTCTGGTCTGAATGAATTAGTCCCTTGATGCTATAGGTAGGAAAGTGTTGAGTGCGAGTTAAAAACCTTTTCTGAAAACTGTCACCTTTGTTCCTCTCACATATGCGTGTTTCTGAGGGACAGCAAGTTTTCTTCTCACCCTGCTAATAAAGCCAGAGGGGGACTCCCGCTGTTATTTCTAAGTACTACGGTGACAGTTGGCAATCAGCATATTGTGAGAGGGGCTGAAGAGAAGAGACTCTCCATTATGAGGAATTGGGAAGACATCTGGTTTCCAAGCTTAAATTTCTTGCTGCAGAGAAATGATGTATATATTTAGGCCATTTCTGAAGGTACAGGGAAGAGGGAACAAAAATCACTTCACTTCAGTTTTATTTATGAATTACATGTTTCATGAGTCCGTTTGGCACAGAGACACAAGGAGAAAAACACAAGAAACCATTTTCCCACTAGTTCCTAGACCAAGAAACAGCAATTGTCTTTCGTTTCCACTTCCACCTTGTGTTCTTTGAACATCATTTGTGCATATTCTGCCCTCAATGAGGACCAAATAAAGATGATTTTTGTGCTTAGCAGTTTAAGTAAGATGTGTGGCTGCAGATGCAAAAGTTTTTCCCAACTCAGTCATTACTTTTCTTTCTGTCCCTTCTGTTCCATCTTCGTGTTGTGTGTACAGTGCCGTGTGTAAGCTTATGAGTGGTTTTTTGTTCTTCTGGGTTTTTTTTTTTTTTTTTGGTATCAGTCATTAAGTCCTGTTAGGTATCCAGAGTTCTATTTATCTAGCTGTACAGATTCTTTCAGAGGTTTAATGTGCTGCTTCGGATGTGCTGCCTGCGGTAGTGGGTCATGTGGAGTGAAAGGCAAATCTTACTGCTTAATGTATAAACCTCTTACCACAGGAAGCATCGCCGTTTCCAATAAATATTGCTGAAGACAGAACCAGAGGCCCTGGTGCTTTATTTTGTGTCTGTTGTTCTGGTGGGTCTGACAGTGGGTGGACTGGGTCTTCTTTCAGTCTCCATTGTCGTCTGATGCAGCCAGACCAGACCCGCTTGCCACCTCAGATCTCCCTCCCTGTGAGCAAGGGAAGTCTCCTTAGTGAGAAGTGACCTACCCTGGACACGGGGAGCTTCTGGGTAGCCCTAGGAAGAAGGCGATTCGGGAGAGAGGATAAGGGAGTGGGGAGAGGAAGTCTTCTAGAAGTCATGCGAGATATCCTCACTGGTGATATCAGAAGAATATAATGTCCAGAGAGACAAATAAAATATGTCATTTCAACCAGTCTTTTCTTGTCTTTCATGCTTAAAGAGAAAGAACTAGGGAAATATAGATTGGCCAAAGCCAGCATTCTTTTCTCTGTGTCAGGGCAGGGGGCAGGGGTGGTAAGGTAGGGGAGTAGTGCCTACAGAATATGTATTTCCTGATCTTCTGAGAAAATAAACATGTTTTTTAATATATTGGGTGCATTTGTATTCTTCCATGCTGAGGCCAATAGTCTAGTAGGTGTTCTGATCTAACATGAACAGTTTTAATCTAAAATACTGAGTTCTATGTGTGAACTGCTCTAACATAAAAATAATATTTTTTGCCAGCTACATGAGTTAGAGTATTACAGATCAATTCTTTTTTTTTCTTTTATTTGTTTGTTTTTAGAGCGCAAGTGGAGTAGAGGGGCAGAGAGAGAAAGAATCTCTTTTTTCTTGTGGTTAAGGCCTTTATTTATTAACTTCTGTGGGTTTAACTATTTTTTTAGTTTAAAGTTTACCATACAGTGAAATATTAATTTCAGCAGTAGAATTCAGTGATTCTTCACTTACATACGATAGCTCATCACAAGTGCCCTCCTTATACCCATCACCCATCTAGCCCCCCTCCCACCCACAAATAATTTTTTAAAAACGGTTTTAAAAACAGTTACCTGTGACATGAATGGAGAAAATACAGAAAAATCACAGGTAAACTGTTAGAATTAATAGTTAATTTAATAGAGTTACTGAATATAACATCAATCTTAAAAAAATCACTTTATTTCTATATACCAGTAATCAATTAGAAAAAAGGAATTTAAAAAATCATTTGCAAAAAGTCAAATCCATAGATATAAATCTACCAAGAATTATACAAGATCTCTGTACAGAAAATTATGAAACATGCTTGTGGAAAAATAAAAACCTTAAAAAGTGAAGAGATACTCTGTGTTTCTAGGTTGGAAAACTCAGCATTGTGAAGATGTCATTTCTCCCTAAATTGACATGCATTTAGGGTGGTTTCAACTACAATCTCAAGAAATTTGTTTTTGTTTTTGTTTTTTTTTTAATGTGTGAAAATTGACAAACATAAAATTTATGTGGAAATGCAAAGAGATATTTCTTCTTGAAGATCAACAACAAATTTGGAAGACTTACACTTCCTAGATATAAAACAAAGTTACAGTAATTAATATAGTGTGCTACTGATGCCATGATAGGAAAAAAGATGATCTGTACAGAACAGTGAGTCCAGAAAGAGACACGTGCATTCAACCATATTGAGCCAGTAAGGCACTCCATTGTTTGTAATGTTACACATTCAGATATGACCATACCTGTGTAATCGTAGTTCTGTACATTCAAATGGAAACTAATAGCAAGACCTTGCACCAAATAGAGTAATCTCATGAGTCAATATCGAATGAAACAAAAGTATCATGACCCCAGTTTCCAGGAAGAACTTAATATTTGAGGGAGTCTTAGAAAACATTAATAATATACTCACTAGATTCAGAACCACCTGAATTCCTTATTTTTATTGGAGTATAGTAAATGCCTTTTTACAAAAGTGAAATACTGAAATGAGCAGGCAACTCTGTGGACCACCACTGGGGATGTTGGACCTACCCCAAACACTTGTTCTAAGACTAATCACAGAATAAACTAACTGAAGTGGAAACAGAAGCAGAACTAAACTAGATGGAATGAGAAAGGAAAAGAAGTTCAGTGAGGCAACTGTCCCATTTTATTTTTCTTATGGGTCTGATGGGTCTTAAAGAGAAAATTTTCCCTTTGCTATAAATAAGTAGACAGTAAGAATGACATGACCAAGAATTGAGATTTTCTTGAGACCATATGGTCTATAACATATATCCTGGAACGTGCTGAGTCCTATTCTGCAAAGGCTGAGCCAGGGCTTAGTCAACCAGGATTCTCTCAAGACTGTGTTTTCAAGACAGCTTCTCGTGGTCTGGATGGAACTATGGGGGCACTTTCAAGGCTCATATTTTGAGGCCATCTTATTAACCAAATTAAGAACTAGTATGCAGACTGCCTGATCCTATGGGGATGGCAATAATGACATAGGAAGGACTTAGAGGACTTCAGCATTAAGTCCTTCTGAAGAGAGTGGCAGCCCAGAGCTTCTGCTTATAACTCTGGGTGATGGTGGGTGAAGACTTAACAAGGCTACATGGAGATGTGACCACACTGTCAATTCCTAGGCCCAGCTACTGAGGACCTGTTATGAGCTCCCATATTAAAGGAGCTGTCAAAGAAAAGAACAAGGTTATTTTTTAAAGGGCCCAATGAATGCTAAGAACTTAAAGATGAGGCTTTTGAATGCCACTTAGCTATCACGTATGCCTAAATCATGGCGGCCTTCCCCTTGAGACAGGAGCTGTGATTCTTGACAGGAGTGGAGCAGGTTGTTAGCTTCGGAGGCAGAAGAATGGAGAGCACCACCGATCACAGTACCATTTTCTCAGGAACCCTGGACTATATTATTATTATTATTATTATGTTTATTTTTGAGAGGCAGAGAAAGAGTGTGAGTGGGGGAGGGGCAGAGAGAGAGGGAGACACAGAATGAAAAGCAAGCTCCAGGCTCTGAGCTGTCAGCACAGAGCCCGATGCGGGGCTAGAACTCACAAACCGTGAGATGATGCCCTGAGCCGAAGTAGGATGCTCAACTGACTGAGCCACCCAGGCGCCCAACCCTGGACTATTTTGTATCACCCTGTGTGATTAGGTGCTGATATTAGCCCAAGACTAAGAATGAGGTAACTTCCTTCAAACAAGAAATGACATGTCTACAGTAGACAGTGGAGAATGAAGTTTAAATATCTGGAAAATGAAAAGATATTTGGAGGCATCTCTGCAGTCTGGCGGCTTCTTCTTTTTTTTTTTTTTTCCTCCTGGCAGAGGTGGTCTCAGAAACAAGGGGTTCATATACACTTCAGTGTGTCACCTGAAAAAAAATGTTTTCAGCATTCATTAAAATCAGGAATTGTTCTTTCTTTATATTCCGGGTGGGCAAACTGTAGATTTCTTTCTTCATCTGGCAGGATCTATCGGGAGTGCAGGCTTTTAGTGCCCTTTAAGCAATAACTGGTGTTTGTATTTATAGCTGTGTTTGAATTTCCTATCCTTTTCACACCAGGAAATCAGGCACATTCAACACTTTTATAAGATGATGCTTGTAATTGAAGGCAGAGGAAATGGGAGCCATCATTATTTATTATTCCAAAGCAAGCACTCTGCTAAACTCAATATATATAATTTTGACTGAAGACTAAGGTTTTAAACCTTAAACATATAGCTCTTTAGGATTGATATACTGGAAGAAAGCTCTGTAAACAGGTTGATTGTTTATCCAAAGTAGGGTCTGATGTTTCCTGAATTTAGAGCTTATAAAAGAAAAAGTTTACTAATGTTACGTGATTATTTTAGCAAGACAAAGAAATGGTGAGCTGCTTGATGGGGTGAAATAAAGAGACTATAAGGTCTTATAAAAGGCTTTATAGAATTTGAGATGTAGGAGATAAAGCAGAAGGTAGAAGCAGCATTTTAAAAGCAACATTTTTCACACTTTATTTCCCTGCTGGTGTTTTGGTTTTCTTAAAATCGTTCCATGTGTGCCTGTTAAAAGAAACATCGCATTCCGTTGTTTTCCTGAAGCAAGTTAAGTATGGGTGCTGCCCAGGCTCCCAGCACAAGTGGCAGGCACTGCTCCCTCAGTTCTGCCTGTGGGGAAGGGGCTCTGATTCTGGGCCTCACTTTTCTCCAGCAAGCACTTGTGGTTTGCTAGAAAGTGCTCCTGGAGTCCTCTGTACCTGGGCTCGGTGCTGGGTCTTTGCCAAGGACCCGAGCTGCAGCACTAGCACTCTGCATCCCTGGGCACAGAGCCGTTTTCATGGAAGTTACCCCTTCTCCATTTAAGTCACTCGACTGCAGGAGGCCAGGACATGTTATTTACTCCTCTACCGCCTGTCCCAATATGGTGAGTGATGAGAGTTTAGGAAAGGGCCTGAGTTTAGCAGAAGCTCCACCAGTGATTCTTAACATGTATCTCATGAAACATCTGCCTCTACCACAATTCATGGAGGTGAAGAAATCCAAACCGTGCCTAGAGTCTCCTAAACTGAAAGATAAGAGTGGCCTGAGGGTCCCTACACAAATCCCCCTTCCAGGTCTCCTTCCAACTTCTCAGAATCACATTGCCCACAGAGGGGCCTGATTCGGTATCTCCCATCAGAAAGGTTTAGGAAACAGTCTACTATGGTGCTGCTAAAGTTCACAGGTATCAGAATCACGCGAAGCTTGTTAAAACAAATGCCTGGGCCCCGCCCCCAGAGGTCTGCCATGGAGGCTGGGAATTTCCATGTCTAGTAAATTCCTGGTCCCTAGCCTGTAGTTGAAGTACTACTGCTCCACGAGATGAACTTATGAAGAGTCAGCTGCTTCCTGGTATTTCGGCTCTGCCTTTGGTATTGAGAGTAAGGACAAAACGTGGATGCATTCATCAGTTATTTTCCCCAATGAAATTGTTCTTTGTGCCCAAACACCGAACAGAACTCTCTGTGGAGAATGATGGTTGGGAAATCCAGGCATTTTGCTGCAGAGCTGAGAAGTCCCACTTCAATTGTGTGAGGGTGGCCACATAGACATGCCCTAGAGTGTCTGTGTCAGTATTTTTAGCAAGCTTCCCAAGTGATTCTCAGATCCAGGCAAGTTTGGGAAGTGCTAGTCTACATTAAAATGTTTTAAATACGAAGCCAGCTGTTTTCTGACTTTTTCTATTTTTTTCTTTGATTTTTTTTTTGGGACATTCACATTTATCGATTGTTGAGGTAACATTTGGCGTGTGTTTCCACCCTCAGAGTGATGTTGCAAACCCACAGCGTCCCAGTGTTTCCTCAAGCTGATGACAGAAAAGACACACTCCGTCTGTGTCTGTGCTGACTTAGAATTACCACCTTCTTCCTGGTCCTTCATGCTTTACTTCATGTCTTGTGAGGGAGTCAGAGGTCTGCCTACAGTGAGACTCAACTGCCTTGGATTGAGTTAATGTCATATCTCACACTTCTCTTATTTAGATCGGTGGGTCACGAGTCAGTCCATATCAGAATCACCAAGATTCTGTACCGCTGAAATGTGGAGTCAGGTCCTGACACCAGACTCTGTTGCAGTTGTCTAGAGTGGGGCCCGGTATCCGCAGGCTTAACTGGCATCCTGCCCCACCGCATAGTTCTTCTGCAGGCAGTTTTAGGGCCATACTCTGAGAAACTCTGGGTCAGTCTTGGAACCCTTAGATTTGTGAGTGCCATGGAAGAGGTTCATTAGTAGACATGGGTTGGTGGCTAAGAAGGGAAGAGAAGGAACAAGCCTCCTCTCCCCTTGTAGTGCAGCACTTCCATGAAGAGTCAGTTGAAAGTATTGCTGAATGCACAGGTTAATTCTTGACATTAGCAGTAACCACCTTTTCTCTTGCCTTGATTTTTTTTTTTTTTAGGAACATGAAAGGATCTGAATTTATTAAGTGGGAAATAGAGATGGGAGGAGGAAAATGGCTCAGGAGTCTAAGGAAACCTGCATTGACTGCCTTAACATATGCAATCACCAAGATTTTGATGCCATCTGGTTATTAAATATGGTCTTTTATGTTCTATTTTCCCTTTTTTTGTCCCCCCACAAATTAGTTTCATGGGACCTAGATTGCCCTCTGCTGGCCAAAAAAAAAAAAAAAAAAATCTATGTTTTAACCAGTTAAAAATCTGACAAAGTTCCCTGGTTGTTTTTGATCATCATGCATAAAAAGAGCTTAAGGTCTTCCTCTTTCCAATGGCATGATGCTTACACACCTGATCTTTTAATGAGTGAGTCATTTTTGGCCCCTGTGGGTATCACAGTACTACCCAGTGAAATAATAATGTGTGGTCTTAAGGAAGACAACGGAGGGCCCACTCTTCTAACAAAAAACATTGGTTGGGGAGCCCACATCACAGTTATCCAGTCATAGTTTATGGTTGATTGACCTGTAGCTGTCATTTTTTTTTCAGGGTACTCAAAAGCAGTTACCAAAACCAGTGAATGTCACAGTCCTCGTAATTACTGCTCCCCTATGCTGCTCAAGTGCCACCCTTCCCCTTCCACCAGCACCTAATCCAATCCCCAGCAGGCAAGAACTCATTGTGGTGCCTTGTCCCTCAATGATCACCATCAATGGAGCCCTTGCCTTCCGACTCATGGGTGATCAGCTCCAAAATCCCATTCTGAGATTTTGCTTCCAAGGCCATTTCTGGTACTAACTTTCTTAGCCTGGCACCAACAACAGGCAGAGCCTGAGACAATGGCTTGTATGTAGGTAGGTTTTGTTTTTGTTTTTTTGTGGGTTTTTTTGTTTGTTTTTTGTTTTTAGGTGTTTTGTTTTTTGGGTTTTTTTTGGGGGGGGGGTTGTTTTTGTTTTTTTGAGGACCGTGATTCCAACATGTAGGAAATTAGGACAGGAAAGCAGAAAAAGCCAACATAAAGGTACATTACTGAGATGTCTTCCTGCTTGGCAACTAGTGCTTGAGCCTACTGAAATCTACCAAGGCGAAATACTCATTTGGGGAATAAAAGGGGAAGAAGTTTATCTGTTGGCTCCTATCCCCCACATCTCTGGGTTTTGCATGGTGGAATACAAAAGTGGGTTCCCAGGAAGTGAGAGGCAGTCTTAACCCTTAACCCCAAGGCAAACCTCCATCTACTCGATTGGTGCAAAGACAGTCAAAGCTTGCATGGATGTGGATGCTGTGCTTTGACTGGAGTAAGAAGTAGGGCCAGGAGGATTTTGAAGTGGCCACCCCCCCCCCCCCCCCCCCCCCCGTAGCTTCTGCTCCATCCTTTTCTGACCTTCTCTCCCTAGATCTTGCAATTCTTAAGGTATTCACAGGATGTGAAGTGATTAAGCCCCTTACCTAAAGGAAGTGTATTTCTGCTGACATCTTGTGAGCCCCTGGGGCAGCTCCTTCAGCATCCCCCACCCCTGCCAGCTTCTTCCCTAAGTGGCTTCTGCACCTGATTTGGACAGCCTTTAGATGTTTTTTTTTTTGTTTGTTTGTTTGTTTTGTTTTTTTTTTTTGAGGCTAAGGGTTATGTATCTCCCTAGTTTTTTTTCAAAATGGAAATACCCATACTGGTGTTGTTTCCATTAGTCTTGTTTTGCATGACATCTTGGAGGAGACCTGGAACGTCTCACCCTATTACATTTATACTGGAATTCCTATGTTGATTCTTTTAATCACAAGGAAATGGAAATATGGGGTCTTATACTGAGAGACTATTCTGAAAGTTACACTCGCTCCAGGGTTACTTCCATGCCAGGGCAACTCTTCAGATTCTAATTGTGTTGATTTTAGCTCCTGCTGAGGGCGGTGTGTCTCAGTTGTCCTGTCCCAGAGTTGAGGTGGCTCTCTAGGGTAGAATGAGGACACGGAGGAGTTCTCTCTGCAGACACAGCCAAGTCTCTGGGGTGGCCACCAGGTGAGTATTCCCTGGGGTGAGGGAGGACATGTTCACATTTTATTATTTTCCCTCAGGGCAGAAGTATAAGCCCATGGTGGTATCTAATTACAACTCTTACCTCATTTGTGGCAGATATCTCCCAATGCTTTTATAAAAACATAAAAATCAAACAAGCAGGATTTCTAACTAAAGGGATATTTTTAACTTTTTTTTTTTTTTTTTTTTTTTTTTTTTTGCGTTACTGCATATGAGTGGCCTGTTTCTAGGAAAGGACTGATATACTTCAAGCATCTTGTTTAAAAACCCATAGCAATAGTCTGGGGACCTCTTCTGCTTTGCTGGAAGAGGGGTTTTCCAAGAATCCAGAGTGGGCATTCTTGTCTGCACCTCAAGGATTGTGGCTCAATGTGCTCTTCTACTCTTTCTGCTTTGGACAACTACCTTAAGTAAGATGTCCTCCTTTGGCAAGCCTATGGAACCCCACTTCCAGTAGCAGTTTTGTCTTCCCAGTCCCATTGAGCTACCCAGAACCAAAAATGTTGTGTGACTTCAGGGTATATTTAGGGCTCATGTGGCTGATAGTAGTAAGGCTTCAGTTTATATAAATGCACTGAGGACAATGCAGTGTGGGATCTCAAGAACACTAGAATGGGAGGGACGGACATGAGGGTCATTAATATATCAGTAAGAGCGCTTCTGGAACTCAGGTCCTGGGAAAGCTATGGGATTTTGAGATTAAAGGGGAACAGAAATTTTGTAGAGTATATTAGGGTTCTCCAGAGAAAGAACCCAATTGTCTGTCTGTCTGTTAAGCTCTCTATCTACACATATATGTAAAGGAGATTTTTTTTTAATGAAGAATTAGCTCATGTGATTATGAAGGCTGAGAAGTCCCACAAGCTGCTGTCTGCAAGCTGGAGGCCTAGGAAAGTCAGTGATGTACTTCCAGTCCAAGTCTGAAGGCCTGAGAACCAGGAAAGCTGATGCTATAAATCCGAGTCCAAGGGAAAAAGACTGAAGTCCCAGCTTGAGCGGATAGGCAGGAAGGAAATGAACCCTACTTCCTCTGCTTTCAGGCTCTCCATGGATTAGATGATGCCCACCCACACCGGGGAGGGCAAGCTACTGTAAAGAATCCACAGATTCAAATGCCAACCTCATCCAGAAACACCCTCACAGACATACCTAGAAATAATGCCAGGTGGCCCAGCCAAGTTGACACATAAAATTGACATCACAGAGGGTATGTTTGACAATATGGGCATGTTCACATAGTTTTGTGGAATGTCTCCTAATTATCTCAAGAAAGTCCTCAGGGGCTTCATCAAAATGCAGGCAGTTATCCTCCAAGAGGGCTGAAGCTGGAGTGTGGTGAGAGGCCTATGGGACTGCTGAACTGGTAGGACATGGTAAATGAACAGAGAAATCAAACTGTGCCCTGAAATATAAGCCTAGAATCAAAGTCATTGGCCAGATGCTTCAGATTTCAGGCACTGATTGGTATGAGCAAGTTGTTTCTCACATGGGCAGCCCTATGTAATAGGCCTCAGGAGGATTGGCAGCTAGGATTTATTTATTTAACAATGATGAAACAATCACCCAAGCAATGCGGGATGTCAGCTAGTGGGAAACCGTCACTTAGGCTGAAAAGGCCATATCATCCGATCTGTATGGGTTTTGTGTAGGTGAACTGTACAGAAAACTAAATTTTAATCTCGTGTTTAATGTGAGTTCGGCTCTTTGTTGATTGTAAGCTCAGATTCGCCATATTCTGATGGCCTGATGCAATTATTTCCACCATGGGAACATTCCTACCAGAAGGTCTGAAATGCACCTTTGTACTGACCAGGTTCTCTCTTCCCTGGACACTGCTAGAGACTATTCAAGTAGTACAAAGAGTAAGACTTCCCTTTAATAAAATATTTATACCACCACCTCCCCTTTTCTCTTAAAAATGTGGCATTTTATGTGCTTTCTAATGCAGGCCAACTAGAGGGTTCTGGAATCTTTAGCAGGGGAACTCTAGGCCTTGCACTCAGCATTTATTTATGTGCATGAAGACTTTGGCCCTTGTCCATGCATCTGAAGAGAGTCATTGGCTTTGCTTTCCAAAAATGACCTCATTCTTCGGACCTAATGAGGGACAGTGGACACTCCAGAAGGAACATCTAATTCACATAGCTAATTGGCTTCTGGGTAAAAATGTCAAATCACAGTTGCATGTTTGGGGCTATCACCAACATCAGAGTAAGGATGGGGAGTGACTAAATCCAACTGATGGTCAGACCCTGAGATAGTGTGATACTGTATTTTCCAACTAATATAGAGCAATGCAATTCTTTAGTGGGGCTATGTCATATTTTAAAGTCTCTCTTAATACAGTCACAAGAAAGCATATCCCTATGAAATTTTTATTGAGGAGGTTGGCTACAATGCTTTTAATTCTGAGGGAGCACAGAACTTTTTCTTACCTTCACCTCACATCAATTTATGGAGGAGAGGGGGCTTTTGGGGTCAAAAAAGGACACAATTGGACAAACATAAATAAGAGTAGAATTTCAAGTGGGAAGATAAATGAATTATAAATAGCATCAATTAAATGCATATTATGTGCCAGGAATAGTGCTAAACATTATATGCAGATGGTTTCTCACAGTTCCTCATGACAACCCAATAAGGTAAGAACTGTTATCTATCTTTTTCTTTCTTTCTTTCTTTCTTTCTTTCTTTCTTTCTTTCTTTCTTTCTTTCTTTCTTTCTTTCTTTCTTTCTTTCTTTCTTTCGAGGCTCCATGCCCCAGTGCGGGGCTTCAAATCATGAGCCAGAAATCAAGAGTCGCATGATCTACTGACTGAGCCAGCCAGGCGCCCCTCAAGAACTGTTACTGATCACTGTCTTAGTTCAAGTTGCTATACCAAAAATACCCCATTTATTTCTCACAGTTATAGAGGCTGAGAAGTCTAAGATCAAGGCACCAGCAGATTTGATGTCTGGTGGGAGCCTGCTTCCTGGTTCACAGACAACCAACTTGTCACTGTGTCATCACTTGGCAGGAGGGGCAAGAGAGCTCTGTGGGATCTCTTTTATAAGGGCACTAATCCCATACATGAGGGCTCTACCCTCATGATATGTTACCTCCCAAAGCCCCCACCTCCTAATACCATCACATTGAAAGTTAGGATTTCAACATACAAATTCGGTGGTGACACAATAATGTCTGTTTTACAGCTGAGGAAACTGAGGACCAGGGAGAATAAGTTAATTGAGTGCATGTTGTGTTGCCAGAAACGGTGCTAAGCATTTTACTTGGATAATTTCACATACTCCCTTACAATGATCTAATGAGGTAAGACCTAGTGGTAATCCCCATTTTATGTATGAGGAAACTGAGGCTCAGGGATTGAATAATTTCCCTAAGATCACACAACATTGAATAGCAGAGTTAGACTTTGAACCACAGAGTTCAGCTCTTTTAAAGGGCCTTTTTGTTTGTGTGTTCTTGTGACTGTTTAGCATCTTGGAATTTATCTCCCATGTAACAGTACATGAGCTGTGTTTGGGAGGAGAAGACATCATCTTTAAGAAGCCATATAAAATAAGGGTGGGCCTCAGGAAAAAAGCAGGAATGGCACCTGTCTTGCCTCTGCCTCTAGTCCAGGCAGAATCCTCAACATCCTCTATGGCTGGAAACTCTATGTAGGGATGCCGAGAGGGTCATGTAGAGAACCCCTGTTCTAGATTCAGGCCTCACTGACAATTTACATGCCACAAACCCTTTCAAAACTTATAACCCAGAAAACCTTCTTCTTGCTTCTGGCAGGATACTATTATTGGTAATAATAATTTGTAGCTGAGTAGGTTGTTAAAAGAAGTCTCCTCCTCCTCTTCCTCCTCCTCCTCTTTCTCCTTCTTCTTCCTCTTTCTCCTCCTCATCCTCCTCCTTCTTTTTCTTCTTTTTGTGCTTAGTATTAAGGCAACTGCAAACCAGGGGAGCCCAAACTGAGAATTGGCGAGGCATAAAGGAAAGGCCACCAGATAGGGGTCGGGTTGACTGTACCTGCATGTCACTTCTTTTTTCTTAGATCTTCATTTCCTCATCTAAAATGATGTGTTAGTCTAGACCACAGTCCCAATCAGAATCTCTGAGGTGTGATCCTGAAATCATCTGCAGACACTCCATGGGTAAGAGGCAATCCTGAGAATGGCTTACTGAGAGGAGTAATGTCAGTGCCCTTCAAGTTTTCCTTTGATGTTTCCAAACCACAACTTCTATCCTTTGGTAACCAATCCTTTCACTCTGAGACTCATGCTGTCTGGATCTACCCATCTTTATTGTTCCTTCCTGCCACTCACCACCCACCTCATTCACTGATAACTTTGAGAGGTGGCTCAGAGACTTACTTCCTTGCCACTGTCTTATTGTCATCCTGGTTACCTCCACTGTCAGGATGAATAATCAGTTCTATTTCCTAGGCTCCCGGTTCCCTGGTATTATCACCTCCAATGATCTTCTACTCTATGACCACCACCCAGAACTGTGTTGTCTCAGAGATCTTAAACTGCAATAGCCTGTCTCTGTCTATATTCCATGGTCCCTCACTCTAACCAGCCTCTAGCCAGTACCCTGGTCTCCTTTGTCTTCCTGCCATCTCCCTGGCAGCTTCCCATCCTGCCCTATCCCATGATGCATCCAACTGTGTGTTTTCTTCTTTCCTGCCCTAAGGTTGCCAACCATGCTGGAGAAAATCGCATGATAATGCGGATGTGTGCCATAGTAACGTGTGTTTCCTAACTCCAGCCAAGGACTTAACATTGCCCAGCAATACTTCTGTGTTCCTTCTCCCCTTCCATACACCAGCTGTTTTGGACTTGTACCATAATCCTCAGCATACCTGTCCCTCCACTATGCCATCTCTATCCCTTTCAATAGACAGTCTCTCCTGTAAGCTGGAAAAGTCTTAAATTCCTGCTCTCCCCCTACGGCCAACTGCCAACTTAGCAATATCCTGTGAAGAGATTTTCTCCTCTTGTGAAGGATTCATTTCTGCACTTGAATTTTGGATTCTACCTCCTGTGACAGAATAATTTACTGTAATATTAATTTGTGCTTGTTCTGTGCTCCTCACCTATCCCCACCTGCATCATCCTTTACCTCAGAGGTGGTTTGTGGCAAGGTGAAAAACAGAGGTTGCAGGAAGTCCTGTTCTCTGCAGATACCCAGAGAAGGTAGAGAAGGGATAGCCTATAAATACGAGAAAAGAAAAGAGAATCATTTCTAAAAGAGCCTGGAGATGGAGAGGAGAGGGAAATCCCCACCAGAAATGGGGACTCAGTGGCAGTGTGTGGGGAATGCTGGTTTGTCTTTGTGATAAATCTAAGGATGTTGACCCCCAGCCTATGGGCTCAGAGTTGTCTTCAAAGCAGATTGGGCCCCGTAGGGCTGAAGAGTGAGCATCTCTGTGCTCTCTGCTAACCACTGTCATTAACCAGAGAGGCCATCCAGATATTTTGATGCTGTGCTAGGATCCTTATATGATTTTTGGGAGGTGGGGGAGCACCAATATTGGTTGGGATTACATTTTTCACCAAAGAGTTAATTTGCTTTAGAAGGAACTATGATCTAAATTGGTTTGCAAAATTTCTGCCCCTCAACTCCCCTCCCCCTCCCAAACCTCAAGGACCTCACCCCTTCAATTATCATTGCATTCCCGTCTCATAACTCTGCTGCATCTCCTCTGCTGGTTCCTCCCCCCTCAATATGGACGCACATTCACACCTCCCTCATATTGAAAAGCTTCCCTTCCTTGGCCACACGCCTTCCCTAACCATCCTTCTATCTCTCTCCTTCTTTACACGGCATCTTCTTGAAATAAAAGTCTCTTTGGATCACATCCATTTCATCCCTTCCACTCTGCTGACTCTGGCTTCTTCACTCAGCATTCCACGAAACCACTCTGGTTAAGGTTACCAAAGGTGTCCTTTTCTGACCTATTTTACTTATGTCCTCTGCAATAGGAAGTTGCCTTCTGGAATCTTTCAGTTTCTTTGCCATTTGGTGACATTCATTCTCTTTGCTTTCTCCCTTTGCTGTTTCTTGGAATCAATGTGGTTTTTCTTCCTATATGTCCTGGAATGTTGGTAATCACAAGGCCCTGCCCTGACCCTCTTCTCTTGTCTCCCTTGCTCTATATATGTTCAGAAAAGAGTGACCAGCTCTATTTCCATGGCTTCAATTACGATGTCCATGTAAATATGTTGAAAATCTTTATCTTAAATCCACATTTTCTGAGCTCCACATATAAAATTCAGCGGCTTCCTGGACTCTACTTGCTTCCTCAAACCGGAAGAGTTCATCACTTCCATCCCATCTTTGATGTGCTCCTTCTCCCAAATTCTACATATCAAAGAGTGACCTGTGCACCCACTTTATTATCCAAGCCCCAAAGTTGGGATTCACTCTTGACTTCTCCCCTCATCTCATCTTCTAGCTCTCCACATGAATGACCATATCTTATCCATTTTACTTTCTAAATATTTTTTTTTAATTTTTTTTAACATTTATTATTGAGAGAGAGAGAGAGCATGAGCAGAGGAGGGCCAAGAGACATAGAATCCAATGCAGGCTCCAGGCCCCGAGCTGTCAGCACAGAGCCTGACGTGGGGCTTGAACCCACAAACCGCGAGATCATGACTGGAGCCAAAGTTGGATGCTTAACCGACGGAGCCACCCAGGCACCCCTACTTTCTAAATATTTTTTAAAAACCTCCCTTAAGCCTAAATGTCCATCAACTGATGAATGGATAAAGAAATTGTGGTTTATATACACAATGGAATACTACGTGGCAATGAGAAAGAATGAAATATGGCCTTTTGTAGCAACGTGGATGGAACTGGAGAGTGTGATGCTAAGTGAAATAAGCCATACAGAGAAAGACAGATACCATATGGTTTCACTCTTATGTGGATCCTGAGAAACTTAACAGAAACCCATGGGGGAGGGGAAGGGAAAAAAAAAAAAAAAAAGAGGTTAGAGTGGGAGAGAGCCAAAGCATAAGAGACTGTTAAAAACTGAGAACAAACTGAGGGTTGATGGGGGGTGGGAGGGAGGGGAGGGTGGGTGATGGGTATTGAGGAGGGCACCTTTTGGGATGAGCACTGGGTGTTGTATGGAAACCAATTTGACAATAAATTTCATATATTAAAAAAAATAAAAATTAAATAAATAAATAAATAAATAAATAAATAAATAAATAAATAAATAAATAAAAACCTCCCTTATATTCCATTCTTAGCAGTTCCAGTGGTCAGGCCCTAATCTTCGCCTTCCTCTCCCATTCATACTTGAATTTTACAAGTATCCCAGTTGGCCTTCTGGCCCTTCATCTTGCTCTCTTCTATTAATTATTTGCTTGTTATTAGCTTGATCTTTCTGAAATGCAAATTTCATTGTGTTATAGCCTTTGAAACACCTTCCGCTATTGCTCAAATCACAGAATAAGGATTATATCAATGAGCATGCTTTGGCTATAAATAACAGAGTATGTAACCAAAAGTGGCTTAAGTCATAAGGATTTTTTTTTTTCTCTCATAATAAGAAGTCCAGAGATGTGTGGTCCAAAGGGTGGCTTGCAGCCCTGTAATGTCATCCTCACTGTGCTGGTGATGTTGCCATTCATAACCACCAGATAGTTGCTATAGTTCCAATTGTCACACCTCTACAAGACAGCTTCAACAAGCAGATTGAGAGCACCGTGCTCTCTTCCTGGGAGTTTCCTCTTTTATCATGAAAGAAATGATGTCTCTGGTCACATGATCCCTTTCATCTCATTGACTAGGATTGGGTCACATGGCCATGTCTAGCCATTAGAGAAGTTAGAAATGTCTGTATCTGGTACTTTTTGCCACCACATGAATGCAGACCAGCAGAGGGAAACAGATGAGGCTTGCTGGTGAATAGGCAACCAATAGACAACCAATAATTTTCACTGCTATCAATTCCTGTAGTCCTTAAATGTCTTCTCTCTCCCTTTTATGCTTTTGCATCTGTGGATTGTCATTTAGAGTATAATTCTGCATGTACACACTATACCCTTCACCTGGCTAACTCTATCCCTTTACAAACCTTGGCTCAGGCATCACCCTCACACCACTGCATGATGGACTATGTACACATCTTGTGTTCTAGATTATATCATTTACACTACCCTGTTGTAATCCCAACTTTCAGTTCCTCATAGTATTCTTCAAGCCCCTGAAAACAGGGACTTAATAAGACTTACTCTCTATTATGGTCACAGCCCATTTTCTTTGAAGAGACTGAAATATTTTTTAATAGTCTCATTTATAAATTTAAATATAAAGCTGCTTCCTCTTTGTAATATCCCCCCTTGGTTTTGTTAATTGTCAGTAGCCAGTAGAGGGCACTCTGGCCTTTGACTAAAGTTCCCTTTTGAGATTGGTTGATTCCTTTAGAACTAAGCTTGCTTTTATTTTTATTTTCCCTCAAGGAGGTACTGGTTTTGACTTTCTGGATCAAAAGACTGAACTCATGCGTTAGTTATCTGAACTGATATTTTGTTTTCATAGCGCACCATAGAACATATCTAGGTCATTCAGAGCTACGACATACCTTCACTTAATCTTCTGAACTTTATTGCTAAAATGATGCACTCTAAACTCCCCTCCTTAGGCAGAGTTGACACAGCTGTTGAGTTCTTGACAGTAGCTGAAGAGGTCTGAAGAACATAATCTGGTGTCATGAAAATGTACTAACCATTTACCAGCTCCAAAGCCTGCTCTATCCCCTCACTTTGTGGGAAATCACTTAGTCCAGGTTGGCCTATAGGGATTTTGATATGTTGTAAGAGTAAAGGTAAATGTTATTTCAGCACTGGGGAAGGGGTGGGATGAGTCTGGGTTAGGAAGTGAGGGTAGTGTTTCATTCATTCAGTCATCCAGTCTTTCATACATTTAATAAATATTTGATAAACTACCATGTGCCTGGCATTATTCTGGTTACAGGAACACAGCAGTAAATAAAACAGATTAAATCCTTGACCTCATAGAATTTACAGTCCAGGGAAAGAGATAAACAAATAAACAAATGCATAACAAAATATCAGGGGAAAAAAAAACCCTCATGGAAAAAAATAAATAAAGCATGCTAAAGGGTTAGAGGGGGAGGGTGCTGTTCCAGGTACATGCCATGGAGGGATGAACATTCTAGATAGAGGGTTCAACAAGTACAGAGACCCCAGTGCTGGAGAGTGCCTGGTGTGTACAAGGGATTGAAAAAGGGGCCAAAGGGGCTGGAGCAGGGTTGTGAAGGGTAGGTGTGGGAGATAGATAGGCAAAGCAGCAGGGGAGGGACCAGGAGGGCCTGGGAGGGCCTGGGAAGGAATGAGAGTTTCTTCTCAGTGTGATGAGAAGCCATGGGAGCAGAGAGACCAGCCATGTGGTTACTGCAGAGTCTAGGACAGAGGGTCTGGTGGCCAGGCCATGGTGGCAACAACAGAGGTGGCACACAGTGGTCAAATTAGGAAGTATTTGAAAGATTTTAAAGATGACATTTCTGGGATCTATGATGGATTGACAATATGAAGGGTGTATAAGAGAGAGTTTGGCCAAATCCAGCATCTCATTTTTCTCTTTCTTTTCTGATGATGCAGTTTAAATCAAGACCAAACCAGTCTTCTGCCTTCAACTCTTATACTCTTAACACCAAGCCGAGCACCCAACAACTGTTGTTTATGCTGCTGGTAACAGTGAGGAGCTCTGATTTCAGGTAACAGGACCACAGCATGGGGGCTTCCCTCATTATTTTATGATTGACAGCAGTCTGTTTGCCAGGTTTGGATAATCTGTAAGATATAACACCAGAAGTCTTACCCTTAGTGGCCTCTATTCCACGCCCTCTTCCCCCATTCTCTTTCTACTCTTTTACCTGGAATGCGGCATTTCATTTTGTTAGCCGAGGCTAGCACTTTTTAAATGTTCATTTCTATAACCCAAGAAAGAATATATTCTGTTAGCTCCGAAAAAGTGCAATGGAATCTCAGTGTGGCATTTGTCATGATCTCAAGATGGGCTGGCAGAAAGCCTTGGTCAGAGCTGAATATAATACTTTCAGGTCCTGTGCCTGTAATTCAGGGAGCTGCCAGCAAGTGGTGCCTGCAAGGTCTAACAGGGTAGACCTCCCCAGGTACCCATAACACAGTAGTAGGAATAAAGGGCAAAATCCAGTCTTTTTTAAACATTTTCCAAAGAACTTGCAGCTTGTAGAAATGAACCTCATTAAAAACTACACTCAATAGCTTGGAAAGAATAATAGCATAGTAATTCACAATGAAAATGCCTGTCTTTTAGATGCTTCCTGATCTCTCCCCTTCTCTGCCCTTCACTGCCTGTTTTAGGCCCCTCCTGCACAGACCTCCCCCATCCCACTACAGGAGCCTCCTAACTGCATCCCTGCCCCTCACCAATCATATCCTTTTTTTATTTTATTTTTTTACCCCACAGTGATCTTTCTAAATTACAACTTTGATCACAGCACTTTCCCCCTAAAATATTGCCCCCCCCACCCCCCCATTGTCTACAGACTAAGCCCTGAGCCTTAAGTCCTTCCTGATCTGGGCCAATTTACCTCTACCTTTGCACCTTCTCCCAACCCATAATTGTGGCCCTATCTTCTACTGACACTGGCTACACTTGGAGTTCTTAAATAAGATCGAGATGTGAATTCAAGCCTTTCTCTATGCTGTTCCTTCTGCCCTTAATGCTCTTTCCTTTTCCCCTGAAGACTCCATACTGATCTTCCAATGCTTGGCTCCAAGCACCTCCTCTGGAAGAACCTTACATTGTCCCTTCTGACAGACGGTTTCAGTGCTGCCTCATATTTAAAACCTCATGTGACTCTACTGCAGCACAGAGCTAATAACCAAGCCATTGTTTGTTAGGGGCTTTCTATGTGTGAGTGACTCCATGAAGCTCTTTCTCTTGACAATAATGTGAATATATGTCTCCCATGAGATGGCTTGAGGGTCAATTTTTGTTTGTATCCTGTAACCTTTTAGGCTTTAGTAATATACCAGAGGCAGAGCAGATGCTTGTGAGTTGTCCATTGATAAAAAGACCCAAATTTGGTTTTGACCTTGCTGGTTCTCAGCACCTCCTGATGACTGTAAGAATTCCTGTAAGATTTTGTTATAGTTACTACTAGAATTGTGAAAAGCCTGAAAGATGCCCCTTTGCACTGGGATGAGGTTCAGGGAACACTTCATTCCCCACGGGCTTTGCCACAATTTACCACAGAAGAAAAACAGACTCACCCCTCTCTCCTATTAAGAGCATTTCCAACTTGCTGACATTGATTGTAGATTTAACATGTGTTGGATAATCAGATGAAATGTAATTGAGTTATCCAGTATGTTGTGAGGGTCTATTTGCATGTGTAGTAAATAAATAACTCAGTTATTATTTTCCCTTCCCCTTTTCCCTTGTGCAATTTTAAATGTTCTAAGGCATTCTGGTATAAAAATAGAGAATACGTAAAAAAGTTTCCTTCACTCTGAAAAGTTGCAACGGATACTAAGAGTTTCTAGGCAGTTTGTTGGAATGAAGAATGCCACAAATATAGGGAATTATGTGGATTCAGTTTTCTTCTCAAGCTGCTTTGGACCCAGAAGGATGGGACATCTGCAAACACCTACTTGTTGTAACTGTAAGGGAAAGAAGCTAAGCTAAATTCCTACCATGGGAACTCTAGGATGTGAAGGAATATTTTTTTCTGTGATGAGAAAGAGAAGATAAAAAAAAAAAAAGAGATTATTTGCATGATTGATTGATAGATACGTAGTCAGGTCCTTTGATAGCTGGATTAAGACTTTTAAACAATGTAGGAAGACCAGAATTAATGCGTGTGTAAGGGTAGAAAAAAATTGCCCTTCTTTCCTTCTAGATTCTATGGTTGGTCTTATAATTAAGTTGATATAAGACCGTTTATCAGGAGAAAAACAAATTTCATAGTCTAGGAGCCCCATAAAAATAGGACAATGGTAGGAGTCTGGGAATACAACAGGGAGGAAGGCCTTTTGAGAGGAGATATTTGGAAAACAAAGGTTGCCCTGTTATGCAAGATCATCTCTGGCAGTAGCTCTCTTCCTGGTGCAGGACCTTTTTCCAATGTAAATTTAGGAGTTGAGTGGAAAGTAAAGAACTTTTCCTGAATCTGCTAGGTTTTCATGGCTTTTAGCTCAAAATAATCCTCATGCCAAAATGACATATTTTGGGGTGACAAATTTTGCTCCTTTCACCTGCATCTGGGATAAGTGCCTTGAATATGTAGATACCCAGCTGAGAACCAAAGCAATATAGTCTAACACAGGGTCAGAGGGGAAAAGTAATGTTTAGTGTAAAACTAGGTTCAAATACCTTCCAAATAGACCCCAGGAATCTTGGACCAAAACTTCTTAAGACAGGAGACTAAAAATACTAGCAGGGCATGTTCCTGTCCTGAAGCCGAACAAGGAGCCACAAATATTGGTGTGAAATGAAACTTTTCCCATCAGTTCCAGAAAATGAAAATAGAATCAGTAGCAGTTGCCAAAGGAAGCCTTCTATTGGGCAAGGAAAGAGTACCACCATTGGTGGTTGGAGCACCTCAATGGCCACTTTGGGGGACTTGAGATATGTGACCAACCTGGGAAAAGAAGAACTTCAAGAGACTTGGATTTCCACTCATTTCACTGGATGTCCAAGGGAAGATGCAGTTAGGTTCCTCATTTAGGTATTAAGGAAGCATAAGAAATGTAGAAAAACATAAAACACAAAAAATTATCCATAAGGTGTACTGCTCAGCCATTATGTCTAGACATGACGTGGTTCATATTGACTAATCTGGTGAGTATGTGCACCGGTAGAAGGGGTAGCTTAGCAGCTTTTCCCTACAGCTCTTGCTATGATGTATTATAATTTATTGTTTGCATGTCTGTATCTCTTGGCAGATTGTGAATTGGGAGAGAGAAGCAAACATTTATTTTGTACCTCTAGAACCTGAGAACCTAGACTGATGGTTCATTAACAAATCTTGGTGAATGAGTGAGTTTATGAATGAATCAATGAGCGAATGGGTGAAGACATGGTTTGGCTCTCTCTTTGCCCCTGAAGCCTGACTCCTCATGAAGCTTTTATTGCCAACTCCGGTCCTTGGGCTCTCGAAGGAAAGAAATTAACTGGGGCCAAATTGGAATTCCAGGCAAGACTTTTATTGAGGCTTATGCTCCAGGACAAGGGAGATAGCACAAAGAAAAGGGTCCTTCAGGCTCACTCCTCAAAGGCCAAGGAGAGTTTTTAAAGAGGCTAAGGAAAGAAAAGAGCTATTTCTAAGCATGTAGGGGCAAGGAGAGACACAGAAAGTTGTGTATGCAGGCACAGTGGACAGGGCATGCTTTGCCATGCATGGCATGTCTCATTAGCATGTTAAATCTCCACTCCTGGAAGTGATTTTTAGTATTGTAATGAGGGAAAAGGTCAACACTGGGGTCCACCTTGGCACAGACTGGTTTGGTAGGGTCTTCACCAGTCTTTGTAGTCAAGTCCTCCCTTTGGTAAGAGTTCTGCTTCTGTATTCCTACAAATATGCTACTCAAGGGACATAGGGTTTCTGCTATCATGGAATGCTGGGTTTCACAGTCAGGGTTAAGGGGACCTGAGTCCAGTCTCTGCTTTGTCTCATTTTCTAAAAAGTATTTCAGTAAAAGCTGAGGAAGTTTACCCCAGCACAGTCTTTTACGTTTTAAAGGTGCAGGATTGAGAACAATTGCTTATCTATGCAGAGGGAGCTGGAAAAGACTGATTCCTGATGGACAGGTCCCTTCAGTAGGCTGGAGACAAAGATTTTTTTTTTTGACTTATGCCTCCAGATGTTCTCTGAAGACAGCCCATCCTCCCATGATGGCTCTGACAGAAGACCAAAGTGCCACTCACCTCTAATTCAACACTTTTATACAATGGTTCATGTGATTTTCGGGCTCTGGGAATGGGAGGGCCAAAGGGAGCTATGGAGGAATGTGCGTATGGTGACTCTGCAACAACTTCCTGCGTGCAACCATGTGTATCTATATGAAGTTCAGTACAGATTAAGCAGGTTACCAGTTGTGAGCTTTGTTTTTGTTTTTGTTTTTTAGTGTTATTTATTTTTAGAGAGAGAGAGTGTGAGTGGGCGACGGGGCAGAGAGAGAGGCAGAGAGAGAGAGAATCCCAAACAGGTTCCTCATTGTCAGCACAGAACCCAATGTGGGGCTCAAACTCACGAACCCTGAGATAATGACCTGAGCCAAATTCAAGAGTAGGTCACATAACCACCTGAGCCACCCAGGTACCCCTTCAGTTGTATTTTTATTTTTATTTTGTTTTTGTTTGCTTTGCTTTGTTTTCTTATAAGCCTATTATCAATATCATTGTCGTCATTCTTGTCATCATCATCACCACCATCAAAACACCTAGGAGGGCAATTTAGGTTTCAAACAAGCAAACTACAAATACAGGCAAGTCTGTAAGCATATTCAAGAACAGAAAGTTGGTAGAGATAGTTTACACCCTTGAACCCAATCTCTGTGACGATTGACATCAAATGGAGAGCTTGGGAGAAGTATCTTTTCGTGATGAACATTTTTGTCTTTTGTGAGGAGCTAGGACACAACTTACCCCTATGGATGGGCTATAGAGAATCCCTGAATGGGACCTCTGTTAGCAAAAGATCCACTCTTGTTTCTGGGATAATTATAAATTGGTTGACAAGTTTTTGTGATTCCCAAATGATGAGAACATTTTAACATGTTGCAGTTATTTTAGCATGGGCTAGGGTAGAATTGTTTTCGCCCACAGCTGTTTTTCAGCACTTCACAATTACCCCACTATGCTAAATTGCTTGAAGAGTAATTAGATTTGAATGATTTAATTACGGTGGTTAAGATTTCTGTAAGGTTTGCAAGTCTGTAACATTTAACTTCCACAAGACCTTGTGACAGTTGCATCTTATGGAAGGAGATTAATAGGTAGTTAGGTGACCCAGGAAGTTCAGAGCCTACCTTTCCCCAGCCTCTTACCCCTGGAACTGGAGGGAGAAGAGGATGAGTAGAGGCAGAGGGCCTGCTGGGGCTAACCTGGGCTCTGACTTGGCCAGCTCGTGGACTCAGAGGAGCTCTCTTGCCTGAAGTGTGCTGGCCTAAGGCTCAGCTCCCCGGCAGAAGAAGGACCTCCTGGGCTCCATCTTCTCTTCAGTCTCTCACACTTATCCTTAAGGGGGAGGAAGGACAAGCCCAAGGAAAAGTGTCCCAAGAAACAGAAGGAGCCAAATGTTTATAAGCAAGAGATCCTTGTTCACCTGAAGAAAGAAGCCCGTTGAGTCAGACCACACAGCTGCCAGGGTGGTGCTAAGAGCAAGCAAAAAAAAAAAGGAAACAAAAACTACCACAAGAAAACAATCCCTCCCACCCCAAAACTATGCCTTCATATAAGACCTTTGCATAAATAGAGTGTTGTCCCTAGATTTTGTTTTTTGGTAAACAGAAATGATGCATGTCATTGAATCAATTCTGTCCAAAGTCTTTTGTATTAATGATAGGCCTGATGGTCTTTGGACTGTATCTGCTTTATAGCAATCAAATAATTATATGGTAACATCCAAATGTTGTTTCATAGTTATTGAAGCAGTGAACATGTGTTAAACATGTTTTTACTGTAGCTGCCCAAATGTGGCTAGTGTTTGGAAACACCTGGGGAGCTATCACTTGGGGTCCTTAGAATTCTGTATTTTCCAGAGTTACCAGGTCTTTGCTGTAACCATGCCATGTTGCCTCTGCAAATAGGTGTTTTATTTATCGTTATAATTTAAACACTTTTCTCTATGTTTTTCTTCTAAATTCCAACTATTCTTTAAAAAAAATTTTTTTTATGTTTGTTTATTTTTGAGAGAGTGAGAGCACAAACAGGGGAGGGGCAGAGAGAGAGGGAGACACAGAATCTGAAGCTGACTCCAGGCTCTGAGCTGTCAGCACAGAGCCCAATGCAGGGCTTGAACTCAAGATCTGTGAGATCATGACCTGAGCCAAAGTTGAACACTTAACCAACTGAGCTACCCAAGTACCCCAATACTAATTATTCTTTAGACCCAGTTCATGTCTCTTGTCTTTGATGAGATCTTTTCTGAATAGCTGATTAAGCCAAGTGCTCTATTACCTGAATACTTACAGAATTGATTTCCCACCTTCTATATTTTGAGGTCTATAAATCAGACCTGGGGACAATGAAGTGTATAACTCTTTGAGATCTCAAAGAGATTAATGGCCACATACACAAATGCTCAATGTGCATTTGCTACTTTAAAAAAAACGACAGAATTTCAAACCTAAATTGATTTAATGTTAAATACTTCAGCCTTGCGCTACTTAGAAGTTTGTCTATTACTGAAGAGAACATGAAATTATTGTGAAATTGGTGGTCTAAGTGGCAGTGGTGGGAATTCTTTTGCAAAAGAAGCAGTCTAAACCTAAGGCTTGGTAGTACTAAAAAGGATTGGAGGCTCTTTCTGTGCAGATCGCAAAGGTAAGCCAGTCTTTGGGGTAGCTAGGTGGATTAAGGGGCTGAATGACAAGGTCCACACTGAGATTCTTACATGAAGTATACAATACAGGCAATCCTCCCTTGCGTGGCTCCAAAATGCATAAATTTCAGTTTCCAAAATTTAGTTAAATAACACCAGTCCCACAAAAATATTTAAAAAAATTATCATGGTGTACTAAGTAGTTGCAAAATAATCTACAATTCACTCCAGGCAACAAATAACTATGTAAATGACATGCACATCATACATCATCGTGATCAATAATCAGTCATGTCATTTATTTCAAAATCTGCCAGGGTCTGGTCAATATACATCTGTTTTTTAGTTCATATAGGCAGCAAAGCAGGTAGTTGTGTTAACCTCCTTGCCTCCCAGTGATAAACCCACATGACATTTTACAAAAATGGATAATCAAGAGGAATTTGGCTGACAAAAATGGAAGTATAACAAAGAAATGAGAAGTGATAACCCTAGCAGTGAAATTTGAATCCAACACTAATGAAGCCATGGAAGAGTCCTTGACTGTGGGAATGTCCACACTGCTTTTTGAGAGATTCTAAAAAGGCAGCTGGAGGAACTTAGGGAAGGTGAAGCTATGGGTCTAAATTAAGGAAAGTATTTGCAACATAAAGGATGAATATACCCCAGAGGAAATGGATATATCTGGCAAAGAACTTCACATTAAAGGAACTCTCAGAAATATTTCATGACATCGGAAGAGCAAAGGACATAGTATTGGAAGTAGATTCTAACATAGAAAGGAGTATGAGAATTCATCAACATATAAACGATGCCTGCTCTGTATCACAGATTACTTGAGGAGGAGAAGGCAAACCTGTTCAAATTGCCCTTGAAACGTTTTTTTATGAATGAATAAAACATTTGAATTTTCAATGTTTCTGATGTTTTAAACTACACTGTACTAAATAAACATTAGTTTTATTATTTTTTTTCATTTTCCTATCTTATAGCCATCAATAAGAGTTTTTTTAATATTTTGGTAAACTAGTTAAAGTTCACTGAACAATTGTAATTTTGTCATTGATTACTAAGATTGCTTTGCATGGTTTCAGCTTATATGGTCATTTTTATAGTCCTGCACTGCCATGCTAAGTGAGAACTACCTGTTTAATTCATTTTTTTAATGTTTGTTTATTTTTGAGACAGAGAGAGAAAGCAAGCATGAGCAGGGGAGGGGCAGAGAGAGAGGGAGACACAGAATCTGAAGCAGGCGACAGGCTCTTAGCTGTCAGCACAGAGCCTGATGTGGGGCTCAAACTCACAAATGGTGGGATCATGACCTGAGCCGAAGTTGGACACTTAACTGACTGAGCCACCCATGAAACCCAAGAACTACCTGTTTAATTCAAAGTAGACTGCTATAAATTAAGAATGGTTATTGTCATATCTATAGTAAAAACTTAAAAATAAATAAAGGGTATCTTAAAAAGGTATAGCTATAAAGCTATTAGAAGAATTCATAGAGATTATTTTACATTAATTCAAAAGGAGGGAGGAAATGAAAAATAGTGAAACAAAAACATCTTTTTAGATAGCAACAAGATGACAAACTTAAAACGAACTGTATCGCCGATTGCATTAAGTGTGCCTATACTAAACACCTTAATTGAGAGATTGTCATAATAGATAAAAAATCAAGTTTCAACTATATACTCATTTCAAAAGACACAATTAAACATAAAGACACCAACTGATAAAGGTAAAAGCATAGGAAAAACATGTTCATATAAACAGAACTGTAACAAAGGTGGCATGGCTTTTTTTTTTTTTGAGAGAGAGAGAGTGAAGGAGTGCAAGTGGGGGAGGGGCAGAGAGAGAGAGGGAGGGAGAGAATCTCAAGTAGGCTCCATGTCCAGTTCAAAGCCCCAGGGCTTGATCTCATGACCCTGAGATCATGACCTGAGCCAAAATCAAGAGTTGGACACTCAACCAACTGAGCCACCCAGGGGCCCTGGTGATACAGCTTTTTGATATCAAACGAAGTAGGCATCAAGCAAAGAGATCATCAGAGATAATGAAGGACACTTCGTAATAAAAAGATTAATTCATCAATAAGACAAAACAATCATGGATGTGTACATATTCAATAATTTCATAATACATGAAATGACTGATGTAATAAAGGGAGAAATAGAAAAACCAGCAATCCTCATTAGTGATTTTAACATCCCTTTCTCACTAATTGATAGAATACTTAGTCAGATTCAGGACAGATAAAAAAGACTTGAACCACACACAGACCTAGCATTGCCTGAACACCACCTGCAACCCCTGAGAATACACAGTCTTTCCAGTGCACATAAGTAAGGACTTCCAGCAAAATAGACCATATGCTGGTACATTATATTTCAAAAGACTGAAATATTACATAGCATATTTTGTGACCACAGTTAGAGAAAAATTAACAATAACATAATGCTAAAAAATATATAAGACAATTTCTTTAAAAAATTTGCATTTTTATAAGCATATTTTGAGTCCAGTCATTTTATTTATCTCTTCATATATATTCTTTAAAACTGTCATAAATAGGGGGTGCCTGGGTGGCTCAGTCGGTCAAGAGTTCAACTCTTGATTTGGGCTCAGGTCATGATCTCAGAGTTGTGGGATCAAGCCCAGTGTTGGGCTCCCCGCTGGGTGTGGAGACTGTTTAAGATTTTCTCTCTTTCTCACTGCCCCTACTCTGCTCACACTCTCTCTCTCTCTCCAAAAAAACAAAAACAGAAACAAACAAACCAAAAAACTGTCATAAATAGGCTTCACCCCATTGCTTTATTTTGAACATTGTAAAATGGCAGCATTAAGCTCATAGGAGCTATGATATTTGAATTATTAGAAGAGCACCCAGCAGTAGGGTTTAGGTGACAGATGATGGAAAGGGTTAGCTATTAGAGGACCAGTTATGCAAAAAGCTTTGGTTTTGTTTATCCTAATGGCACATAAAAATTTTTTAAAATTTCCTCAATTTTTTAAGACACTCCCTGTCTTTTAATTGATTTTGCAGATAAATCATTAGCTACTGTTAGGCCTTCAGTCTACCGTTTATTTTTTATATTTTGTTCTTTCTGTTTTTAGTTTCTCTGTTTTCTTTTCCCTGCTTTTCTGTGGGTTACTTTAATAATTTTAGAAATCCACTTTTATTTATCATTTTAACATATTATCTGCAGTGTTATTAAGTGGATCACTTTATATAGTTTGTTTTTATTGATTGTAATATCAGGTATCATATTATCTGTATATCTATGAATCTATATGACACATAATCTACTGGTGTCAACACTTTACCCATTAGAATGACAAATGACTTTTAAGAAACTTACTTTACATCCCTTTGTGCTCTTCTATTTATAATATAATTGTCTTAAGTAAAAATTAAATTTAAACTTTCTCTATGTATACTGAGAGCCAAATCAGAGAATGTTAAAATTTTTGCTTCAACTGTCAAGCATAATTTAGAAAACTCAAGAGGGAAAGTAAGGTTTTCTTTACTTATATCTTTGCTCTTCCCAGTGTTCTTTCTTCCTTCTTGGTATCCTAAGATTCCTTCTTTTAGCATTTCTTTCTGTTTAGAGAAGGGAGGCATGATTTGTTGTAAACAGGAGGGGATTGAAGTCTGGGTCCCCTAGTCGACCTCCAGTGACATTTGGTGGGGGTAATTCCCTGTTATTCCTGGGTGAGGTGGGAGCTGAGGACCCCCAGTATGCCTCTACTTATAGCACCCAGATACCTATCATCAGTTTTGAGGTCCCCAGCCTGCCTGCCTTTTGTTCTATACCTTTCAGAGTCTTCTACATTATATGTTATGTCCAAGGTCCTTAGCCATACATAAATCAAGACTAAGGAAAAGTATGTCTACTCCATCTTTGCAGATTTGGAAATCTTAGACTATATTTTTAACGCAATGATAATGAAAACACATCAAAATTTGGGAGGTGCATCTAAAGTACTATTCAGTGAAAAATATATAATTCTAAAAACTTAGAAAACAAAAATAATCTACAATTGGTAATCTAAACCTCCACCTTAGAAAGCTAGAATAAAAAGGGAAAATTTAATCTTAATAAGTAGAAAAAGGAAATAATAAAGATAAGTGCACAACAAATGAGCTAGAGAACAGAGCAATAGAAAACTTCATTGAAACTGACAGCTCTTTCTTTGACAAGATCGGTGAAATTGATGAACCCCTAGCTAGACTGAGGAAGAAAAAGAAGACACAAATTTCCAGTACTATCAGTTCTGATGTAACACTTGTTTCAAAACGTGATTTTTTTCCAATGCAACTGATACCCTAGGGAACACTTGGAGAGTAATGCACTTTCACAGTTATTTGTGTGTGATTCTTCCCACAAGAAACACTAGGTAAATGCAGAAAATGGCACCCAGTTGAATGGGGCTACGAAGGAATACATAAAATGCACAAGTGTACACATCTCAAACATCTACCAGCTACCTCATTTCGCCATATGTGTGATAAGCCACACTATCCACATCTGGTGTTGGAACTTTAGATAACTTTCCCTCCATCACTTCATGATAACCCGCAAGCTACAACCCTTCTGATGCCCACTTCTACAAGCAAGCTTCAGGTCTTTTTTTCAATGTAAAGTGCCATATGCACTGTCGTATTTATGTATTTCTTAACCATTTCACATATAGAAAACTGCTACTGTTTTGAATAGATTGCTAACTTCTTTTTTGTTGTTATGCGTCACTGACAAAGTCCTTGAATGTGGTGCCCTTATCCCTATTTTCCCCATAAGTCCCAAGGATTTTAGAATGTAATTTTGTATAGCATAGTGGTTTTTGAGATATGTAGCATTATAGAAAAACTGATTTTACTGGGTGCTTTCCTGGGTGATGAAATTTAATGTTCCAGATAGCACAACCAGACATTATCTGCCTCCTGTTTGTTGCAATTATACAGCATCAGCTATGAAGGCTTCTTACTAGAATTCTTGAACCTAAAACTAGTCAAGCCTTTATTTATTTATTTTTTTAATGTTTATTTTATTTATTTTTGAGAGACAGAGAGAGACAGCGTGAGCAGGAGAGGGCAGAGAGAGAGAGAGGGAGACCCAGAATATGAAGCAGGCTCCAGGCTCTGAGCTGTCAGCACAGAGCCTGACACGGGGCTTGAACTCACGAGCCATGAGATCGTGACCTGAGCCGAAGTTGGCCGCTCAACCGACTGAGCCACCCAGGCGCCGCTAATCAGGCCTTTAGATCTAACTTCCAGTGTAAAGAAAAACAGAGGAGATAGAAAAAAAGTTAAATGATACTGTGAGGAAACAATTAGATAAATGCAAAATGTTTACACTCAGATGGTTGGCTTGGTCTAATTGAATTCTGTTTTGAAGAAATCAACTGTAAAATACATATTTGGTACCACTGGGGTAATTTCTTAGAGACAGGGTATTATATTTTCAAGTTATTGTTAATTTTAAGAGTAATGTTATTGCCATTAAATCACAAAATGTTCTTATTTGGGGGATATAAAAGCTTAAGTATTTAGAAGTGAAGTGTCCTGATGTCTGTAATTCCTTTAAAATACTTCAGGAATGTATATGTATGTTTGTATATACATATATAATACACATATACACACATGTATACACACATACACATACATATATATACATGGAATATACACATTTATATATACATATCTGTATATGGAATATACACATTTATGCTATACATATATGTATATGAAAATACATATGACAATAAAATAAAGCAAATATGGCAGAATGTTGTAGGTATTTATACTAATATTTTTAATTTTTACACATTTGACATTTTTCATGTTTTATAATTTTATAATTTTGCAGAATTGACATGTAAGAGGAGTTAAAGTATTTTTCACCTACTCTTTTTTACAGAAACTTAATGACTTTAGAGATCCCCCTTGGTGTCAAGGTTAATTTATCCTGCCTGCACCAAGTGGACATAATCCATTCTCTCATTGCTCTTGTGTCTTCTGTTATAAAAAGCACTCAGCTTAGGCCGCCTGTGCCCATCTTTGGGATTCCTTGCATTCCTTCAGGATATAAGATTCCTATTGTATTCCCTTGTCTGGCCCCACGAGAGAAATTCAGCATAACTTTCTCTCTCTTACTTGGATTTTTTTTCCTTTGAAAAAAGGAACAATCAGATCAGAGCAAAATCCAAAAAAGTAAATGGAATAGTGTTTAATAGTCACTGGGAGAAGAAGCAATGTTCCAGAAGCTTGGGATTTAGAGTAAAAGTTCTTTACGCTAGTAGCAAAGACTTTAGCCCTGATGGGCAGCTCAAGGGGGAAAGCAGAGCCTGGAGAATGATTCTAAAATGTGTGTGCCTGAGTTTCATGCACAACCAGGCACAGTTAGGCTCTCCCAACTCCTTGAAAACTAGGAGCTGTTGAATCTGAGCCAGGCCTGAAGGAAATAGATACCTGAGCGTACCAGACACAGGGAAACAGCTCATGTGCATACTGTTGCAGGGATTATAGAGAAATCTCCGAGAAGAAGGGCATGGGGGACAGGGAACCAGAAGAAAAGTTAAAGGTATTTAGAAGTGATTACAGGATTTTTTTTTTGTATTTTTTTCTCCTTTAATTTTTTGCTAGTGATTAACAGTAGTGCATCCAGAAATAGTTTAAGCTAAACATAGAATAGCTGGCAGAGGTTGTTATAAAATAGAACTTGGGTGTGGGAAGGATGCCTCTTAGCTGTAATCCTTCCCCTGAGTAAAGTGATGTCAATGCCATGAACTTAAACCAAGGTCAACCTTGAGAATCCAGTGCAAGATAGCATCTCTTTAATTCAAGGGGAAAAGTTCATTCTTATGGGTATGCAAACTAAGGTGGAGGGCCCTTTTTTTAATAACCACACCTTTTTAAGAAGCAGAAGAGACTGCTATTAAGATTTAATTCAGATTCCTGATTTTACAGTGAGAACTATAGAAATTATTTACCCAGGCTTGCATAGCTAGTTAGTAGTAAAGGTTAAGATTATAAATTCAGAGCTCTTCTCACTATGGTATGTGGTTTCTCTCCATTTAGGATTCCTTCCCCACTGGATTATGAGTAAACATGAACACAAATAGAATACAATTAGAACTCTGATGAGATTGTTCCCTGGCCTAATCAAAACCTTGTGAAACTTTGGTTGGGTGCTTGGAGGTGGGGAGAAGACTATAGTTGGAGAGCCATAATCTGCAAACTAATCAGAGCCTCTAGAGGTGGATGTTGTCTTTTAGGTAATCTAATCTCAGGGGGTACTCAGAGAGGATTTCAGGGGTGCTTTCTGAAAAGAGTGTTGAATCTGTGGGTGCCTCTTGTGAAAATGGAGAACAAGATTTCTTGTATGCATTATGGAGTTAGACCAAAAACCATTAGGAAATAGGAAATATAGCTCTGGACCCACACTGGCTCCATACTGGAGGTATGAGAGGATATCTGGTAAGACTAGAAGAAATATTTCTTCACACTAGAAGAACTCTCTCCCAACCTCAATCCTTACCCTAGTCCATTCTACATGGGATTTGATGCTCCATTTTTTCCCCAGTAGAAACTCCATAGACCTTTTTTTTTCTTTCTTTCTTTCTTTCTTTCTTTCTTTCTTTCTTTCTTTCTTTCTTTCTTTCTTTCTGTCTGTCTGTCTGTCTGTCTTTCCTTTTAAAAAAGCCACTTTTATTTTGAAATAATCTCATGTATACAGAAAGTTTGCAAAAGTAATGTCAAGAATTTCCATATAGAGGCGCCTGGGTGGCTCAGTCGGTCGAGCGGCCAACTTCGGCTCAGGTCACGATCTCGCGGTCTGTGAGTTCGAGCCCCGTGTCGGGCTCTGTGCTGACAGCTCGGAGCCTGGAGCCTGTTTCGGATTCTGTGTCTCCCTCTCTCTGACCCTCCCCCGTTCATGCTCTGTCTCTCTCTGTCTCAAAAATAAATAAACATTAAAAAAAAATTTTTTTAAATGCTGAAAAAAAAAGAATTTCCATATAACCTTCTCACCCAGATTCTCAATGTGCTAAAATTTTACTGATTTATCATTCTCTCTTTTGGAATCATTTGAAAGTACATTGAAGATATAATGCCTCTTTATGCCTAAATTTTTCTGCATATGTCTTGAAACAAGAGTATTCTTTCACATAATCACAGTACTGTTATCAAAACCAGGAAATTAGCATTCATACAGCTATTATCTAACCTACCCGCATTCACATTTCATCAGTAAACATGCACACTAATGTGCTTTACAGCAAAAACGAAACAAAACAAAACAAAAAAACCAGTTTCCTGGTTTAGGACCAGTCTAGTTTCACATGATGCATTTGGTTGTGATATCTCTGTAATTTCCTTCAAGTTTCTCCATCTTTTTCATGACCATATGTGTATTTGAAGAATACTGGCCAGTTAATTTGTAGAATGTCTTTAATTTTTATCTGATGCTTCCCTGTGATTAGACTCAGGTTGTACCTTTTGGGAAGTAATACTACACAAAAAAAGATGTGCTTTTCTCATTATATCATCTCAAAAGACAAAAGACCTAAAACAATAGTTGCCAAATGGTAATTGTTTTCAAATCCCATCTTCCTTTTACATGTGTTTCCATAATTTCTTCTATATCTATTAATTGCCATTCTACCACAAAGAAGAGATTTCTGTTCCTTCTCATGTATTTGGTTTTGTATCTACATAAGTATGGACCCATGGATTCTTACTGTATTCTGTGGATTATAACCCATACTATCAATTTTTATTTTGAGGCTGAAGTTGTCCCAGATGTAGTCCCTTCAGCTGTGTCCTTATCCTTTTGACATGTCCCCGTATTCTTTTTGCACACCTCTACTTTCTGATCCAGCAAGGTGTTCCAACGTCATCTTGTACTTTTCAGCTCCATTCCTGAAATCATTCATTTCCTTAAAGAACATTGATCCTTGGGGCACCTGGGTGGCTCAGTCATTTAAGAGTCTGACTTCAGCTCAGGTCATGATCTCACAGTTCATGAGTTTGAGCCCCGCATCGGGCTCTGTGCTGACAGCTCAGAGCCTGGAGCCTGCTTCGGATTCTGTGTCTCCCTTTCTCTCTGCCCCTCCCCTGCTAGCTCTCTCTCTCTCTCTCTCTCTCTCTCTCTCTCTCTCTCTCAAAAACAAACATAAAACAAAAAAAAATAAAGAACACTGATCCTTTTCAGTGGAGAATTGTATTCAGAACTAAGATCTGGGTGTTAAGTTTGTTTGTACTGGAAAGTCCCAAGTGACACTTTTATAAGCCTTGCTTTTATCATCTAATTTCTAGGAAACTTGCTGGGCTTTTCTGCTAGATAACACTCAGGGTCCACTTTTCCCATCTCAGTTCTGGTGCTGCTTATCTTCCAGGAAGAAGCTTCCATCTGCATGTGCTCATTTTCACAGTGTCTCAGTGTCTACAAAGTTGGGTGCAAGCTCCCCAGAGTGAAAGAAGGACTTTCTTTATAGCCAATTCCTACAGCAACCATGTGTTCAGAACCAAAAACTAAGGAATTGCCAGCTTAAAAATGCTTGTGGGTACAATGAACAAGGTAATTGAAACCAGGGAAGTCCTAGAAACTGTATTCGTCAACAAGTACAAAAACCTCACTCTTCTTCTTTACATGGGGACACAGACATGAAGGAACAAGACTGGCAAATATGGGTGGAGCTCAACATTTCCAAACATTGCCCATGTACCTATAGCCTGTTCCTTGGTTATGTTTCCTAACCATTTTTCTGAGAAGGTTTAGGGACGGTCTCTGCCTCTTATGCCTCTTTAATTCCTGGTAGTAAAGCTTGTAAATCCTTCTCTTTTTCTCATCCTGGATATCTCAGGACTGAATTAGGCTCCTGTCAAAGGGTTTGCTCTCCATACAAAGTCCTAAATGCTCTAAATATCAACCTTCCAAAAAAAGACCAAATACAGTGAGTGATGGTAGACAGGAAAAGTAACTAACATAACAGATATGTTTCATTTTCCCAGTATTGAAAGTTTTCCCTGGCCAAGTCTGGCATTTTTATTATGTCTTAAAGTTGTGCTTTGTTATCATTTCATTCAAAAGCATATGTCTTTGTTTAAAAATGTGTGTTAGTTGATGCCAGTTGTATATCCTGAAATGTCTTCTTGGAGTGATAGCAGTTTTTATGAATCTCAGAAACTGTGGCCTTTTCTAATACAGTGGAAGCAGAAACACAAAGAAGGCTTGTCTGAGCTGACTCCCAGCTCAGGGCTTGGGTTCATTGTAATCTTAGCAGGCCACGTATCTTGTGTACCACGTCCATTGCCGCCTCTAGCTTATGTGGTAGCTTTACTCAGATTAGAAGCAAGTGCTTTGAAGGTCTCAGACTCACAAGTAATTAGTTGCTCGCTTCCGCTTACAACCCATTAGCCATGTGACTTCACCCAAACACAAAGCTGTCAGAAAGTGTCGTCTTATTCACCATGTCCCCAGAAGCAAGGAGAACAGGAAATATTTGGCAGTAAGACCAATGACAACTAAATACCTTACAATTGAGTGTACCTTATAGTTAATCAGCAGTATTTTTCCTTATCAGTGGTAGGTAAAATAGTAATGTTTCTGATAATATGTGGTCTCTTAGATCTTATGGTACATGGTAGCTTTTATGGATAGTACGAGATTATTAATAGGATTTCTTCCTAGCCCTACCATCACAAAGGCATAAAAATCAAAGTCTTGGGTCATAAAAGCACTCATAGCCAATAAACTCATCCAGAAGTTCATAGGATATCTTCATGGGAGCTGCTGCACCAAAGCTATGCCATTTGCATGTGTATAAGAGGAGCTGTGTCCTTGGCCATCACCTGTGTTGCATCCTCTCTCTTTGTCTTGTATTCTTCCCTCATCTTGTGGCCATTGTAAAGTGCTGCGTGGGCCCAGAGTGTCTCTGCTTTTCTGAGTCCTGTGGTCCTGTGCTCTTGCTGTAACACTGCTTCCGCTGACACCCTGGCCACCTCATCATGTCCACTAGAGTTAATTAGCCCTATTTTAGGCAGGAACTGCACTAGGGCCAAGGCTTGGGAACTGGGTACGACTGACTATCATCTCAGCCTGGGCGCCGGTATTGCTCTGAGGCAGCTCCGTTGGCTGTCAGCAGCCCAAGCTGGTGCTGGTACCTGATCCCCTATGGTGGGATCCACACTTGGCTGGTTCTCAGCAATGCCACAACTTGACTGTGCAACCTGTTTTACTCTGGCTGCAAATATCCTCCCTAGCCAGAAAAATGTCCTTTTCCAGAGCACCACATGATGATGTTGAGGAGACTGTGTCTATTAATGAGATTTCTCCCAGACTGTTAATGAGCTTCTCCTATGGGAGAAAGCCCATGAGAGAAAGGCTGTTCCTATTGCCTGTGAAGCTTTAAACACTATGCAAGGATCAGCACTTTCTCTACAAGCAAACCACTTACTCTCTCTGCAGACACGGGGCAAACATTCCTGTACTTGCACATTACCCTCCAGCCACACTAAGCTGTCTGAAACCCCTCACTTTCCAATACACCAGGCTCGCTCACACCTCAGTTCTCTGTGTGATCTTTTATTTAGAGAATCTGCTGCATCTTTCTGTCTCTAGCTGGTTTTTATACATTCTTCAACATCAGCCCAAAGGCTCCCCCCTCTTGACAACCATCCCTTATTTCTGTAGCCTTTTTCATCCTTCCTTCCTCCAAAACTCCGCTGTATTTCAGCCAAACCCATGTCAATCCAGTCATTGCAGTTGTATGTCTCTGTCTCTTCACTGTGAGCTCATTGAAGGCAGGAGCCATGCCCTTGCATTTCTGTGTATGTGGTCTGTAGCACAAAGCTTGGGACATTATAAAGCTCAGTAAATGTTAAATGGATGCAGGTCTGTGCTCTTGATGAAGAAAATGGAAAGTTAGTTCACCAGGCATGCATCCTTGAAGGCTCCAATAGGGCTCTCTCACTGGAAGTGGGAGATGACCCCAAACCTAAGACTAAACAAATGAGAGGAGGGAAAGGACAATGTCATCCATTGAAGCTTTCCTCAAGTCTAGTGAGGTGGGAGAGGAACCAGTAGTGATGCCAGGGAGGAAAGATGGGGCTCTTTTCACGCACCATTGTGTGCTAAGGAAGAGCTGAAGCACTGAAACTAGTAAGACAAAACCTTAGCCTAGAGAAAACACTTGAGGGGCTTTCCTTGCATCCACAACTTCACTGTTGAGCACCAGCTGCCCACTGAAAATGTCCTGGAAACCAAAGTTTGGGATGCCCAAAGCTGCATTCATCACTACCCCTTCTACTTCCTTGATAGGAAAGAAGATGAAAGTCTTCCTTGATAGACTTCCCCCTCTCCTTGATAGGGTCCTGCCACACTCCCAGCTGCTGGAGCAAGGAATCTAGGTATCATTTATGATGCCTCTCATGCCCTCAGTTCCCACATCAGACCCACCACCAATACCTGCAGTATTTTCACTCACATGTCTTAGGATTCTGCTTGCCTTTAATTCTATTTTCTTATCTCTCCTCCTTTGTCACTGTCTTAATAAGGCAACAATCCCTCCCAGACTTCAGACTGATATTTCTGCTTTTAGTCCCTGCACAATGATGGTAGATACTTCTCTCTCTTTTTGAAAATCTTTGAAAGCTATTTATTGTTGACAGGATAAAATCTTATTTCCTTAGCATGAGATGTAGTCAATTTCATGTCTGGCCTTTCCCTCAACATCAAGCTTTATCAGTTAAGATTCTTTCAGCTGAAAGTAGCAGAAAATCCTGATGCAAAATACTTAAATTGCTGATCTCCTAAGTAACAGACAGACATCTAGAGTTTGTGCAAGATGACTCATTGGAATACAACAAAAAAAAATTAGAACTTCTTAACAGTAAGAAATCAAAATTTGCAAAATGTTTAAAATAAGAATTGGCAATGGAGGATTCACTCAGTCCTTATGACACACAGTAGCAATGAAATCTCCCATAGGTATAAGAGCCTCAAAGAAGACAGTTCCAAACTGAGGAAGAATTGACCAAGTCCATCCATTTCATGTATGCCTGGTGTAGTGAACTCATACTATCTGGATTTTGGGGGGGCAGGGTTATAGGGGATGGTGAAGATAGATAATTTTCCTTTTAATTTGTTATTAAGGTATAATTTATAAAACATCATAGGTTTTGCCTTTTATAGAACTTCTATACTGATGGAATTAAATAAAATATACTCTTTTGTGTTTGGCGCTTTTTTTCTTACCATAAGGCTTTTGGGATTCATGCCTGATGTCATGAATTGGTATATGCTTAACTATTTGTTTTCCAAAATGTTTGTACAATTTTATACTCTCACTGGCAGTCTGTGAGAATTCAGATAGCTCCATATTCTTGACAACATTTGGTGTCGTCAGACTTTTTCACTTCAGTCAAGTGAGTTGGTATTCCATTAGAGTTTACATTTGCGTTTCCCTGATGACTAATGATATGAATCATCTTTTCATATGCTTATTATCCATCTGCATATCTGCTTTTATGAAGTGTCTTTTTAAGTCTATATCCATTTAAAAATTTGATTGACCTTTGTTATTAATGTATAGTTCTTTATATGTATGATATAGAAGTACTTTATCAGATATTTTTACATAACACTACAAAATATTACTAATATTTTCTCCTAGCCTGTGACTTACTTTCATGTTCAGTTAGTATTGTCATTGGATAAACAGAATATTTCTAAAATTTTGGTAAAGCAGAATTTATAATTTTTTTTCTTGTGAGGTTAATACTTTGATATTGCATCTAAGAAACTTTTCCTTGATTGTGAACATACTATCTTATGCTTTATTCCAGTGTAGAATGAAAGTGAAAAAGACACATAGCCTCCTTTTCGTATTCTTATGAAATCAGTTTTGAGTTTACAGGCTTCCTGAAAGGGTCTCAGGGACCCTTAGTGGTAGCCAGACCACACTTTGAAAACATATACTCTATATCGTCACTGACTTTTTTTTGTCCACCTCTTCTATCAGGAGTATGAAAACCTACAACTCTGTCAGATTTTATTTCATGCATTTTAAAGCTCTTTTTTGTGCATGCAAATTTAATGTTTTTATGTTTCCCAATGAATTGGCCCTTTTATATGTTCCTCTTTATCACTGGCAATGCACTTTGTTTTGAAGTCTAATTTCTTTGTTATTCATATAGCCACTGCAGCTTTTAAAAATTTCATAAATAGTAATTGCATAGTATATCTTTTTACATTCTTTTAAACTATTTGTAATTTCATATTTAAAGTGCACTTCTTATAGATAGCATACAGTTGTTCTTGCCTTTTTGGAACTCTAGTCTGACAATCACTTTCACTTTTTAAAACCAGAGTGTTTAGCCCATTTACATTTAATGTAATTATTGACATGGTTTGGTTGAAGTTCACTGTCTTGCTATTCGTTGTATTTGTCCTGTTTTGGTTTACTTTCCTTCCTTTGGTGATTTCTTTTGGATTAACTGAATATTGTTTAGTGTTCCATTTTATATGCTTAATTGGATTTTAGTTATACCTCTTTGTTTTATTGTTTAGTGGTTGTTTTAGGGATTAAAATGTCATCCCTAACTAATCATAGTCTACCATGAGTTAATGTATGTACCATTTCATATACAATTAAGGATTCTTTGATTTATCTCCTCTTTCTTTTGTGCTATTGTTGTCTTATATTTTATTTTTACATATGTTATAAACCACACACTGCATTGCTTTGATTTGAACTTTATACATATAATTATGTGAGCCTTTTTACCATGTAGACACAGATTCATCTTCAGGTTAGGAATATTTTCTTCTATGACTTATTTAATTATGCTTAATGATGGCCTCAATTCCACCTCTTCTCTTTTCTCCTTCTGAGACTCCTTTGCTTCTCAGGTTGCCTCACTATATTCTCTAAGCCCTTTATATTTTACCTCATGGCTTTCATCTTTCATCTTTTTCAAACCATTGTAGCTTGGTTTTTGAAAATATTTCTTCCATTTGTCTGGCTGGTGATTCGATTCTCAGTGGTTTTTCCTTTGTCCATTTATTTATTGACTATATTAATCTAAATCATGTCTTTTAGTTCTGAGAGCCATCTTTGTGTTGTCCCTGAATCTCTTTAATAACTGCTTTTCCTGTCCAATTTGTTGTTAGCCTCCTTCAGCAGCTCTATTTCACTGAGGCCAGTTCAGAATGTTCTGCTCATTCTCCTGCCTCTGACTATCAGACATCCTCATGTAAAACTGTTATTTGGTTTATTTGAGAGTCTGCTCACTTAGGCTCAGGTTCAACTATTGATGCATTTCAAGTGGGGGTGTCTCATGAGCAATGGAAGCTTGGTGGTCTCTGCTTCTTTGAGCCAATAGCAGAACTTTATCATGCTCTACTGAGATGTCAACATCAGGAAGAAGCCTTTCTGTTTCTTAGCTGACTTGGGATCTCCTACCTTAAGAGTATAGAGAGAAAAGTTTTTTTTTTTCCATCTTCTCCTAAGCATCTCAGGACAGGGAGCCCAGACCCACTTATGTGGGTCTATTTTCCCTTCTCTTGGTAGCATTATTTGAATGAGAGATGGGGATACATAACTGTCAGTGGACTAAGTTCACTTTCTGGATCCATATATTCTAATCCTTGACCTTAAGGTCTCCAGCTTTGTTTCTAGGTTCTCATTTGGCTCAGGCAGAGAAAGTCCTGCACACATAGTGATCTCCACCTTTACCATTGTTAACTGCAGCCATAATAGTGCTTTACTCAGGAGAAGTGGCTGGATTGGAATGGAGCCAGGACATATTCAAACTGAATTTTCTACTCTAGAGACTTGGTTTTTTTAACTAATTTATTTTTTTCTCTAAGTAGGCTCCACACCAAAGGTGGGCCTTAAACTTACAACCTCAAAATCACAAGTCGCATGCTCTACCAACTGAGCCCTCCAGGTGCCCCTGTAGAGACTATTGTTGAGCAAAAGAAAACTGACCACAGTGATTATCAAGGTAACCATTATGTTCTCCATTGAGTGGTGTATGAAGCAGTGTGGCATGGAGGGGAGACTTCAGGGTCATCTAGCTCTGGGTTGGAATCCTAGCTGTGCTGCATACTTATAGTGGACAAGTTATTTAGGGTCTGCTAGCCTCATTTTCCTCTTCTATAAAATAAGGAAGATGAGAACTCTTTTATAGAATTGATGGATTTAAATTAACAAATACATGTAAAGCTTCTATCATTTACAGGTGTAGGGACCTTGTAGGTTCCCTTCCTCTTTTTTCTTAAACCTCTTTCTGCCAAAATTCTCCTATTTTCATGACTCATTTGCCAGCTCATAGACATGTCTCATAGCCTAGGACAAGAGTACCCACAGGATTTCAGCTTCAGCCTGAGTTTTCCCATTTCAACATTTTCCCAGTTGTGTGGCTATGTAATGCTACCACGTGTTCTTGCACTGTAAACAGAAGTGCACCATACCTGGGATGTCCTGAAACAGGATGAATTGATATTTTATGTAAGAAGCATGATTTGAAATAGAGAAAGAATATTTCCTAAAGTCCTGTAGTGAGTTCTGAATGTAGCCTGGGTAACGTAACATGTAAAAGAGAAAAATTGGTTCTGGACAGATGGAGATGGACTAAAAGAGAGAAGGCAAATGAAAGATGAATTGGGACTTGTAAAAGGACAGGGACAAGGATAGGGATAGAGAGGGAGAGGAACTGGAATCAAGGAAGGAAGTATGGAGCTGAGCTGCCTTCCTTTTGACAGGCTCTTTAGATCATGCATGTGCCCAACAGAGAAAAAGGGTACAGCACCTGCCGCCAGTGCACAGCACACAGGTAGAGAAAGCTGCCAGTTGATAGCAGCTTTCTTGTAACCTACAAGCCCACTGGACCATTGATATGCCCTGCATGCCTGGAGAACCCAGAAAGGCAAACTGCAAACTGGAAGTTTGCTCTACTCGGGGCCTCTTCACATTGTCCCAAATATTTATATTCTGCCCTGCTTCTTGTCTTTATCTAGTTACCTCTGCTAATGACCATGGTGTTCCTTGATTGAATTTGATTTCCATGGCTTGGCTCTAATGCTTGCTGAGGAGGCTCAAAAGTCATCTCTCCCTTTAGTTCCTGATGGTAACCCCATCCCAGCTTTAGCACTTGCTCTTAGAATGGAGGTTGACTATCAGTCTGACCACTAAACTAAGTCTTCCTCTCTAGTGTACTTGATTGTATCTCCTCTGTCCTTCCATGATTTGAAAATGTTGTTGTTTTAACATCGAGTCTTTTGAAGAGGTAATTCTTTATTGTCTACACAAACACCACTATGGTAATCATTACTTTAGCAGCTGCTGTCCATTGATCACTTACATGTGCTATTCATTATTTATAGCACTTAGAAAAGATAATATTCTGGGGCACCTGGTGGCTCAGTCGGTTGAGCATCTGACTTCATTTCAGGTCATGATCTCAGAGCTCGTGAGTTCAAGCCCCATGTCAGGCTTTGTGCTGATGGCTCGGAACCTGGAGCCTGCTTCAGATTCTGTGTCTCCCTCTCTCTCTGCCCCTCCCTGCTCATGCTCTGTCTCTCTCTCAAAAATAAATAAACCTTAAAAACTTTTTTTTTAAATAAAAAAAGAAAAGATAATTTTCTATATAATCAGCAGCAGTTATTAAGTCAGATTAGCTAATCAGTGTGTGTTAATAAAAAGAGGTCAGGGGCACCTGGGTGGCTCAGTCGGTTAAGCGTCCGACTTCGGCTCAGGTCATGATTTCACAGTTGGTGAGTTTGAGCCCCGCGTCAGGCTCTGCGCTGACAGCTCAGAGCCTGGAGCCTGTTTCGGATTCTGTGCCTCCCTCTCTCTCTCTCTGACCCTCCCCCGTTCATGCTCTCAAAAATAAATAAACGTTAAAAAAAAAAAAAAATAAATAAAAAGAGGTCAGGATGTAGATGGGAGGTGAAAAAGAAGTTGCAAGGAAAGGCTGACAATTCATATCTTTAGGGAAGCCAAGGTTATTAGGTAAAAAAACTGACTAGAAGTTCACCACAGCTAAGTTTAGTTTACATAACATTTTGTTTAGGGAAGGAAAAATTGAGAGCTGAGGAAAAACTCTTCTTTTACCATTTTTTTTTTGTTTATTAATATACAAACAAATTTTCTAGCTAAGAGGCTATGTTTATCAAACTCCAAGTCGTTCAAAATATAATGTCTTAAAATCAACTTGTGTACCCCAAATTAATAACCTAAACTTCCACCTTGAGAAACTAGAAAAAAAAGTAAAACCTAAAGCATAGAAAGTAGGAAGTTAAAGATTAGAACATACATCAATGAAATGAAAAACAAACAAAATAGATAAAATCAATGAAAATAAGTTGATTCTTTGAAAAAAAATCAACAAAATTAAAACATTATCTAGACCAGTGGTTCTAAACCAGGGATGATTTTTATCTTCAGGGTACACTTTTCAATATTTGGAGAAAATTTTAATTGTTATACCTTGGTGTGTGTGTCCATATGTGTGTGCCCGTGTGTGTGTGCTATTGGCATCTAGTGGGTAGAGGCCACAGATGCTGCTAAACATTCTATAATGCATGACAGCCCTCTCCATAATTGGGCCCAAATATTAATAGTGCTGAGGTTGAGAAACCAGAAAAAAGAGAAGTCACAAATTACCAAAATCAGGAATGAAAGAGGAGACATCATTACCAACTTTACAGAAATTAAAAGGATTATAATAAAGGCATCCTATGAAAAACTTTATGGTAACAAACCAGACAATTTAGAATAGGAAGATTTATAGATAGACAAAAATTAATGAAACTGACTGGAGAAAAAATAGAAAATTTGACTGGACCTGTAACAAATAATTAGTTAGATTAGTAATTAAAATTCTTTCCTCAAAGAAAAGTGTAGGCCCAGATGTCTTTACTGGTGAATTCTGTAAAATATTCAAAGAAAAGAATACCAACTCTTCAAAAATTTCTCCACAAATGATAAGAAAGAATACTTCCCAGCTAATTCCAATTACCAGAAAAAGGCATCATGTGAAAACTATAGACCAATATTCCTCATGAGTCTAGGTGCAAAAATCCTCAACAAAATAGTAAAATAAATCTATCTACATATAAAAAGGATTAAACAACATGACCAGGTAAGATTTCTCCCAGAAATATAAGGTTGGCTTAATATCTCAAAATCAATATGATATCATATTAATTAAATAATATGAATAAGGACAAAACCCGTACAATCATCTCAATAGATGCACAAAAAAAATTTGACAAAATCTAACACCCATTCATGATAAAAACTTTCAATAAACTAGAAATCGAAAAAAAATGTCCTCAACTTGGTAAAGGATTCTATAAAATATACTTACTGGCAAAAGACTGCTTTCCCTCTAAAATTAGGGGAGAGATCACATATTGTATGATCCCATTTCTATAAAATATCCAGAGAAATAAATCTATAGGGACACAAAGTGGATTAATGTTTGCCCCTGGTGGGAATAGGGAATAACTGCAAATCAACACATCTTTATGGGGTGATGAAAATGTTCCAAAATTGGATTACGGTAATGGTTTCATTACTCTGTAAATTTACTATAAATCAGTGAATTGTACAATTAATGTGGGTAGATTTTATGGTATCTAAGTTAGATTCAACAAAACTCTAAAAATATCATCATGTTGGGCAGGGGGCACCTGGGTGGCTCAGTAGGTTAAGCATCCAGCTTCAATTCAGGTCATGATCTCACCATTCCTGAGTTTGAGCCCCTCATAGGGTCCTGTGCTGACAGCTCAGAGCCTGGAGCCTGCTTCAGATTCTGTGTCTCCCTCTCTCTCTTCCCCTCCCCCACTGACACTCTGTTTCTCTCTCTCTCTCTCTCTCTCTCTCTCTCTCTCTCTCTCAAAAATAAATAAATATTAAAAAATAATAAAATAAAAAGTATCACCATGTAGGTGTGGTGTGTGTGCATACGTGCAAGTGAGAAAGAGCATCTGAATTTCTGACGGTTTGGCCCCTACACTTGGCCTGATAACTAATTAGCTGTCTCTCCTTGGAAAAATTATCACCCTAGATCTCAGTTTCTTCAACCATAAACTGGAGGGACAAGGATATTTGATTTCTAAGGTTTCTTCCATTTCTAATATTGTAAGTTTCTATGTGCTTTAGTGTGAACAAAATTATGGTTATGGCTCATAGGCCATGTAACCAAAGAGTAGATGCTAGGCTTCAGAGAAAGGTATTGCTCTGTACTTTAATGAGTAGGAGGCTATTAAGGGAGGACCTCTTGGAGCTCAGTTAGGGCTAGGTTATAACTTTGCCATGTGAGTGAAAACAGAGGAAGTGACTTGTTCAAGCCAAAGGAGCTACAGTCAGGATGAGAATCCACTTAACTGTTCCCTAAGTCAACATCCTTTCCTAAAGGGAGGCTTTCCTTTTCTATTTCTTTTAATAGGAGTTTGGGGAGGGCAATCTTGGAGGGTTAGAGGCAAGAAAGAACTGTTAGGTGCCTGTACATGTGGTTTATATCTTCATGCAGGTAGATGTGAGGCTGGGTCTGAGGATGGTGGGAAGGGCATTGCTCTATATATGTCTAGTATCTTCCTTGCACAACTATAAACACATGTCACCCTTTTCTACTGTCTTTTTCCATTTGTCTCCCTGCCACTGAGTTAAAGTCACCATAAGCATCAGCTTCCGGGAAAACCCCTATTTATTATACAACAGATATTTTATTCCTATAAAAGTCAAAGAAACCAAAAAGAAGTCAGAGGATGGTAAACTCCTTGTAAATTCATGGCCCGATTTCACGCGTTCCACCCTGCTTTGTTTCTGGCTGTGAGCCTGTGGGTCCAGGTTCATTTACCACTCTCCATTCACTGTTTACTGCTTTCTCATTGCTCCTTTACCTCCAAGCTAGATCCCAGAGCATGACTTCGGGTTCCAATCTGTCTGCCACTTTGTGGTTATGTTGTAGGTTAAGTTCCTTGAATCTAGAGAATTTGGAAAGTTTACATTTGACTATCAGGGTAATAAAAACCCCCAAACTCATGACTAATGGTAAGCGTAGCTGCCATTTATTAAGCATTGTGTGTCAAGCAGAATGTGAAGCTCTCTATATCCACTAATGCATTTACTTCTCAAAACAACCCATGGGACAGGCACTGTTATCTCCATTTCTTTTTCTTTCTTTTCTTTTTTTAGTGTTTGTTTATTTTTGAGAGAGAAAGAGAGCGCGACAGAGTGTGAGCAGGGGAGGGGCAGAGGGAGAAGGAGACACAGAATCGGAAGCAGGCTTCAAGCTCTGAGCTGTCAGCACAGAGCTGGACATAGAGCTCGAGCCCACAGACCAAGAGATCATGACCTGAGCTAAAGTCAGACACCCAACTGAGCCACCCAGGTGCCCCTGTTATCTCCATTTCTTCATGAAGCAATTGAAGCTCAGAGAAGTTAAGTAGTGTTCAGGATTGTATGAAATAAGTGATTAAGGCCCCCAAATCTATTTCTAGAGCTGAGCTCTTAATATAACCAGTGCACCATCCTGTCTCTGAATTCTACCTCATCCCAATCCAGTGTTATCCTGTATTCAAATCCCTCTTTCATACCGCTGTCAACAGACCAGCCATCTAAACCATGGCAAGGAACTCACTACCAGCAGGACACCCATTCCATACTTGACTTTCTGCAGCTTATACCCAACATTTGTCGTGAACTTTTACACAAATGTGTTAAGACCACATGATTTCCTTTCAAACTGAAAACAAACAAAAAACAAACAAAGCATTGTGTCCCTTTGCCTTTTGAACACCTCGCCCCCAAAATGGTCCCAGTTCTTGAACAGTCTCTACGTGACAGGGTTTTGCATCTCCCCACTATGCAGGTAGTTCCTCTTTCTAGTTCCTATACTTCTTTTAATGCTGCCTAAGCCTTGCTTAGTGTTTGGTGGTCACATCACTTGGTTAATTACTTCAGGAAATCCATTTTTATCTCTACATGTCAAATAAAATAGATCTAGAGATTACAGCTGAGCACTTGGTTCAGACTTCGAGAAATAGTTGTTAAATGGCCTTACATATTCACTTTATTTAATTTCAGACTGATTGTCTCTGTATCTATTTCCACTTTAGCTTCCTGATAATTTTATTCCTTGATATACTAATCCAAATTTGGCCAAAAGTTTTGTTTTTTCTGGTCCTTTAAAAAAATGTCCTTTCCCTTAGAGGAAGAGGAAACAAATAGACCCTTCTTGCTGTGAAGAGCCTGGCTGAGCTGTGAGGCTGAGCTGAAGGGGACATATCCGCTGTGCTCATTCCTCTCCTGACTGATTGCCAAGCTGCATATTTGACCACAGAAAATGTTGAGGAACTCTGCCCACTCCAAGTTTAGCCTTGATCTTGTGGAGCAGCAAAAATGTCTCTGTGTCAATGGCTAAAATTATCTAGTCAGGCTCTCTCTACCCCTGGCCTGCATTTTCCATCATCTGTTTATTTGTAGTGGGAAGAGATCATCTTCCAAAGTGGGTCAAAGCAGATAGACTCAACCCTACCCCCTGTTGAGGCATAATAATTTTCTAAATCTGCCTGGGGATTCAAATTAGTTCTGGATGCTTTCCTGTCACTTGGGTGGAGGGCTTGTCCCTAGCATTAATATTGATGGAGATAGAAATGATTGCTGCCTATACAGTTTTTAACTGGCACTTAAAGTTGAGTTTTAAAGCCCCACAAAGATTAAAAAAAAAAGAAGAAGCAAAATGCTTGCCAATTTCTGTAGTTCTTGAAGCACTCAAGCAGTAGGGTCCTCTACGATGCCCTTAAATTGTAGGAACATTTCCCCAGCCAGGCCCCTGTCCTGTAATTCTACCTGAAAGCAATTTAATCTCTGTTTGAGGTTGTTGCCTTCTTCCTAAGGACCTACGCAGAAGGTGATTCAGTGAGATGAAATCCGAGCCGGGCCTGGCATGCCTGATTTCTAACACATGTCTAAAGCATGTATTTAGCTGTCACGGAGAGATCTGACAGTTTATGGGAGAGGTGCTATGCACAAAGGACCAGCAGTGGGCATTCCCGGCACACACCCACTCACAACATGCCGTGATCTGAGCCTCTCCTTTTCCCAGAGCCAAACACAACCTCTGTAATAAAAAAACAACCCCATTTACAAGGCACCACAATAAGCCACAACCATGGTTTTCGTTTGGGGACTCCCTACAAGGACATTGATGCATGTAGAAACAAGTAACCATAAGCAAGTTTGCTCATCAAAAGGATATTTTTCCTTCATGGGCTAACACAGTGCAGGGAATGTTTAATTCTAGTCATGGCCAGAAATCTTGGTACCAACCGAATTTCCTATCACTAGGGTTTCTCATTTGTGGGGCTGCTTTGAGGCTTGGCCCCTAAGATACTTCCTCCTGTCACTGTTGCACACTTAACAAGCATCCTCTAAGCACAGGGCATTGTACTTCATTATCTTGTTTAGTCTTCACAAATACCCTGCAAGGTAGGAATTATTAGCCTCTTTTAGGGATGGCAAAAATGAAGCTCAGAGAAGATAAATCTGCTCCAAAGCCACACAACTAGTGGGTTGGAGAACTGACAAAGTGGCAAAAAGGCCAATAGAGCCCTCCATCTGTAAATCCCACATTCTTTTTTGTTAATGTTTATTCATTTATTTAGAGAGAGAGAGTGCACATGCACACACATGTGCTTGTGCAGGAGCAGGGGAGGGGGAGAGAGAGAGAGGGAGAGAGAGAATCCCAAGTAGGCTCTGTGCAGTCAGCACAGAGCCTGATGCAAGGCTCCATCCCACAAGAACTGTGAGATCATGACCTGAGCCAAAATCAAGAGTCGGACGCTTAACCGACTGAGACACCTAGGTGTCCCTAAAGCCCATCTTCTTAACCACTATGCCCTGATGCCTCCATTGGACCTTCTCAGGCCTGTCTCACCCACATTTCTTCCAAATTAAGTGTTACAATTATCCTAAATCATCTACTCCTTCCTCCAGGGAAATGAATTGTCAAGCTTAAATTCTACCATTTTGACTGAGAAAGGAGAAGCCCCATTGGGTGAGAGGTGCTTACCCAGTCACCAGCCACCCCACCCAGGTCCTAGCCAGCCTTCAGAGGACCCCAGCCCCAGCCTACCATTTGTTCACAACTGCATGGAGAAGCCCCAAGTGAGCACCGCTCATCTGAGTCCGTCAACCTTAAAACCATGAGAAAGAAAACTAAATTGTTGTTTTAAGCCACAGAGTGTTGGGAAGTTTGTTATGCAGCAAAAGATAATGGAATACTATGGTTAGTGAGTTAATATTCTCTCTAACTCACTCATTATCTCATAGTACCTGGTGCTAATGTAGAAATATCTCCAACCTCCCATACACAAAAATAAGCCCGAAAAGTTTCCAAACCTGGAGAGAATCACAGGCTGCTCAATTAAATTTTGTTGTCATTAGGTTGAAGGGCAGGGATTGGAACTTTTAATAAAATTCCTTATCAGCCTTTTACTCCCATGTTGTGACATAATGCAACAGAACAGGTCTTGCCAGGGAGAGAGGGGGGAGTGAGGATTGTCAAAGCTCAATTACTGTTTGTGTAATTCATTACATAACGTTTACACTTCTGATTTGTCCAACATGCCTTTGAATTTGATTTTTCAAGTGATTTACTGGGACTGCTAGAGAATACTTCACATCAGGAAGGATGGCAGGATATAAATTCTCTGAATGAACAGATGGGTCACTAATGGACAGAAATGCAAGCAGAATCTTATTTTATAAATACTTCCTATATTCCAGGACTATCCCATTCAAACACTTAAGGGAATTGCATTTCTGCCCATTTTATAGATGGGAAAACTGATTCAGTGAGGTTGCACTTTGAAGGTAGCTGGAAGAGCCAGGACTTGAACCTCAGTCTGATTCCAATGTTTGTTCTCTTTTCACTCATTAGAGTCAGATACACACAACCACCCAATATGACCTCACTGCAGATGCCAACGTGTTGTGAACAGGATCTTTACTGCCTCCCTCTCCCCGCTTCCCTGAGGCAGGGGCCATATTTTGACTTCTCTCCAGGAGAGTGTGGCCTGGGTTGAACTGTTGAATCAAATGTGCGCTGCCTGGGTAAGAGCTTGCGCTACACATTGTTCTCCCTTCTATCCAGGCCCAGAATGCCAAGTTCCTGCCTGGTATAGGGGTGGGGACACTGGTACCTGCTAATGCTTGTGCTCCCTGGGGTAGACACCACTAAGGGTTACTGACTGTTGGGCCAGCCTCATGTTTCCAGCAGTTTCGTCATTTACAAAGAAAATAGAGGCCTTCGCACATGAATGTCTTGGTTTTTATAGTGCTACTAATCTCTGCCCCCTCCTACCCCACCGCACATCAGAGCAGAAACGTCCCAATCACAGCTTATATGTATAGTCCTATGCTTGTCATTATTTATTTATAGTGTATAACTGGACTAGAATTTCTCACAGCTCCCCTCTTTTCCTCTGATGGTGACATATACTTCTTTTGCTACTTCCAGATAACTCAGTCACTTATAGCTTTAAATATGGTCAATCCTGAATTTAACTCTCTCAATTCAATTTAAAGAACTGGTAGCTTTCCTGGGCCAGGGGAGATACATGCAGCTGTCCATGTGCTGTCCTTCATTCTTTACTGACCATTACTCTGCCTTCCCACGCCCCCAGGCCATGGCTCTGGCCCCTGTGCTTTCTGCACCCTCTGCTGAAGCATCTGTGGCTGGTGTAGTGTGTGGTTCTCCTCCTGGACTCCACCCACCCCTGCTCAGCTCCACCTCTGCTCAGTAACATTGTCCACCCTGAGACGCACCTTTTCCTTCATCAGCTTCTCGTGACTGCCTCTGCACCCCGAGCCACCCAGTGTTCTGGCTGGTACAATGCTCCCTTTTACCAAGGAAGATGTGGCAATCATTAGTACTGCTTACCAAATATCTCTCAATTATACTTTCCGGCCCCCCCACCCCCACCCATGGGTATCTGGAGCCATGTGGTTCATTTGACCAACTAGCAAAAATGAGGTGAGTCAAGGTAAACATTTAATTACCTGGGCAAGAGCCTCCAGAATACTCTTTCCTCTGGCAGACCAACCAACGATATCCAAGATGGCTGTTGTGCCATTGTCCTGGCCCTGAGTGTCAAAGATGGGCTGACCTCCCTGCCGCCTAGTTATGGCTGTGTAGTGTGCTCAAAAATACACACGTTTGAGGGCTACCTGGCTGGCTCAGTCAGTAGAGCATGTGACTCTTGATTTCAGGGTTGTAAGTTTGAGCCCCATGCTAGGGTTAGAGTTTACTTAAGAAAACATTTAAAAAATATATAAAAATTTGTTAGGTGCATTAAATGTCTACTGGAGGCCAGGGAGACTTATGGGGTGGGAGGAGGGGAGCTATTTCAGGCCCTTCCTGCTTAATATGCCATTGTTGTTGCCACATTTTCTCTACTCTGGATGTCCCATGTGACTGAGGCATCCTGTGAAGTGCTGCAGTTCCCTAAGCCTATCTGGGTGTTTCTGTCCTGTCTCTACCCACCTGCTGGTTTTGACTCTGAGGGCTGAGGCACAGAGCACGCCCACCTTTGGGCTCTCCTCTCTTAATGTCTTTAAGATTTCCTCTCAGCCAAGAAGGGATTTTTACCTCCTTCCTGGGTGATGGGAAAATTCACTTTGACGTCATATTCTTCCCCCTTTCCATGGCTTCCTCCTGCCACCCTCTGGCTGATTTTACAGGCCTATGCTCTCGTCTGCCAGGCCTGCCTTGCATCTTCCAGCCCTGGCTTTTTTTCTTTCAACAATCCCCAGCTCTTACAAATCAAAAACACTCAGCTTTCAGACATGCCTTACCAGGAACTTGAGGAACTCTGTTTTGAAACTGAAAGCTGAGGGTTTTTTTTCCACTGAGGACTATGGGTATAGAAAGCCATCTATAGGCAGGTAGAGGAAGAGAAACAAAACAGACATTTAAAAGATAAATCATTATTTGACAATGCAGCTTCCGGCCCTACATCTGCACACTCACACCTGGTTCTCTTTCCCTGTTGTCAGAACTCTAGTCCCAGTCTGGCCTTGCTTCTCATTCTCTTCCTAGATTGGCAATGTCTCCCTTTTTACTGGCTCCGTATTCTCAACATTTAACCATCTTTATGTTTTCCCTGTTACATTAATGAAACAAAGAGGCCATTAGACTGAAGTGCTTCTAATGTTTTAGCATCTTACATCAGCAAACCAAACCTAAGCCTGTAATGCCTTAAGATTAAGAAATCAAAACCTAAAGACAACTACTCACAAACAGCCAAGAAGTCTTTCCCAATAAGGCACTTGTTTAAGCGATAGCCAACCAAATAACTTCCTTGCTTGGCTTCCGTGTCTTCTCTATAAAAGTCTTGCCTCTAGGGGCGCCTGGGTGGCTCAGTCGGTTGATCATTTGACCTCGGCTCAGGTCATGATCTCACTCACAGTCTGTGAGTTCGAGCCCCGCGTCGGGCTCTGTGCTGACAGCTCAGGGCCTGGATACTGCTTCCGATCCCTCTCTCTCTGCCCCTCCCCTGCTCATGCTCTGTCTCTCTCTGTCTCAAAAATAAATAAGAACACTAAAAAATAAAAAATAAAACAAAAAAATTAAAGTCTTGCATCTAGCTCCTGCCAGTAGAGTCCTCCTACCCACTTCTGTCTTGTCACTGCCCAATTTGAGTAGATTTTTGCTCAAATAAACTCTTAAAATTTTTAATATACTTCAGTTTATCTTTTAACATCCCCATCAAAACAAACGTATGAACAAAACTCCACAAAATTCCTGCCTAATTGTATGTCCATTTCTATCTCTCCTCCATGACATTTTTGAGAGAGAAACATACTCATCATCTGTTACTCCCAAAGCCTTCCATTTTGGCTTTTGGATGCAGTGGGGATGTATCAGCCTCAGCTCCCTTGATTCCCCAGCAGGATTTGCTCTCCTTGACTTGGGGTGTCTTAAAGCTCTCACGTCCCCTGGCCCAGGCTCCCCTGGGTTTCCTTCTACTTCTCTGACTATTTCTTAGCCTCTCTAGTGAGCTTCTCCACCTCTGGACATGCTTCTGAGGCTGCTGTTGCACGGGTTCCACCTGTGGCTCTATTCACTACTTGCATCCTCCTCCAAGGACTTAGAGACCACCAGACATGCCCTTTGCACCTGTCTTCCAGCCCTTTAGAATTTCTTCTTTGCTGTCCTAGAAACTGGTGCTTAGACACATGCCTCTTTAGCTCTTTGATTGAAAGTGGGTTTCAGGGAGGGCGCTCCTTGTCTGGGATTGCTGTAACCTCTCTTTGCTCTGAAATGATGATGGTAGGGTCTGCTGGCATGGGTTCTCCGTGCTCGTGCTCGGGGAGACCTCTCTTAGTCCACGCACACATTTGATCCTGTCTTTCCCATGCCACGGTTGCTTGCAGGAGTAAATGTAGAGTCTCCTTCATTGTTCACTCCCAGATGGTAACAAACCTGCTGTTTCCCACAACTTGAGAGTTCCCTAGTCCAATAAGCACAAGATGTTTTTGCTCTCAGGTCTCCAGCATTTCTTTCAGAGAGAATTGCAGTATTTAACTGGGGGGATGGGAGTAGGGACAGAATACAGCCTCCATGAAGCCTTGTTACAGGAACTGCACTTGGAGGATGGCAGCCTCTGTGTTGGGTAAGGATTGTTCCTAACAGCATCAGTCTTAGCCCCCAAACCTTTGCACTAGCAGCTCCCTCTTCCACGACCACTTTTTCCCTTTCTTTCTCCACTTTCTGGAGGTCTCTGCTCAAGGCTCATCTTGTCAGACCACGCTGCATTACCCTAACATCCCTCTATCACTCTCCAGCTCCTCATCTGGCCATCCACCCCCCCACCCCTGCTTTTTCCTTAGCCAATATCACCATCTGACACATTTTAATATGTTTGTCTATTACCTTTCTCTCTCTACTGGGATGTAATCTCCACCAGGGCAGAGAGTTTTACAGCTTTGTTCAGTGCTGTATCCCCAGAATCTCAGGACCTGGCACACTCAGTCCATGTATGTTGAATAGATACATGAAGGAAGGAATGAGTGAATGATTTATGACATCTCTTCCCATGAGAACAGGTAATTTCAGGCGGTAGATTTTAAACTGCCCTAGATAAACCAAGCTGGAAACCTGGGATGCACCCTTGTCTTTCCTTTCCCCAACATTCAGTGTCACTCACTTAGTCCTTCCTTCTGGATGTCTCTGAATGCAGTCCCCAGATCTCTGCCCTCACCCCCAGTCCAGATCCACATCATCCTTCTTCAGGTTACAGCCACAGCCTTCTGCCTGTTTTCCCTGACTTTAGGTCCTCACCCACCTAATCACTCTTCCCACTGGAGCCAGAGGGTGTTGCCAACACACAAAGCTACTAATGGCACTCCCTGGATTAAAAGACTTCAAAGTCTTCTCATTTCCTCCAGGGTCAGCCCAACCTCTTTTGTGCAGCGTACAAAGCTCTTGAGATCTGGCTTCCACTGAACTCTGCAGCCTTATCTCTAATAGTTACTCCCCTGGACTCAGGGTTTCTACCCACCGACTCCACAATTCTCCACAGCCACCCAACTCCTTCCACCTGGTTGCTTAACCAACACTTCAGGATGGAGCGGGGAGCATGCCGTGCCAAGGGCCCTTCTGTCCTGAGAGTCTTCATGGACTCCAGACCAAACACATGAACAAATCACACAGCTGCTTCTTCCCACCTTATCCCCCTTCTGTATTCAAAGAGGGCCCTCTGTTTCCCTTTGCCAATTATGTAATTATAACACTTCATTTTAATCGTCTGCTTGTTAGTCTTTCTCAACCATCAGACTGTGAGTTCCTGTAGACAAGGTCTTTTTATGTTTGTATGCTCAGCCTCAGAGGGGGACTTGGTCAGAGGAAAGGCTGGCTGAAAAAGATGATGAACAAATGTAATTTTAACAAACACATTCATTTTGTTTATATCAATTGAAAGGAAAATTCAATGATCTTCTAAAATGAAGGAACTCCAGGTTATTTTTAGATAACTCATCTTCTTGAACAGTCTCATATTTTACATCCCACTTCTCCAGAGTATGTGATGTTACTAAAAGTGTTATTTTGTATTTGTGTACACATCTACCTTTAAAAGTGAATATTTTCAGTACAGAGTGCAGAAAAATGGAACTCACCATCCTGAAAGAAATCATTAGAATAATGCACAAACATTTACATTTAGGGCTTTGAAAGCTGAAGTCTGTTTAGTGTGTTTCTGGTGCAGGTGCAGGGCCAGTGGGGCAGCCCTTTCTCTGGGCCACCTCCCCAGCATTCCTCCTTCCTGCCCTGGGGTTGACGGCACTTAGAAACGGAAGTGGTTATACAGTCTCCAAGGTCTATTTAATCTTTGGCCTAGTTTTTGAATTTGCCAAAAAAGGAGGCCAATTAGTTCCAGGTGTGATGCTGCGGTCTCTGATGTGGAACTTCCCTATCGGGAAGTTGGCTCACACCTGCCTACAAATGGCTCCAACATCATTAGCAAGCCTTTCTCTTGCCTATGGGCTGGGAAGGGAATTCTGTTCACTGGTTTTATTTCAGAGTCAGTGTCCCATATCTCCTGGAGAATCAAGTATGCATTTGGTAATGTTCCTTTCATAATGTGAGAATTCAGTGGTCTGTAGGTCCTACAAGTTGCAAGCAAGAAATGACCCTACGAAAGATTAGATCTCAAAGCACACTTTTATTGAAGAAAGCATTTCCCTTTAACTAGTTCAAAAAAAGACATCTGTGTTGATAAGCCATCCTTGCCCCCTCATTCATGGTGTGGCTCTTTTTGCCCAAATGGGTGATTTGTCCCCAGAGGGGATGATGTAACAGTTTCTTTCTCCATGAAGGAGCATAAAGTAAAAACCGTGCTGAATTTCATGTGCTGTAAAACCCCTTGCTTAATGCTTTCCAGTGTAGAATGCTCATCTTATACACCCCTGCAATGTTCCTAATTATGGCGTTCCTTTTTCCAGCCCCTGGGAAAAACAATTTTACTGTTAATCGTACACAATTATGGATCCATGTTTTCATTCTCAACCAAGAATCATGGCAAATTCTCAGCAGCTGATGTATATATGGAGAACTAACTTTGTTCATTCTTTAAAAGAATCCCCGTAATATCAAATGTAACATGAAAATCATGGGGGCAAGAGGGTAGCCCCAACTCCCTAAATGCCTGTGGCTCACTCCGTTCATTTCCCCAACTCCTGCCAGGCCCTCAGTCCCTATGGTTTAAAAAGAGGCCTGTGACCTCAGACTTGAACTTTGGGGAGATTGTCCCCACCCAGATATAAAGAGCATCTATGAGTGAAACATGAGGATTTCATTAGGAAATGTGTTCAGGAGGTTGGACAGCTACATATGAAGAAATATACTCTCATTCTTATGTACTGTATAAAACCAGTGAACAATTTAGGGTTGATTAAGAAATATTGGCATTCTAGAACATATGCTATGAGCTCTTCAAAATGGAAGCAAGGGAAACACCTTAGTTGTAGCACTAGAGTCTAACTTAGAAATCAAATGCATTTAAGAGCAAAATCATGGAGGAGTGTATTTTCTGTTCCATAGTGATCACAATTATAAACAGGTACCACTTTTTCATAAATGTCAAGATGAACTCCAAAGGCCATATTCTTATGGGAGCTCTAGTAAAACTGGAATATTTTCATAGCATCAAAAAGGAACAATGTAACTATTAAACTACATTCTTATATTCTACCTAGGGTATTTACTTTGGGCATCAAATTTTCTAAAATTCCCTAAGATCATTATATGAAACCTGCTTCTAATAAAGTAACTCCTAACCTTTAGAATGGGGGAAAATATAAAGCATAAAACAGTAAGGCAATGTTTGCGAAGGAAAAGAGCCCCCTTTAGAGATAGATTTTTTAAAGGTAGCCAATAATGTTGGTGATAATTTGCTAAATAAAATATATGAGCTCCTGGTTCAAGATTAAATTTATTTAGGAAAGTTAGTATTTGGTCCTTTGTAAATCTTAGATGACACTAGTCCTAAGTGATATACTAAAGTTCTTTTGCCTGGAAATTACCGAGAGATTAAAGCCATTTGACATAGATTATCAGTGTAGCTCTGAATTTATGAGAAGTGCTGGTAAGAAATGGATCAGAAATAATGGGGAGACAGTTGCTATGCCATTGTTCTTCCAATGGCTTCCAAAACCTTAGCTTATTTTGCTCTTCATACACAATCTAGCCACTTACCATTTGATAATTGATGTTCAGAAAAGTCTTAATATCAATGGTAAGGTACATTTTCACAGTGTTCATTCTGACAACAGAATCCTTCGTTTCCACTAGTACTGGCTGGTGATTTTGGAAACTTGACCCTCTGGCTATGAATATTGAGGAAAAGAGTAAGACCTATAGCATGGGAGGTTGCCAATGTTTACGTCACAAATATTTAATTGCACTTATCACATGCATCAGATTCTTTGGAATGAGGTGGAGCACTGCCACAATTTAATAAAATACTCAGGCATAATTGAGCAAAGATTTTTGTTTCAAAAATAAAACTAGTTTTCTGAGAACCTCTGATAATGTTTCTAGTTTCAACTTATTTATAAGATTTGTTTACTTATGAGATTTTTTTTCTCTTATACTCTTTCCTACTTTTAATTCCTACTGAATTAGAGGCAAGATTACTTGTTTGGGAAATGTGATATGCTACAGTGACTCCCTGTAGGAGTAAAGAAAATGTCCCTGGTAGTTAAGCAGGAAGATGTGTCATCTGGGGCATATAAGGCCTCCATGGATGATTTTGGACACTCATGTATTTGAGCAGATGTTTCTTCATTTTAAATGGTCTTATGATTAATGTTTCAGTGGAAAGCAAAGGTGTTTTCAAAATTTTATACATATTGGATGAGTCTTCCTGCACACACATCATGTATGTATACCTTTAAGTCTTAGGAAAGTCTTGGAAATTATTTGATTTATCCTGCATCATGTACCCTTATTAGTCCAGAAGGATTTTCTCAAGTTAAGTTCAGACCCGTAATTGCCTTTTTAAATTTCTTTTCTCTTTATTAACGCATTTCCCTTTTCTCTTTTGCTGTGTTGTTATTTTTTCTTCCTTTTGCCTTCTCTCTGAGAGTCTGTCTAGCTGTGGTATCCCACCAGCCACAAATCCCGTTGTTGGCCTACTTGAATATCCTCCTCACTCCCCTCTCTGATATTTCAGACTTCCTGGCATTCTCTTGGTCTGCAAGCACTGGGCTTGTTGGGAGACAAAGACAAAATGTGTTTGTGTTTATTTTGGAGATAAACAGAGGTTAGTCTTCCAGCAAATCAGACTCACTCTCAACCTCTTCTGCACCAACTGTGAGCATCTCCTTTCCAAAAGCAAAAATAATAGTCTGTAACCTGGCAGGTAAGCTACCTTCTAGGTTGAGATCACAGAGTTTTTGAATTCAGTGTTAGTAAAGCAAAACAGTAGTTTTAAGTTATTAAAGGAAGGTTTTCTCCAACCTTCCTTTAGATAATTTTTCCTCCTTTCCTTCACTCCACTCAGCAAGCAGATAGCTTCAGAGGAGGGATGCAGTGGAGCTAGAAGCTTTCCTGGCTTTGCAGTCCAAACACCTGATCACATTAACCAGTTGATGCTAGATGCCTCTGAGAGAGGAAGAGCATTATTCAGGAGTCTCGGATGGTAACTTCACTGATATCTGCCTCAAGAAAGAGCAACTTCCTTCCTCCTGGTGTCCCTAGATAGGAAAATATTGCCAAGAATTAGGGTAGGGCCAGAGACAGAGGGATGTCACTACCAGAGCTCTGGAGTTTCCTGATCTATTCTCAGGGGTGGGAGCAAGAGAGGACTCAGCCCTCACATTATTGTTTGCCTGTGTTTAGCTTCATGTCTTTCTCAGAGCATAATGGGGATTCTCCATAGGCCCACCTGGCCTGGTTTCCTGCTTCTGGAATACAGTTCCCGGGAGCTGCCAAGACATCAGGGAGGGAATTGTTTCTTGATGATTTTAGGCAAGTAACACCATGGTCAGCCTCACTGACGGCCCTGTGCCCCAAATGTGGAGTGGGAGAAGAGGAGAAAGTCACCAGACTATGTGAGCCATGTAGATGTGAACATAGGCTGCTTCAGGACAACCAGCATGGAGAGATGAGTGGAGGATCAGATGTTCCTTCTACTCCCCTGGTACAAATACCTCCCCTATTATGTTGGCACATGTTCCTGAAATTATGGGAGCCTGGGAAATGCATTAAATTATATTTTAAAAAAAAGGTTTAAAGACTTTTAAAAGAATTTCCAAGTAGTAGACGAGATATATATTTATTATGTTCACGATTGGCATTTTGTTGCAATTTTACAACAGTGATAAATCCTATGTTAAGAAAATAACACACAAAGAAAAAAAGAAAACGAAAAACCATCCCATAGAGATAATTAATCTACATTGACAGTGGAGAACCTCATTCTAGGTATATCTCTGTAGGTAATCACAGATAAAAAAGATGAATAGATAGAAATTATTTTATTAAAATGGAATCATACTATATATGCTGTATATAAATAAGAAGGACTGTATTTAATTTTACTGGAATTTAATACCGGGAAAACGATAGTGAAGCAAAATGAAAGGAATCTCTGTACTTCATGTAAATGTTTCTTTACCACATGAGGTACCAATTCATATAAAACTCCTTGAAAATTAAGGGGGAAAAACATGAAGAGATTTAAATCATGATGTTTTGTCTATAACAACACCTTTTGATTTTGTAAAGTATCAGTTGGCTTCCTGACGGAAAAGATGCGATTCGTGGTTTTGCACTTCGTCGTCCTGCTTCATCTACCCCACAGATAGTTAAAATCCACTCTCAGTGACTTTGGCTTGGCCACGTGACCTGCTTGGGCCAATAAATTGTGATGGAGCATGCCATTTGCCTCTTCTAAGCCAAAGGTTTTAATGTGAATGTGTTCTTTGGCTTGAGACATCTTGCTGTAGCCCTCCCCAGTGCAAACGGCATGTGCTAAAGAGGGGTTGCTCCATCTGTAGGGTTTCAGCAAGGAGGAAACATGTGGAGATAGACCCAGCAGAGCCGCAGGTGAGTCTTGGCCCTTACCTAATGCAAGCGAGATAAAGGATTGTTATTGTAAGCCCATAGGATATGGACTCTGTTTGTTGCAGCATCAAAATAGGCAATTAATTTTTTAAAAATTTTATATGTTTGTATTCTGTCCTATAAACACAAGTACTCCAATTGTTCAGTCTTAGTGTAGTATTTAAATCGTTTAGTGTTGAGTACCAATTTATTACGAAGGCTTCTCTATTCCTGCATGATTTGTTTTGAATCATCTCTGGATTTACCTTGATTTTATTCTCAAGTAGTTTCTTTCTAGAAGAGTTCCTGATTAGGGTGCCCTGGGGCTCAGTCGGTTAAGCTTCCAACTTTAGCTCAGGTCATGATCTCACAGTTCCCAAGCATCGGCTGGGGCTCTGTGTGACAGCTTGTGGAGCCTGGAGCCTGCTTCAGATTCTGTCTCTCTCTCTCTCTTTCTCTCTCTGCCCCTCCACCACTTGTGCTCTGTTTCTGTCTCTCAAAAAAAATGAATAAACGTTAAAACAATTTAAAAAAGAGTTCATGATTGCCATATTTTGTTTTTTCAAGTTCGCGGATGCTTTCTTATGGCACTTCTTTATTTGAATACGAACTTAACTGGGTATAATATTTTCATATCATAATTTCTTTACCTTAGAGTTTGGCCAGTAATGTCAAAAGAATTAGAATGGTAAGTTAAACAGTGCTATAAAAACATTCCAAGGCCAGGTGGATATTTGTTTCCATATAAGTAACTGGTTTGTTTATTCATTCTTTTGAAGTTCAGTTTAAAAACCTGGACATGTCTCTATACAGATCATTATGTATGAGAGTTCTTAGATTCTCTTCTATTTCCAGGTTTCTCATTTTATGGAAACTCCTTTATTACAGCTTAAATATTTTTTTTGTTTGATTTGTTGGATTCTCTACTTCAAGGACACCAAATTATCTATGTAATGGATCGTCTATTTTTTTAAGTTTTGATTTTTAAAAATTGTGGTAAATATGCACGTCATAAAATTGATCCTTGTATCCATTTTTTTAAGTGTACAGTTCAGTGGCATTAAGTACATTAATGCTGTCATGCCAACATTACTGCTGTCCATCTCTAGAACTTTCTAATCTTGCAAAACTGCAACTCTATGCATTAAACGCATTCCCTATTCCCCGCTCCACCTACCGCTAGCAACTATCATTCTACTTCCTGTTTCTGTGAATATGATAACTCTAGGTACCTCATATAAGCAGACTCATGCAGTATTTGTCCTATTGTGACTGGCCTCTTCCACTTTGCATAATGTTCTCAAAATTCATCTATGTTGTAAGTGTCATGTGTCAGAATTTCCTTCTTTTTTAAGGCTGAAAAATATTCCATTGTTTATATCTGCCATTGTTTTATTTATTCCTCTGTTGTTGAATATTCTGGTTGCTTCCACCTTTTGGTTATTGTGAATAATGCTGCTATTGACACAAACATGCTTTTACACAAATATCTGTTCAAGTTCCTGGTTTCACTTCTTTTGGGTACAGACCAAAAGTGGAATTGCTGGATCATATGGTGATTCTATTTTTAATTTTTTGAGAAACTGCCATGCCACTCTCCACACCAGCTTCACCGTTTTACACTCCCACCAACAATTCACAATGATTTCAGTTTCTCCATATCCTTGTCAATACTTACTGTTTTCTGATTTTGTTTACTTGTTTTTATAATATGAAGTGGTGAATCTTTTCTTGATCTATTGTTTCTATATAGGATATCTTCTTTATTTGCTATGACCTCTTTGTCATTCTCATCTACAGTCATTGCCATTACTTCAAATCTTTCTTTCAAATTAATGAATTCAGCCACATCTATTTTTTTCTTTCTTTGCTCTTATTAATTTATGTTACACCCCTGTTTAGGTAGTCCGTTAATCTCCTTAGCTTGGCAGCATGCATTTCCAACACATTCTATAGTTTTACAATCTTCCTTTATCAAACGCAGATATTTTTTTTAATGTTTATTTATTTTTGAGACAGAGAGAGACAGAGCATGAACAGGGGAGGGTCAGAGAGAGAGGGAGACACAGAATCTGAAACAGGCTTTGGGCTCTGAGCTGTCAGCACAGAGCCCGATGTGGGGCTTGAACCCCCAGACTGCAAGATCATGACCTGGGCTGAAGTCGGACGCTCAACCGACTGAGCCACCCAGGCGCCCCATCGAATTCAGATATTTTAAAAATGTTAAAAATTTTGGGGCACCCGGGTGGCTCAGTTGGTTGAGCATCCGACATTGGCTCAGGTCATGATCTTGCAGTCTGTGAGTTCGAGCCCCACATTAGGCTCTGTGCTGACAGCTCAGAGCCTGGAGCCTGCTGCAGATTCTGCATCTCCTTCTCTCTCTCTGCCCTTCCCTTCTTGTTCTCTGTCTCTGTCTCTCTCTCTAAAAAATAAACATTAAAAAAATTTTTTTTTAATGTTAAAAATTTTAACACATTTCCAAGGAGTATCATCCTGTTTTGGGGGGGCACATTTTCTTTGAGACCAGGTTCATCATCTGTCTTTTGTCTGCTATGTTCCTTCCTTTCTTTTTCTTTTTTTTCCTTGTAGTGTGTGCATAGTTGCCATGCCACTTTTCTTCTTGTTTATATTTAATGTATAATGTAGGTATCTCTGACCAGTTTTCTCTTTGGATTGAGAGATTATGAGTACATACTCCTCACCATCCTCCTTTGTTTTTCTAAGCCTACTTTTCTTCCTCTCTCAGCTGCAGTTTGAGGGATAAGTATAGATTTCTGTTCATTTATCTGCAGCCTGAAGCATTGGGGCAGGGAGAAATTAGCTGGATGCAATCTTTGTCAGAGGACTTGAATTCTCTGTTGTAAGAGTCCATGAAGTGCCATGTAATAGGACCTATTTCTTCAGGAATATACCCCACTCCCATTGCTTTGGGTTGCTCCCCTGATCATCCCAGATCCCAAGCAGACCTTCACCTGGGATTTGGATCTTCAAACATGTAGGAGCTTTTTTCTCCTCTTTAAGTCTTGTCCTTGGCTTTCCCATGAGCTGCCTATTCTCTCCCACACTCTACCTCTGTTCAAACTGGGAAATACAAGAAATACAGAATTTTACAATCCTTCTTTCTTTAGTATAATTTCTGGAAGGATGGAGTTACAAAGCAAGCGACAGGGGCTCCTGTGTAGCTCAGTCCCTTAAGCGTCAGACTCTTAATTTTGGCTCAGGTCATGATTTCACTGTTAGGCTAGTGAGTTCGAGTCCCTCCTCAGGGCTCTGCACTGAAAGAGGGGAGGGAGCCTGTTTGGGATTCTGTTTCCCTCTCTGCCCCTCCCCCACTTGTGTGTTCGTGCTCTCTCAAAAATAAGTAAATAAAGTAAAAAAAATAAAAATAAAAATAAAATGAAAATAAATAAAGGAAGGAAGGAAAGAAAGAAAGCTGCAAAGAAGTCTTTTGTTGTCCTTCTTTGCCTGACATTTTTTTAACATTCATATCATATGGCCTAACCTTTCCTTTTTTGGCTGCTTTTGTTTGTGTATTAATTTCCATGCATTTTGCTAGATACCAGAAGAAGATTTTGTAGTTAGGATTTGTTCCGCTGCCTATTCCTGAAATCTAATACATCTTTGGATTTCTGCTCCAGGGCTGGAAGAGCCTCACCTTGCTTCTAAGGAGAAGCAAGGTGAGGCTCTTTAGCATCAAGGGGATGCTTGTTAGAACTTGTGTCAGAGACACTGACCTTACATTGTTTCCTTGCTGTGAATTTCAGAGAGGCTTACATCCTCCCTAGCAATGGATCACGAGGGGGGCCCCGTCATTTTCATTTCAAATACTGACCTCTCCTCTCATGCTTGATGTGGATTTTGAGAGGGCCTTTTGTCCCCACCGATATCTGAAACCCCAATTTTCTCTTGACTTCTGTTGAGTGGGAGATTTGAAGAGAAGGTGAGGACAGGAAGAAGTTTAGCCTCAAGAGTTGGGCAGTTATCTGGCTGACTGAGACATGGAGCAGCTGCCCCTGGGATGCTGGCAGCAGGGAAGGAGCTGTGACAGGGAATGCATTGGGCTCCAGCATGAGAGGCAGTGGGGACAAGCTAGGTTCTCTGCTGGCCCCAGTTCTGTTTTTTTTTACCCAACTGCCTTCTCCTCCTCTCACACCTACCTCTGCTGCTTTTACCCCCCTCTACTCCCAATTCTAGAATCTTCAGTTGTGTTCAGCCCAGGTCCAATTCCATGAGAAATTTTAAAGCAGTATATATATGACAAAACTAGAATAGATCTCTTTTGGACATCATTGCATTATTCTGTTTGTATGTGAGTATATACCATTTTTATCAATTATTTTAACCACTTGACAGGTCTTGTTTTAGTCTCTTAAACGATCCATGATATTTGGATCTATGTGACTTGTAAATAAGAAAATAAGAAAGTGCTTTTGACTCCTAGAAGAGCTCATTCACTTACAAGTAAAATATCACAAATGCCAAAGAACACCAACATTTTCACACTGATTCAGTATGCAATGTTAAAAATCTTTTCTGAGATGTGAGAAAATTTATACTATACCTGGCTAATCCACCAAGTCTGAATTATCTATACCATTGAGGATCATAAATAATCTGGGACATGCTAGAAAAGGGTCAAGAGTCCTAAAAGTTCACATAGAGCCCTGGGAAATGAAACAGTCTCAGATCCCACATGGCTTACTCTGCTGGTACTGTCTGGGGCTTGCTGGACCAGTACCCATCAGATCTGGCCTTCTGGGATTGCCTTTCAGAGATCCCTTCATCACTTCACTTGGCTGCAGTTTGAGACTTTCCCCTGGTTGACTGGATGACTGCACAGGCAATATTGTGTTAGTTTTACCCCCTGAAGACTGATTCTGCTGAGAACTCGAATTTCAGTGGCATTCTTGCCTTTCTATGACAGGGACCTAGAGGTCCCTGATTGGTGTTTAGGGACAGTAAGGAAAAGGGCTTTGGGTATTTAGCCACTCACCTGTCCCCTGTGAGTTTTGACAATTCTCCCTGGCAGATCTGGTGACCTGGTCAGGTTTTCATGGACCTCCTAGTCACACAACATCATTTTGTATGTAAAGCTCCTTTCTCTTAAATGGTAGTTTTGTGTTATGCCAGGTACCATCAACCAAATCATGACTCGGGGTCAGTGATTCCTGAAAAACATTCCATGTCCTCTTGGTATTATCAGTAAGTGAGTAGCTTATTCCGTCATGGGTTATATTTCCAGGCAAATGTATTTTATGTGAGGGAACGGAGAAGGAATAGGTCAAGGCCTGAGATCTAGACCCATTCTCCCTTTGATTTGAATAATAATTATTAGTATAATAAAATAACCCAAATTCCAAGCCAGAATTTCAATCTGGTGAGTGGGGTTATGTGAGAATTAATTTAAAATAATGTATGCGAAGTACATAACATTGTTTCTGATACATAGTAAGTGTTCAATAATAAAAATAAACAAGGATTTTTGGAAAGTTACTGTACTAAATGAATGTGTCTGTGTGCTCACTATATTTATTAGTTATTTTAACCACTTAAATAAGTTAATCAAAATCAGACGTGTAGACTATTTCCAAACCAACTATGTAGGCTTGCATTTTTCAGCAATTTATAGGAAATAAATATAATATAACATTATATATGGGATAAAATATATTATCTTATATATTAATTATATTATCATATATTCATGTGTTCAATAAAAAATATAGTATATTAGTACATAAATGAAAACAATCATTATTTACTAATCATTTAAATTATTATGGCTGGTTTATGGAGCTCTGTCTATACACTGGGTATTACACAAAGCACTTTGCAAATGTGATCTCATTTAATCCTACATCAACAATAGGTGCCATTGTTATTTTTGCTTTATAGAGGAGGCAGGATGCTCTGTGTGTGTGTATGTGTGTATGTGTGCATGCACATGTGTGTAGTGCCCTAAGTATCTTCCCTGAGCTCACAGAGCTACTAATCAGACAAGCCAGGGTTTGAAGTCAAGTGTGTCAGAGTCCAAAACCAGTATTCTGATTCTCTAAGTACCACTGTTTGACTAGTTATTTATTTGCTGGGCAATTCCCCAGGCTGCCTGTCACAGGTTTTCCATCCTACAAGGGGTTTTGATGTTAACTATGAGCCTAAGTGCTTGTTTTCTTTGTCTTATTTAGTCCTCTCAACAACTTGGCAGGGTACTAATATTCTCATTTTACAATCAAAGAAACAGGCTCAGGGAAATTATATCACACAACTCTTACGTGGCAGACTGGAACCGACTAGGAGCGCAACTCCAAAGTCCTTCATCTTCTTTCCACCTCATCACACTCGTGCCCATGCAACCATCATGCACCCACCAACTTGGAAACCTCTCCCTGTGGGGCAGGACAGCTACCAGGGTGAGGGCACCCCCAACCGCCCTGGCTTCCTGGTCATGCATGTGCTGGAGTCCAATTGAAAGGGGAAAGGACCAACCGGTGAGTCAGTGGTTTGGCTCTCTCAGGAAGCCTGCCTTTGACCCTCTGCTCCGGCCCAGCCCTGCTGAGATTATGAGGCCTGACAGCCTCGCAGCTGGAGGTGGGGCTGGCCTGCAGTGGTCTGACTGATATTTGTTGCAGTTCTAACAGTGGGTGTTATTGTTTTAGCACTTCATCTATTTCTCCTTAGATGGCTGGTGCTGAAGATTTTTATCCTTGTCTTTTGGTTAACCTCAAATAAAGAGGAAGTTAGCAAGCACCAAACATGTTTGGAAGAATTTCAACCCTAGTTAATGTGTACTGTAGCATGATCTGATTTGCGGGAGAGGCATAACAAGGAATTCAGAATAAATCATATCTAACATGAAACCAGCGACTAAATTTAGATGCTTAACACCATGGAATGTGTAGTTGCCCACCCAGGAACACAGCTATTCCTGCAAATTCTTCCAGTCTGCTTGTGCTGCCTGACTCTCCAGATGTTCATTGACATCCCAGAAGTTTTTTCCCCTCTAGAACCACGAAAGTGGGAATCGCCATTTGAATTCCCCTCCCTCCTTATTTGCTAAGAGAATTGTTGCAAGGCTCTGCTGTCTGTTCCTGGGTAAAAGCGTGCCGCCTGGATGCAAAAGGAATCCTCTGTCGTGGCATACCACCCTTTCCACCTGGACCTGGGGACACACATGCAGACCTGGCCTCAGGGCACCTGAGGCCCTTGTTTAAAGAGTTGTGTGTCAATTCTAGTCATCCTGTTTACACACTGAGTTGTTTCTTACATTCTCCCTCCCCTGCCGTGAGCCTTTATGTAACATTCACCGGAGGGAATGGCAAACTCAGCAGCTACTGCAGAGTTCATCTGTCTGCCAGTCATTCCTGCTGAACGGCCTAGCAGCTGGGAGGCTCTGTCAGCATTATTTTAGACCTCTCTATCACATATTCAACAAATAGCCATTGCACTCTTATTAAGTGGTAGTGTCTTAACCTATTTTAATTGTTGGTAACTCTCAGCTTTTTCTTTATTTCCAATACTAATTGAAATTCTGCTGTTCATTGTTCACTTTCTTAGCAGTGTCCGTCTCACCTACTTGCCACGCATTTCCTCTCATTTGTTGGCTTCTCACTTCAGCCAATTTTCAATGAGTGTTCAGCTTCTCTCTGTCTTTTTCCTAAGGATGAGAGATGGTTTTCTAAAATTTCCTTCTGGTTGCTATAATCCTTTTCAAATTATGGTTCATCCTGTAAATCTTTGGAACTAGGACTCCCCCCTCTCCACCCACCATCTTTTTTGGTTTGACATGTGTATAGGCCTGATGGTAGTATTTTTTCTTCTTATTTTTAAAGAAGGAGAGACACAACATTTTCCAAAAACCAAGTTTTGGGTTTGTCTTTACCTCGTTCTTCAAATGGGCAGCTGAGGAGCATGTTAACATGCACAGCTTCCAGACCCACTCTAGGCTGAAAAATCTCACGTGCTCCTGTTACATTCACTTTTCCTCACACCTCATTCCCACCACCTGACGCTGACCCTGATGGAAATCCTAAAAGACTGTAATTCCTAGTATGTGCAGCTGCTGGGCTGCTGCTGGGAAGCAACCTCACCTACTGTGATTTGCTTTGGGGTACCGCATCATCTGTCCATTTTCTGGGGTTCCCCTCTGTGACTGGAGATACAGGCCAGGATGAAAAGTGGACAGGGGGTGGCACCAGGCCTCTGAGAGCATCCCCCACATGGACAGATGGCGTCTGTTATCCAGTTAGGACATAGCTTGTATTTCTGAGCCAGGGGTGGGGTATTGAGAGGGGGCAGGGGCTGCTTACCTTCCTCCCATCTGCTTTCAGGGTGGGAGGGGAGGGGAAGCTCTATTTCCAGTGGTTTTAGCACAGGGAATCATGAATTGCTTTTAATCCTGTTTTGCCAGTCTTACTGTTAATGGAGAGTGATCCAAGACTCTGAAAAGAGGTTGTTTAGTTCTGTTTAGTTCCGGTTTTGGTGAGGGCCTGAGTTAGCATTTTTTTCTATGTTAAAGACACAAGTATTTTGTTGAATTGTTGGGAGAGGCTGAATAAGGGCCTTTAAGCCAAATGCCATTTTAAACCCAACTTTTTCAGTCTTCATTTCTTAAAAGTAAAAAAAAGCCCTTTAGTCCAAAATATGGTTATGCTGATATCCTTGTAGATAACGCATCATGTACCTGACAGGAAAGAAAGGTCTATTCAGCTGGGACTGGTTGGCTAAGACAGGGAGACTTCTAATTGAGGAATAGGTTTCGCGTAACAAAGTTTCTCATTGTCTGGGGAGACGGCATTGATAGAAAGACTACATTGATGAAACCATCTGATCTTTTAACCCATTCACCTTATGTGGAGAGATTCTGTAAATTATAATGATCTAATAGCAGAGCTTAGAAACACCTGAATGAGAAAGCCACACAACCCTGAGAGCAGATTGTGTTCTCCCCACTCAGGGGTCAGTTACTGTGGGATGCGGACCAATTTCCCAGTCTCCCCTGAGGATCAGCACTGCAGATCATTTTAAGCATGTGCATCCAGCCCTCTATGACTTCATTACCAGGGGACACTTCCCACATGTGGGATGGGAGGAGGAGTACCTTCCTCCAGTCACAGGGATGTTGACAGAGCTGAGTCTTTGCTGCATGGGAACAGCGTGTGGACAAATGTTTGGCACTGGAACAGGGCTTGGGCTCCAACACTGGAACTGCTGGAGCCCAGCAAAGTCCTGGAGCCAAAACTGCAGAGTCCTAACAGCTTGCTTTACAAAACCTGAATTTAACAAGTGTCAGTCTAGACTCTGTTTGATGGACTGCCCTGAACACTGGTGATTTCACTTAAGGGCCTTGGGATGTGTTCGGTTGGGTGGAATGGAAAGATAGTGTGTGAGTGTGTTTCTCTTGCCCTGCTTCTTTTTCACCAGAACTCAAGGGCTCTGAACATGGTCGTCTGTAGTTTTAGTGTTTAAACAGCATGGTTGAGAGGCAGGATCAAATCAAAAGGATAAAATATCTTTAAAGTCTTATTGCTGAGGCCACAGACTGAATTGTGAAAGCACTAATTAGGTGTTGGGGTGTGTCAAGGAGAAGTGGTGGTCACCTGCCTATTCATGGGTCCTCCATCATCTGTACAACTCTCAGCAGAGAATCACCGGTGAGAGATGCTAATTGACCTTGTCACGGCATTGAGATTGTGTGGCCAATAACTTAAGCAATGTTCTCACAGAAATGATTGGTAGGAGCAAAAATATGTATGCGTGTTTCTATATGTGGATGTGGATTCTAAAAATACAGCATGCTGTCAGTTATTCAGAGTCCAGTTGTCAACTTTGAGAACTGCCTAAGAGCTTGTCATTTTCCTGTATTTTTCTGTCTTGTAGCCATATTGCTTCCCTCCTCCACCATGAGAAAAGGAAGAGAAGGGGAAACCCACAACTGAATTCCTGAGTTGATTTCTACCAATGACTATCCCACCAAGGGCTAAGTCCTATCTCCTGGAGCCTGAGCCCTGTGCTGACAGGATGGGAAAACAAGAGGCCAAGAATCCTGTCTTATACATGTTATTCCTGACTGGAAACAACCAGGTACTTGAAGTTGGTTCTAGAATTTTCTCTGATATTATTTGAATTTCTCTGATGAGACTCAGACTCTTGGTTGATTTCAAAATCTTGAGGCCATGCTTGAGTAAACTATCAAAAGTTAGGGTTTTTTGTGCTAACAACCACAAAATCTTGATTAGTTACTACAATAAATATTCACTTCTCACTTATAGTTCTCCAAGTCAGCTGCAGCATTGCTGGTTTGACCAGGCTCAGCAGGAATTGCCTCCAGGCTGCAGATTGGGTCCCTGTCTGCTCCATATAGCTTCTCATTCTACAATCCAGGCTACTGGGTCAGCTACTCTCTGTGGCATGTTGTCCTTATGGAGGAGAGCAGAAGACCAGGAGTGAGAGAAAACACTCTTCCTAGAAGCTTCTGTTCCAAACTGTCACATCAACACTTCCACTAACATTCCATTGGTCAAAGCACAAAGTCAATTCACAAGGCCAAGGCCAAGATCAATGGGGTGGAGATGTGTATTCTGCCTACTCAGAAACACGGTCAAGTCACCTGAAAAATGAGTATTATGTTATTACAGGGGCAGCGCGAAAAGTTGAAAACAATAATTCTGTCCTACTACACCAACCATATAAGGACCTGAAAAGGAAATTCACAGTCACACCAAGTTTACTAGATGTCCTCAATTCATAGGTAATATATTAACAGTAGTGTGCCTCTCTCAATCATGGCTTCATTTAACTTAATTTTGCTTGAGAGCTAGAAGAGTGCTTGTATTATTCCTCACCCTCCTCGCTTCTCTATTAGATTATGTATGTGCACTAGAAGACCTATTCATTAGATTACAGAAGATTTATCATCTCTCTTCATCAATAGAGTGTGTAGTGGAAGTAGTTGGAATCTGTTTTCATAAAAAACATGACTTTCAATCCAGTTTAGGAACTAAATAGATGAGAGTGGTCTTGGGCCATTTATTAAGCATCTCCAGTCTCCATTTCTCTCACATGGAGAACATAGTAACTTCATGGAATTGCTCTGTAGATTAAATGAAATGACATATAAATTACTTATGTCTCTCATAAAGATTCATTTCCTTTCCTTTCTCCTTAATCTCATCCACCATCCAAGGTAAATTTCGAACCCCAGTGCCTTCCCTACACCCCTTTAGATTCCTCTGAATTAAATGAGCTCCTTCTCCTCTGAACTTCTATAGTTCTTAGGGCAGTGATCCATAAACTACTCCTGCATTCATGAATGGATTTCAGGAAGTTCGTGGATCATCATCCTCTCCCTTGGAATTAATGTGAAATTATGTGTGTATGAAACTATATGCATATTTCTGGGGAGAAACTGGTTAGCCTTTACCTGAACTTCAAAGTGCTGCTGGACCCAGAAGAGGTTCTGAACCATTGACACTAGATGAACTGGATAACTCAGCCATCACGATCTATCATCTTGTATGCTGGTTATTGCTTCATGCTATTAGTCCACTTTCACTATTTTAATTATGAGCCTCTTGAGGGAGGAACAAACATACCTTCCATGGCTTATGTATCTTCTACAACTTATAGCACAAGCTGAACACTTGATGAGAAGTATTTGTTGATTAATTACTTAGGTGAGGGTTTAAAAAATACCACCACCACCACAACCAGCAGAGTGAGTCCAAAATGTCGAACGTTTAACAACAGTGCTGAAAGCATGTAGAGAAAAAAAGTCATTAAAAACAAAAGCAAACAAAAAACTCTGGTGGTAGCAGAATTTATCTGTGAACCCATTCTGCCATGTGAAACATTGCATCAGATGTGATTGAAAAACATCTCCTTCCTGATTGAAACACATCTCCTTACTGCATTTCCAGGGTGGCTCCAGGTTATTGCTGTAGAGGGAGGTCATTGGAGAAGCAACGTTTTGACAGTATGTTGGGATGTAACAAGTCCTATTAGAAAACTCTTAGCTCTTGGGGTGCCTGGGTGGCTCAGTCGGTTAAGCATCCGATTTCGGCTCAGGTCATGATCTCACAGTTTGTGAGTTCGAGCCCCACATCGGGCTCTGTGCTGACAGCTCAGAGCCTGGAGCCTGCTTTGGATTCTGTGTCTATCCCTCTCTCTGCCCCTTCCCTGCTCATGCTCTGTCTCTCTCTGTCTCAAAAATAAATAAATAAAAAAAAAAAAACATTAAAAGAAAGAAAAGAAAACTCTTAGCTCTCTTTGCAAAAGGAGCTTCTCCTAGTCCATAGGTTGATGTTTGGGTCCAAACATGAAAAGAAAGGAAGAAAAGAAGAAAAAAGAAAAATGGACTTGCTGAGCTTTTTTTTTTTCCTTGCCGGGGAAGCAAAACAAATATAGGATTGAGATCATTAACCAGAAACATAAACACTATCCAAAGATATTTCTCAGAAAGTGAATTTCTAAACATTTAAGAACTTTTACTCCATTGGAAGTGCTGGGTAGGCTTGGGGGAGAAACAACAATCAGGAAATTCTTCATGGAAGATGCAAGCACGTTGTCAAAAGTCAAGGAGCTCTTGCTGGTCCTCTGGTTTCTTCTTATTGGTTATGACTTCACCGATTCAAGTCTTTGATTCCCCAAGATTTGCACAATAACTTTAGGGGACATCATTGTCAAGTGCAGCGTGGCCGTAGAATTCACAAGGCACACTCCCTACATAAAAATTCACAAGCATACATTTTCGCAAGTCAATCCTGTAACACTTTCAGAGGGCCAGATTCCGTATGCCTAGCAACAATTCTATTTTTTTGTGTGTTTTATCCTTCTTCTCAGCTTCCTTGCTAGGCTTTAGGGAATTAGCAGGACTTACCACCAATTGGATTGCAGAGCTTTTTGGCCCACAGTTAGGCTTGCTATCATCAGGTATGTAAAATCTTGCCCAGTGTAGTCAGAAGTTAAAACCAAACCATCATAAACCTGCAGGACTTATGACCCTGAAAGCCCTGGGGGACTTTCCTGGACCAGACCTCAATGGAACTTTGCCCAAACCCCCAAGTGGGAAATATATATGAACTGATTCTGTGCAGTGTGAAGGCTGAGGCAGCAGCAGAATGCTTTTATAGACTGATACAATGATAGATTAGTACACATTTAATCTTAGGCTAGGGGTTTAGAGGAGTCAGTCTTCCTCAGCCCCTCCTCCCTTTTTGTTAATGTTAATAGGCCTGAGTATGGGTTTAATGGTAAACGGGCATTTTTCTTTTGTGACACAATTATTCTATATTTAAGCCAATTAGAAAGTCATCCCATTAGGGAAAGAAGTGTCAGTAGGACACCATTGTGAAGTATGGCTGGGATTGGCTATTGAATTGTAGATTTCTAGTTTAATTGGTATTGGAGGGAAAAAAAAGAGGTCATGAGTAGTTTAATAGTTATTTGGCAATAAAAATAACTCGCTTAAAAATTATTTATCTTGAGAGAGAGAGAGAGAGAGAGAGAGAGAGTGTGTGTGTGTGTGTGTGTGTGTGTGCACAAACAGGGGAGGGTCAGAGAGAGAGAGATGGAGAGAGAGAATCTCAAGCAGGCTCCATGCTGTCAGAACAGACCTTAAGACGTGGGGCTCCGACTTAAGAATTATGAGATCATGACCTGGCCAAAATCAAGAGTCAGACGCTTAACTAACTGAGCCACCCAGCACCCCTATATCTATATACGTTAAAATGTGAAAATTTGGGGCACCTGGGTGGCTCAGCCGGTTAAGCATCCAACTTTGGCTCAGGTCATGATCTCACTGTTTGTGAACTCAAGCCCCTCGCTGGGCTCTGTGCTGATAGCTCAGAGCCTGAGCCTGCTTCAGATTCTGTGTCTCCCTCTCTCTGCCCCTCCCCCACTTGCACTCTGCCTCTGTCAAAAATAAATAAAAATTTAAAAAAATATAGATATCACTGACTTTAAGAAAGTCTGCTTACATCCAGACTTACAGAACCGATGAATTAGGGGCTATTTTTTACAAAAGTTTTTACAAAATTTCTTTGCTTTTTTACTTAGGTTTCCATAAAGGGTAAGTTTCCTGGTTACATTTAATACTTGTCTGATTTGCAAACACCTAATGGTTACGTTGCTTTTCAGTAGTCAACCTATTGTGAAAAGGAAGACACTTTGCAAACGTATTAGGGCAAAAAAGATGACATTTTGGAAAATAATTAGGATATAAACACAAAGTTCTTGGCTATAGTTTGTGAACGAGATAGGAATTATAGGCTGTCTTGAGAAAAGCTGGAGAAACAGACCCATGTGGTTGAGTCTGTCAATCTGATGTCTGGTGTGTATGTACATAATGAGGTATTTTGATCATGGAAATGATGTAGTTGCACATCCTAAACAGAAAATTCAGATGACACCAACGCTGGAGGGTTTAACTCCCTTTGTTAGATTCCATATCAGATTCTACATTCCATTTGAGCTTAAGCAAAAAATGAAAGCAAAAAATTTTTAAATTACAAGTCCCAAAGGAATATTAGAAACTTCCCTTAGATAAAGAATTTGTCTCTAACAATGAAGAGTTCGGGGCGCCTGGGTGGCTCGGTCGGTTAAGCGTCCGACTTCGGCTCAGGTCATGATCTCACGGTCAGTGAGATCGAGCCCCGCATCCGGCTCTGTGCTGACAGCTCAGAGCCTGGAGCCTCTTTCAGATTCTGTGTCTCCCTCTCTCTCTGCACCTCCCCTGTTCATGCTCTGTCTCTCTCTGTCTCAAAAATAAATAAACATTAAAAAAAAAAATTAAAAAAAAACAAAAAAAAACAATGAAGAGTTCCTTGCAGTTTGATATCTCTAAGACATCCAACACACCCTTACCTTGAGGCTCTGAAGATGAGCAGTTGTAGAAGACTTGTACATCCTATTCTCATGCTAATGGAATGGGAAGTGAACATATTTACATGTATAGTGGTTCTGCCAGGAGAACTCTGCCAGAAGAAGCAATGGAAGTTTCTCCCCAAGGTATTGGGAAATTGCCTGGGGACTTCTTTTAATAGAGAGAGGTCGGCCATCTCAATACCTGCAATTTACCTGATTTTTTCTTCTGGGACTTTGCTTCTCATCTTTGAGAAATGCCTGGAAGGTATTAAGGAGAATGGAAAAACAAACCCCAAACACTTAGGATTTGGAACCTTGCTATTAGAGTGACAGGGACAGTTCAGGATGCCCTATTTACTTCAGAGTGCAGATCCAGATTTCAGCTGCCTCTGGCAGTGTCCAAGACCTCCAATTGCTTGGGCTACTTTGCCCTGTGAGATTTAGGTACAATTGGTTTGAACCCCATGAAATATACAGTGATATATATGGCATGATTCCTAACATATCTGGAGGTTCTTGATGGTGACAATGATAAATGATGATGGTGGTGGTGAATAGGTGTGTGTGTCCGTGCTCACACATGTGTGTGCGTGTGTGTGTGTGTGTGTGTGTGTGTGTGTGTGTGTGTGTATGTGGTGGTCCTGGCAGTGAGGCTTTTTCTTGATAAGCTCTGACTCTGAATTTGCATGTGCTGTGACGTCTCTGGGTCATCTAGGATTTTTTCTGCTGCTCCTTCACAGCCCTGTATCATCACACAGGGCACAATCCTAATCCCTGCTTATCCAAAGTGCATGAATTTGGGGTGCCTGGGGGGGGGGCTCAGTCGGTTAAGTGTCTAACTTTGGCTCAGGTCATGATCTCAGGGTTCGTGCATTCCGAGCCCTGCGTTGGGTTCCATGCTGACAGCTCAGGGCTTGGAGCCTGCTTCATATTCTGGGTCTCCCTCTCTCTCTGCCCTCCCTGACTTGTGCTCTCTCTGTCTCTCTCTCAAAAATAAATAAACATTAAAAAAAAATTTTAAAAACAACAACAACAAAGTGCACCAAGTCAAGACTGTATATGGCAGTCTTGCCATATACAAGACTGTATATGGCACCAAAGGTTTGGGACTAGGATTGTACAATATAAAAATCCAAAATGGAAACTTGACATTCTTCTACTTCAAGTATTTTGGTGATTGCTGAAATCAGGAATTTCCTTCCCTCATGTTGCCCTCTGTCTCCAATTCAATCATTTTTTTTCAATGTTTATTTATTTTTGAGAGGGGGGGAGAGAGAGAGAAAGAGATAGAGAGTTGGGGAGGGACAGAGAGAGGGAGACACAGAATCTGAAGTAAGCTCTGGGCTCCACGCTGTCAGCACGTAGTGCAACACGGGGCTTGAACTCATGAACTGCGAGATCATGACCTCAGCCAAAGTCTGATGCTTAACTGACTGAGCCACCCAGGCGCCCCTCCAATTCAATCATTATTGTTCCCTTTCCTCTCCAGCTCATTTATTCATTCCCTTCCCCCTAAATTCCTGTTCATGTTTATATAGAGATCAGTTTAACTCACACCATGTCTCAATTACCATCTTAGTTTGTCCTGAACTTCATTCCCAAATAAATCCATTAAGCCTAAACAAAGATTGTTCTTTCCCTCAAAGGAATTCTCTTACTTAGCAAGAGTTAAATAGCTATGTTTTGTAAATTTTCACTTCATTTCAGTGCTTCAGTGCACACCTATCATTCAGTCAATAAAAGTACCTTTTGAGCACTTTAAACTCTGCCTCACTCCCTCTGTGGGAATGTAAGACCAATGGCTGTTTTTCATTGAAACATATCAGATTTGGAAATGGAATCATGGAGGCCCTGGAATTTTCCCTCTACCAACTCACTCTCCTTTTCTGCTAAAGGGTAGATTTACAAAGAATACATAGGCCCTTCTTTTCAACTCTTTCCCTAAAATCTCCTTTTGGTTTCAAGAGACTCCTACTCTGCTGCCCTTTTAGCTCACCATTCCCTCTGCCTTGCCACCACCCAAACTGGAGGCCAAATAACTCTGCTTAGAACTTCCACTTGTTATCATTGTAGTTGTGATGGACATCTCCTTGCAGTGGACCATCCCCAGTGATGACACCTGTATAAGAGCACCACAAGATAGCCTTAAACCATTCCAAACACCTCTACTTTTGCAAAGGGTAGGCTTTAACAGTCTGTTATAAGTCCATTTTTTCCTAAGTCCGGCATGGTTAAGGATTTAAACTATTTTATTTTTTTGTTATTTTCTTTTGTGCTTATATGTGTTCTTTTGGGCTCCATTTGAAAAAGGAAACCACTTTTAACCATATTGAAATTCTATGGAAGCATGACTACCTTCCATTTATACCCAATCTCACCTTACCCCATGACCTCTGCAAGTGATGTGAGGAATACCTTAGCAACTGCAGTGTTCACACAGACAGCCTTATCAACACTCACTCAGATGTTGTGCAGACTTGAATGAGTCTGGAAACAATGGAATCATAAGAAATATTGAGACAAAAAGGTTTCTGTGGCAGACTTTCATAGTTAAATTCTTCAACACCCTCCTAGTCTGCTCCTGAATTAATATTAGGTTAACAGACTTTTGATGTTAAGGCTAAATATTCCATTTCATTGATCACTTTTACTAGTCTCTTGCTGACTACTATCCTTTGCTTATACCCAGAGGTTTTCACTTTGCGTGATTTACTTTTTGTTCTTCAAAATTGTTCCTGTGGATGAATGACTCATCCTATGAATCTCTGGACATTTATCATCTTCTTGCCACTCTCAATTTTTTTTTTTTGTTTCCATTGTCATCATAACCTTTAATTAGTGGTACTTTCAAAGTTATCACTGCCTTTTGTACTCACCAGAAATTAAATGCTTATCAACAATAACAGAAATAGAAGAAATCACCGTGTGGACTAAAACCCATAGATGGCTGAACCTAAAATGACTAACAATGACCAATGACAGCATCTGTGGTGGCAGGCAGAGTTCATAGTTCTTTATTTTAGGGCATCACTTTGTTTATGATTTGGAAATAGATTATGTCTGTTTGTCTCTCTTGCAACTGAGGAGTTCATGCCAGCTTCCCTAGAGGCTGGGTAATAGCTCCTGCCGGTCCGTGATACATAACTACCATGTCAGTTTCATCTCTATTCTCAGATGGATGCAATACTCCTATGCCTCAGTACAGCCAATCTGTTTCTCAAAGCAGTTGAGAAAAGGAGTTGGCAAAGGTTTACTCTGCCTTTCTTTATTCAAGAGTCTTTACCATTGTGGGGAGAGTCTTCCTCACTGTTTCTTCAGAGTGGGGAGTGAGGGGAGGAGGTGGAATGAGCATTCTCAATATTTCTGCTGAGGTTCCCTTCACTGTCCTTCCAGGAGGTCTAGATGCCCTCATGTACACAACTTTCCTGATGACCAAACTCCAGGGCCAGACTTCCCAAGTAAGATTTCCAGATTAAGTTCTTCATCATGGTCCTTGCTAAAGTGATATGAATTAATATCAGGATTTGCAAATGCAGTTTTCCCTCTATTCCTCTCTATACTAACCAGTCCCCAGTGGTGAGATATATTCTGAAGATTCAGTGAAATCTTTGCTGCTCCCTGCCTCTCCATTCCAGGGGAATCACGGAGAGGGTGGAGAGGGTGGGAATAGACGAGCTAGATGCGGTCCTAGAGCCAAATCTTGGCTTGGGCTGCTTGATACACTCAAAGACCTCAAAAGAGCTCTGCTCCACTAATTTTATAGGATTTTGCCCTATAACTTAACCCAAAAGATGCCAAGACTTTACAATAAATGGTTACCCTGGCAACTCAGGGAAACCCAGGATAAACCTAAAGTATGAAATCATTGTTTAGAATGTCCCTGGCCTACTCTTTTAATTCTTGGTTAACGCTTTTTGGACAGGCTCTCTGTTGCTGAGGAGAAGTCCCGAAACTATACATGCTCCATAAACAGTTGAGAACTCAAACTGCTTCAGAGGGCACCCAGCCTGATGGGCAGTGGGCCCTGCTTTGAACTCCATCAACATGCTTCATTTTGCTTGAATTCCATACCAAATCAAATATAATCCTCTGCCTGTCTCTCTTAAATATTCTCAGTGTGATACCAACTAGCATCATCTGTTCCTCAGTTTTAAAGGTGTCACATGACCATTTGTTAGACCCATTTTGTTTTAGGATTTATTGCACAGCAGCATCTCATATAGAAAACAAGAAGGAAAATACAATAAGCTGTTTGCTGTCATGGTCATGATTAATGTTCCTACGGTCTATGTTTTCCATCCTTTTATATCAAGATTTATCTCAGTTCGTGCTTTTTTATTTATTACAAAAATCTCTGCTTTTATTGCTGTTTGCATTCTTCACAATTAAGGTGATCTGGCTGGATTTAAGTCAACCATTTTGCTATTTGTTTTTTTTTAATTTATCACATTTGTTCTTTGTTCCTTGGTTTCCTTTCCTTTTTTTGGACTAACTGAGAATTTTTCATGATATCATTTTATGGCCAATATGGGCTGAAAAACTTATTTAAGTAGGCCTTACTGATTTAGTTTTTAGTGGTTGCTCTCAGTTTACAGTACTTATTAACTTTTCACATTCTATTTAAAATTATTATAGCATTTCTTGAAATGAAATGAAATAATGAAAGAAACTTACAACAATCTATATTCATTTCTATCATCCTGCCCCTTTTGGCTAATGTGTTCATAGCTGTTATAAATGCACGATACCTTGTTATTATTTTTGCTTTAAACATACCTATGTTATCAATTCCATAATACATTGTTACTAGTTCTTCCTTATCTCTGAAATAAAGCAAAAATGGAAAACTTAAATATTTATCTATATATATTTTTTTACCATTATTGGTGTGCTTCATTCCTTTGTGAAGATCCCAGTTTCTGTCCCTTTCATTTTCCTTGTTCTTGAGGAATTTTAACAAATCATGTAATATTGAAATGAAGTTCTCTCTGAATTTTTGCCTCTCTGAAAAATTGATTTTTCCTTCGTTTTTGAAAGGTATTTTTGCTGGATTTAGAATTTTACGTTGATAGGCTCTCCTGCCCCCAACTCCTCTTTAGCACTTGAAAGATGTTCAATTGTTTTCTGGCTAAACACAGTTAAAAGACAAGAAATCTACTTCTCAGCCTAGCTCCATTTAAGTAATATGTCTTTAGAAATTTGATTATTGTGTGCCTTGATGAGTTTTCTTCCCCCTCTCATTTTAAAAATCCTTATTTGGGTTAATTGAACTTTGTGTATCATCAAATTCAGAAAAATTTCAGCAGTTATATCCTCTAATATTTTTATTCTGTCATTTCTGTCTTCTCTGGACTCCAAATAAGCATAAGTTAGGCCACTTGTTATTGTATCACAGATCACTGAAACATTCATTTATTGGTCTGTTTCTACAGAAAAAGTTTCATCTTGGTTATGGGTACATTTTCCAGCTTCCAAGAATGTCTAATTTTTTGTGTTAGATTGCTGGACTTTGGAATTATATCATCAAGGGTCTGGGTTTCACTGTCATCCTTCAAAGAGCGTTAGCTTTTCTTCTAGTGTTTAGTTCAGTTTGCTGTTCATTTTGAACATTTTGAACATCATTTTTAAAAACGTTCCTTAAGGTGGTTCTAGAGTGTCCTAAACTAGAGGAAGATTTCAACCCCTTTTAAGCTGTAGACTTTCTGGGGTTTCCGCTGAGAACCTGAAGTGAGAAGACAAGACCCACCACCTTGTATGATTAGAAATAGAACACCTCCCAGCCCTGTTGGCTCTGTGACCCAGTCAGTCCATAGCTCCTGAGAGATTCTGCTTTCCTAGAAGCCTGAATTTTTTTACCCTTGGCATGCAGATCTCAGTATTCAGCACAGACTCAGGCATACCCACGTGATTTCTGAAGCTATTTTTCTGCTCCTAGAACTTTGTCCTGCGGCTTCCCATCACTTTGGGCTTCCAGAAGTTGGATTTCTGTTTTCTTTATGTAGCAAGTCTGCCGTGTTCTCCTTGGGACCTCTGCCTTCCTGTGGGCTGCAGTATGCTTTTTGGTAGAAAGCAAGCATAATTGTCGGAATAATCTCTGTTATTTCTCATCTCTCAGGGATCACATCTCTGAGTCCTGATGTGCACATTGGGCAATGACTGAAAGCAGTCATTTCATTCCCCACACCTCACCCCCACCTCGTTTTCTACTTATCTGTTTGGGAAAACTAAGTCAAATCTCTGCTACTTCTTCATGGTTAGATGTAGTCTTCTTCTCGAGTCTTCTTACAGTTAGTTTATTAGAATCAGGACCTAAACAAGGTTCACATTTTACATGTAGAGATTTTGTCTGTAAAAATCTCTTGTTCTGTAACTCATCCCCTCCCCCCTTTTTATGCAATTTATTTCTTAGATAAACTGGACAGTTGTACTTTGAAATTCTGGATTTGGATGATTTCTTCTTAGTGTTCTCATTTAACTTGTCTCTGTTTCTGGAGAACTGTAGTTAGATATAGAGATTCAATGATCCAGGTGAAAGATTGTAGGCAATAATACTTCTTAGGTACTAATGGTACTCCTAAGACATCACATCATGAAGCAAATAACATTTGTCTTTCCAACTTTCAGTAATGCCAAGATTGACCATTGAGTTCAGATATGACCAGTTCAATCCCCATTATAAATTCTACCAATCAAGAATTTCCCTTTTAACTAAGTGTTGGCATTTATGATATATGACATTATTTCATTAGGATCATAAATCATAATTTTTTAATTCTATCACTTGCTCTCCATTTAATTAGCTAGAATTCTACTTTATAGTAGGTACTTCTCAATGAAATGTCTAAATGATGTTCTGTCATTTTAAAGAGCATCAGGTTGGAATTTGTCAAGGGGAATTTGTAGAAAAAGGCATATATGGTGTTGTATAAACCAAACCATCGTTTTTGAATTTTAATAACAGTGTTGTAGTTAGGAAGGACTTGGAGCAACTGTATTCAAAGGAAATAATGTAATTTTTCCATTTCTACTTGTACCACTGTGATAATTTTAGTGACTCTGAACATAACCTTGGAGGCAATACCAACATACGATTTCATGTTTTAAAAGTCTATTTAAAGGTATAAAAAGAATGGTTCATCAAATTGGAAGAGACCCCAGAGATCACCTACTCTCTTCCCCTATTTTTGTTGATGAAGAAAATGAAGTTTGGAGGGGTTAAGCGAAATAGAAGAAAGTAGTGGCAAAGCACAGGCTCTGAGATCATTATAGACCTGTGTTTGTTTCTTGACTCCACAATTGACTACTCATGTGAATTTGGTGAAGTTATATAACCTCTCAAGGTGTTAGCTTCCTCATTTGGTTTAGAAGCAATGGGCATGAAAAGTAGCTAACAAAGTCTTGAAATCTTAGACAACTGTAACAACAAAACTATCATTTAAAATGTATTTAACAGACATTTGTTGAGAGTTTGTGTTGCAACAGGCACTATGTTCCTTAATAGAAATAAAATTTTTGTGGGAGGTAGAAAGATGGCCTTGAAGATGTCCACATCCTAAACCTCAGATCCTGTGAATATGTTACCTTACATGGCCAAAGAGACTTTGCAGCTGTGATTGAGCCTAGACTATTGAGATGGAGAGAGTATCCTGGGTTATCCAGGTGGGCTCCATGTAGGCCCAGATGTCCTTTACAAGTGTAAGAGGAAGGTAAGAGAGTTGCAGTCAGAGAGAGAGAGTTGTGATAATGGAAGCAGAGGTTGGGGTGATAGGGTCATGAGCAAGGGAATGCCAGCAACTTGTAGAAGCTGGAAAAGACAAGGAATAGATTCTCCCATAGAGCTGACAGAAGGAATGCAGCTTTGCCAACCCCATGATTTTAGCCCTGTAAAGTCTATTTCTTACTCTGACTTCCGAACTGTAAGATAAAAGATTTGTGTTGCTTTAAGCCACCAAGTGTGTGGTTATTTGGTATAACAGCAATAAAAAACTGATAGAACTTTAAAGAAGACACAGTTCCTATCTTCAGGGACACTGTTACTGCTGCTTAACCATTTCATTTGACTGATGTTCATCATTCTCAAATCAGTGTTCTTTGTGCTGCCTTATTATTTCCCAATTACCAGGTATCTGTACATCATCGTCATGACTTTTTACTGCACAACATACTATCAGCTGACACCACACCTGTAATTTTGGGGGTTAGCATAAGGTGAATTACCATGTTGCTACTGGCTTCAACTTCTTTCTGAGCAAATATGTTTGTAAAAGTCACAAGTTTGATATATTACTTATATTTTTGAATATGCATTAAAATAAGACCATATCCAGTAAAATTATTCTTCCACATGCCTCCTCCCGCTAACTTACTCTACAAACCACCAGTGATGCTCATCAGTATTTTGGGATACCTAGCTGCACTCAATTCAGCATTTAGGAAAGTTTTCAGTTGGGAACTGTTAAATACTTCAATGAGGCATGGGTTAAGCAGCATGACCACTAACCAACATAGCAGCGATGGTGGAAAGATTCCAGAAACTTTGTTCCTTGCTAATCTATGATGTTATTAACCATCAGTCTTTAATAAAGTCTCCTGAGAGCTTGTAGATATGTGTAATTTGGAAAAGGAGCATAGTTTCTTGAACTATTTTGAACACTCCCTCACATGGACAGCCCATCTCAGTCACTGCTTGCTAATACTTTTCTTGAATGAGGAACATTAAAAAAATAATACCCCCCCTTTTTTAAAAGAGATATTATGTCAGCATTCAAACTCCTGGAATTTGGTGTTGATTTAGGTAAATTTGCCAAATTCTTGCATGTCCTAAGTAAAATGGTGAGCTAGAGACTGAGGAAGACACAGCCCAATTGAACATATGACATGAATCGTCTCCAAATTTTCTGCAGTTACAGGAGTGAGCTGGAACAGCATACAGAGGCTCTTGATTGCAGCTTCAGCAAGTACACAGCTGATCAGACCTGGCCAAACTGAATTTGGCTTGCCTTTGAAGGCTTTAGTTTTCGTATTTTTTTCCCCTCCATTTGGAGTAAGATTCTCTCCACTGCATATGCCACACTCATTTTTCCATCTCAGGAACACAGGCCTCTCTTCTCCCTCAGCCCTGATGTCTCCCATAGAGACATCAGTGAGGCAGACATTATGTGACCCCATCCAGTCCTCCTTGGTCTAGTTTAGCAGAAAGAAGATAAGAGCCATAACATCTGGATTATACGCCTTGCTTGGTCACATACTTACTGTCACCTTGAACAAGACCCCACATTTTTGTGAGTCTTTTTTTCCTTCTCTGTACAAAGGTAATAACAATACCTTAAAATGTTAGCAGTTCAAGTAACATTATACTATGAACAAAGGACAGATGATGTGAAAGCTATTTGGTAAATTTTAAAGTGCTAGTCTCTGCTGCGTTGTTGCCTTGAAACATACTGTGCTTGAGCGTATCTTTGGACAAATATCCTAGTTAGTCATTCCTCCACTCTCACAAATGTAGGGAAGAGTGGAGAAATGTCATCATATCCTGCTGCTCCCATCCTAAAACCCTTAAAGAATTTCACATTTCACTTTGCCTCAATGTCATCTGGTCACTGCCTACCACTATAACTCTGTTTCCCTTTGGCTTATCCCATTTTAGCCACACTGCCTTCTAAAGTTTTCCTGGATGTACCAAGGTCATTTCCATTCCGTAGCCTCCAGAGTTGTATGCTTGCTCTGACTGGAACTCTGTTTCCTGCATAGATGGCTCCTTGCTTCTTCACAGCACTGAGCTTAGACCTCACCTTTTCAGATACCTTTTCTCAAATGCTGTATCTAAAGGGATCCTCTTGTTTCATAATTCTTTATCATAATAGTCTCTCTATTTCCTTCATATAATTGATCACAAACTATAATTAATCTGCATGTCAATTTGATGGACAGTTTATTATCTCTTGTCAGTAAAATATAAGCTCCATAAGGGAAGGGGTCATTTCCTCTTTAGACATAAAGAATAAAGCTCAACAAAATAGGCCTTCATTCTGGCAAAAACCAAGTCAGTGCTTTGTTTAGGGCCATAGGCCATGGTGGCAATAGGTTTGAATCCTTGTCTGGACTTCTGTTCAGGAGGATATGGTCCTCTAGGAAATGAAGTTAACATTTTATTCTTTCTTGGGGTGCCTGGGTGGCTCAGTTGGTTGAGCGTCCAGCTTCGGCTCACATCATGTTCTGGATGTCCGTGAGTTCCAGCCCTGCATCAGGCTCTCTGCGGACAGCTCAGAGCCTGGAGCCTGCTTCAGATTCTGTGTCTCCCTCTCTCTCTGCCCCGCCCCCACTCATGTTCTGTGTGTGTCTCTCTCTCTGTCAAAAAGAAATAAACATTTAAAAAATTAATATTTTATTCTTTCTCAACACCCTCAGCATCTAGCATAGAGCCTGGCACAAAGTTAAGCTGTAGTATGTCTTGATTTGGGCAGCATGAAACCTGCTTCTGTTTTTCTGAAATGGACCACTGGGTGAACATACGGCTGCTCCCTTGACCCAAGAGAGCTGGCATCTCATGTTAACCTCTCTGCCCACTTCTGCAACTCGACCTTTGATTCCATTCCATTCCAGGGAATGCCTTCCTCTTCCTCTCATCCACCAACTTGGACAGAATCCCTCTGAGGCTGTTGATAGACAGAAGGGACATTCCAACTTCTATACTACTTGCTAATAAAAATTAATATGAAGTAAAACATACAGAATAACATACACCAGACATTATTCTAAGGGTTTTACATGTTAGCATTTGTATAGTACCTTATTTAATCTTTGCAATAACCCCTGAGGTAGATTATAATTATTTACTCCATTTTATACCTGAGAAAAAAGAGATTTTGAGGCTGAGGAACTTGTCAGTGACAGAGCTGGCACATGAGCCTGGTCAGTCTGTGCTTAGCGATTCTGTGCTTAGCCGTTTAGCTGTAAACAGAGCAATCCTTAAAGACAAATCTTCTGGGCCTATCATTAGCTTTCCCAAGGCCAGATGACATATAGCCTCTAATTAATTGTTTAATGATTTATTACATAAATAATGCATAAGATAAATTCCTCTTTAAAGTAGTTAATTAATTCAAAGAAAGTAAAAGTCCCTCTTAGACCTCATTTTATAACCATGAACTATTTCTCCCATGTTCAGAGGTAACTATTCTATCCAATTTTGCGTCTATTCTCCCATCCATTGATACCTCTGCAATCTTCTGGGCAATCTTCTTGTACACAATTACTAATATAATTTCTCCATTCCTGTGGGTAGCAATACATAATTTCTTTCAGCTAATGCATGTAGAGGTCATGTCACAGGACCAAAGCTCTTGGAATCCACTGTCTCCTGGTGACGTTTGTTCCTGAGTTCAAATTAACATTGATAGATGATTGGCTAGTGATCAGTTTAACCACTATGTATAAAAAGAAAAGACTAATGTAGAAATGTTAAATGTACAGTCAATCTTTGTATTCTTTAACAGCAAACATAGATGTATAGGTAGAGGTTAAAGGCCCCATCTCTGTAACTAGTTATAAGTCTCCGGCTGGTATTTTGGGTTTATATGAAATTGTACATTAAAAGAAAATTCTAGAAGGCAGCCCTCAGAAACTTTTAAGGTTTGTAATGAAAATATTGAACAATCAATTGCTTTTTCACAGGAGTTGGCTTTTTTTTTTTCCACAGTACTTTCATATCCTCCTTGAAATGAACTTGCTTCAGCTTAGCCTCTCTTGGGAAGTACTGTAATTTGGATTCTAAAGCTATAATTTTGTCTGGCCTCATAGCTTGGAGAGTCATTAATCTTATTACTATCTTAGGACCAAATCAACAAAACCTCAGTCATTGTTCTAGGGAATCTGTGGTTTATTCTAGGTATCTTCACAGAAAGATGGGGGAACTGACCTGATGTAGGAGGCTCTACCTCCCCTGACATGTGAGTAGACTAAGGACTTGAGCTTTATGTCATTGAAGGACTTTCTAACTATAAATGAAAATGGGGGAGAACGACTCAAGCTGGCTGAAATATACAGCTGAATGGAATTATTTTATTAATTACCTATAGCTACTTGAATATGATGCCATATATTTAATGAGGAAGCAGTTTATAAGATAAAAACTCAGACTTAAAAAGATTACAATCCAAGCATCACAATTCTGGACTTCAAGTTATATTACAAACCTGTAGTAATCAAAACAGTATGGCACTGGCACAAAAATAGACACTCAATCAATGGAACTGAATAGAACATCCAGAAATAAACCCACAATTCCATAGTCAGTTAATCTTCAACAAAGCAAGAAAGAATATCCAATGGGAAAAAGATTGTCTCTCAACAAATGATGTTGGGAAAACCGGACAGCAACATGCAAAAGAATGAAACTGGACCACTTTCTTAACCCATACACAAAAATAAATTCAAAATGGATCAAAGGCCTAAATGTGAGACCTGACACCATAAAAATCCTAGAGGAGAACACAGGCAGTAACTTCTCTTATATCAGTCATAGAAACTTCTTTCTAGCTATATCTCCTGAGGCAAGGGAAACAAAAGCAAAAATAAACTATTGGGACTACATCAAAATAAAAAACTCTTGCAGTGTGAAGGAAACAATCGACAAAACTAGGGGAAACCAATGGAATGGGAGAAGATATTTACAAATGACATGTCTGATAGGGAGCCTGGGTGGCTCAGTCGGTTGGGTGTCCGACTTTGGCCCAGGTCATGATCCTGTGCTTTGTGGGTTTGAGCCCCGTGTCAGGCTCTGGTCTGACAGCTTGGAGCCTGGAGCCTGCTTCAGATTTTTGTCTCCCTCTCTCTCTGCCCCTCCCCTGCTTGCACTGTCTCTCTGTCTCCCAAAAATAAATAAACATTAAAAACAAAAAATAAAAAACATAAAAGCCAAATGACATATATGATAAAGGGTTAGTATCCAAAACATATAAAGAACTTATACAATCTAACATCCAAAAAATAAATAATCCAATTAAAAAATGGGCAGAAGACGTGAACAGACATTTCTCTAAAGAAGACATCTTGATGGCCAACAGACACATGAAAAGATGCTCAACATCACTCCTCACTAGGGAAATACAAATCAAAACAATGAGGAGATACCACCTCACACCTGTTAGAATGGCTAAAATTAACAACACAAGAAACAACAGGTGTTGGTGAGGATGTGGAGAAAAAGGAACCCTTTTGCAGTGTTGGTGGGAATGCAAACTGGTGCAGCCCCTCTGGAGAACAGTATGGAGGTTCCTGAAAAAATTAAAAATAGAACACCCAATGATCCAAGAATAGCACTACTGGGTATTTACACAACAAATACAAAATACTAATTCAAAGAGATATATGCACGCCTAAATTTATAGCAGCATTACTTATAATAACCAAGATACAGAAGCAGCCCAAGTGTCCACTGATTGATGAATGGGTAAATAATGTGGTAGATATATGCAATAGAATATTATTCAAACATAAAAAAGAATGAATCTTGCCATTTGCAAAGACATGGACAGAGCTAGAGAGTATTATGCTAAGTGAAGTCAGTCAGAGAAAGACAAATACCATATGATTTCACTCATATGTGGAATTTAAGAAATAAAACAAATGAACAAAGGGGAAAAAAGAGAGGCAAACCAAGAAACAGAATTTTATCTATAGAGAACAAACCAGAGGGTAGGTGGGTGGGGGATGGGTGAAATAGGAAATGAGCATTATGGACTGTGCCTGTGATGAGCACTGAGTGATTAAAATAAAACTTTAAAAATAAATAGGGGCACCTAAGTGATTCAGTCAGTTAAGCATCTGACTCGATATCAACTCAGGTCGCGATCTCAGAGTTGTGAGATCAAGCCTCTTGTGGGGCTCTGGGCTGAGAGTGGAGCCTGCTTGGGATTCTCTCTTTCCCTTTCTTTCTGCCCCGCCCTCACTTACACTTTCTCTCTCTCTCTCTCTCTCAAAATAAATAAACATTAAAAAATAAATAGATAAATCATTTTTAAAAATTGTACTCCAATAGTCTGTGGAATCTGCAACGTAACCAAAAAAAAGAAGATAGCACTTGCATATAATTTTTAATATTTACTCAGATCATTTTCTATTCGGATCCAGAAGTGTTTATATATACAAAATAACATGTTACAACAATCAAAAAAAATTCCAGAGTGTCCCCCAACACAGATGGTGCCACATAGCTCTATAATGATGAAGGGGTAATGTTGTAGGATAATGTCCTGGTGGAAGTACTCTTGTTTGTTTTCCCATGAGGACAGCATGGATATGGAATGTATGTAACGTTATTATAAGACCACATGTGCTGCAGTGACTTGGCACAAGGCAGCTGGCTTACAGGTGCTCTGGCAAGTTGTGCTGGGAAGGCCTTTTTCCTTTTGTATTTCTTTCTTTTTTAAAAAATCCTTTTGTATTTCCAATATCATGTGCATGAAATGAAATTATTTTAATGTGCTTGTGTGTGTGTGTGTGTGTGTGTGTGTGTGTGTGTGTGTATGCACGCACTCGCTGCTGGGACAGATGCTACAGGCATTCCCTTGGGCTGAGCAGTTTGTCTTTGAATGGGGTTTCCGGAAACAGGTGACAGTGCTATTTTCTTTCTTTAGAGGATCTTTTGTTGTGAGTCATGTCAGGGATTGTTAGCTGGAGCAGCTCTCTTTTCCTTTTCATCAAAATTGAGAAAAGGAAACTTAAAGACAAAATGGACGAAAAAATTACCTTAGAAAAACCAGCCTCAGGAATGGAGCACTTGTAAGATCTTTTGGGCCAAAGCAAGTGGGCCATAAAAGATTAGCAAAAACTTTTATGAACAAAGAGGCAATTATACACATTCTTAATAACCTTTAATCCAGAAGTGTCCCAGTGTTTGTCTTTGAGTCAGATGTACACAATTTTGCTGCTGGAATGCAATCAGCCTGCAGCAAAGTGGATGGTCCGGTAACGAGATAGTCCAATGTGAACTACTTGCAAACGTAGGCGAAGGCATTTGCCTTATCTAGATGCCTCACTGCTTTTACCTAGATGCCTCACAGCTTTGTCAGGAATGTATCTGCTTGGAACATGGCCATCTAAAGGCTGCTCTATTAGCTCATGAAATAGAGAGGAGCGAGTAAAAAATAGCCACCCATACAAGTGTGCTGAAATAAAACTGTTCTTCGTTAGATTCTGACCATTCCCCATTGTGCATTCTCGTTGGATGATGTAAAGTCGTTCGGGTGTGGGAAGCCATACCATGAAGCACAGGAAATGGTTTAAATCTTTGGAAATGTTTTTAAGGTTAAATAAATTGGGAAATGACTATAGTTAAAGTTGCCAACCACTTCAGAGTAATTTTTACTGGCAGATATTTGTTAATTGTCAGTGTTCCTCTGAAAACACACACAACCAAGTTGTCCTGGGATGGTCTACTCCCTGGGTATAGGATATGCTTTTTAAAGAGCCTGTGGTCAGTTCATTGATTTCTCTCAGACTCAACTCAGACCTAGGCATGCCTTCTGGGAATCAGTCAGTGAAATAGGTACATCTTACTGAGCTAATAGTATGACTGTGATTTCTAGATGGATGATGATAAGCAGATGAGCGTTTTAGGAGTTTTTGGTAAATAACTATTGTTGCCTTCGATAAAACCAATAGACACATATCTAAGCTGCTTTGGTGGAAATGTTACACCGATTCCATCAGCTGTTAGATATGATGACTACAAGGAAATGATGGGATGTGTGTCTTGATGACAAGATATGAATTTAAGTCAAGACAGAAAGTGAAACTCATTGGCTAAAAATGCCCATTCTGTAAGGTGAAAGAAATAGCCAATATACTTATTTGGCCTGAAACCAGCAGTGCGTATGCAATCCTCATGACCACCATGAAGATTTGTGAAAACCAGGCTGTTGGCTTCTTCTTTCTCTTCTGTCTCTGCAATTTCTTGACATTTGACTGCTTGATCTCCAAAGAGTAAGGCAAAGGAATTCTAACCTTTTGTCATAGGTGAGTATCGTATCCAGTAATCACTACATGTGATCATTGTGGCTTATGGCACATATCATATACTATTATAACTACATGTCAGTGTTTCTGTTAGTCCCACTAATATATTAGTTCCTTAGGGCACTGTATCTTGTTCAACTCCATAGTCTCAGTACCTAGAAGATTGCTTATAAATAGCAGGCTCTTGGGGCGCCTGGGTGGCGCCCGTTGAGCGTCCGACTTCGGCTCAGGTCATGATCTCACGGTCCATGAGTTCAAGCCCCGCGTCGGGCTCTGTGCTGACAGCTCAGAGCCTGGAGCCTCTTTCAGATTCTGTGTCTCCCTCTCTCTGACCCTCCCCCGTTCACGCTCTGTCTCTCTCTGTCTCAAAAATAAATAAACGTTAAAAAAAATAAAAAAAAAACAAAAACAAAAAACAAAGTACCTGTACCATTTACAATCCCACAATGTATGAAGGTTCAAATTTTTCCCCATCTTCACCAATACTTGTTACTATCTGTCTTTTTTATTTTAGCCACTGTACTATGTATATGGCTTTTCCCTGGTGACTAATGATGTCGAGCATATTTTTATTTATTGGCTATTTGTGTATCTTCTTTGGAGAAATGTCTATTCAAATCCTTTGCCCATTTTTAAATTGGGTTATTTGTCCTTTTATTGTTTAAAGAGTTCTTTAGATATTCTGGATACAAGTTCTTTATGACATAAATGATTTTAAAATATTTTTTTCCAAACCTTTGGGTTTCCTTTTCACTCTTTTGATGGTGCCCTTTGAACCACAGAAGTCCCTAATTTTGATGAAGTACAGTGTGTCTGGTTTTTCCTTTGGCTGCCTATGCTTCTGTCATTTTTAAGAAGCTGTTATCTAATTCAAGGTCACAAAGGTCACATATATTTTCTTCTGAGACTTGTATAGTTTCATCTCTGAGGTTCAGGTTTTAATACATTTTGAGTTAATTTTTGTATATGGCATGAGATAGGGGTCTAACTCCATTCTTTTGCATGTGGTTATCCAGTTGTCCAAGTATGCTTTTAACATTTAGTGAATGTCTGAGCAGAAATTGAGTGGTGTTTGAGAACATAATGAAACCTCTATAACTCAGACGGTGCTACACTTAAAAGTGATAATAATTTGGATATTGACTTTTTATAATTATAAAGAAAGGCTATACCAAGAAAATTACTAATAAACAGAATTTCACAGAGGATGTTAGTATACTTAGGAAATTCTACTGAAAATCCATTAACTGTATCCATTCACTTGCAAATGTTATCAATATTATTTATATTAATTTATTTTAAAAATTGAACACTTTGGTTTAGTTGAGTTCTTCGAATTGCAAAGAACAGAAATGTTTACCATTAACCTTAAAAAAAAAAACAGAAAGAAAGAAAAAAAGAATTTACTAGGATGAATCTGCAAAGCTATCAGAATCCAAGTCTGGTGGCCATATTTTTAAGAGGACTCTTCAACTCTCTTTGGTGGAATGTCTTATTTTTCTTCAGATATCTCATTCTGAGACCAGAAAGCACCAGAGTGCTTTCTTCTTCACTCCATCTTTGGGAATAAAAGCATTCCCATTCCAGCAATAGAAATGGAGCACAGAGGGTAAGCAGGACTTACAGCTTAGAAGGTATGGGAAGGATAAGTGCTGAAAAAGACCAAAGGTTATGAAGAGGATCCAAGAGAGAGGCTCTCTACCCTCTTTAGGGAGTGGCCGTGTGGAATATCCTGAGAAGCTGGAAGTGGGGTCCCCAGTTGTAGAAATAATAGGAGCATCAGATCTGACTTCTCCTTACTTTCCCAGCTCTGTATAGGTTCAATTTTATCATTTGATGCTGGAGTAAGAAATTAGTAGTAGAGATTTGGTTGGGAGCAGGGTTGTGTGTGTCTGCCTGACCCAGTTTTTCATGCATACAAAGACATGGGAAGGGGTCAGTAGGGTGAGAGGTGATACACCTTCCCTCTTTGATCAGATTGGATGCTTAACTTCCATCAGTGGAACATGGAAAGAGAGTCAGCAGCTAACCAATTAGTCAAGCTTTTTTTTTTTTTTTCTTTTTTGTAACTGTTCTTCCTCCCTTCCATACTCCTTATCTCTGAGTTAACTGTGCTTGATTACACTAAGGCATATAGGGAATTGACCACATTTCCTTGTGACTTGCATGTCTGTGTCTCACTAAACTGCTTTAGTTTCTTCTTGCTTCTGACTTTGCCTCCTTACCTTTTGAATGCAATTTCTCTGACTCACAGATTCTGCATACTTATAGTTATTAATTTCTCAAAACAACTTGGCCTAACACCTGTCACCCTTGACTCTGCTTCACAGTCCCTATGCTTTCTTCCAACTGCAGTTCTCAAGGCTTATTTCCAATTCCTGCAAAAGGGAATTGGATTGGACCAGCTCAGTCTTTCACATCAGATGACTTCATGTGTGTCTGACCAGCTTTTAGATTGTTTGTCTTTGACTCTCTACCCTACCCTGTTATGGCTGGGTCTTAGACTGGTGTGGCTTACAATTGGCCATCCAAAGGCCAGCGGGGAGGATTAGCCATCTAGGATAACCTGTGAACATGGGAAGCCCTATGACTTTTAAATCTAAAAATTGCCTGCTGTGGTATAGAAAACAAATACATTTGACTTCTGGGTAAGTATATATAAATAAATGTAGACACGTTCTCTTCTTTTAAAATAGTAATTAAAGGGGCACCTGGGTGGCTCAGTTGGCTAAGTGTCTGACTTCAGCTCAAGTCATGATCTCATGGTTCATGAGTTTGTGCCTTGCGTTGGGCTTTGTGCTGACAGCTCAGAGCCTGGAGCCTGCTTCGGATTCTGTGTCTCCCTCTATCTCTGCCCTGCTCACACTCTGTCTCTCTCTCTCTCAAAAATAAATAAAACATTAAAAAATTTTTTAAATAAGAATTAAAGAAAAAACCCAGTAAATTGCTCATTCAAATTCAAACATTTCACAAATTCTCCCATGAGTACCAGTTAGTAGGGTTTTTATATTTTTAAGAACTTAGTTTTTTTTAACCAACCATATTCTTTTAAAAAATGTTTTTTTAAGTTTATTTATTTATTTTGAGAGAGAGAGAGAACAGTGGGGAAGGGCAGAGAGAGAGAGAAAGAGAGAATCCCAAGCAGGCCCCATATCCAGTGTAGATCCTGACATGGGACTCAACCTCAGGACCCTGAGATCATGACCTGAGCTGAAATCAAGAGTCGGACACTTAACCGACTGAGCCACCCGGGTGCCCCTTTTAACCAACCATATTCTTCAATATTACAGGAGAACTAAGCCTCTGTGCTTTTGCTCTTTTCTCCAATGTTCCTATATAAGGACTCATCCCCACCCCACCCCCATGTTATGAAGTTCTTTTAGGGGTCAAAGAATGTTATAGCTGAATTGTGTCCCCCATCCCCAAATTCATATGTTGGGGTTGTTCATACAGTCACATACAATATGACTGTATTTGGAGATAGCGCCTTTAGGGAGTTGTTAAGATTAAATAAAGTCATACAGGTGCAGATCTAATCTGATAGACTGGTGCTCTTATTAGAAGAGGAAGAAACACCAGAGCTCTCTTTCTTTCCCTATGCACACACAGAAGAGAGACTGTGTGAGGACACGGCAAGGAGATAGCCATCCACAAGCCAGGAAGAGCAGTCTCATCAGAACCCAGCTCTGAGGGCACCCTGATCACGGACTTCCCACAGCCTCCAGAATTGTGAGAGGGTGAATTTCTATTGTTGAAGCCAACCAGTCTGTGGTATGTTGTGACCGCCCTTGCTGACTAAAACAAAGAATGCAGCAGATATCGATGGGGTCAGTCCTAATTATCTCTAATGCTGAACTCAGTTTTATTTTTGTACTAGTTCTATATGAAACGACATTACGTAAGCATTTGTTTACATGGTTTCTGCAATCCCCTTACCCCTTTTACAATGTAAACTCCGCGGGGAGAGGACTTGACTGTCTTGCTCACTGCTGTACTTGTAGGCATTTGGTACACAAAAACATACTTACTGAGTGAATGACTTGGTGATGAAATAATTTTGGTACACCTTTATGAATGAGAATCTGGGATATTTTCCCCAGATATTAATATTTGACCCATCTGATTATTCTTTTATTCTCATGGTGCTTTCTACATCTGGCCTTTAGGAGGCCACACACATTTGATTTAACCTTTCACCTTAAGGGCAACTCCATCACCACCTCCTTTACTAGCTCCTCTTATTTCTGGGTATAAAAGTTGGACTTCAGGTCTCAGCTCAATTCCCCATGTCTTCTGACAGAAGATGCAATATTGAATAATGATTAAGTGTACAGATTCTTGAACCAGACTGCCTGGGTTCTGGCTCCAGTACTTAAACAGCAGCATGGGTCTGAACAAGTGAATTAAGCTCTCAGTGCCTGAGTATCCTTATTTGTGAAATGGGGAGTATAATACCTCACAGCATTGCCGTGAGAGTTAAGTGAGTAATATGTGTAAAGCACTTAGAATGGTGCCTGGCAGATAGAGTGCACTTGGCAAATACTAGATATAGTTATTTCTTGTATTAATATCATTTTTTTCTCACCTGTAATCTCTCCGTAGGTGATTTATTCAATCCCATGGCTTTACTAGCCCTGAACTGTCTCTCAGCTCCAAACTCACATAACCATCATAGATCCAACTGTGAAGGCAGGATTCTAAGATGGCCCCTAAGATTTCTGTCCCTTAGTATATACACAGTGTATATTCTCCTCCCCTTGCATATGGGTGGATCTTGTGAATATGATCTGATATCACTCCTGTTATTAGGACACTAATCAGATGACTTCGAGATAATCAAAAGGGAGATTATCATGAGTGGGCCAGACCTAATCAGGTGAGCCTTTAAAAGAAGGTGAGGTATCAGAGAGATACACTCCTGCTGGCCTGGAAGAAAGTAAACAGCTATGGCGTGGACTGCCCGTGGGAACTACACAGCAAGGAATTGAGAGCAGCCACTAGTTGCTAAGAGCAATCCCTGTCTGACAGCCAGCAAGAAAGCGGGGACCTCAGTCATACAGCTGCAAGGAAATGAATTCTGCCAACAACCAGTGAGCTTGGAAGAGGATTCCCAAGCCTCAGATGAGAATCACAGCCCTGGCCGACACCTTTATTTCACCCGGATTGAGACCCCGAGCAAATGTCCCAGCTAACCCGTAAGTAGAACTCTGATTTACAGAAACTGAGAGATAATAAATGTGTGTTTTAAGCTGCTAAATTGGTGGTAATTTGTTACACAGCAATAGAAAACACATACACTAACAGCCAAGTTTACGACTCTACGTCAATGTGGAAGAAGAATCTCACACTTCATATATCCAAAAAGAACTTTTGACTTCTTTCCACCATCCTACATTTTCCTTCCCTTCCCTCGATAAGTTGCTCAGGCCTAAAAACTAGAATGATCCTTGATGCCTCTCCTTCCCTCAGACTGCACATACAGTTCATTAGCAAATCCTATAGGTTCTGTCATCAAAATGGACCTGCATTGGACCACTTCTCGCTGCCTTCCCTGCAGCCATCTTGGTCTAAGCCACCTCCATCCTTTGCCTGGACCACTGCAGTAGCATCCAGCCGCTCTCCTCATTCCATGCAGTTAATTCGGTCACTGTAGCCACAGTGAGTGTTTTAATGTAAATCATTCTGTGTCACTCTGTGTGGGATGCACCCATAGGACTTGTCATGACACTCGGAATGAAATCCAGATTCCTCACCATGAGCTCAAGGCCCTGCATGATTTGGTGCCTGGCTACCTCTCTGATCTCATTTCCCACCAATATTCTCTCCCTTCACTGTGCTCCAGCTACACTGGCCCTTTTGCTTTTCCATTATGATGCCAAGCAAGGTTGCATTCCAGGACCTTTATAATTGTTTTTCCCTTTGCCTGGAACATTCTGCCCCATATCTTCCATGACTCCTTCCCTTACTTCATTAAGGTTTCTGCCCAAATGTTACCTCCTCTGGCAGCCTTCCCTGATTGTTCTATCTAAAATAGTCAACCTGCCCCCTCCTATCACTGCCTATTTGTCTTCATTCCACTTAGCACTCCTGGCATTGTTATATGTGGTGTGTTCTCTATTTGTTAGCTTATTTGTTTATTGCCTGTCTCCAGTGTTAGAATATAAGTTTTATCAGATCAAAGACTTTGACTTGATCACCACTCAATCCTCCGGCTTTATAACAGTGTCTGGCATACATAAGTAGGCACTTAAATAACCTTTATTGAATTGAGACCATAGAGAGACATTTGATAAGTTTACACTGAAAGCAGAATTGAAACTTCTGTCTAAGAATGTCCTGATCATGACACCTGTAAAAAACAGAAATTGAGAAAACATTCTTTATTAAATTCAGAAATATTTGTACTATCAAATTATATGGTGTATTAGAGAAGTTTAATGCTATCGAAACAATATTAATGATATTGCTGATGCCATTTTTGCTGATGCAAGGTTATGGGGGTTGAACGCTAAGAGATAATGTACTCATGATGTCCTTTTTTTTTTTTTTTTTTTTTTTGGCAAAGAAGAACTGATTTTGGTAATCCAAATGCTGAAATTGAAATTCTAGCCCTGATCAAGACAGACATGAAAATGGGGCTCTGATGAGACCATGTCCTAGGTCAAATACAAACTGCCTTACTAATCAATGGCAAACAGAGCTAGAAAATATCCAAAATATATGTGACATGGAAAATGGAGCTATTCAGAGCTCATCTCATATTTTAGATATCTGGATGGATCACAAGTTCAAAGTTTCAGCACAACAAATAGATGCCATTACAATGAAGTTCGAGATGTTGGAAAGTTTTTCCCAGTATAAAAAGGACTTAAGTGATCCAAGATGTATCAGTTTTTCAGGCCAAATTTCCAGGTTTGCAATTATCGGTTCCCATGTAGAGACATATCCTTCCCCTTTCTTCCCTCTCACAATAGAGCTTATTTTAAAGCTTATTGGTGAATGGTCTCCACAGGTTAATAATAAGTTAGCTTCTCTGCAGTACAGAATATGGCACATTGATTACGGAGAAAGCCAGCACAAATTGGTGTTCTCTTTTCCATCTGATACCTTAGGTTTCTACTCTTTCAAAGCTGTAGTATCTGCTCAAATAGTGCACTTGTTTCTTTTTCTCTAGCAGGCCATCTCCTTGCCAACTTGAGACTTTTAAACAATGTAAACATTTCTTAATTTAGAAAAGAAAAGTTTATTGTGATTTAGAATGGTTTCATCAAGCAAATCAAATTCAACTTCCTTCTAAATTATCTTCAAAAGAAAATAAATAAATGCAATAGTTTCTTAAAGCTTTGAAATAGATATGAAAATATTTACTATTTACTAAAAAGGGCCTTTTTTGAACTCCAGTCAAGTATGGAAGTATGCTGTGAATTAAAAATCTGATCTGATAAAATGATACATAAATATTTTAGCAGGAATTTTGGTCCTAATGCCCAGGAGATGGCCGTAAATCTGCCTGCAATACAAAGTTCTCTCGAGTTTGACAACTTCAGAGAGCCAACTATTTGGGTATTAAAAACTCCTGCCCAGATTACTGTTAATGCTAATCCTGATGGAATTACTTAATAAGTATGATTTTTATCCCTTTTATAATGTCATAGCTGTATGACTGTTATATTGCATGTCTTCACTTTGACTGAATTCTGGCTTTTTCCACTGTGCACATGGTTAGAAATTATGGTCTGTTTCTCATGAAGGTAGGTTTAGTTCTAGTGGGATGAATATTGTCAATGAATTATTTCTTTTAGTGAATGTCAGTGTTGTGCCCATGACCTTAAAAAAAATCTTAAATTTTATTTAGATACAGAGACAGGGCAATATTTTTCAGATTAAAAAAAAAAATCCATGTTGACCAGAAACAGTTAAAATAATCAGTGCTTCGGTCAACAAAATGGTTAAAGGACTAGGGGTATCTAAGAACTTTCTAAGATGCACTCATATCACACAAGAGCAATTGCCTCAGGAGAGGTGAAAGGGAGACAGGCTTCCAGAAGCTAACAGGCTGAGCTGAAATGTTCACAGACCAATAGAAGATGAGCAACGACTCTCCCCTTGTCACCTTCCTACTCATTTTATGGATGAATAAAGAACTGTTCTTCATTCTGTCTCACAATTTGTAATAACATAGGCCTTATTTAGGTCACAGGTTAATAACCACATTAAAATACACGATATGATGAGCTACAAAAATAGTAACCACAGTGTTTAAATGGAATCATTGAATTAAATGTCTCAGAACTTTAGTGCTTCCCTACTATTTTCTCATTAATTTTCATTACTACTCATGTGTTGGGGGTGGGTGGAAGCTATGATATCCAGTTGACAAATAAAGACACTGATGCAAGGATAGAGCTGAATGTCACACACACACACACACAAAGTGCAGGTAGGAAAATGGCAGCAGAATCCAGATTTAAAGACTCTCTAAATATTACTAAATCCTCAATTGCATAATCCATTGAACTTCACATTAAAAACAAATACCTTGGGGCACTTGGGCGGCTCAGTTGTATGAGCATCCAACTTTGGTTCAGGTCATGATCTCATGGTTCCTGAATTCGAGCCCCACATCAGGCTCTCTCTCCACTGTCAGCACAGAGCCCCCTTTGGATCCTCTGTTCCTCACTCTCTCTGCCCCTTCCCCACTGGTTCTCTTTATCTCTCTCTCAAAATAAATAAATAAACTCAAAAGAAAACAAAACCCTTTCTCTGAATAGAAGCAGAACAGGCACCCTGGGCTTATGTTGGCCTCTTTTATGAGAAGAAACTTTTTTTTTTTTTCTATTTTTCACAGGGAACCTGAAAAGCCTTCATTATGGAATTTGCTTTTTAGTTATGTAAAATGTTCAGTTTTAGAATTTAAATTGGCACAGTTGGGCACCTTAGCAGGCAGTGAAGATTGTGAAAAGCATATATACACTTGTGGTTTTATCCAGGCCCTCATCCTCACATTTCGTGGCCAGTTCCACTGACCTCAGCACACAAAGCCCTCACCACTTCTCCAGCAGTTCCTCTTAAATTATTTCTGAGCTCAAGACCTTTCACTGATGCTTGATTGCAAAATGCCATATCTTAACTAACAAAATTAGCCATCAAGACTCCACTAACTCTTCTATTCTACTCTTTGATTTCATTCATTCATTCATTCATTCATTCATCCAATGAGTAATAATTGGTTATCCATGTATAGGAGACAGTACTTTAGCCTCCAGTTATCCAAACCATCATCTTTAATCCCCAGAGGAACTCATATTTGGTAAAGGGAGACTAAACAATATAGAACAGTGAACCAAGTAAAGTAATGCATCAAGGGCATAATGGGAGGACTATGTTTATATAAAGAGAAAAAAATGAATGCTGTAGATAATCATATTGAAAGAAGTTTTTAATATCGAAGGGAAAAAGGATTTGGAAAAAGAGTTAGCTCTAAGGCTGTTCACCATAGGCTTATTTATCACAGAAAATAATTTTAAAATATTATATGCAACTCTCCTCAAATAGGAAATGGGTGAAATAATTATGACACATTCACAGGTTGGAATATTAGACAGTTTGAAGTGGAATGCTCCTAACCTCTTTAAAGTCTCTCTAGGAGGGAGACAGAATCTTTCTCCACCACTACTGCCTGATTCTCCACCAGGTGCAATGCATAGAGCATCTGACAATGGACTTGTGTGGGAGCTCCTCCTGGTTTGGTAGAGCCTTTCACAATGCTCCTTTCTCCTTCCTGCCCATGAGCTTTGTGGGAAGTGTAGTCTTTGGTTGGGAGAGTTGTACTCCAGGGGAATCAAACATAGACTATTCTCCTCCCACAAAAAATAACAACCACTTGGAACAAGGATGGTTCCTCCATGTTGTGTTTGGAGTAGACTTTAGAGTGGACTGACAGTGAAAAGCAGAAAGAAGGATTCTCTTACGGAGTCTCAGGTAGGCATAGCACATAATTCTTCCATCTAGCTCCATCCATCTCATAATTGGAAATTCTTTTGGAATAGCTTGACTGATAGTACTGTTTTTCACCATGGTTATTAGTTTTCATCTTTTTTCCCCCTTCTGAATCATTGTAGGTATTTTGGAGAAAAAGTCAGGGATACATGCCAGGAGTATTTAAAACCCACTGTTTTATTTGGCTTGTACAATTCTTAAAAATTCCTTCAGGCTGGACATTGATTCTCCACTTTGCCATAGGTTCTACCACTTCCCACTATCTTAAAATGGCTTATTCACTTATTTAAAATTTTTTTAATGTTTATTTATTTTTGAGAGAGACACAGAGTGTGAGTGGGGGAGGCACAAATAGAGGGAGACACAGAATCTGAAGCAGTCTCCAGGCTCTGTGCTGACAGACCCCGACGTGGGGCTCGAACCTACGAGCTGTGGGGTCATGACCTGAGCCAAAGGCAAACACTCAATCAACTGAGCCACCCAAGTGGCCCATTTATTAATAAAATTACTTTCCTGGCCTTTGAAGCTGTCACTGTTTACTATTCTGGTTTTATAGGCATAACAGAAGTAGAAAAAAAAAAATCACCTAGACAGGTATTATGCTACTATCAGGAATTTTTAACATTTCCAACTTAGAAATCAGTAGGAACCAACAAGTTCATACAAGGAAACTTTAAGAAATCCTAGAATTTTCTATTCATTCTTACATAGAGGGAGGGAACTTCTTTTGTAGACCTGTAAAGTCTGTTTAGTCCTTGAATGAGAGAAAGGAATGTGAGGCCTAACAAAATTGATGTATAAGAAAGGACTAGGAAACGCAAGCTATAAGGAGTGACATGTAATGGGAATTCTGCCAAGTAATAAAGCAATTGCCTTTCAAGCCAGGCACGGGGCCCAAATCAACTAGCTGAATCCTTCATGGTTCAGATCCTCTTCATTTTCTCTCTAACTCTCCATCTTGCTAGTCAACTCTGATGTTTTCCAAACATTTAGAAACTGGAATGTAATCCCAGAAAGTGAGGGATTTCCTCTGGGCAGCCACCCTGATCTTGGAAAGAAACAAGATTTCAGATTCCACACCCTCTTCCTGGAAAGCCCATTTCATATTCCTTTCTGATAAGCCTCGGGGAATACAGATGACATTAGGGAAGACCTAAACCTTCCCATCATTCACTGGAATCCCAAACAGTGAAACCTGCGGGTCTCATTCGGGAGAACTGATCTTAGATTGAAATATTTGGGGAGGTATAGCAGTGTCTATGATCTATGTTGATCAGATAATCCATTTTTACTCAATTTGTTAATCTCCTTTGTTTCAAAAATATTAAAACACAGGAGGGAGACTCTGTGACCTGGGAATATGCATTTTAACCAGCACCTCAGGTGATTCTGATGCAGATGCAGATGTGCCCCACAGACCACAGCTTGAGAAGAACTAAAACTTTATTCACATCTGAAATGTATCTGCAAACTGTTGACTGTGAACTTTCAATTATTCTTGATTACAAGGGCCCTAGGTAATATAAATCTTCTAATAATTCAGAATTCTCTTTTTAGCCAGTGATTCCAGCATCTTCCCAAATCTCCACACCCTGACAAAAAGAATTTCTTCACTTGAACAAGGAAGCAAATGGATCTTCCATTGTATCAACTGGATGATCAATCCAAGTTTACTATTGAGATCAAGTTAGAGTTCTTTGGGTGTTAAAGTTTCAAGGGCACAAAAATTTGAAAAGGAAAAATCAGTTTATTGAAACATGACTTAATTCAGGGTTTCATCAATGGAAAAAGAACACAAGAAAGTAATTGGGAATATGAACTTATTAGAAGAACAACAAAGAAATATATTACCTCTGATGAAATTTAAGGGATATAGTGTATTATGTAAAAATCACTTATAGCAGTGTAAATTTAGGGTTGGCAAATTGGGCATAATGTTTCAAGATCAAGTATTTATACTTCTTTGAAATTTGTGTTGGTCATGCTAAATAAAACTACATCCTAAATATATGTAAATAAAGTAGTATAAAAATTGCCCTTATCAAGGTCAATAAAGGCCGGAGTTTTGAATATATATGATGTTAATATGGTGAGTTATGATTAGTAGGCATTTCTTTGTAGCTTTTGCTCAGTTTATGTGTATTAATTTCATTTCATATCTTAAGGACTGAGTTCAAGAGGAAATTGGAATCTTGTTAGAAAGTATGTGGAAATATTTAGAAAAAGCTCAAATGTTGCATAAATGAACAAATTCCTAAAATAATTTACAACTGTTGCCCTTTCATAAGTGTCCCTAGAAGCCTCATACCTTAGTTCTCAAATAAGTCTAGAATTCACATAAGATGACGGTTAGGGAGCTTTATAATCTCCGATAAGACTAATACAGACTTTGAAAAGATTCCAAATATGGCTCCATCAGTGACTACAGTAATGAGCCCTTATTTGCACAGCCGACACCCTAACTTGCACAGGTAGCTCAGGGAACACGTTCACGTGCTCTGAGTAGCAGGATCTGAGACACAAGGGTTTCAGGAGGTGCTGTTCGCTCTGTATATTTTTCCACAAATTAATTAATTGATTATGTTTTGGAAAGGATGGAATCAGGTACAAATAGCATTTACTCCCAAAGTAAAGTTTTTACATGTTGTAGTTAAGTAAATTAAGATTAGCTGTTCCTTCCCTAGATTTTAAAATTATTTTCACATTGTGGCACATAACAGAAAAGCTTAAAAGCAAAAATGAAATCTAGTCTGACCCATTTTCCCTGGGCCTAAAGGCACCTAAAAATTTAGATGGATCACATTTCTGTGATGTACTTTCTAATCAGTTTAGTTTCTGACACAAGTAAAAGATTACAGCTAGTCTTTATCTGCTAGAGTTCTTGGTCTTCTCCTGTCTCTCCATTTCTCCTTCTCTCTTTGCCTCCATCCATTCCTTCAATGGATGTGAACAAGCACCTACGATGTTCCAGACACTCTCTGAGCACTGGGAATGCAGGGTGAGAAGATACAACTTTTGTTCTCCTGGGGGCTTATAGCCTAGTGGGGGTAAAAGAAGTAAAACCATTGCAGCATGGTGTGTGAGGGGCAGGATGATAGGGACAGCATAGGAGGGGAAGGATGAGTTGAAGGGGAGGTCACATAAGTTTTCCCAGAGGAGAATCTCCATCGGGCTGTTAGGGACCATTTCAGTCTTTTAACTCATCATTCCTTGTACTTTATAGTGATAGTTTTCTGAAAGTTCCCTTGACCTTCTGATAGGATTTTTCACATATTCCAGCCACCAGGCTATTGACCAAACTTTACTATTTATCTCAAACAGCTATTGTGTTAAGCCATCAAGATTTAGGGCTTTATCTGTCACAGCAGGTACTCTTACCCATCCCTTGATCCTGATTCAGCCTCTGAGGCTGAACCCTCTGGAAAACCCAGATGAGGTCCAAGAATCTCGTCTCTCCCTCCTCTCTATCGCCTGGTCTTTGATCAAAGTAAGAATTTGTGTTTCTTATTTAACCTACCTTTTCCAAACCTCAATTCTGAATTTTCCCCTGGATCCCCTTTTATGTCTTGACTTACCTTTGAAAAGTTTACATATACAGGTTAAAGAGGAAAATACATGTTCAAGAAATTTTGCTAAGAGCGGTAAACACTATAAATCACATTATAGTTTCCTTTTTCAATTATATTACTGCATCATTTTCTGATAATAAATATGAGCTAATAAACCTAAGAGCATGTGTGATAAAATTCAATGAGGCAGGATAAAAAAAACAGTTATGGAACATTGCTAAATTTTGTCAAGGCCTGTAGTAGTTTGTCTATGCAACTTGCTTGATTCCCCTTCAATTTGGGCACTGTAATTTATGAGGTTTCATGACTGCTTGAAAGTTGAGATCCAAATCTGTGGCTGTGGCTCTTTATGGAATCTGAATTTATATTAACTTCTTCTCTGGCTCCACTGTAAGGTCGTATTCTTGTTTTTGTTTCCCATCTAATTTTTTTTTTTCCAAATGGAAATGTCTTTATTGTTCAATTATGAAGTCAATTCATGCTCCAAGTAACGACATTCAACCAATATCGAAAAGATAAGTAGAGCCTGAAATATCCCAATGGATCCCACCCTGCCTCTTATCCCCTGAGGATTCTAATGTCCTCACCTACTTTTATATACTGACATTTCAGATATCTTAACATTTTGTTTAAACATGTATCTTTATAAGCTGTCTTAAATGCTTCTGGAACACAGCACCGGACCACTGTTAAAAAGAAACAACAGGCCCTAAATAGAGTCACTTGTGCTAAGCCCCATGTAAGCCAACCAAGACGTAATACCTAACCTAATTGCGGTTTCAGCCTTTAACAGGAATGTAACCTTTTGCTAGTCAATCTAGAATTACCTGATCAGCACTAGTGAGGTAATCTGCCTGATAGACTCCCGCCTTCCCTTAAAAGAAGGTGCCTGAAATTCCACACTTTGCTAGGAATTCCTTGTTCCTCCTCCACCTGCCTATAAAAGCCTTTCCTTTCACGCTGCTCCTTGGAGCTCCTTTCCATCTGTTAAGAGGGGATGCTGTGTGACTCATGAATCATTAAATAAAGCCAATTAGGTTTTCAAACTTAGTTGAATTTGGTTTTTAGCACCTCTAAATAATGAATGAAGATGTTTTTAATAGTGCTTTATAATCTACAAAGCACTTTCACAAGCTTTAGTTCATTTAATCCTATAAGCAAAGATCAGCTGTATCTTCTAAAACATGTTTATTTTATAGTTGCCAAAAATCTCATTGATTTGGCTGAATTTCATTTTCTTGCCACTGCATTTTTTTTTTTTTCCTTTTTTGGCCAGTGTATCCAATTCAGAAAAAAACTATGTCCTGCTTCAAACTTTATGTTCCCCTTCCCAGCATGTAATGACATCATTGGTACTTGCATCTTAGAATAGGAAGGGCAACATAAGAATACATAAAGCAGTAGAATAGGTAAAAATATATCAGACATTAACTGGGGGTCAAAAGTAACAATTGCTTTCAAATTCTGTTTCATATTGCAATTTGTTTTAATTACGATTCTATAAGGGATTAGTTTTACAAAGTTGTCAATGAAAAGCAAACAAAATCATGTGTTCCCATGTATTTTTCTCATTGTGTGATTTTTTTTTTTGAACCATACAGAGACTGTTGATTTTTTGATTGTTTTTTTCTAGCAAAACTGAAGGGGATTGTGTCCATATATACACTGATATTTCTTTCAGAATAAACCAAACAGAGGTGGGACTTAACACAGTTGCCTTTTATTGATACCTCTAGGGAAACAGAATAATAACTTAGTTCAAAAGAAAGAGGTCCATTTTCCTTTTGTTTGAGCACTAATTTCAGATAGAAAAGAAAAGGTGGTTATAATAAGCAGAAACCCTTGATATCCAGTCATAGGCAACAACTGAAAATGCTTAGGTACATAGATGACAGTACAGTAAAACCTTGGGTTGTGAGTAACTTATTCTGCGAGTGTTCCGCAAGACAAGCAAACATTTCTAATAAATTTTAACTTGATAAATGAGTAGTATCTTGCCATATAAGTAGGACGTGATACCAAATGTCACGTGATCACCACTGAGCCAATGGTTCTTAAAATTTGCTTTGATACACAAGTGCTTTGGATTACAAGCATGTTTCTGGAATGAATTATGCTTGCAAACCAAGGTTTTACTATATTTTGCTTTTGTTGCTTTGGGTAAAGTGATTTTATGACATGGGAACCCAACTCCTGGGACTTATTTTAGAGGTCATGTGACACCATCAAGAAACTTCAGATGCTGAGTTTGGAATAAGTATTTTACTTCATCCACCAGCTCTCTAGTATGTGAAGTGCACCTGGGGGCAGAAAGAACATGAACAGCTATGGTGCTGGGTGATGTTGTAATGAAGCAAGACATTCCAAAGCATACAAAATACTCAGATTTTAAAATGGTGCTCTTGTTCTTTTTTTTTTTTTTAATGCTTATTTATTTTTGAGAGAAAGAGAGAGAGAGAGCAGGGGAAGAGGGGCAGAGAGAGAGAGGGAGACCGAGGATCTGAAGTGAGGTCTGTGCTGACAGCAGAGAGCCCGATTCGGGGCTCAAACTCACGAACTGGAAATCATGACCTGAGCTCAAGTCAGACACTTAACTGACTAAGCCACCCAGGGTCCCCTAAACTGGTATTCTTTCATACGAGAACAAACCTTTCTAATACAATGTTGAATTCGCTGACTGAGAACTATCGACTGATCCATTAGTACTTTCTGTCTAATAGTTTATACTTTGGAGCTCGCCATATCAGCATTTGAGAGAAATAGGTTTCTGATCACTGACACAATCTGACAGGGGCTTTACGAAGCTAGGGCAAAATACAGAATTCCTGTTTGCTCCTCACGGTTCTCATTGATGTGGTTTGCATTAGAATAAGCATTCAGTGCAGTTTAGCAAACTTTTGAGGCTGTGCTGTGTGGTAGTTGCTGAGGATACAAAAATGGCTGCAACAGAATACCATGCTTTCGACGGGCCTCTGAAATAATGAAGAACAAATATGTGGGGGATACACATTTCTTTTATAAATGTATTGTGTGAAACTTAATTGTGACTTCTGAAAGCACAGGGATTATATCTCTTACTACTTTTACATATTGTCCTAATGGCTAGCCCAAAATGGAAACTGAATATTACTGTTGACGGACCAAGTGAATTATGGAAAAATTGTTGCCAAGTTCAGGTAAACAGTTTCCGAGGTCTCCAGAGAAGATGAACAGAATAAATGTCAGCTTCCAAATGTAATTTTTTGATTCCTCTATAATCTCGGTTGTCCTTTGCTGTATTATTTGGACAAATTCTTCAACACATGGAGAAAGAATGACCATTTTTTGAAAAGGCTGTTATTATATAAGATTTTCTGCAGGATAAAACCACACCCAATGGGCCTCACCCAGAGGCTATATGTTACTAGCCTTAGGAATGTTAAGTGTGTTAGATTCGGCCCCTGTTGGGCAGTCATATGACGCAAACAGTGACTCTGAAATGAAGCCATAATATATGGTTTAACCTCTTAACAGATTGTGATGTCATTTTTTTATGTGGTAAGAAAAACAAATGCTGTCACATTTTATATTTGAGACTCCCGCAAGCCAACATCAAGAGATTAAGTATGCGCATTACTAACACACTATCATGAATGCAGTTTAGACAGATGCCAGGAAGTCCCTGCAACCTCAAACACTCCTCAGTAACTCAGTGTTACAGAACAGAAAGATAAGTCGGCTGATAAGTTATAACCCTCATGGGATGCTGTGTTTTCCCCTTAGAAGGCAGCAGAGGTAATTTAAAATATTTTGATCTGGATGTTAATTCGCATAACCATGTTTATCTGGCTTCAGCTAATCTTTATGCTTTTAATTTAAAAATCCACAAATACAGTAGCTATTTCAAAAGGAAGAAAAAACTGTATGTTCACGTAAAAGACAAAATTAGAATAGAGATTAAGTTAGGGCAGAGAATACGTAAAACTGCTGGTTTCCAGTGTTTACTTTCTTGAAATATGGTTTTGAGTCATTTCTGTGAGATATAAACATACTACTTTATGTTTTCTATCATTTTTTTATTATGCACATAATTTAACAGTTTGTAATAGTCGAAGCCACATGTCTCTATGGACTGGAATATTGTTGAAACAGCTTTCACTCAAGTGAGGAGACTTTTAACTGTATAATTCAGGTATGTATATTTTCTTTGAACAAAGTGTGTGACATTCAACTTGTCAAAAATGAACACTTTGCTTGACTGAACAGCTTTGCTCTGTGTTTTGCTTGTCTACCGAGGCAAATAAAGACTGACAAGAAGGGCATTTCCAGCTAGTTAAAGAACAAGAGGGGAATGAAGCAGGATTTGAGCCAGTTATTAGAAAATTCCTTTCTTGCTGAATATTTTATAATGTATGCGATATATTAACTAGAAATAATTTAGATAAATCTTAACTCTGGGTAATAGAATGTGCACCTCCCCCTTCCTCTTGCTTCTAAGTATTTAGTAAAAAATGTAGGGGCGCCTGGGTGGCTCGGTCAGTTAAGCGTCCAACTTTGGCTCAGGTCATGATCTCGCGGTCCGTGAGTTCGAGCCCCGCGTCGGGCTCTGTGCTGACAGCTCAGAGCCTGGAGCCCGTTTCAGATTCTGTGTCTCCCTCTCTGACTCTCCCCCATTCATGCTCGCGCTCTCTCTCTGTCTCAAAAATAAATAAAAACGTTAAAAAAAATGTAATTTGTGTTCTGGTGGATATTCTATATCTACTATTTAAATTATTTACTTTTTCTTTTCTCCTTATTGGGGAAAACTTCAAGGTGATGATCAGAAACATAATTGGCTCTGTACCAAACTTTATTTATATTTTTTGGAAGAATAAAGTGTAGTTTGAAAGTTTGATCTATTTAAGAATGTATGGCCTGTGGATTTTTATTTGGAGTTTGCCTAGAAATTTACCTGATTCGGCAGTTTCTCATTCTGTTAGTGGATTCTGTCCATTCTCTTAGCCAGGCTTTTTTCTTTCTGTCTTTCTTTCTGTCTTCCTGTCTTTGTCTCTGTCTCTCTCTGTCTGTCTCTCTCTTTCTTACCTATTATGTTCCTAGGACTTTTGTAGGTACTAGGATAAAGGTCAAGAGCATACAATGTCTCTTCTCAAGAAACTTGCAGTTTGTGTCTTACGTCATGATTACATTTCATGTCAGGTCACTGAAAGATGTGAAATATGAATTCACCCATTTATTAATTTAATTTTGATTTGTGTCAAATATGACATTCTAGGGATTTGGACTGGGAGGCACTGTAATGGCATGGTAAACTGCGCCTATAGAATTTACAACCTAGTGGGAAGGGAAAGACACATTGTGGTCAATTAATCACACTACTAAAAGCATAATTACAAATTAGAGTAAACTCTCTAAGGGAAAGGAATATAGATATATGAGTACATATAAATAAGGAATCCAACCCAGATGTGGGAGGGGTTTAGTATTAAGGTAACTAGATACAGGGTCGGGGAGGGGAAGGGATAGCCCCTTCGAAATATATGTTCTTAGGAGTAGTATGCCAATATCTGAGGAACAGCCAAGAAGGAAAGAATGATTGACCATGACTCATGGTTTTGTGAGGACAAGTGGGAAGAGGACCAACCAATGTTCTTTGGATATGACCTCATGGGAGTAAGTGGTGACTGGAGCAGTTTCTATATCTGTATAGAGATGGTGGCTGAATTTTGACTGGAATGGTTTGGGGATTAAACAGAAAGGAAAGAAGGCAATACACGGTATACACGAAACCTTTAATAGGTATCATCATGGAGAAAATATGTGGGGTGGTTGGAGAGTGAATATATTTTTTGTTATACATGACAAATATCCTATTTAAAGATAGGATGCAGTTTTCAGGACATTGCTGAATATACCACAGAAAGTTGGGGAAAATCTGTACTGTTTCTGTACTAGTTGAAGGTAAGGGAAGAGTAGACCCAGAGCATTGTAGAGGGATTGGCCTTAGAAAGAAAACAGAGGTGAAGAAGATGGTTATGGATATAAGTAAATTTGGTGGAAAAGAGTAAAATTAGAAGTTGTTCCCATCTGATTGTCTCCTCTCTGAGAAGCTGGAGCTCTGCATATCTGTTGAAAGGGAGAGAGGTGAAGGAGGAATTGGTTGGAGGTTTGGAGACAGGAGAGAGTTTGAAACAGTCATTGTAAGGGGCAGGATGGTGTCAGAGTGGATGGTCCAGGAGGATGGGTGGGCCGTGTTGAGCCCACTGAGGTTGGTCAGATGATGCCCTGGTGCCACTTATCTTTCCTATTCTGTAGCTCTCATGTGCCCCTGTAGGTCAAGGTGCTGAGAAAGCAGATCACTGAGTTTGTTTTGAGTTGAGATGTGAAGAAAAAAACAAGGGAGTGGAGGGTACTGGCAAGTGTTCTGGAAATGATGCATCCTGGGGAAAAAAGTATGCTGGACAAAAAGAGACAGGAAGAAAAGAGAGGGCTGAAGAAGGAAGTGGGATGTAGTAAGCAGTCAGTGGAGTAGACTTCTGGAGTAGAAGTCTACCTGAGACCAACAGGTAGACTACAGTCTCAGAATCATGTATTCTAGTGTTCTAGTGGAATGATTCTTTGAGAAGTCTGACCGGTGAACCCAAAACACATCTCCTGTGGCAAGTGCCAGATGAGAAGGCTTGTGGCCCAGAGCAGAGGCTCTGGCAAGACTGGGGCTAGGGTGAGACAAAGAGCCATCATAGTGGCTGGGGTCTTCAGATACCCTGGATACCCTGTGTGGATTCTAAGACCTGAGGAATGTGACAGCTCTTAGTCCTTTTGTTACAGTGAGGTCATTAAGATGTTAAGTAAAGACATCTGTTTTAAAGCATCCTCCCTATGTTTTATGCAGTATCAAGGAAACTTGATCTTCAGTGGATAATGAGAATACTCCTCTTTCACCCAGTTATTTCTTATACTATCAGTGATATTGGTTGGAAAGTAATTTAAGAATCTATAGATTTTTAAAAATGTTTTATTATTATTTACTTTTGAGAGAGAGAGTGAGAGCAAGCAGGGGACGGGCAGAGAGAGATGGGGACAGACCAAAGCAGGCTCTGCGGTGACAGCGGCGAGCCTGATGCAAGGTTCAAACTCATGAACTGTGAGATCGTGACCTGAACAGAAGTTGGACGCTCAATTGAGCCACCCAGGTGCCCTGAGAATCTATAGATTTTTAAGCAAATGACGGACCATCACCAAACAAGACTATTTTTTAACATTTGACTCAGTGTCAAGGAACTGGGGTTGAGCCTCTGGTATGGAGGAGGTGCTCTAAGGAAGTGCCGTCTCCTCATATAGAACAGATGACACTTTCCTTCTCTTGTGTGGCTTTCCAAGCACCAGCTTTGTTCTCTGATAGCTGGAGTACATCTCTAGTAATGGAAGCCTTCATCACCTCATTGGTGGTTTATGGCAGCATCTTTGGTTGGTCTTCCTCCTTTTGGACTTACTACCCTCTTTTTACCTTATTCTTAACTGTCCCATTAATTTAAATTTGTTTCCTTCTGTTACCTCATTGTTCAAGGAATAAAGGCTCCCCCCCCCTTTTTTTTTTTTTACCACATTGAACTGGGAATAAATTCATAGACCTCTTAAGTGTGAGACATTGGATAAATCACTTCATTTTCCTGGGCCTTAATTTCTTCACCTATTTAAAAATAAAAACGTGCCTATTGAACTGGATGGCCAACCTCTTTGGCATTTGGAGTATGTAGTTGGGCTATAATCCCCTTTCAATGTTGAAAATTCTGTTACTGTATGCCTCTCCAGGTCTGGCTCCAATATATATGGCCATTGAGTTTTTGGATTCTCATACGTCCATATGCATATTCTCATACGCACCTATCTTGAGGGCTTAAAAAAAAAAAAAAATTTAACTCAGTTAATGTTGCCTGGCACACCAATGTGGGTTCCCTTTTTCCTTCCAGTCTGGCGTTTTACCTTCTCACAGCCCACCATGTTAGGACTACCACCCCACCAAGCAGAGCCTTGCCTTTTTCTGCCTAACCTGTGGCTCAAGGGCCCTGGTAAGACAAGCCCTTTGCAATCCTCCACAGAACACGTTCCTGTTCCTTTTTATGTTTGGTGTTTTGTTTTTCAATATCTGATCCGTTCCTCTCTACCAATTGAAGTTGAAAACCTGGCCTACAGCCCTTAAAACAAATTTCAAGGTTTTGAACTCCAAGCTTTGACTTTCTGGGATTCTAAGTTCAAAGAGGGATTTTCCCCCCTCTTTTTCCACTCTGATTTTCTTTCATACCTTGAGAACTCAAATACACACATATTGAGTAAATAGATGGATTCTAAGAAGCAGCTCCTTGACTATATAAGAGAAAAAAATCACTCTATTTGTGGACACAAATGCTCATGCTGGCACATTTAAACATTCACTTCCTATAGGCATTTCTGCCCTGACTATGCCTCTCGTGGTCAGCAGTTTGCATCCTGTCTGTTTATGCAATTAAAATGGGCAAGATCCAAATCTGTGTAGGTCGCTGATGGGCTACAACGCTTAAGCACAGCGCTTGGCTTTAATACGTGCATTGAATGAATGGTTGCTAGGGAGTATGGCGGCGTCTTCATTTTGGGTTGGGATCATCCCAATGCGCGCACGTGGGAACTTCACAAAAGTTGTTTCACGTGCGCTGCGCTGAATCCTCTTATCCTAGAGTTTACTGAAGTGGGGCCAGCTCCCCGCCTCTGTTAGCTTCACTGCCAAGGTTCTAGAGGGGTGGAGTGGCCTGCAAGACGGTTGGGAGAAGGGTGGGGGGGATTTACTTTCTCATAAATGTGCTTTGGAAGACTGGCTCTGGAGCGCCAGGTTTTCAGGAAGAAATGAACCTGAGTCCCAATGGCAAAGAACTCCAAGGGAGCACAAAGTTTGTTTTCTGTTACAGAGAAAGTCTGACAGCCTCAAGTCTAATTCATAAGAACACGGCCCACACTGGACAAGGGAGAGCTCTGGCTTGCCTCAGAAAACCACTGACACAAGAAGACAAGCGAAGTCAGATTCACGGAACCCATTTTCTTGGGCTCCTTATGGGTAATGCTGGCTTTTGGTAGACTGCGTCCCAACCCAGCTGTCGTGGGTCCCCGCCGCTCTCGAGCAAGGTCCTCTTTCCCCAGTCTCAGGTTGCAAAACAGTAATTCCTTGGGATAATCTCTTCGTACCCAGAGGATGGGTCTCCGCGGACAACAAACCGTTACGTTCAGATCTGCGCACTGTGTGGGGTAGAGTTCCTTAATCACCGCCCCTCTTCCCGTGTCCCTGGAGGGCCTTGCGAGGTTCCCAGAGCGGCTGCGGCGCGCCAAGTCCCAGGGAAAGAGCGCAGGGAACGGCCCTGAGGACTCGTTCCGGGGAAAGCGACAGCGTCCAGGGAGAGCCTTTCCTTCTCATCCCGAATTCTCCCAGGGCAGGCAGGGTCGAATTCCAAACGCGTCCAAGGTGTGCAGTGCGAGACCCTCCCTTTAAAAAAGAATAAATAAATAGAAGCCAGCTCTTAGCCCTGCTCCGGTTTCCCGAAAGGCGCACCGCAGTCGCTGCCGGGGCGGCTGGGTGTCTGCGCTCCCCGCCTTTGCTGGGCTGACACAGGAGGGGAGGAGCAGGAGCCGGAGGGGGTGCTGGCGGGGGGGGGGGGGGGGGAGTTGGAGCGCGAACCATCCCGAGCCAAGACAAGCAGCACATTCACAAATAACGCCCCCACCCCCAGCGCACGCGCTCCCATTCAAAGCAGCCCGGCTCCGCAGCCGCAGGGCGGCTCAGAGGACGCGCGGCAGAGCCCGGCGCAGCCCTGCCCCGCAGGCGCACGCTTCAGTCCGCCCGCCGGCTGCTGCGGCCGCGGCCGAGCCCTGCAGCCAGCGCGGGAGGCGGCTACCGCTTCTAGGGAGGGGTCTCGCCCGGAACCCCCTCCCTCCCCGCGGGGGGACCATGGCAAGGCTGGCTGCGCCCTGGCGCATGAGGCTCCTGGTTCGCATCTTTGGCGGCACCTGGTGCCTGCTCTACGTCGCCGGACAGGTGAGGCGGTCTGCGCGTCTGGCGTCGCTCCCCCCCCTCCTAGGACTTCTCTTCTAGTCGGCGAGAGCGGGGAGCGCTTCAGCCTGGGGCCTGTCCTGGGGCTGCGCTGCCACCCCAGCGAGGACAGGTGGCACGGGGTTGGGGCTAAGGCGGCCCCGCGTGGCGAGCTCAGGGCTGCCGGGGTCAAATTCTGCGCTGAGCCTCAGCCTACCCTCCTGGGGCCGGTCCCGGCGTCCCGCCCGCGCCAGGGTCGGGCCTCCAGCTGGGGAGAGTCGCGGGGAGGAGACGGCGCCAGAGCCCGGGTGCGGCCCACTTTCAGGGAGTCCGCGACCCCGCACCTCTTCCGGGCCGTCCTCGGCGGAGACCTTTCTTCCTGGCGGCGGCTCCGGCGGCGAGGGGAAGGCTCGCGGGTTGAGACACTCCTCCTCACTTCCGTCCTTTCCGGGACCCAGGGAAGTTCTGACATCCCTGTCCTGGGGCCACCTGCGTCCGAGTGTCGGGGGCGGAGCGTTGTAAGGTGTGCAGATACAGGACCGGGGGGCTCCCGGAACCTCTGCGGTGGAGAAAAGGTGGTTCTGGACGGCGCACTGGGACTCGTCCTCACCACGCCCCCTCAGAATGCTCCTAGGGTTTTTTTTTTTTTTCTCGAGCTGGAAGGGTGCAGGAAATGGGGCGTTCTCCTGAGTGGGCGTCTCAGGTCCCGCGGCAGAGCAGAAGAGCCCTGGGGGAGTGTTGAATTCACTGTCTGCTTGGTTGTGGTTTCTTACTGCAAGACCCTGGAGGGAGATGCTTAGGGAAGGGGCCAGGGGCTAGTCGAATCTATGATGCTCGTGGTGTCTTTGCCTTTAACGCTTTCCAGAGTCAGGTAACTTTTGATTAAAACTCACGGTTTAGGCAGTTTGTGCATAATGTAGCCTACATAGATTCGCTTTTCACGGGATTACTCGGGTAATTCTGGGAAAATGCCCAAATACTCTTGGCCGGAATTATCGCCAGATAGCCTCCCTTTCCTCTGTTTTGCTTATGGAAGACTTGTCCAAATCGGGGGATTTCCTTCCCTCGCTTTTACTTAACGTTTTGAAACTTGTTTTCAGGTCTCTATTTTTGTGCTCATTTTGCGTGCAGCGGTGCGCTTTTAGAGGCTGAGCAAGGCCCCAGAACGGTGGTGAGGAAGGGCCCAGAGCCGGCTAGAACCTGAGGAGCAGGGTACACTCTAATAAAAGGTAGAAGTTTTCAACAAGAAACACCTGCTCAGATTGGCGGATGAAAAACTATTGCAAAAGATCGTCTTAATTATTAGCAAGTTTCATTCCCAGTATGCTTTGCTTCATGGCAAAGCTTCTCAGAGGTGGCTGCACGTCAGGATTGCCCAAGGGAGCTCTTGAAACTCCTGGTGCTAGGGCCACACCCCAGCTGGATTGCATCAGAATCCTTTGGGGCAGGAGGTGTGAAGCCCCAGCATCAGAATTTATAAAGCTCCCAGGTGATACCATGGTGCAGCTGGGTTGAAAACTCCTGTGTAAAAATGACCTGCCTTCCAGTGACCTGTTCTTAAAGAATCAGGACATCGAAAGGAAATTCAAAGGAGTAAAGAACAGTCAAGGGCCTACGAGACAGCCTACGGAGAGAGTCTTAACTTATAACATCCAGTCCTGGCTGCTTCCCTGTGTCATTTCCTCATCTGCAAAATGAGGGTGTTGGTCTATGTTCCCCAAGGTACTACCAGCTTCAGCAACACCAGGCAGGTTGACACGTAAGCCAAATCAAGACAGAATGCCTTCTGTCTTATTTCTAAATAATGGCAGGGGCAGGAATTCTACCTTTCCTTGAGCTTTTGGTAAAGTATCTGATAATATATGAACCAAGCAAAGATGTAATGAAGATGCTAAGATGCACACTGTAGGATTTGGTGGGGGGGGGGAGGGGGGCGGGGCTCACATATGTGTGTGTGTTCTACTTCTTCATTCAGTGCCCGGTGATATTCAGGACAAACTGATTTCTCCTAGCATTATGTACCTGTTCTTCCTTGCTCTGCTTCTCAACCTACTTTCTTCTGGATAAAGATGATAAAAGCAGATTTGCGCCTTTTGTGTTGGAAGTGGTTTGTTGTTTAATTCCAAGTGAGTTTTTCTTGTTCCATTCGGCAGGGCTGCTCTCCACATGTGAGAAGCCTGACTAAACTTGTCAGAGAAGGGAGAGAAAAGAGTTTAAAGTGGTAGCTGGATTCTGTATCCTGGTGGAATGGAATATGCTTTAGGGTTAACTTAGGTGACAGAAGCAGTTCATCTTGCAACATCCCTTAGGCTCCTCACTTAAACACAAGGACATTATATCTAATCAGTGAATTAAGACCAGAAACTTGAGGTTATTTAATACCAAGAAGTCATTCTATAAACCACAGCCAATGCTAAATGATTTGAATATTGTTTGGAATGTATACATTTGTTAAACTGTTATTAAATCAAAGCCCTCAGTACATGAAAGCATCACTATCAGAGTTATCAGACCTCTTTGAGTATCTTATAGCCCTCTAGAAGGAGGATCTGTGTTCAAGAGCTTCTGGCTTCCTAAACTGAATTACACCTGAGCCATATTTTCCAAAAGTCTAAAGAACAATCTGAATGCAAATCAGATTATTTGAAACACCAGCATTTCTCCTTTTTCCTCACTGAATTTCTCCTTTCAGGGGTTATTTCCCTTTGCTTCTGTTCTGACCGAATTACTCTCCTAACTTGTAAGTTTCTTTTCTTTTCCTGTGCATTTGGAAGGTAGCTCACTCTGGGCTCTTGTCAAACAGATTATTTTACTGATATCAATTTCATTTCATCAGCTGAACCCAAATTCATCCCATTGCCTAAATTTCTCCCAGGTAGGGAAGTAGATAATTAATGGTCGACACCCGTAGGGGTTATCAACTACTTAGTGATTTCTACCACCCATCTGTAGCAATCCACTGTAAAAATAAACAAAGTTGTTGGAGAGGGTTATGGCTTGCTCAGCATAAATCCATTACTGTTGCTTACAAATGTCGCTTAGTGGCAATCCATGTTCTTTTGGTGGTTTATCAGTGATAGCGTCATGTGAATATTAAAACGGAATATATTCATTTACTATGAGATTCTAAACTGCATCCTTGTTAGGAATTTAGTAATGAATAGTTCCAGGAAGGCTGGAAAGAATTTGTGCCTTTATAGGTGCCTGTTTTTCAACTAAAGACCTTAAAGAAAATACTTTCTCTTTTGTTATCCTCTTGTATGTTCTTGCTCTTGTTTTATTTTTTATTTTCATTTTTACCATGATGATTCTGCATGGTTAAAAAAATGACTAAGGGTTTTAAGAAAACATGGCAAATTCTTGTTCTGCTCTTTCTCCTAATGTCAGATCTCATGGCCCCAAAGCAGCTTTTTTTGTTTGCTTGTTTTGTACTATTTTGAGTTATAACTGACATTCAATAAACTGCACATACAGAAAGTATGCAATTTTAAGTTTTGACATATGTATACACCCATGACACCATCACCCCGGTGTCCTTATGACCTTAGGAATCCCTCCCTGCCATCCTTCCTCGAACCCAACATCACCAGGCAAAATGCGATCTGCTTTGTGTTAATATAGATTAATTTGTATTTTCTGGAATTTTGTGCAAATGTAATCTTATAATAGGTACCCTTCTCCCTTACTTTTTTTGATCTGGCGCTTTTTTTGCTCAGCCTAATTATTTTGAAATTATCCATGCTGTAACACATATCAATAATTTGTTCCAGAGTAGTAGTATGTTGTATGCATATATCACATTTCATTGTCCATCAGCTTACATCTACAGTTGGACAATGTTTCCAGTTTTTGGCTGTGTGGTTTCATCTGTCCTAGGTAAATACCTAAAGATGGAATGGCTGAATCATTGGTAGGTATGTTTAAATTTTTAAGAAAATGTCAGTTTTGCAGACGGTTGTACCATTTTATGTTCTTACTAGCAGTATGTATGAATTCCAGTTTCTCTGCATCCTTGACAACATGTGGTTAGGTCAGTCTTTTATTTTAGTCATGCTAGTAGGTATAGTAGGAGCTTGGGTTTTAATTTGCAGTTCCCTAATGAAAAATGATGATGAGTATTTTTTCATGGGTTCATTTAAAATCCAAATATTTTCTTTGGCAAAATGTCTGTTCAAACATTTTGCCCATTTCTTAATGTGTTGTTTTCTTACTGAATTTTGAGAATTGTTCTTTGTCAGATGTATCATTTGCAAATATTTTTTCCCAAGCTATGGTTTGTCTTTTCATTTTCTTGACAGTGTTTTTTGAAGGGCAGAAGTTTTAATTTTGGTGAAACTGAAATTATTGCATTGTTCATTGGTAGACTGTGTGTTTGCTCTTGTTTTAAAGAAATATTTGCCTAACTCAGTATCACAGAGGTTTTCTACTGGAAGTTCTGTGATTTACGTTTTACATTAGGTCTGTATTCCACTTTGAGTTGTTGTATGTGGTACAAGATCATTTTTTCCTTTTGCCTATGGATAGATATGTCATCGTTCTAGCATGATTTTTTCAAAAGACTTTCCTTTCTCCACTGAATTGTCTTTGCTATTCTGTGGAACATCAGTTGTCCATACATGAATAGGTCTATCTTCTGGATTCTCTATTCTGGGAAACTGTATGTTTCTTGTTATGCCAGTGCCACACTATCCTTAGTACTGTAGCTTTACAGTTGGTCTTGAACTCAGAAAGTGTGATTCTTCTAACTTTGTCCTTCATTCTCAAGTGTGTTGCCTTGGCTACCCCCATATGCATTTTAGAATCAATTTGCCAATTAAAAAATGCATCCAGGGATTTGACTTGGGGTGTTCTAAGCTATCGATCTATTTTCAGAGAATTAGCCTGTTAACAATATTGAATTTTATGATCCCTCTCTATCTATTTAGGTCTTTAATTTCTCTCAGCAATATCTGGTAGTTTTCTGTGTACAGGTCTTGGATATTTTTATCAGATTATACTAAATAGTTCACATTTTTGGTGCTCTTTTAAGAGGCACTGTTTTTTAAAAATTGCACGTGATAATTCTTTGTAAGAATATGAAAATAATTGAATTTTGCATATTCTGCGACATTAGCAAAGTCACTTGTTATGGTAGCTTTTTGTTATATCCCATCAGGTTTTTTTTACACATATGATCATGTCATGAAAATGAAGACTGTTCTTCCTTACCTATCTAGATATTTTAAATTTCTGATTTAATAACACTGATTAAAATACTGATTGCCTTTGCCTTATCTTGGGGAAAAATAATTCAATGTTTTACCATTAATTATGATGTTAGGTGTAAGTTTTTTTTGTAGATGCTCTTTATCAGATTGAGGAAGTTATTTAAAAAAAATCTTTTTTAATGTTTATTCATTTTTGAGAGAGAGATAGAGCATGAGCAAGGGAGGGGCAGAGAGAGAGAGGGAGACACAGAATCTGAAGCAGGCTCCAGGCTCCCAGCTATCAGCACAGAGCCCGACCAGGGGCTCATACCTGTGAACTGTGAGATTATGACCTGAGCCAAAGTCGGACTCTTAACCCACTGAGCCACCCAGGTGCCCCAAGGAAGTTCTTTTTATTCTTCCTTTGTTGAGAGTTTTTATTAGAAATCAATGATAGATTTTGTCAAATGCTTTTTCTTCATCTATTTAGCACATGAATTTTCCTTTCTTGTTTGTTAATATGATAAATTACACTGATTTTAAAAATGTTAACCACCTTGCATTCCTGGGGTAAACTCACTAGGTGACTAATACATTATACTTTTTAAAAATATTGTTAGATTCAGTTTACGAAATTTTGATTCAAATTTTTGCATCTATGTCCATGAAAGATAATGGTCTGTAGTTTTCTTGTGATGTCTTGTGATGTGTTTTTAGTATTAGTGTAATGCTGGCCTTATAGAATAAGTTGGGAAATATTCCTTCTTTTTTAATTTTCTGGAAGAGTTTGTGTCTGATTTCTTCATTAAATGTTTTGTAGAATTCACCAGTGAAGCCATCTGGACTTGGACTTGTCTTAGTTTAAAGATTAACTGCAAATTTAATTTCTTGAATAGATATCGGGTTCTTCAGGTAATCTATTTTGTCTTGAGTTAGCTTTGGTAATTTGTGTTTTTTCATGCATTTCATCTAAGTTGTTGGTTTTTGCCATAAAGTAGTTCATAATGCTCCCAGATTATTTTTTTTTAAATATTATTAGAACATGGAGTTTTATCACCTGTATTGGTCCTGATAATGGTGATTTGTTTATTCTTTCTTTTTTTCCTGATCAATCTGCTTAGTGGCTTATTAATTATATAGATGTTCTCAAAGAACCAGTTTTTAGTTTTATGGACGTTCTTGTTTTCTATTATATTCCTTTCTTCTCTCATCTTTATTATATTCTTTATTCTATTTTGTATTTCATTTGGTCTTATTTTTCTAGTTTCTTAAGGTGGATGCTAAGGTTATTGATAGACTTTTTATGTTTTCAACTAGAGGTGTTTAATGATCTAAATTTTTCCTCAGTAATGTTTTTTTAAAATTTTATGTTTTTTTATTTTTGAAAGAGAGAGACAGAGATGAGTGGGAGAGGGGCAGAGAGAGAGGGAGACACAGAATCTGAAGCAGGCTCCAGGCTCTGAGCTGTCAGCACAGAGCCTGATGTGGGGCTCAGACTCACAAACTGTGAGATCATGACCTGAGATGAAGTCAAGAGTTAGATGATTACCTGATGAGCCACCCAGGTGCCCAGCATGTCATTTATTTATAGCTAAAAAATTCTGTTGTACAGATATACCATATTTTGTTTATCCATTTGTCTGTGGACAGACATGTGGGTTGTTTTTACCTTTTGGCTGTTATAGTAATGCTGCTACGAACATACATGTGCAAGTTTTTGTGTGGATATGTTGTCATTTCTCTTAGGAAAATATTTTAGGTCTTGTAGGCACACAATCTCTGTTATAACTACTCAACTCTGCCACTGTCACATGAAAGCAGTAATAGACAATATATAAATGAATGAACCTGTTTGTGTTCCAATAAACTATTTACCAAAACAGACAGTGGGCCAGATTTGGAACAGGGGCCATAGTTTGCTAGTCACTGAGCCAAAGTTTCATGATGATGTGCTTCAGTGTGGACTATTTAAATTCACTGTGCCAGGTTTTCCACAGAACTTGAATAGATCAATGTCCTTCCCTTTGGGGAATATTAATTTTCATATTTCATTGATAATTTCCTTGCTGGTACCTATGTGTTTGCTTTTTGTGAAACTCCTGTTAGTTATTAAACCTCCTGGTTCAACCATCCTTCTTTTCAAATCTTTTGTCTTCATTATCTTTTTTTTATATTTGCAAAAGAGTTTCTCAATTTTCTTTCTTTTTTTTTAAAGTTATTTACTTAATTTGAGAGAAAGAGAGCACGCACATGAGTGGGGAAGGGGCAGGGAGGGAGGGAGGGAAGGAGAGAGAGAGAGAGAGAGAGAGAGAGAGAGAGAGAGAGAGAGATGGAGAGATGGAGAGATGGAGAGATGGAGAGGGAATCCCAAGCAGGCTCCATGCTATCAGTGCAGAGCCTGACGCAGGACTTGATCTCACAGACTGTGAGATCATGACCCGAGTCAAATCAAGAGTCACACGGCCACCTAGATGCCCCTCAATTTTGTTTTTCAACAGAGATGTCTTTAGGTAAGGTTTTAACTGGCATTTGGAGTTGTAGCCAAAGCGTCACCCCCCAGCTTTTTGCAGCACCAGATGCCTCCAAGTCTGATGCCTTTTTAGAGTTTTACAGGCCAAATGGTATTGCTTCTCATCACTGTATCTCTTTGCAAGCACAATTCTGTTAAGTCAGTAACAATTCTTCCACTAGTTTTCCATATTCCAAAAATTTATTGGCATCTTTTGTCTGCTGTTGCCTCCTTTCCAGTTCTCTTGTCATCTTTATTTATTTATTGTTATTTTCGCGGACATTTGGGAGGGAATAGAGAAAAAATGGTGTTCAATCTACCATGTTTAACTGAAAGTTAGCACTATTTTTCCTCTTTCATTATTTCTGTTTTCCTGTCCTGATCCATCTCCAAATACCACTAAAGCTCATTCTGGTTATTGTACACACTTTTTAGAGCCTCCTACATTTTCCCAGTGAAAGTAAAACTTTGGTCAGTGTTACAAGACAGTGGACTTGAGGTCCAAAGATCCAGGTTCTAGTTCTGGATTTACTGAGTGTCTGTGCAACTAGGACTCAGACTTTTTCGGGGAAGGAAATTTAGTACTTACTGACTGCCTGCCGGTTGCCAAACACGATAAGAGGCATTCTCTCCATTCCAGTGTTGATGTGTTAGTGTTTACTCTTTCAATTAAATGGGTACTTAGGACCCATTGTCTGCTTCAGTATACGCGGTTCAACCTATTTGCTCACAGACACAGCACAGAAAGATTTTATTGTTCTACAAATTTTGATGTTTGGAGACCGTTTTATGAGAAAACATGGAGCTAACATGATGTAAAGATCTGGCCTTGAAATATCACATGTGGTATTAACATTTGTTGTCTAAGGTGTGATTGGATTCAGGCTCTTTTGTGGTGGAGGATGGAGATGAGGTGAAGCGAATAGGGAAGTAGTGCTGAATAGTTAGCAATACCATTATCAGTTTTAATGTTTTATTTTACACTGGGATGAACTCTAGAGCATTATGCATTTTGGAGTGGATGGAACTGGTGGTGGTTCCATAACCACCACCAAAAACATACTTGGTTTTCAGCTCTGCTCATGGCTGTGGGGTTATGTAGCCAGAAGAAGACTTAGAGATTCTTTAGTATTACGGGTCACAAACTTCATTGCACATGAGTCGGTTTGGCTGTACCATGGATTTCCAAAGGCCACCAAAGACTAGGACCATGCAGCTAAAAGCCAAGAAGCTCTAAAATGCAGATTCCTGGGTCTCACTCTCAGATCCTCACTCAATAGGAAAGGTGGGTCCTAGGAATCTGCATTGAGAGACCCCAGTCTCCCCCCGCCCCCCGCCCCCCGCCTCCATCCCCAGACCCACAGAGGATTCAGATACTTTTGGACCGAACTGTGGGTTCGATCTGGGAAACATTGATCTGATCTTTATTCTTTACAGATGAGAGAAATAAGGTTCTAGGAAGTCAAGTGACATGTCCCAGTTTGTTAACAGGAGAAGTGGGAGTGGACCACACGTCTCATAACTCTGTCCGATGATTTTTCCCACCAGAGCATACACTGTTATTTTAGCGTCTAGTTACATCATGAACTAAAGATATGAACCACCAGCTTAAAGTGTCTTTATTTGTAGTAACCTCAGTTTTTTATAAATGGTTTTCAGATGTTTGGGAATAGCTTCAGGTCTCAGTCGCTCTGCCTACAGCTGAGGAGTGATGGGGAGTGGGGGTGGAGGGAAACCCTTCGTCCTTACCTTTCAAATAACCTGCTGGAAAACAGGCTCCTGTGTATTTTCTCCTCGAGTCATCATGCCCCTGGAAGATTAACAGATACTTATTTAGAAAATCATCCACAGCATCCAGGAACTTGACACTTGATGAAAGGAAGAGTACGTGCTGTTGAACACCTTCTCTACCCAAGTGTGATGTAGCAACTGTTGCTACGTTCGTGGAGGAAAGGAAGGAAATGTTTCATGTGCCTATTATTTAGGATGTTCTCCCCATCTCTATCGCAAACCAGCCAAACAAAATACACACACGCTCTCCACTGAGTCATGCATAGTCTATGATGTAGTATTATGTGTGGAAAAGAAGTTTTCTTCACTGCTAATAGTCATTGTGACACGTCTTGTATATTTTATGAAGAGTGCTAATTGTGTATTTTCTTTCAGAAATCGGCGGAGAAATAAAGTTTTTTTTTTTTTTTATTAAAAATATTTGTTGATATAATCTGAAATTCAAATTCTCCTATTCTGTTGTTCCTTATAAAAACTCTTTATTAGTCCGGATGGGCTAGATTATGCTGTGGTAACAACCAACCACCACGTCATAGTGACTTAACGCAAGAAAGGTGTATGTCCCCATCGGGCCACGTGTTCAGTGTGGATCATGAGGAGAGCTTGGCTCACTGTGCACACTCAGGAATCCACACTGACGGTGGCTCCACCCCAACCTGCATGCTTCCCTGGCGGACAAGAAAGGAGAATGGTTCTGTGCTTTCCTCTGGCAATGAAACGCTTCTGCCCAGAGTTGACAGATCTTACTTCTGCTCAGGTTTTTGTGGCCACATGAAATTCAAGACGGTTGAAAAGGTAATGTTGTCATGAACCCAGACTTTGGGACTTCCTAGATGCCTAGATGTTTGTTTTCTGACTGTGTGTGTGTATGTGAACAGAGGTTCTCTGCAATTACTGTAAAAACACTTAAAACCGTGTTATTCGTTAAGATTAAAAAAAGTTAGAGGTGTAAAATGCATGTAACAAATTTATCATCTTAACCATTTTTAAGTGTATGGTTCAGTAGTGTTAAATGCATTCACATTGTTCTGCAGCCAGTCTCCAGAACTCTTTCTCTTGCAAAACAAACTCTACACCCGTTTTATAACAGCTCCATTCCCCCTGCCCCCCGACTGCAACCATTCTACCTTCTGTCTCTGAATTCGAATGTATACAAACGGGATCATAACAGTATTTCTGTTTTTGTGATTGGCTTATGTATTTTAGCATGATGTCCTCAAGGCTCATATATGTTGTGGCATGTGTCAGAATATCTTTTTTAAGAGTGAATAATGTGGCATTTTATGAATGTAGCACATTCTGTTTATCCATTCATCTATCAGTGGACACCTGGGTGGCTTCCACATTTGGCCATTGTAAGTAGTGCCACTATGAACATTGGTGTTCCATTTCATTTTATGTGTACTTATTTTTCTGTGTAAAAGAGAAGCAACATCTTCAGACCTCTAGTTTGCTTTTCAGACCCAGGAAACCGTTATTTAAATTTAAACTAATAATCTCACTTTGAGAATCTTCTGCCAGGGGTTACAACAAAAGCTGAGCAGAACTTCGACTACCCCCTATATGTTTGACTAAATCAAGAAAGCTAATGGATTCATTTGTTTTTAGTCCTGTACGTAACCTGCAAATCTTGACGGTTTTCAAGATAGGTGACAGCATGTGGTAGGACATTATTTTTCTGCTAAAAATCTAGGAGCATGGCAAAAAATTACATTATCTTCCTTTTTGTACGTCTGACTCAAATCCTATATGGAGGGTGGTCTGATATGAATCAATATGTAAAATGTGGCCACACAAGCTAATTGCATGTATAGCATAGATGCATGGAGGGGCAGGGTAGACTTTTGGGTACAGTGCTGCAAGAAAAAGCAGAACAGGATATAAACTTTGCTACGTGCTAATTGCATGATTCTGAACACACTAGTTACAGAACCTTTCTGAGTTTCATGTTCTTTTTAATCTCTACAAGGAAGAGTTTAAATTACATGATCTTAGTGGGTTAATATCAGTTAACCATAACTTCTAAAATGAATGGGATTTTCTAAACTTTCCTAGTATGAACTTTTTAGTACAAAAATATTAACTCTGATGGAATTTTTAGCAATGAACATCAGGTCATGGCACTCCCTTGCTTAACACCTAAACTGGATTACTGTTGGCTTTAGGCAGTGTTTCTGAGACTGTTTATCATTATTGCCTCCCTTTTTAGACATTTTAAGATACTTCCTCTTAATCCACCCCTACCCCCATGAAATTTTAATGCCATAAATAAACATATCAGTTTACATGTGCTGTGGCCCTTTGAAGGGACTCCTTGCGTTATCCTTAAACCATTGATATCAGGAGGGAACCTCTTTTCTCCCATTCCCATAACCCAACTTTTCACCCACTTTTGGGGGCATTATCACCCCCATGTAGGCTTTAGACTAAGATTGAAAATCTTTACTATTCTTCAACGCCTAGCATGATTCGTCCTGTGCATAGACATAGCATTTTATAGCGTTTCTCCCCTCTCCCTCCCCTCCCCTCCCCTCCCCTCTCCCTCCCCTCCCCTCCCCTCCCCTCCCCTCCCCTCCCCCTCCCCTCCCCCTCCCCCTCCCCTCTCCCTCCCCTCTCCCTCCCATCTCTTTGCTTCCTACTCTCCAGACAGGCCAATGGCCTCCTTTCAGTTCCACAAGGGCATCAAGCTTGTTGCTACTTTGGGGTCTTTGCATAATTCTCTTTGCTGGAGGGCTCGCTCTTTATTTTTAATTTTTTAAGTGTATTTATTTTGAGAGAGAGAGAGAACAAGCATGTGCAAGTGGGGGAGGGCCAGATACAGAGGGAGAGGGTGAGAATCCCAAGCAGGCTCTGCCTCACCAGTGCAGAGACTGATGTGGGCTCCAACTCGCCAACTATGAGATCATAACCTGATCTGAAGTCAGAGGCTTAACTGACTGAGCTAGCCAGGTGCCCCTCTTTATTTTTAATTAATCAGTTGACACTCATCCATCTGTTTTCCAGCTTAAATATCTCTTCCCCAGAAGAACCTGGCCCTCTGCTCCCCTTGCCCATTAGGTCTCTTCTGTGACTCTCCCAGTGCTCTGTTTGCTTCAAGCACTTGCAGTTTTGTAATGAGGCACTTGTATATTTCTTCTATGTCTGCCATCTTGGTTCACTGTAGGCTTGAGGCCAGAGACTGACCGATTTCCCTCTGTGTATGTCACATCTAACTCAGTGCCTGGAATTGTTAGAAATGGTCAGTGAAGTGTTTTTGAAGAAAATACACAGCAAGGAAAAACCTCTGAACTTGGAGTTGCTTTTTACATGAATGTATACCCTCCTGTTAAATGTTCTTGCCAAAATGAAAAACAAAATGAATGTATATCTTGTTTGCCACAGCAGTGCCTACATATATGTATTAGTTAAGGAAGCATTAGCTGCTGTAACAGTAAAATCCTGAAATCTCAGTGGACAAATAGGGTTTTTGTTGTTGTTCACATAAAGTCCAACTGGCAGGGCTGAAAGGGGTCTGGGGGTGTCTTGAGCATTCAGGGACCGGTGTGATGCAGGCTGCGGTGTCTTTAACACGCGGCTTCTGAGGTCACCCTGGCGCCTGTGTCTAGGTGACAGAGGGGGAAGAGAATGTTGAGAACTGCATGGGAAGTTTTCTTGGGGTAATCTTGGGAGTGGAATGTATCACTTCTGCCCACGTCCATTTTTTGCGTTCCTCACGAGATTCAAATCTCCACTAGGGTCCCAATCCCTATTATCCCACCAAAGAATCCAGTCAGTCACATGGCTCCCCCCTCCCGCCCTTCCCCCCCCCCCCCCCCCACCAGCCAGGGAGTCTAAGGAGACAGCTGTGAAATCAGGAGGTAACACAAGCTGGCCTTTGCCACAGTGCGCTTGGAAAGTCACACATCTATGTGCAAGTGTGTAGTTGATGTCTAGATGTATGTGGATTTACAAATCACTGTCAGTAACTTAGGGGCCTTTGGGTCCAAGACCCAGAGAATGGGAACCACTAAAAATAGGAGTATGTAAGTTTTATTTTAGGAGAGATTTTTGCTCCAGCATTTTCAAAATTATAAGGTGAGATATGATGGACCAGGGGTGGGGAAGGGGAAAGAGCTTGGGTTTAGAAATGCACTGTATACATTCAACTGAACAAAATCGGTTGCCTTATAACAACTAACCTTCCCAGGCTCTCTTGCACAGCTGTGTTCCTGATGGTGCAGATTAGCATCTTGTCAGCTGAACGTAAGCCCAGGTGGGGTTCTAGCTGGCTGCTGGCAGCATTGTCCTAAATAAAATGGAGCCTTTTTACTAGTGGACTGTTTTCAGTTCCTCAATCACCTGATAAGTCCTATTCTTTTGATGAACTACAAATAAAAACGAGTTCTCCATTCCAGGGCGCTGTTCATCAAGTAGTGTCTGTTTGTTTAAAGAAAAAAAAGGCATATTGCATGTCTGGTTCATCATACTATAAGGCAATTGTAATTGATCTAGGAAATCATGATACTGTACTTTTATCTGGGCCAAAGCTTACGTGGCCATTCTACAGGGTCTCCATTCTTCCTCATGCCATGCAGTGGGGGGTGGAAATATGAGCCTGGGCTTTTCTTTTGTAAGCCTCTCTGAATTCCTGTTCTTGGCAGATAGAAGGAAAAGAAAAGGAAAAAAAGAAAAGAGAAAGAATTCAGAGCTTGGTTGGTTAGGTGGGCTGCTTTATTACTTCCATTTGGCTATATTGTGGAGTTTGAGACTTGCTCTTTTCTTTCCCTTCCGTTCTCCATCTAACTCCATAATCTAGCTCCTCCTTTAGAGAAGCTGGGAGGAAAAGCTGCATTTGGAGACCAACTAAAACCTCCAAAGAGAAGAATGTTTATGTTTTAAATTCTAAAATTTCAAACAAGTTATTTGGCAAGCTAGATGTTTTTCAGCAAGTGTAAACATTTTCCACCTCTTGCTTCTTCCAGTTCTTTGGTCTTTCCGTTTGCATCTGGTGCAGGTTCAGATCAGCATTTTCCTGCTTTCTATGCTTCTGATACAGCTGGAAAGTGTTTGATCGACATGATCGGAAAACTGGGGCTGTTGTGAACATTACCCCTGAAGCAGACTGGTGAGGTCCCACTGGCATCTTTCTTGGTGCATTCGTGGGATTAGTAAAGAAGTTTATGCTGAAGTTCCAGCCAGAACAAGAGCTGGAGAAGGACCTTCCGAATCCAAGGTTTCACAGCTTGGTAAAACTTCACAGTGGTGCTGACATGTAACAAGCTGGTAGATACTCATCTTCTCCTGGGTATTACCCCAGATGGTCTTACTTAGATCAAGACAGCCATGTAGAAGCTGGGCGGACATGGCTCTGTGGGACTTCTACAAGAGCAAGAGGATTTGAGTTACATTTCATTTGAATGAAAACTTGTGAAGTGCTTGCAGTGTGCCTGTGTTTGGGAACATGCCTTTCCCTGCTGGCTTTTGTTCTAGGTCATCCCGCGAGTGGATGACTGTTCAGAGGAATTGCTTATTGAGTGGGAACTCGGGGGCCTGTCAGCCAACCATGAGCTCAAGCAGTTCTTCCCTGCAGCTGGAGCTGATTATGTCTTTAGCTGCCACTGTTAATGAGGCAAAAAGCATCTGCCGAGAGCTGGGCTGGCACTCCCAGGGCGGTCTGCCACTTTTCCATCAGTTGCGGCAAAGAGGGTCCAGGGTGTGGAACAGATAAACCTGAGTGTCGGGCCTGTGGTTCTTTGAAGCTGTTTTTGAGGGGGAAATAGAAAATGACTCAATTTGACATTCGGTGACTTGCCAGTTACACTGTCTATGTCTTAAGTTTTTTGTGTGCTGGTCGCTTTTGTTTGGGTGAGAAGGTCTTAGGGGTCCGCTTGGTTGAAGGTATGGAAGAGTTCTAGCTGTGAATTTTATTTTATTTTTTATTTTTATTAAAAAAAATTTTTTTTAACGTTTATTTTTGAGACAGAGAGAGACAGAGCATGAACGGGGGAGGGTCAGAGAGAGGGAGACACAGAATCTGAAACAAGCTCCAGGCTCTGAGCTGTCAGCACAGAGCCCGACGCGGGGCTCGAACTCACGAGCCTTCGAGCTGTGAGATCATGACCTGAGCCGAAGTCGGCCGCTTAACCGACTGAGCCACCCAGGCGCCCCTAGCTGTGAATTTTAAAGGCACCTCCTGTACAGGGCCATTAGTTTCTTGGGTGATTTCTGAAGCTGAGACTTTGGAACAGATGACAGGAAGCCCTGCCACTAAATATATTTCATTCATTTTGTAGGTCTGTTCTGTGTTGGGTGGGTTCTCTTTTGTGAAGGCTATCCCAGAAAATGTTTGCATTTTGAATCCAGTGATCTAACTAATCAGGTTATTATAATAGACGGTTTTCCATGTTTTTTGTTTTGTTTTGTTTTTAAACAAAGCACAAGCTTTTTGAAATTTATTCAGGAATCTGTAATCTGGATAATTTTCGTATTGTGACCTGATATATGATCTTCCCACCCTTCAAGACACATTTCAAGAGTGGTTTGACTTCTTATTTTCTGGATTTGATTAACTTTTTTCAGATCAAACTAGAGTTTTATTTGTTTGTTTTCATTTCCTTAAAGTTTACTTATTTATTTTGAAAGAGAGAGAACGAGCATGAATGGGGCAAGGGCAGAGAGAGAGGGAGAGAATCCCAAGTAGGCTCCACAGAGCCCGACGCAGGGCTGGATCCCAGGAACCGTGAGATCATGACCTGAGCTGAAATCAGGAGCCGGATGCTTAACCAACTAAGCCATCCAGGTGCCCCTCAATCTAGACTGTTAAAACTTTCAAGAAAAGGGGCGCCCGGGTGGCTCAGTCGGTTAAGCGTCCGACTTCGGCTCAGGTCACAATCTTGCGGTCCGTGAGTTTGAGCCCCGCGTCGGGCTCTGGGCTGATGGCTCAGGGCCTGGAGCCTGCTTCCGATTCTGTGTCTCCCTCTCTCTCTGCCCCTCCCCCGTTCATGCTCTGTCTCTCTCTGTCTCAAAAATAAATAAAAACGGTAAAAAAATAAAATAAAAAAAATAAAACCTTCAAGAAAAGAACTAAATTCAATGCATCTTGGATCTTCTCAAAGTGCCCAAATCTAGCATCAAGCATAGCACACACTCCTTAGATAAAGTTGTAGGTGTTTTTTGGCTGCTCTAATAAATTACTGCAAACTAAGTTGCTTAAAAAAAAAAAAACAGAGACATTTATTCTCTCACAGTTCTGGAGGCAGGAACTCCAAAATCAAGGTATCAGCAGGACATGTTCCCCCCAGAGGCACGGGGGGAGAGGCTCTTTCTTCCCTCTTCCAGGTTCTTCTGGTTACTGGCATTCCTTGGTATTCCTTGGCTTGTGACTTCATCACTCGAGTATCTGCCTCTGTCTTTATATCATCTGCTTTGCGTGTGTCAGACTTCTCTCTTCCTCTCTTTTGTGATGGCATACCTTTCTCATCTCAAAATCTTTAACTTAACTACATATCTGCAAAGACCCTTTTCCCAATCACTGGGCATGGCATAGCTTTGGGAGCCATTATCAGTCCACCACACCCATATATGGTTTCTGCATAATCTCCTGCCCAGTTAGTTATTCAATCTCCATCTAAAGCACTTAACCTCAAGGATATTTGCTTCTGTTTCATTTTTTATGAGCTGTTTGCTTCAAGTCATTTCTATTTTAATATCATCTTGTTCTGTATTCTTTTGTCTTTAAGATAGTATTTGCAGTGAAAATTGCTTTCCCTGCAGTAGGAATGGCTTTAGTCTTGATTGTGTCATTAATAGTGAGTCTTACAAGCTGTTTGGGACTGAGGACAAGGCATTGTAGCTATCACCATTGAAACTAATGAAAATCTGGGTGTGGTGTCCACAGCAGAGTTATTGTGCATTTGTTGGTTAGATGATATCAAAGTCTTGTTATTAACAATGAATTTAAATTTAATTTCCCAATAATCTCAGTGTCAAGCATTTTACTTTCTAAGCTTTACTCCCATCTTTTGAATTTGCTCCCTGTGGAATGAATGCCCAACCCCATAATTCTTCAACTATCCTGGGGCCTGCAAGCCCTTACTCCTACCACCTTTTCACTATACCTCACTTACCTTACTTTGCTCCTGGCCTTGGCCAATCATCATAACCACTCCCTCAGTCATTATAACCACTCCCTCAATTTTGTTCTCCTTTCTTCGATGCACTCGAAGAGATCTTCACCCAAGTTCGTTATACCTATGAAGCTGGGTGTGTTTGCTTCAAGTGACCAGCAATTACAGTACAGTCCCCTTGTCTGTCATTCCCTTAAGTGAACTTTTTTTTTTTTCCTGTTCAAACCTCTCACAATTTCTTCCTTGTCCTCATTCATTGCTTCTTTAATTGGGAAAACAGAAGCCACCAGAAGAAAACTTCCACATTTCCCCACCTACCTGCATCTAGTTCATATACTCTGCCTTCTTTCCAGTTATAATGGGTAAACCATCCATTCTCCTAACAATGGCCAGTCTTTCCACTTGGTGTCCCAGATCTCATCCCCGTTTCTCCAAGGATATTGCTCTAATTCTCCTCTTTTCTACATTCTATTTCTTTTGTTCCTTTTTTTAAAAAAATTATGTACAAGACTTTTCCCCCCAACCCACAAACATCTCATTATTTCTGCCATATTTAAAGCTTTCTCTTGATACTACTTGCACTTTACTTTACCACTCCTTTTCTTCACTTTCTTGTACATTAAAACTTTGAAAGAGTTGTCTGTATTTGCTTTAATTATCTCTTGGATGCATTGTGGTTAAGGTATCACACCATTACTTCTCTGAAACTGTTTTTTTTTATAAAGGCATCAATAGCCTTCATTCCAAATCCAATGGACAGTTCTCAGTCCTCATTTTACTTGACTTCCTACCTTAACACAAATGACCACTCCCTCTTCCTGTGAATCCTTTTATGAATTGGCCTCCAGAACAACACATTCTCCTTTTCTCCTTCCTGTGGGTTTCCTTTCTTTTTGTCTCCTTGCTTCTTAAGGATCAGTTCTTGGACTCATTTTTCCACATTCACTTCTTGGTAATCTTACTCAGTATCATGGCTTTAATTACCAATTACAGTCTGATATCCAGATTTATATCTGTAGCCTAGAACTTTCCTAAACTTCGTCCTTCTATATTCACTACGTACTTAGCATTCCTACATGGATATTTAATAGACCTCTCAAATGTAACATGTAAAACTGAACTCTGATCCCACCCCCATCCCTGCCATAAAAACTCCAACCCATAATAAAGCAAAACATGCTGCTTCTCCCATAGACATCCCCATCTTATTGGAAGCCAACTCAATTCTGTAATTTTCTAGGTTAAAAACATTGGGGTTGTTCTTGACTCTTCTGTTTCTGTCACACTGCACACTCACTGGTGATGCTCTGAGCTGCTGCTTCTATAAATGTGGAAGAAAGTCACTTCTTAAATCTCTGGCATCACCATCTTGATTCATATGATCCTCTGTTTGCCTGGATTATTGGGAAAGTGCTGTCCAAAAGGTCTCTGCTTCCGTTACCTACCTTAGTCTCTTCTCAGTGCAGCACCCAGTGATCCTGTTGACTTAGGTACTTCTTAATATCTTCTAATGCCCTCCTATCAACCTGAGTGCAAATGCTAAAGCTTTAAATGGGTTGTAATGCCCTATAAATCTGGCCACCTCTCTGATCCTCTCATACTCTTTCCCCCTTACTTACTGTGCTCCAGCCACATTGGTTTTCATCTGTTTCTCGACATGCCAGGCATGCTGTACCTCAGGGCTTTGTATTTTGTATTTACCTGTTGATAAAAACAAAATAAAAATCATGCCTTTATGCTTACTTTTACCTCTCTGATTTGGGGACAGATATGAGGTGTATGCGGTTTTTTAAAGCATAATGTTCTTGCTATTTGCTAAATAAAACATTATTTCCATGTCAAATGAATTTACATATGAGACCCTAGTGCTTTAAGTCATTTTTACAGACTTATCTCTCCTCTTTGCAACAAAATAGTTGAAACTGTCATTGTCTTCAGCATTTTTTTTTGAAAATCACTATGGCTCATTTCTTAATTAAGGTTCTTTTATTTTTAACCCTTGGGTTATATTCAATACTCATTGGCACTGTAGACATAGCAGAAGGAAACAGAAGGCCCCCATAACATATAGAAATTCACAGATGCCATGTTAATGTCCAAGTCTTCTCGCATCCAGAGCATGTGAGGGAGAGAGCACAGGCTGGGTACTGGATCAATTACCTAACTGGCAATATGACCTCAGACAAACCCCATAACCTCTGTGCACCTTTGCTTCCCATCTGTAAAGAGAAAGGAGTTGAACCAAAGGGGTTGATCTCCGAGGACTTTTTCGGCCCTAACAATCTGTGAATGTGGGCAGAAGTACCACTCAGATCATAAATACCTGCTATGTTATATTGAGGTTTCTCCCCTCTGATACCTGCTCTTTGCCAGCTTTCATGTTAAAATTTTCCACCAAACAGGAACACCAGAGGCAGAGGACTTCCAGGCAGGTACCACCCCTGCTGACTGCCAAATATCCCCTCAACCTAACCACTGCCTGCACGGATGGGCTTTTGCTAGAAATTGGCCAGCTTTAGTCCCCTTCCACAAATAAACTTTAAAGTACTCTCTTGAAGAGTGAGAAGCTGCCAGTGGTACTGGCAGTGAGTTTTATAATTATTTTTTGATTTTTTCCATGTGACTTTTGGTCTCAGGGCAGTGTGTTTGGTTGGGCTAAATTGATAGTTTTCCCATGGTCGTGGTTTACACCTGCTGGCCATGCAGGAAACTATGGTGGGAGAGTTCCTTGGTCCTCTGGCCCTCTGCTAGCCTGGGTACATGCTGAACCCATCTCTGCAGCTGGAACCACTGCCAGCCTGGCGTTGTTTGTGTGTCCCACACGGCTGCTGCTGAGGAGAGGCTTGGACTGCTTAGCTTAGACAAGCTGAATCAAGTCTTGGAAAATATTTCTCCTAAAATGCTGTTGTAGACAGTGATGAGGGGTAACCAAAAAAGCACACAGCTGTGGGCTAGGCTCTGGGTTGGCCTCGTCTTTTTTTTTTTTTTAATTTTTTTTTTTTTTTAACGTTTATTTATTTTTGAGACAGAGAGAGACAGAGCATGAACGGGGGAGGGTCAGAGAGAGAGGGAGACACAGAATCTGAAACAGGCTCCAGGCTCTGAGCAGTCAGCACAGAGCCCGACGCGGGGCTCGAACTCACATACCGTGAGATCGTGACCTGAGCCGAAGTCGGACGCTTAACCGACTGAGCCACGCAGGCGCCCCTGGCCTCGTCTTTAATACTCACAATAGCTCTTGCAGAAGTGGCTTTATATCCATGTTAGGAATGATGAAAGTGACCTAGATGTTCATTAGCAACCGGTAAAAGGTTGAGTTAAATTGGAATTCAGACCTTTCTGACTTCATAGTGCATGTTCTCTGTACGACTGTACCCTGCCTCTTAAATGTAGTCAGTGTTAGACTTACATCCCTTATAGTTAGTTAGATTTTGATGGGAGTCTAGATCTTTTATTCTGTATCATTGTTTCAGGGGGAAAAAAAAAGAGTTCTTATTTTTAAACAAACTTACAAACTTTGGTAATATTAACACTTTGTGGGGCGGGGGGGGGGGATCGTTTTACTTGTTGATTTAATAAGTTCCATTGTTTGATCATTACTCAAGCACCTCTTCTAATAAAAGATGAAGAGAATTCAGGTAGTTTAGACTCGGCCCGCTAAATATTGTTGGCTGTATTATGTTTTCTCATCTCTCTCCTGCTTAAGATAAAAAGAAAAAACAAAAAACATCACTCCTACCAACAAAATCATACAACTAGAAATTAGGAGAAGGGGGAGACTCTAATGCTTTCCTTTAAAACGCATGTATCTTGAGGTTCGAATCAAAGTGATTGTGTTTTACAATTCTTATCTGTTTAATTGTGACACAGTACACCTGCTTGCTTTTAAGAAGAGAAGTTACAGAAGTTTAAGGAGGGAGGAAAGTGACGTGGACACCCGATAACTCTTCTCCAGTGATATCCTGATGAGTTAAGCATAAATGAATCAGAAACAGATGGATTTTTTCCCCCTTAAAATACACATGGGTTTAAAAACCAAGGGAAAATACGCTTGGAAAAAAAATGTTCTTTGTTAAAGCCCAAATGTCTGAAATATAATTTAAGATTTTCATAGGGTCCAGCAAGTAGTTGTGTGCACTCATCTCTAATTTGGATGGGGTGTGTGCAGGAGTCGAGCATTTAAACTATTCTGTGGAGCTGCTGTCGGGGAGGCGTAACAGTCCTGTAAAATGACATAAGACACAAGGGCCTTATGTGCAAACTCGTTTCACATGGCTTCTTGGGTATTGAGTAACATGAATTTCACGTAATTTGATTCTTGAAAATTTTATAAGGTTTACCTCAATCTTTGTGTGTGAAAGTGGAAACAGTTTCAAAGGGCTATCCCCAGGTGCTGTGCTAGGCACCTCGACTCTCCATCCTTGGGCCAAGGGTAGAATGTCATCTGCATGACCTTGTGCTTACTGGTTCTCCTTCACTGTCCTTTGGTCATTGTTTTAGATTTGATTGAAGCCAGTATTCCCCATAATTTGTTCTAGCTGCACGTGTTCGTATGGATGTGGGATGAACTTTGGCTTTACTGTAAGTTGGCAAACTTTGGAAAGGTGTCGGTTGGATATCAGGAAATCCCCCTGACCAGCAAGAACTGAGTTCCAGAAGAGATCACTCAATTATCTTCCTTTGATCAGGTCTGTCTTCATTGTTGACTGACCTATTTTGTTGCGGGATCTTTGAGGAACACTTTTCCAAATTATGAAGCTATTTATTCCAAAGAGATGCACTGCCTTCTCCTGATATTTCTGACTGGGTATATTGCCACCATCTTAAGCTAGACATGGAGAAGACCCTTTTTTTCCCCTGACAAATCATTAAATAGCTCCTCTGCCTAATGCCTCTGTTTCTGTTAGGAGGGAAAATATCCCTTCTTACACTTAGGCTTGCTCCACACTGAACTCCTATCACGTCTTTCCTTTTCTTTCTCACAAAATCTATCAGTTCTCCCTTTTACTCTCCACTTACATAGCTTGGTACTCCTAAACTCCAGTTTAGTCATCTGGTTTCACAAAGACTGCCTTACTTTCATTCAATATCTAGAGAATTCCACAACTCCAAACCATTTTCGTTTCTTATCTGGTCCCTTCCCTTTTACAGATGAACTATTTCTTTCAGCATAAGTGTGGTATTTCTTAATCTTGCAAAGCCCTTCTTCATTAGATTTTTTTTAAAACTCTTATAGTCACCATCTAGTTTCCAATTGATTTGTTTGGTATTTATTTATTATATGAAATTTATTGTCAAATTGGTTGTTTGGTTCTTTTCAAACTAGTCTCCTCCTGGGTCCCCATTCCTGCCTTTTCTTCCTTGTGCATTATGTTCTGTGCCGTCTCCAATGTCTAAAATACTTTTTCACCTCATCAGTGCTTTTTCATCTCATTCAAAAAACTTTAAGGTTCTCTTTAAAAATAATATATACTTGGGGGCACTTGGGTGGCTCAGTTGGTTGAGCATCCGACTTCCGCTCAGGTCATGGTCTCACAGTCTGTGAGTTCGAGCACTGCGTCGGTCTCTGTGCTGATGGCTCAGAGCCTGGAGCCTGCTTTGGGTTCTGTGTCTCCCTCTCTCTCTGCCCCTCCTCTGCTCGCACTCTTTTTCTCTCTCAAAAATAAACATTAAACATTTTTTAAAAGTAATGTATACTTGGTTGATAAACAATGTATGATTGCTGATATATAAAGTTCCACCTCAAGAGCATTTAATGAAATTGGTTCATTTAATGAAAGAATGATTATAATAATCATAATGTAGCTGGGATTTCTATTTTTTCAGCTGGTTTTGATGTGCTGCATCATTCATTCATTTACTTACATAAATCCATATATTGAACATACACATTCTTCTCTTTAAGCACTGGAGATACAAATATGAATAATATGTTACTTGGAAAGCACATAATCAGAGGAAGACAGGCATGTATAAATTATAGTACAGTAGACTGTATATACTTTGATGATTGTTTTAACAGAGTCCTGTGGGCATATAGAGGAGAGAGTCATAAAGTCAGTTCAAGAAAGGGATGGTGTGATGGTAAAGTGACATCAGACTTGAGTCTTCTTGACTGAGTGGAAGAATGGGGGAAACGAGGGTATTGATGGAGAAGAGCATTGTGGAGGCATGAGAAAGAAGTGTGTGGTGGGGGTGGTGGCAAGGATAAAACAATAAGTTAAATTGTAGACTGTGGTAGGACCAATAATAGGACATAAGGCAGGGTGGCAGATTAGGCCACATTGGTGAAAAATCTCTGTGTCTTGTTAAGGAGTTTGATGTCAACCCAGAGTTTATTGGAGGTTATTTCATGCCTTGTGTGTGTGTGTGTGTGTGTGTGTGTGTGTGTGCGCGCGCGCATAATGAAATGATCTAATTTGTTTTTAAGATTCAACCCTTAGACCATTATGGAGGAAGGATTCGGGAAGAGAAAAAATCAACTGGGGAGATGGGTTGGCTTAAGTATTCCAAGGATTTGGGTGAGAGAAAATGAAGTTTCGAGCAGAGGCTGTGACAGTAGGATGGAGAGAAAGACAAAGTCCTTGAATAGAATTTGGTAGCAGACTAAATTCAGGGCCACACAGAATGGGAGAAGCAGCTGATGACTCTGACCTGCACAGCTTGTGCGGGTGGCAATGCAGTTTCATGAGATTGGATTTTCTTCCTGTATTCCTATTTGGGGCAGGTCGATAAAAAGCTTGGTTGTTTGCTTGCTGAATTGGAATTGGCTGGGAGGCATCCAAGTGAAGCTGCCTGGTAGGCATTTAGAGATGCAAGATGGGTGTGGAAAAGATGGAGGTGGCATTAGAAATAGCAACCTGTCATGTCCTTAGATTTCCATGGCCTGAACAATGGTACTTTATGTATATAGTTGACCCTTTAACAACGTGGGGGTTGGGGCACTAGCCTCCTTCCCACCATAGTCAAATATCTGCATATAACTTTTGACTCCCCCCAAACTTAATTACTAATGACTGAAAGCCTTACTGATAACAAACAGTCCATTACCACATATTTTGTATGTAAAATGTATTATATACTGTATTCTTACAATAAATTAAGCCAGAAAAAGTGACCAAGAATATCATAAGGAAGAGAAAAGACATTTACAGCATTTTACTGTGTTTATAAAAAAATCCACGTAAGTGGACCCATGACAGCTCAAACCCATTTTGTTCAAAAGCGTCACCTGTGCACTTTAAGTTCTTTAGGACAGCACTGCTTATGCTCACGTTACTCTTGGCCATTTTCACATTTTCTTGACAAATAGTTCCATTATTATCTCTTCTGTGGCTCTAGATTTTGATGTTGATTCCTCTTTTTTTTTTTTTTTAAGTAAGAGTTATTATTTTTGGCTTCAACTTCAGACCTTTTGGAGTGATAACAATTGAATTTCTTTATTCCATTTTCAAGTTGCAATTCTTCGGCCAACATGTCCTTGTATCATAAAAGAAAGAAGCCAAGCGTATTTCTCTTGGCTTAAACATTACAGGCAGGTGATTTCACAGCTGTTGTCTCTTGGAAATCTTCCCATTCTTCTCCTTATCTCATTGGGCAAAATGGAAACTCTCAAAGTCTGTGATTGTCAATTTGTAGTTATAGAAATTCATGGTTTGATTCCAAACCAAAACTGCCAGTGTTGTAGTTAGGAAGTGTTACTTAAAAAGGCTTCAAGCATTAATCTACTTTTTTGAATACTTGTAATTAATTCCTTAATTGAAGAGACAATTTTATATGCAATTTCAGTAAAGAATCAATACGTTGATACAATCTCCAACATTTATCTCATCAACAGGGAAAATACCAGCTTATGTCAGATCTCATTTTTCAAAGATCCTGAGATTTCAAGATAGAGTCAGGAATAATATGTATAGTAATAACTAAGTATTTATGTTTATTTAAAATATATTGCCTATACATATTGTATGATTCCACTAACCTATATGAGGTACATAATAGGCAAATTCATAGAGATGGAAAATCATAAATTACTAAGGGGTGAGAAGAATGGAGAGTTACTGTTTATTGGGTACTGAGTTTCTGTTTGGGATGATGGAAAAGTTCTGGAAATGAACAGTGATGATGGCTGCACAACATTGTGAATATACTTAATTACAATGAACCGTGCGCTTAAAAATATTGCCTTGTCACAAACAGCAAGATCTCATTCGTTTTTGTGGCTGAGTAATATTCTGTTATACACACACACACACACACACACACACACACAGCAATTTAACATGGATGGACGTAGAGGGTATAATGCTAAGTGAAATAAATCAGACCAAGACAAATACCATATGATTTTACTTACATGTGGAATCTAAAAAAGACATCTAAGAAACAAACAAAAAATGACTCTTAAATACAGAGACTCATGGTTGCGGGGAGGTGGGGGGGTTAAGAGAAATAGGTAAAGGGGATTAAGAGGTACAAACTTCTAGTTATAAAAGAAGTCACAGAAATCAAAAGTATAGCATAGAGAATACAGTCAACAGTATTGTAGTAATGTTGTATGGCGGCAGATGTGACTACATTTACCATGGTGAACACTAAGTAATGTACAGAAGTATTGAATCAATATGTTGTGTACTTGAAACTAATGTATGTTAATTATACCTCTGTAAAAAAATTGTCTTGTATCCTCTAGATAAATTATAAATACACATCATAAAATTGTCTACCAAGTGTAGCTCAACTTATTCATCAAATTGGTATAATAGTATCCAAGTTATTTGTTGATGCTTAGAAATTATCAATGTAATCTTCTGGTTGGTAAATGATGTCTTAGCTGAACTCTGTTGTGACACAGGAAACTGCATCAAACTCTTCCAAGATCCCCATTAAATCAGTGGTCAATTAGGTGCCTGCCACTGTTGCCTTGTTACAACTGAAAGATGACTGGATGATGTGGGCCTAGAAGCCAGTCTTTGCCACGTGGCCTGGAAAAAAAAAAGTCTGTACTTTGACCTCCACAGAAAATGTTGCTAGCAACCCACCCATGGTAACCCCTCACACACACTGAAGCACACATGTCGTTGTGCTGCCACCTTCTAGGGCATTTCAGCAGCCACTGGAAGTGACCCACATCTGTGCTGGCCCCATTCCAAGGTCCATTACCTGCTCTCTGGCTGCCACTGGGTGACATAATTAGGTAGCTTGCAGTCTCAATAAAGGATTCCTTTTAACCAGCTGGTATGGAAGTATTTCACTTGTTTTTGTTTTTTGTTTTTTGTTTTTTGTTTTTTTTTGTTTTTTGTTTTTTGTTTTTTGTTTTTTTTAACCAACAGTACATAGCATCTGAATGTCAGCTTTGGTTATTTATTATAAGGTGCTTTATATAAGAGTTTATAAGAACAGTGCTCACTGAGTAGCTTATGATGGTTTATTTCTTAGAGCTTAACATATTATGCCTGGACTTCACCTAGACTACATATTCAAGTCTTGGGTTTTGGGTAATTCAGAGGTATTGCTATTGGTTTGAGATGGGGTAAAAGATCATTCTTACCTCATCGTGGATTAATGCAGAGATTTCTTTCTTCCCTTCGTCTTTCTTTCTTTCTTTCTTTCTTTCTTTCTTTCTTTCTTTCTTTCTTTTTCTTTCAATAATCTTTCACTGAACCTCATGGGAGGGTAGTGGCAGGATACTTGTTTAGATTATTTGGCTGTTTTTTCTGGACATAGATGTACTTATTTTGCCTCCTCTTTCTTTGAGCCATTCCAGAAATATGAAAATGGTGTGAGAGTTCCTCAGGTCATTCCTTAGAGACCTCCATCATGGTTCTATAAATATGGGTTCTCATCTGTACTACTGTGCACTAAACTTTATTGGTGTCCGTTAGAAAATTTGCTTCTACCACAGATAACTTGTATGTGTGTTTATAATTCTTCGTACTAAAACATGAGCTCAGTGTGTATGTGAATGAGGAGAATGGAATGGAGTAGCATCACTAATTCATTAACTACTGGTTCCAGTGGACTGTGCTAACAGCCAGCTCAACATGGTCCAGTTAATAACAGTTACCAGTTATTGAGTCAAGTATCTTGGGAAGCTTTGGACATAAATTCTTTCTAAGGTGATTATAAAGCTTAATGTTCAAGGAGATGAACTTATGTTAGTGAAAGTGGGCAGAAAATAGTAAAATGATAGACTTCTCTGAAAAGTATTCATCAGTAGATCGGCTTTATTATATATAAAATATGGGATTTAAAAGTATTTTAAAAGTTCCAAGAAATAAAAATCACATTATTTCATATTAACTTAAAATTTTAAAATTTCTTTATGTTGATTCTCTGAATAGTAGAATGGTTATCCAAGGTCTCTATCTATATAAATAAATATATCTATAAATATATCTATGTATAAATATAAATATAGATATATTTATTTATAAATATAAATAAAATAATTGTAAATATATACTGTGTGTGTGTGTGTGTGTATACATATATATTGCATTGACATTTCTTTCTCTAATAAAATATCCTTTGTATTCTTCTGAAGATTCTATTTTTTTAAATGCTTATTTCTTTTGAGAGAGAGAGCCCGAGCAGCAGAGGAGCAGAGAGAGAGAGAGAGAATCACAAGCAGGCTTCATGTTCAGTATGGAGCTCCATGTGGGCAGGGCTGGATCTCAAAACCATGAGATAATGACCTGAGCAGAAATCAAGAGTTGGACACTTGGGGCACCTGGGTGGCTCAGTTAAGCGTCCGACTTCAGCTCAGGTCATGATCTCACAGTTTGTGGGTTCAAGTCCTGTGTTGGGCTCTCTGCTGACAGTGCAGAGCCCTCAGCTTGCATTTTTAATGAATATATTTCAAACTATTATATTCGCCAAATGTCTCTTCTTTGTAGACCTTAACGTTTTTGATGAAAATAACTTTGAAACAATTTTTTGTCATTTTGTACTCAGGTAACTGGTAAGTCAGAAAACATTCTAATAAATAGCAAATATTCCCAATTTTATATTTTTATAATTAAATGTATAATTATTTCAGCATAAATGAGCTTATCCTCTGAGTCTCCATTTAGAAGACTTTTCTTTCACAAATATGTTTACAAAACTAAATCCATCAAATACTCTGTGCCACCGTGATCCTTTTTAATATTTTGCTAAACTTAGATGCTGTGAAATGTGAGGGCTTTCTAAACTTTTTTCATTCTATCTAATGTAAATTTTCTGATTAAATATGGCAATTTCCATCCAAAGATTCTTCCTACCAGTGAAGCTAATACAAAATGCAATTAGAGAATTTCAGTTAAATCTTGCACACTATCTGAGGAGCTCTCATTTAATTATTTCAGTTGCTGCCTTTCTTTCTTAGGAACGAATTTTAATGTCTTTCCTCTTCAAAAGCTTTGCTTTTAGAATGGCAATTTGTTAAAAGTTTCAAAAACCTAACTCAACATTTCACTGATACCTTGATTACTTCATTAAAGGTTTCTAATAGAGTTTTAGCAGAATGCAATAAAATTTGGAGGATTTGTTTACAAAAATAGGTCAATTATAGGATGCTAAGGTTGACTTTTGAAATTGTTCTACAAGTTTTCTAGAATCTGATTAATGATTTAGGGCAAGGAGAAAAACAATACTGCCATACAGAAGCATGTGTAAGCAAAATGGGCTTTGCCACTCAAGTTTTGTTTCTAGTTGCTTTGTGCCTGTGTGTATACGTACATGTACTTAACTATGAAACTGTACACATATACATTATATATAGTTACATATAAGTTTTGTTTTTACTTTATATATGTGACTATATACATATGTGTGTAGGTTTATATACATATCTATATTATATTAGTGTGAGTATATATAAAGTAGTTAAAGTAACTGAAAAATATAAGACATTGTCCTTGTGACACACACATATACATACACTAACACTACACTTGGTAATTTTTGTAAATCATGGCTATTTTGATTGGTTGACTATAACAGTTTGGGCACAATTTTAAATTATTTCAAGTATATTTCTGCTCCATGTTTTTTTAATGTTGTGAGAACATTGTTTTTTTCCAGTATGCTGTATTCTACTAAATTTGTGTTGGTACTTATATCACGAAAATAAATACTTTTGTCTTTATTTTTTTGTTTAACGTTTATTTTTATTTTTGGGGCAGAGAGAGACAGAGCGTGAATGGGGGAGGGGCAGAGAGAGGGAGACACAGAATGGGAAGCAGGCTCCAGGCTCTGAGCCATCAGCCCAGAGCCTGACGCGGGGCTCAAACTCACAGACCGTGAGATCGTGACCTGAGCTGAAGTCAGACGCTTAACCAACTGAGCCACCCAGGCGCCCTAATACTTTTGTCTTTAATGTTGACCTTTTAACTGTTCCATACATAGCAATCAACACTATTGTCAGCTGTTTCACTGAAGACAGAGTAAACTTCCCAAAGCTCCTTTCCCACGAAGTATATAAGGAGTCAAATGATTATTGGCATTCACTTAACTGACTTCTCTTTGTAGCATCCTTGATAGTGATCACTTAACTGTTTGCAAATCAACGCCAGTCAGACAAGCATTCAGTTCATTGTATTGCTTCACTTTTCTTTCTTTTTTTTTTTATTAAAAAAAATTTTTTTTTAATGTTAATTTATTTTTGAGACAGAGAGAGACACAGCATGAGCAGGGAAGGGGCAGAGAGAGAGGGAGACACAGAATGTGAAGCAGGCTCCAGGCTCCGAGCTGTGAGCACAGAGCCTGACACGGGGCTCGAACTCACGAACTGTGAGATCATGACCTGAGCCGAAGTCGGATGCTCAACCGACTGAGCCACCCAGGCGCCCCTGCTTCACTTTTCTTATGTACACAAGAAAACTTGGAAACAAAGGGGCATCTGGGTAGCACAGTGGGTTAAGCATCTGACTTTGGCTTAGGTCATGGTCTCCTGGTTCACAGGTTTGAACCCCATGTCAGGTTCTGTGCTGACAGCTCAGAGCCAGGACCCTGCTTCAGATTCTGTGTCTCCCTCTCTCTACCCCTCCCCCACTTATTTTCTCTCTTTCTCTCTCTCTCTCTCTGTCTCAAAAATAAATAAACATTTAAAAAAAAAGCTTGGAATTGAAAAAATTAGAGGAACAACTATTTTGCTTCAAAGTTATATATCACAGAGCAATACATAAATACTTTATGTAGCTGCACATGCTATGGCATCATCTTCAGGCACCATTTTCAGAAAATAATCAGTTTTTCAAATAGATTTTGATACTGTTGAGGCACCTTGAGGTCTCTGGTGTTCATGTGGTCAAAGATTCATCATGGATCCCGTGGTGGATGGTAAATGTCTACAAACATTCTGTTCCAGTTTTCCATCCTCTTTTGAAATGGAACTTCTGTTCTTTGTTTCTTACTATGTATTTTCATTTTTTTAAAAAAATATAATTTGTTGTCAAATTGGCTTACATGTAGTGTGTACGGTGTGCTCTTGGTTTGGGGGTAGATTCCCATGATTGTAGCTTATATACAACACCCAGTGCTCGTCCCAACGAGTGCCCTCCTCAATGCCCATCACGCATTTTCTCCTCTCCCCCACCTCCATCAACCCTCAGTTTGTTCTCTCTATTTAAGAGTCTCTTATGGTTTGCCTCCTTCCCTCTCTGTAACTATTTTTTCCCCTTTCCTTCCCTCTTGGTCTTCTGTTAAGTTTCTCAAGTCCCACATAGGAGTAAAAACATGAAATCTGTCTTTCTCTGGCTGACTTATTTCACTTAGGATAATACCTCCAGTTCCATCCATGTTGCTGCAAATGGCATGATTTCATTCTTTCTCATTGCCAAGTAGTATTCCATTGTATATATGTTATTTCATTTTTTTTGAGCTCACTTTTATCAAATGGTTCATTGCAATATTACAAAGCATTACCAAAAAATTAAATAGTTGCAGCTTTTCACTACAATAAATGATGAAACCACCATAACACAAGTATGCAGACTACACTCAGTTGTTCTCCAGTGGGACTGCTCAGCCTTTATTTCCTATACACATTTCATAAATAGCTAATTGTACTTCACCCCTTTTCCCATCACCTCAGCTGACAGGTGAACTATCAACTTTGTGCCTTTCACAGGCTAACACACGGACCATAACCCAGCTGACTAGCATATCAGCTGGTTGGCTGGAATAGCCGTGTAGAATACTCTTACCACCATTTGAGACCAGGGGTAGGTGTCTGAAGCTAGTGGCATTAGGGAGTGTCATCGATATCATCCTTGTAAGTGAAATAGAATTCCTGTCAAGACAGGAAAGTATCTAGAAAACAGCATCAGTTGATACTGGTTGATTCTAGATTTAACCCCATGTTACAGTGAGAACTCTTTTCTTAATGGCTTATTGAGGTATAATTGACATATAATAAACTGCACATGTTTCAAGAATGTGCATAGAGTTGATACATTTTTACACATGTGCACATGTGAAATTATCACCACAATCAAGATAATAAACATATTCATCAGCCCCTAGAAGTTTCCTTGTACCCCTTTGTAATCTCTCTCTGTTGACCCTCCCACCTTCCCCCATTCTGCCCGAAGCAACCACATTGATCTGCTTTCTGTAACCATAGAATCATTTTCATTCTCTAGGGTTTCATAAAAATGGAATCCTACAGCATGCTTTTTGTTTCTCATTCAGCATAATTATTTTAAGACTCATCCTAGTTACGTGTATCATTACTTCATTCCTTTTTATTACTTAGGAATATTCCATCATGTGGATATATCACAATATGTTTAACTTTTCACCTATTAATGGGAAAATGTTTCCAGGGATGTTTCCAGTTTTGGATTATTATAAATAAAATAGAACTCTTGTCTGCACAAGTGTCTCACATATTAGTAGATAAGTCCATGGCAGAAACTTGAAGTACAATGTGGTTTACTGCAATATTAGAAGAAACTGGAAACTAGTTAAACAATTTTGGTTTTACTTTAATGCAAGTGTTGATAAAAATATTTTATTTTATTGTTTTAAATGTTTATTTACTTTTGAGAGACAGCAAGAGAGAGCGAGAGTGTGTGTGCACCAGTGGGGGAGGGACAAAGAGAGAGAGGGAGACGTAGAATCTGAAGCAGGCTTCAAGCTCTGAGCTATCAGCTCAGAGCCCAATGCAGGGCTCGAACCCACAGACCATGAGATCATGACCTGAGCCGAATTAGGATGCTTAACTGACTGAGCCACCCAAGCACCCCAATAAGAATAGTTTAAAAATGAAAACAATAACAATAGGATAAATGCCAGACTTGATGGTATACCAGGACAATAGGTGTAAACCATGACTGTAATATACTCTGCTACAAGGCTGGTACTATTACTCCCATTTAACAGGGAGGAAACTGAGGTCCAGGCAGTTGAAGCATCTTATCCAGGATCATATAATTAGTTAGAAACATCCATATGGTTCCAAACTCTTATCCCACTATAAATCACTGACATTCTAGTATCTGATGACCTTAAGTATATAATGAAGGGGTACAATGTTAAAGAATATGACACTTGTATTAAAAAAAAAAAAAACGTTTAAAATGCACATACTTATGGAACCTTTATATTGAGTACAAGAAGTTTGCATGAGAGATTAAATTATGACCACTTTTTAGAAGAGGGCTTCAGGATGCTGAGAGAGCCGGTTGTAAAAGTGAGGAAGATGTTCTACGAGGGCCAGAGACAGCAACTCAGAGCCGAGCTCAGTGAGGGGATATAGAGTGCTTGCCTTAATAGTTTGTGCAGCAGGTGTTTAAAGGCAGGTGAGTTGGTCAAGGAAAAATGAGTTAGATTATATCTACCATTAAGCAGGGCTTTGAATGAGAGTGAAGGTTTTGTATTTATAGTTTAATGGGGTAAACATCCCAGGGCCCTAAGAAGAGACCTGATTGGTGTTTCCTTTTCATTAATCACATATTGTAACTGTTTAAGACCCTTATTAATTTTTTGGGAATCCCAGCCACTCCAAGTCATAGTAGCCTAGTTCTCAAGAATTTTAACAGAATGGTATGTTTCTGTCTTACCCCTCTTGGGCAGCAGAGTGGAAACCTGAGGGCCTCGCTCATCTCTCTTCTCTCGGACTGACATGCACGGTGTGCAGATGGCTCTTGAGCACTCTCTACAGTAGCACTCCCGGAAGCATGTGACACCATTCTCTACAGAGAAGGCCACATTGACTCTGACAAGTTCTGATGTGATTCCCTGAAATGCTTGTGACTTGTCACCACTCCTTGTTTTGACACCAGAAAATGGAAAACCAGTGTCCACCCCAAATTTTGTTACCTGCTACTATCATAGTGCTTTGTGTTGAATGGCGGGGGAGGGCGCTATAAATACAGAAAAGAAAAACTGTTGCAGACTATGAGTCTGGAGTTCTCTCTTATCCAGCAAGAGAGCAGATGCAGAATTGAATACGAGAGAGGCTAATGTCTGGGAGGAGAGAAGAACCCTGAACAGGGGTCTCTGTATTTATTGAGCTCACAAGATATTACCCACATGGAGAACGTAGAGAAAAAAGACAGTAATCATTAACTTGTGTGTATAAGAAGCAAAGGGTCTTGGTGGGGGGGGGGGCAAGTGGAGTTTGTGATCCAAGTACAATAGTATATTAGAGTCAGATAGAAAGTACTTGTGATCCCATTACAATATCTCACTAGCTAACCTCAAGTGTGTTCACCCTGTGGTGGTGACTTTCTACCCTAGGCCTTTTTCTAACCCATTTATGTAAGTAGAACCTATTTCCCCACAGAAGACAATAGCATATGTAATGCTATAAAAGACGTCATGCACCTACCACTTAGAATTCATGTGCATTACGTTTTGCCTCATTTCTTCTTCCCTTATGAAATAATTAAATATTATAAATAGCAGTGAAGTCCTCTTTGAATCTTTTTCCTAATCTTATTTCCACCCTTCCCTGGAAACATCTGCTACCATGATGTTCATCAGTTCCTTTGTCCCTATTTTTATTCTTTTAACAACATATGTATGGGTGTATGCATTTAAAATTCTAAACATTTGTATAAGTTATATATATTATACTCCTTGAAGCAATCTGTAACTATTTCATGCCACTCTATTGTGATCTAGTCTTCTTGACACATGGAGATCTAGTCATGAATTTTAATTGCTGTTAAATATTTCCATTATATGTGTATATCACAGTTTGTGCCTTTCTGTTGATAAACATATAGGTTTATATCCATCAGAGTCACAACAGAAAGGAGATGGCACACTCATGCTGGGCAATTGAGGAGAATTTAATAAAAGATTTGTTTACGACTCTGTGGGCAAGGTTTCAGGATACAGCAGGGAGGGTACAATATCCTGCAGAAGAAACAGTACACCTATTACCACCCCTGTGCCTGACACAGGCTGTTTGTTCCCAGAGAGAGAGCTGTCTAGAGAGGCTTGGCAGGAGCTGTATCCTTCATAGAGATGCAGCCACATATTTTCTTGTAATTCCTCAAAAAGAGAGTGAACACCTTGACTGCATTCTCTTTTCTTCTTCTGATTTTTGTTGGGGTTCTTCATTGGATGGTCCCAACTGGAAGACAAAGGGCCAAGTGAATCATCGCTGTAGTCCTTGAAGATTAGCTTCCCAGGGCATAGCATTCTGGAGAAGGGTGGATTCTGAATCTGGGAGGGTAGAGAGGAGACGTGCAGCACACTGTTGTTTCATACAATTTGCTACTACACAAGTGCTTCAGGGGCTATTTTTGTCATGCATCTATATCCACCTGTCTAGAGTTTCTCCAGGGTGTACATAGAGCAATGGAGTTGCTTAGTCTTAAGAATTGCGGGGTAACTGGGTGACTCAGTGGGTCAAGCGTCCAACTCTTGACTTGGACTTAGGTCATGATCTCATGGTTTGTGAGTTTGAGCCCCATGTCAGGCTTTGCACTGACAGTGCAGAGCCTGCTTGGGATTCTCTCTCTCTGCCCCTCCCCTGCTTGCTCACACACACACACACACACACACACACACTCTCTCTCTCTCTCTCTCAAAATAAATAAACTTAAAAAAAAAGTAATCGCAGATTTTTCACTTCATGCATATTGCTATACCCCCCTAAAGTAGTTGTATTTTCACCAGCTCTGCACCTAAGTTCCTTTTCCCATGTCCTTTTCCCTTGACATTTTATTTTTCCCAACATGGTGAGTTCAAAATGGTATCACATCATGAAATTTTAACATACCTTTCCTTGATTATCTGTGAGGTTAATTACCTTTGCCTGTTTTTATTAGATATTTTAGTTTCTTTTCCTGTGTTTTACTATTTATAGCTATTGCCCATTTTTCTACTGAGTTGTTAGTCCTTATTTATCTGTAGGAAATCTTTATATACAACAGATTCTGATTTTTCATTGCTTATATATGTTGCAAATATGTCCTTCAAATATGTGGCTTGTCTTTTATTTTTGTTTATAATTTTCTTTATTCTATGAAATTATTAATTTTTTTCTGTGTTATATATGTTATTTTTATGATCAACTTTCTGATCCTGGATCATAAAAATATGTTTTTATTTTCATTGAAGTTTTACTTTTTCTTGTAGGTCTTTAATCCATTTGGAATTTCTTTTTGCTTACTGTCTGATAGACATTTTTTTTTTTTTTTTTTTTTTTTGAGAGAGAGCGCGAGCAAGAGCGAGCAAGGAAGGGGCAGAGGGAGAGAGAGAATTGTAATCAGGCTCCATGCCCATCATGGAGCCCTTATAGAGGGGCTCAAAATCTCACCACTGTGAGATCGTGACATGAGTAGAAATCAAGAGTTGGAGGCTTAGCCGACAGAATCACCCACGTGCCCCTGTGAGAAAGACATCTAACTTATTCTTTTCCCAGGGAAAATTGACCTATTCCAACACAATTTACTGACTAATCTATGTATCAGTTTTCTGCTATTTATGATGCCTTCTTTCTTATACCCAGTTTTTTATTTCTTGGTTTTTGTTTTCTTTTACAAGCATAGGATTGTGTCTGGGATTTCCATTATGCTCTGTTGTTCTTTTTGAATATTCTTGCATAGATAAAACCATGTTTTAATGACTGCAATTTAATATGCTATCATACGATTAGTCCTGTTACCTGAAAGGCAATTCCTCTTCTCTCCACTCTGCTGCTCCTCCTCTACTCTTCTTTGGAATGTCTTAGCTATATTCATACCTTGACTGTTTCATATGAATTTTATTATCAGTTTGTCAATTTTCATAAAATTTTTTGATTGGAATTACACTGATTACCTCCATTCATTTGGGTAGAAATAACATCCTTATGATATTAAATCTTTCCATTCTTGAATTTGGTGTATCTCTCCACTTAAGATCTTCTGTCCTTTGATCAAGTTTTGTAATTTTCTCAGGTCTTGTACATCTTTGGTTGGATTTCTTCTTAACTGCCTCATTGTTACTTTCTGGTTATTATTGAGAATGAGATCTTTTTCTCCCATTGTATTTTCCTAATTGGTCATTATCATTGTGGAGGAGTGTTATGTGATTACTATGGAGAAATGTTATGTATTTCATTTATTATTTTGGTATCAGATTACGATACTCCTTGCTCAAAGTCTCCCAAAGTGTTTCCATCTGAGTTAGTGTAACATCCAAAATCATTATGGTGACCTGTACAGCCCTATTGTGATCTAGTCTCATGACCCCTTTTTGGGTTTATCTCTTACCATTAGCTCCCCTGTTCCCTTTATGAATCTATATAATATAACATTCTGCCTCATCATTTTCTCCTTTACCATTCTTTGTTTTTCTTCTTAGCTCTTATTACTAACTTTTTAAAAATTACTGGCTTTTTAAAAATCATTATTTCTTGGTTCTTTTCCTGCCTCCCCACACTATAAGTAAGCTGTACAATAAGGGGGACTTTGTTTTATTTACTGTTGTATCTTCAATACCTAGAACAGTGTTGACACACAATAGGCTCTTAATAAGTACTCGTTGAATGAGTGAATAAATAAACCCAGTAACTTTGCTGGATTCTCCATTACAAAAATCAAAGACAAAGTATTAGAACTCTGACAGTCTACGAATCACAACAGTATTGAAAGAGATCTACCTTTTATTGTGGACCTTCTCCCCAGGACTCTGGTGTGAGCACAAATAATTGGCCGACAGGACACCTAAGTGGACACATTACTCCAACATCTCCTCTGAAGCCTTTGAATCTTCTTGTGTACTCTCTTCTGTAGGGTCAGCTGCTTTCCCTGGGGCTCCCCAGCCCAGTGGAAGGACACCCCTGGTGAACTTTAGTATTTCCCTCAAATGTATACTGGGGCCTTGGCATCTGCTTTGATTATACCTTTCATAATACTGAACTGCATGGCAATTTGGTCAACAAACCAGAGCTGCTTTTAGGACAAAGCTCTGTCATATAAGTCACTACAGTGCTAGAAGTTCAGGCTGTTCTTACTGCTGCTGTTGATGCTTAGTGGTCCATTTGTCACAATCTACACAAGTGCATCTATCCATTCCTTCATTTATTCATCCTACAACCTTTGAGCAAGAGCATGCTTAAGGCACTTTACCAGGTGGTTCAGGTTGTATGATAATTGTGGCTTACACTGTACTCTTGGGAAGTCCATACTCTACTAGTGGAAATAGTTAAAATGCATTGTGTTCAGGGAAACAAGGAAAGAAGAGTAATTCATTCTACCTGGAAGAATCTTGGGAGAGTTCACAGAGTAGGCAACGATTGAGGTTGGCCTTACTTATTAAAGGAGAGAGAAGGTTTCTAAGAGGAGAATTAAGAACTGTCTTTACAAAAGCAAAGTGTCTTTGATCTAGAAATTTCACTTATAGTAATTTGCCCTACAGATATACGTGTATGCAAAGATTTAGTTCAGTCAGTATTGTTTGTAAAATCAAAATAATTAAAACTATTTAAATGTCCATTATGGGACTGGTTTAGTAGTCTGCAAAGTTCAACAATATCAAGTAAGTCTGTATGCACTGATTTAGAAAGATAGAACATTATATTTGTAAACAAAACCCTTAAGTCTCAGGCTACATGTAGAAAAAGGTATGCTTATATATGCATAGAAAAATTCTGGAAGGGTACCGTTTCAGTTGTCTGTTGTTGCAAAACAAACCACTCCAAAGCTTAATGGTTCAAAACAACCAAGATTTTATGCTCTTGACTTTGTGCAGGAAAAATTTGGGCAAGATAAACCTGGGAAGGCCTGCTGCTACTCCAGATAACTGGCGTCTTAGTTAATGTAGAGTGAATGACTGGAGTTAGCTGGATGGCTTGAAGGGGCCATCTGTCTGGCTGGTGGTTAGGTTTCTTTTCATTTCCATACTACATCCATATTTAATATGGCTTCTTCACTCACAAGTCTGGTGTCTAGGCTGGGGTAGTTAGAAGCTGGAGGGCTAGCCAGAGAGATCTCTGTCTCCCTTCTTCTTCTTCTCCCCAAGTGGCACTTCCTATAGGAATCATGGGCTCCCTTATAGCCTGGCAATCTCAGAGTAGTAAGACTTCTAAGAAGGCAACTGGCTTCTCCCACACACAACATTCTGAAAGGCCCAGGTGGAAGCTGCCAGGCTTTTTATAACCTGGCCTTGGAGGTTCTAGAACATTCCTTCTGTCACATTCTATTGCTTATGCAAGTCACTAAAACCAACCCAGATTCTAAAAATTGGATGGCACCTCTCAATGGTGGAAGAACAAAGAGTTTTCACCTGCCATTCATTGATCTTAAATTTTTAAGGTAGTTTAAAGATAGTCTTTATCTTAGTTTCTATATCTAAATTCAGATACATAAGAGATTTGTGAATAGTAATTGCCTCCAGAGAAGGACTCAGAGGGTATGGGATATTAAGGAGACTTGTATTTTATTATATATTTTTTCAGAATGGTTGGATTTGAAAAAAAATCATTATAGCTGTATAACATTTTTAATTAGAAATCAGCCCCCTAACATAGTTGTTCATAACAAGCTCAGGAGGCATAGAACTGTTGAAGCATGGTAGGGGGCTGTACCTACCAACTTTTTAAATTGTCCCTCAGTATGCCCATGAAGCATTTGTTCTCTTGTACAAATAAAAGGGTTAGATCCTAAGAATAGGGGAAGTAGAGGGCCAGGGTTTCAGTCTAAGTTAACAACGTTAAGTTCTAGAAGGGAAAAAAAAATTAAACACAGGTCTGTTTAGGGTTTTCACTTAAAGTGGAAATCACTCTGTACGGGAAAGGTTCATGTTTCCCCTAAACTTCCTGAATTCCCACTCCTTCCAGTTTAGACATTTGATGGTGCTAGACCTGGAGTCTGTCAAGCTGAAGGTTAAAAGGTCCTGGGCTGCTCTTGAACTCCTGAGGCCCCTTAGGAAGTGTAACTTCTTGCATCCAGCTAGCAAGATACGGGTTAGGTGCAAATGGATGTGACCTCAGTTCAAAATAATGAACAATCAGCTACATGTACATATTTTATGTTTCATATGCTGTATATGTGTGTTATATCATGTGGAAAGTATAGAATGATCTAAAGGTGGAAACCTTGCATATACATGCCATGACTTTCTCTTAATAATACAGAAGAAGCTGGGGCACCTGGGTGGCTCCATCACTTAAGCATCTGACTTCGGCTCAGGTCATGATCTCGCAGTTCATGTGTTCAAGACCCACATTGGCCTCTCTGCTGTCAGTACAGACCCCGCTTCGGATCCTATGTCCCCCTCTCTCTCTGTGCCTCCCCCACTCACTCCTTGTCTCTCTCAAAATAAATAAATGTAAAAAAGAGTAGAGAAGAACCCACCTGCCATGTGACTGTGAAGCTTGTTCCATGTGGCCCCCTAGTGCTTGGCAATCTGTCAGGCTGTTGAGTGACCAAAGTGTCTCTTCCTTTCCTGGAACCTGGGACAAGAGACTCTTTTGGCTATGCTGTCAGCAAAAGGAAAGGAAGTCTTTTGCTTTTTTAATTTGCTTGGTTTGCTGAGCCATGGCTCTGAAAAATTCCAAATTTAGGATTGTGGTTATAATGTCTTTTGGGCTTGTAATTTTATGTTTCTTTATTCAATTTTTATTTTAGGAAACATTTTTTTTCTTTAATTTGAAAGCTTTCAAAGGAGAAAAGAATTTTTTAAATATTGGCTGAAATGTCAACCAAATACTATGGAAAAATTAGTATTTCATTTTTTTAAATCCACATCGACACAGTTATCCATGAGACTAATACTATGTAAATCAAATATTGGACAGAAAGTTGCATTTTTCATGAACACATTTTACCTTCTAATGCTTTTTGAAGAGATATTAATACCTTCCTTGGAGACACATGCTATCTATGTTTTGCGGAGAGATGATCTGAGTCTTAAAGTCAACTACCCTACCCATAAAAATATAGTTTGAACACCAAATTCTGATCTCATTTGTTTGGTGAGCTAGGCTGCTTGGGACAAATGGGATTGATAGTAATAGCTTATTGATAGTGTTGATGGTAATATTGATAGATAATCAGTATTGTAGAATTGGCAATATTGTTGGCTCTTCTTTCAGCAGAACAATTAGAAAGCAATGAGGTTTTATGTGATGTAAGCAAAGAAAAAAGTAAATCTATGAAAGTAACAAAGTTTCAGAGCAAAGCAACTTAAACTTGAGAAACAGTTCACTGTAATAGTTTCAGTGGGTTTAGGTGCTGGGAGGCCTGCATGTGTACAGCAGGATTCTGTTTTCTGTTCCCTTTCTCTGTTTGGACTGCCAAAAGCCTTTTCTGTGTTGCCATAGTGCAGATGTCCTTTCCTTGGCTTGGGGGTGAGAGTTAGGTATTGAGTTCACTGCTTTTCCTTTCTTATCAGCTTGCAACGGTGAAAATCACCCCGCTTAGGAGCCTCTTAACAGCTACCACTAACCTGCATGCTGAAATGGCATAGCTCTCAGATCATCCAGAACACATAGTGTATCTTTCTAGATTTTCATGATAATGAAAACAGAATTAAAATATGCTACGGTGTTCTCAAGAAAATTAGTATTAGAAAGACTGATTAGAATTCAAAGATGGATCAAATGTGTGGTGTATATGTGTATACATATATGTGTATACACACACACACACGTGCATGTTAAAATATATATATGTATTTAAAATATATCTATATCCATGTTAAAATATACATGTGTTTAAAATATATCAATATCCATGTTAAAATATACATATGCGTTTAAAATATATCTGTATCCATAGCTCTGTATAAAAAAATTTTTTTTAATGTTTTTATTTATTTTTGAGACAGAGACAGAGCATGAGCAGGGGAGGGGCAGAGAGAGAGGGAGACGTGGAATCCAAAGCAGGCTCCAGGCTCTGAGCTGTCAGCACAGAGTCCGATGCGGGCCTCGAACTCACAGACTGTGAGATCATGACCTGAGATGAAGTCGGACGCTTAACTGACTGAGCTACCCAGGCGCCCCTTTAGCTCTGTGTTTTAAACATATAATAATAAATGTTTCAGAGGAACTCACAGACCCAAACACTCGCAGTTCGAGAAACACCGTTGGAGAATTAGAGCCTAGAGGAGTCCACTGTCATCCCCTTAGACTTCTTTCTTCCATCCCTTTCTGCCTTCCAGATACTGCTGGTGCTACTTCTCTTTAATCCCCACTTGTTATTATCACTGATCAGCATGTTTTTGACACTAATGGACTCTGCTAGATACGGCCACCAGAGCAAGGCTGCCATTATTGGCATTACAGCTTTTTGGGCTTCTGACACCCCCATCCTCAAGCTCTCTCTTCACGTCTACTGCTCTGGCTGCTGCTCTCTTGCCAGCCTAATTTTGTCTCTCCGTAGGTCAATCTCCAGTGGTAGGGGAAGCCAGAACTCAGATTTAGCCTTTGTTCCCCACTGTAATAGGTTGATTAGTGTTCCCTCAAATTCATGTCCACCTAGAACCTCAGAATGTGAGCTTATCTGACGATGTAATTAGGATGAGGCCATACTGAGTTAGTTAGGGTGGGTCCTAAAGTCATTGACTGGTGTCTATCAGAAGAGGCAAAGGCCATGTGAAGAAGGGGGCAGCTACCAGGTAAAAGAGCCCCTGCGTTGCTGGGAGCCACCACCAGAAGCTACCAAGAGGCAAAGAAGGATCCCCCAGCAGATCCCTCAGAAGGAGCATGGGTGACAACACCTTGATTTGGAGGCTTCTACCTGCTAAGACTGTGACAGGGATAAATTTCTGTTATTTTAAGCCTCCCAGTTTGTGGTAATTGGGGCAGCCCAGGGAAAACAATACACTGACCTACCAAAACACATCTTTATCTCCCTTTTCTCTAGCTGCTTTTCTCTTTCGTCTTCCTTTGAAATGTCTCTTCCTTTGTTTTTCCTTTTTGTGTTTCAGGTACTTCGACCTCTTTCTAGTTAGCTGCACTACTTCAGAAGGGATGGGTAACTTTTAGATTTAGAATGCAAGTCAGCCATCGTTTCACACAGAATCCCCCTCCTAGTTCCTTCGGACAGCACTGTAGATAATACTGCCTTGATAAACGATGTTCAGATTTGTTTTTCCACTAGACACTCAGATGAGATAATGGGGAAAAGAAGCAACTTGTAGAAACATCCCCCCCATCTTGGGAAACACAGTCTTGTTTATTAAAGGCTCAAGTTTTGTGAGCAAGTTTATCACATTAATTTTTGTTACAGGAAGATTATTTTAGCTGACGTTTTTCTTCCAAGTAAAATTCATGGAGTGCTAACAGTGTCTTAGGCTGGATCCTGAGCCAAAACAATTTGCTTATCCTTAGATGAAGAATGGCTCATTAGTTGGGCATTGGACAAAATGTTCTTTTCCTCTATTTGTCCTTAATTACATTAATTAGCTGCAATTTCTGTGGCATTGTATGTTTTGTGCATAACACATTCCAGAACAGTTCAAGTAAGGTGATTTAAAAGTTGGATTTGTGTATCACAACCCCAAACCCCAAACCAAAACCCACATTTCTCCCATGCCAAAGAAAAGGAAAGTAAGCCTTAAAAGTTACATTTGAGAACATGTGAGATCTTGCCTGATATAAATAATAGGTACTATTATAGAAAGATACCCCTGTTAAACTCCATGAGAAATTTGGCCTTATTGTAATTCCTGGCAGAGGTTGAGAAAGCCATATAGGTTTGGTGTTCATACTGTGATACATAAAATCAGAGCTAACACAAATTTTGACTAGGCAGAAATATATATTTTTTTATTTTACCAGAGCCCTGAAAGTATTGAGTTGAGTTCCTTACAAATATTTTACTGCATCAGTATCCCTTCTTAAATTACTCTAAAGTTTGCTGTCTGTGGGAATATTAACTCAAAATAATTACCCCTATACTACATTATAATTTCATGTGCCAACAAAAATTCTATATGTGGCTTAAAATGTGACAAACTTGAAAGACTTCTAAATATCATGAATGTGTTGAACTTCTCAAAGAAGGTAAAGGAGAGTTGAATTTGTGTCTAGGATTTTGCCAAACAACATTTGGACTTTTGGTTATATGATTAATGTTACTTTTCATTTAGTATATGACTTAACATCATACTTTTCCCCTTATCTACTGCCTTCAAGGTCTGCTACTTTTGGCTTTTCTGTATGATTATTTAATTAAAGCTACAGAAATAGATGATAGTGGTAACCCTTCTCTCCCTACCCACAGCTTCACTGAGTATTTGAAATATATCACAGTCCTGGTTAGACATTTAACCCCACCTATTCTTCTTTTCTATATTTTCCTTTCTTCTATCCTGAAACTCTCATCCTGTTCTAGAATATAATGTTCTCTGATTTTCCAAGGCTGATCTGACTTACCCATAAGATGGGTCTTTTGACGCCCTTGTGTTCATGGTGTTTTGGGCCCTGCTTACCTTTCAGGTCTATCTCAGAAGTCAAAGTGTAGCATATTTGTTAGGGTGAATTTCAGCTGTGACAGAGAACCCAAAGTATTACAGTGCCTTAAACAAGATGTAAAAGTGCATTTCTCTTCCTCACCAAACACCAGTGGTCCAGGCGGGTCCAGGGGAGTCACAATCCCTGGCTCCCTCTTTCTTGAGTCTCCATTGTATTGTCATCGACACAATTTTTAGGTTTAGTCCAAGATGACTGCTCCCACTCCACTACCGTGGCCACATTCCATCCAGAAAGAAGGGACACAAGGATAAAGGATGGCATGCCCCGTGCAAGACTCTTGCTGGAAGCTGTAGATATCAATCTGCTTGCATCTTATTGGCCTAAACCTAGTCACATGGACACGTCTAACTGAGGACTATACAGAAATGGGGTCTTTACCGCAGGTAGCTGTTTGCCCAGCTAGGGACTTGGGCTTCTATTACCGTGAAATAAGGGGAGAAAGAGTACAAGGAATAACCCGCAGTCTTGGTCAGTGTTACAGAAAGAAAAGCCAGGATGCTTATGGAAGGTCTCAAACTCTGCCACTGACTGTAAGACCTTCTCTAAGACACCCACTCTGGGTCTCAGTTTCTAATCATCATTTATTTTATAAACATTAATTGATCTCTGCTTTGTGCACAGCACTGTTCTCAGTACGGACCGGATAGGAGAGCCCATAACATTGTCCTTTTCTTCAAGGACTAATACAATATGTGGGGAAACATGTTCTTTTCCCTCCTTTTCTGCGCTCATCTCAGACTTTTTAACATCTTAGTGGGAGATGCATTGCCACATCCTATATGAACTTTACACACTTCCTTTGCATTTTCACAGAGACCTTTCTGTTCCACGTCAGCAGCTTGCACGGTCCTGGCATGTAGTAGATGCTCAATGAACAAGAGCTTTGTCAGGCTCCCGGAACGTTCACCCTCTTCCTTTCCTGATCCTAAGTTAACATGATTATGGTTCACTTGTAGTAGAAGTCTTCACTAACTGCATAAGATTTGGGAAATATATAGTTTAGACAGGCTAGAAAAATGATTTTAAAGAATACCTTAAACCATTTCACTTTTTATGTTTTTTATTAGAACAATTTAGCTTTACTTTTCCCATGTATGTTTTAATTACATTGGAAATTTAGTTTGTGGGCAAGTTAGCATAATGCATCAAAGGGACTTTGGTGTCATTTGGTCCTAGGCTCTGCTAATTCTATGTGAACTTGGACAAGTTTTCAGTTTCTCTGAGCCTGTTTTTTAATCTTTCTGATAGGTATAATAATAACCATCCATGAATTTGGTGGCTATTTATAAGGAGATAATAAAGGATGGTGGTGCAACACCTATCATTTCACTGTTTTTGTTCCAATAGCTCTTAAATGGTTGCGTTAAGTTGGTGTGTTCGATTTCAGCTTCAGATGCATCTTGGTCTCAAGCATCCTTTACCTTTGTATGAAGCACCACTGGTGGAAAGAAGCCTACTCTGGGAACTTACTGTATTTGCCTGTGACCCTTTAATCTGGAGGCTGGCCCGTTTCTGGCCAGTGTCAGGGAGTTATAGGGTGGAACAGCATGGGTCTAGCCCACCCTGAGAACCCCATGAATCTGGGTATCTTTTCAGGACTCTGGGGACAGAAGATTAATCAGAAGTAGAATTCCCATGCTAATCCTAGAAACAAATAACTCATGTTTATGTAGAACTTTATCATGTAAGGGCATGTCCCCTTACAGCAGGGAGATAGGTTGTCTTTACAGATAATAAAAATCAAGTTTTGTAGAGGCTAACTGAGCTGGCCAGAGGTCACAAAACAACTGAAGGGCAGAGCTGGAGATTGGACCCTTGTGTCCTCATTCCCAGTTCCTTTTTATTAGATGTGTCTTGATCTTCTCCTGGCAGACCAGAGAAGGTTCTTGCCTACAAACCAGGCAAGGTCTTACCAGCCTCAGCTGCTACCTGGGGGCAATCATGAGACCACACTCAGGGCTAGGAGGGCAAGAAAAGCTTGACCTAGAAATGTACTCTCCACTATGAATTAACTGTGTATATCATAGTATACCTTCTCAATACTTTTCCTGTCAGTGTTTTTACATTTTCATCTTGGTCTTTTGCTCAATATCAAGTGTTACGATCTTTGTAGAACTAAGCCCTGGCTAGAGTGAGTTTTCTCACCTCTCCCATCTCAGCACTATGCTTTAACCTTATACATCCAATGTTAGAACCAAAATCAAAGACCAGCTTAATGTGTGTAAAGAAAACCTCCTCTAGAGAGTGTTATCTGAATCATTAATGGCTGTAATTGTGACACAGCAGAAAAAATATGAGATCCTGGCAAAAGCAATGCTTAACGTTCAGAAATTTCAAGTTCTAGATCTGCTTATGATCTTCTTTGTGGCGTTTCCTCGGGCCAATTACATAATTTCCTCCATATGATATTTAAAATTTTTTTAAAATATTAAAAAGAGATTCCTGATATAGTTGTATATTTTTCCAAATTTCAAGTATGTTTTCATCTATTTTTCTTAAGAAATGTTTTTTCCCCCCTTTGAAGACAACCATGCACAGCATGTAGTTACTTCATTGGCTCAACAGTGACGTCATACTCAAAGTACACAGCCTTGTTGCCAAGTTTCCTGGTGAAGTAATTGTTGGTTGGTATTTAAGAACCCACATCAATTGAAACTATTTCTCATGATGTCACCCTATGTCAGGGCTGAGGTCCAGAAGATAGGATTCCCTTTGACCTTCAGGGCACAGAAACATGCAATTAGCTACCTTTTGGCAAAATGCCTTTGAGATAAGCACAGGAGATTAAGAGGTCTGTTTGAACAATTACATTAATGTACTTTAAAATTTTTAATTTATGATGATTTTTCCAGTTCTACCCAGCTCCCTTTCTGAGGCTGAAGTTTTTTCCCCCTTTTTATTATGAAAAATTTCAAACCTACAAAAGTCAAACATACAAGAGAGTACTCTGAAAATCCATATACCTCCGCAGTCATTCTGCAAACAGCATTTTGCTGTGTTCACTTTATCACATTTATTCATCCATCCCTCTACATGGATGGAGTTTTTAAGCATTACTAGATACTAAAGAAGGCTAGCTCTAGACTGTAGACATTTGGAAATTTTAGGGTGAAATTAGAGCATGGCCATGAGTCCTTCAAGAAGATAGTTTATTACAGAAAGAGTGATTTAAAGATAATTATCATTCAAGTAATATGGCAGCAGTATTGTGTACATCAGTGTACTCTGATGTCTGTATGTTGTTGGGATGGGGATAGACATTCAATTCAGGAAGCAGAGTTCTAGTGGCTTCCTGCTTTTTAATGAGTCGCTTCATTATGTAACATCAAGTAGTCCAGATTGAGATCCATATTGAAGGACACTAAAACTGTTACGGCCTTTTATCCCTCTGGCCTAACAGAAGTCTTTGTTAGAAGATCCCTTCAATTTTATTGTTGAAAGATTCCCAGAAATAATAGAATTCTATACGCTGTCTTCTCATTTTCCTACTTGAAAAGCCAAATTATGGAAAAAAAAATCTTCAGCGGTAGCCTGAATAGTCATGCTGGCTCTCATTTTCAGTTCCCTTTAGCGACATTTAGCTGTGCCTTTGACATTAATAGATTTATGCCCCACAAATTATTCTTTTTTAGCTTAGACATACAGTATGAAAATTAGTGAAGCTTTTACAAAGTGTAAAAAAAAAATAGAAAGGAAAAGTGAGAAACACTCTGGTCTTTGAGATTGATTAAAAAGTTTACAAGGTTATTTATTTATTTATTTCCTTATTTTTAAAAAATTTTTTTAACGTTTATTTATTTTTGAGACAGAGACAGAGCATGAACAGGGGAGGGTCAGAGAGAGGGAGACACAGAATCTGAAACAGGCTCCAGGCTCTGAGCTGTCAGCACAGAGCCTGATGCGGGGCTTGAACTCATGGACTGTGAGATCATGACCTGAGCCGAAGTTGGCCGCTTAACCGACTGAGCCACCCAGGCACCCCTACAAGGTTATTTATTAGTGACACATTATGCATGGAAAAATAGCTCTTTCTGGCAGTAAAAGTACTTTGTTGGCCTCTTGATGTAACACTAGATGTTCTGGGTGGCTTTAATTAAGAATGGCTGCTGTCTTCGTTAGAAAATGTCATCACTGTCTTCTTCCCCTAGATTTTTTGCCTTTAAAACCCATCATTTCCTGGAGCCACACGTTCTTCAAACTCTATAAAGACTATTCGATATTGCATGATTCCATTTATATAACATTCTTGATAAGATTGTAGAGGTGAAGTACAGATTAATAGTTTCAAGAAACTAGGAAGAGGGAGAGAGCTAAGAGATGGGTGTGGTTATAAAAAGGGCAACACAAGTGATCCTGTGGGGCGATGAAACTCTTCTGTTTCTTGACTGTAGTGGTAGATACATGAAGGTGCACACAGGACAAAATTGCACAGAACTAAATACATCCATAAAAGTGAGTGTAAGTATACCTGTGGAGATCTGAAGAAGATAGGTGGAATGTATCAATGCCAATATCCTGGTTATGATATTATACTATTGTTATATGATATGTTCCCATTAAGATAAACTGAGGGGTGCCTGGCTGGCTCACTTGGTTAAGTAACCGACTCTTGGTCTTGGCTTAGGTCATGATCTCATGCTTTTGTGAGTTCAAGTTCAACATAGGACTTTGCACTGACAGCATGGAGCCTGCTTGGGATTCTCTCTCTCCCTCTCCCTCTCCCTCTCCCTCTCCCTCTCCCTCTCCCTCTCCCTCTCCCTCTGCCCCTGCCCTGCTCACAGTCTCTGTCTCTGTCTCTCTCAACATAAATAAATAAACCTGTATTATTTCTTACAACTGTGTGTGAATCTATAATGATCTAAAAATTAAAAAAAGAATTAAGAACTTTGATTCAGTGACTCTCTTTTGGGAGAAATAATTATTTAAAAACCAAATTCACACATTCATTTAATCTCGTTTTTTTCCCTGTAGCATTTTTACAGTTACAATGATATATATTGGACAAGTTGGAAATGAACTGAAATCAAAATAAAGCAAAACTTAATTCTTTAAAACCTCTTGATAATTTTTATTTTGAACATATTTTCTGATGTATGTTTCAATAGGACAGTCTTAGTTTCTTCCTTATGAATATTTCACAAAAGAAGATAATCTTATACCAGAATAGAAGTGGACAACTTATTAGAAAGAAGAAATATGATACAACTGAAATCTAGCATATTTTGTGCTTTGTATCTCTAGTGAATATACTTGCACTAAAAAGCAATGCATTACTATAGACCATAAAGGCATGCATATTGATTTCTCATTGATTAAATGCTGAATATTTGGTATTGTGGAATAACAAATATTTCATCAATGCTAATTACTAGCTGATGTGCTATGTATAGACTTTTTTTTTTTAAATTAAAACAATCATACCACTTATTCAAGACTTATCTAATCATTGAAGACAAAGCAGACCAACTGAATCCTGGTAATGATTGCTATGGTATCCTTAAAGAAAATTCCATTAGATATGATTAATTGGGGTATTTGGGGTTTTGACAGTTTCTACAACTAAAAAGAAATTATTTTTGGAATTTCAATTCAGTGGGGGTTGAATAATTGATTCTGTTAGAGCTGGAGGCCCCAAGTATGCAAGTACCCATCCAAGTACATGTGGTTGAGGGCTTCTCCAGGCTATGGGAATGCTAGATAGCTTTGGTCTGCTCAGAATGCTTAGATATCCCCATCTTCTGGAGGAGCCAATTCTATACCCCAGACGTAAAGCCAAGCAGCTTTTTTTTTTTTTTTTTTTTTTTTGTGCTTTTGAGTGCACATCTACTAGTGGGCAGGGACAGCTGCCTGTGTGCAATCATTGTATCTTCTTTGTTCTTCTCCTGCCAAATTTGAACAAGTGAAAAGAAGCAAATTAGTCTCCTATTACTGAGTATCAATTCAGTGGAACAAAAGCTGTTTGTTTAATTGTTGCAACTATAGTTTAAAGTATACACATTTCAGGAATGCAGACGCCTATCAAGAGTTTGTAGGATAGATCCAGATTAAGATGGGCCCTGGAGACCTTCTGAATATATGAACATCTCAAGGCACACTTCCTGCTTTAAGCAAACAAGTCTATAGAGAAGACAGAGAAGGAACGAATAGTTATAATCATTGTCATGTCACAGTGCTATGATGGAATAGGTTTGTTTATTTGCTGACTTAACTAATTTTTTTTGTCTTTGTTTTAACATTTTACTATAAAACATGGATTACAAAAAAAAATCACAGAAATAAAATACATAGCTTAATGGATTACAAGGTGAAAACCACCTGTCAAGAAATAGAACTTGGTTTCCATGTGCCATATTACTCATAAGCCCTTCCCTTCTGTAATAAATGACCATGATTTTGCTTTTTATAATAATTTTTTATTCGAGTTTTACCACCAAATTGTGATTGTGCAAAGTGCGTATCCATAGATTATATGTCTTGGTCTTGCTCTTTGTAAAATACAATATGCCTTTTAGTTTTCTTCTTTAATCTATAAATCCATCCATCGCCCACCCCAGCTCTTTTTTTTGCTTTCATTTTTCTGTTATAGAATGAGGGCCATTTAACTAGTAGAGTTACCTATGTCTGCGTTTTGTTGATTGCCCATTCATAGTATAGCTCAACGTGGTCCCCCTTGGTCTTTTTGCAAACTGTCCACTAGACCCAGAGACTGGATCAGACTCTGGGTCTATCTTTGTGGCAAGACTTTATCACTTGTAGCATGTAATGCCTTGTGGGTTATTTATTTATTTATTTATTTATTTAGGTAATTTTAGCAAATGTTGATACTTAATGCTTGTATCTTTTTATCCATTGAAGGTTGAAATTATATTCTAATTTTAGCATTTCTTTTTCATTTATTAGATTCTATTATATTTTTATTTTTAATTTTTTGTAAAGTAGGCTTCATGCCCAGCACAGAGCCCAATGTGGGGTTTGAACTCACTACCCTGAGATCAAGACCTGAGCTGAGATCCAGAATCAGATACTTAACTAACTGAGCCACCTGGGAGCCTATAGTTGGATTATATATATAGTTTTTTAAATGTTTATTTATTTTTGAGAGAGAGCACAAGTTGTATAGGGACAGAGAGGTGGAATGGACAGAGGATCTGAAGCGGGCTGTGCACTGACAGCAGAGAGCCTGAATGTGGGGCTTGAACGCACAAACTATGAGATCATGACCTGAGCCAAAGTCGGACGCTTAACCGACTGAGCCACCCAGGTGCCCCTGGATTGATTATATTTTAAAGAGATATTTCCCCTTGTCCTATTGTTTGATTATGTAGTGGTACAGTTCATGTAAGAAAAATATAAGTGCTTAGTATTTCCTTTTATTTTGCAGTTACCAAGATAATGACTTAGTTTTCAATCATTTTTTGACAGTGACCAATATTTTAAAATATCATTATGAACTCATGTATTTAAAGGTATGTGGGTTTCAATCCATATAAATTTTTTATTACTGAAATTCAGATGGCCTGAATTCAGATATTTCTCCAAAAGCCATGACTATTTTTTTGTGAGAATGATATTTCAGGACCATAATAAGGGCACTAAAGGAAGCTTATTGCTATGAGGTTGATCATTGTCTTTAGGGGTTTCAGTAGGAAAATTAGGAAGTTAGGAAAATTAGGACATAGGAAATTAACAAATAAAAACACATGCATACATTCATTCCTAGAATTGGAATTTCTGGAAATTCCCGGTATATTCCCCTTTAAGGCTCTTGATATGTTTGTGTGTGTGTGTGCGTGCATGTGTGTGCACACGCGTGCACCATATTCTTTCCAGATAACTTATACCAACTTATATTTCTACTGACAGATTATTTAAATTTTATGGTTAACTAGTTTCAGTCTTTTTGCCAGTCCAATTTGCCATGATTTGCTGTTCTGTGTTCTTAATTTAGATTCATCTCTAAATTGCTTAGTATATTTGTAATTGTTCAAAGAAGGGCCATGATAGTAATAACAAGAACAACTACCGTTTCTTGATCAACTATTGTGAGTCAGACACTGTACATAGCAGTTTGCACTCAGTCTTCAAAGCAGCTCAATTAGGTAGACACATATTATATTAACTTTCTAAATGACAAACATAAGATGGAGGGAGGCTAAATACTTCCAGTGAATCTGTAATTGAATTTTTGGTTTTCTTATCATCCTATTTTACCTGATTTACTTTACTTTTTTTTTTTTTTTTAAATCTCTGCTCTTTCTTTACAGACTTCTGTTCCTGATTCATAGAGTGTTTTCTTTGTTTTTGTTTTTTTGCTTTTTATCTTTTTTTTTTTTTTTTTTGGGTCCTGTTGAGGATGTTAACTTTTTCTGAAGTATTCTTTTGGTTACTGTAGTAAATAATTTTTAAACGTATACACTTTTTCTGAATGTTTTCTAATGTTCCTTATTTTGACCAAGTTTTTTTTTTTCTTTCTGTTTTTTCACCCTGGGAAAATGAAAAAATCTATCCAGACTTGGTATTTGCCAACAGACTGGGTGTGTAGCTTGCTCTTGGCCTTGCTCACTGACCACTTGTGAACTGTCAGATCTCATTTTCTGTAACACAGCTGGAGGGTAAGTTGCACTGCACTGCTCTTCCTGCAGTCATTGTTGAACATTTGTCTAATGTAGCTTTAGTTGTTTGAGGTAGAATCTTCTCCTACTCTCTGTCTGGTTCTCTGAAGCTGAACTGATTAATGACATCAAAGACTACACGTCTTAGTGTATAGTGGGTCCATCATATCTGTATCCTCCAACATCTTATGGTACTGTACATCTTGATTCCACACTTCCCAGAATACATGTACTGCTCGTGGTTCCTTGTTCTGGTGTGCATGCACTTGCATGTGGCCTGTGTGTGTATTTTCTTCCTGAGTACTGCAGTTTCTGTATGCGTGTTGGAAGAGAAGAACGGAGAGGATGGTCTGAGAATAGCATGCTGGATGTTACAGATTGCTTATTCATGCTATAGAGGTAAGGCTGCCCAACTCTCTGGTTAGTTCAGGTGCTAGGTCCACCGCCAAAGACTAAGCAAAGCAGGACAGATGCAATTATATTCCTATATCCTTTCAGGTCGGTGAATGTGCTGTGTTTCAGCTGGTAAAGCAGGCATTGGCCACTGAAACTTGATTCTTTGTTGATTTCCATTGATAATGTAATTCATAGAATTTTTTCCCGTCTTCTCACAATGTGTTCTTCTCATTTACTGGAGCTGGTTTGATTTCCTCTATGTCTGTATCTTCATAGAGATTTTAGTGTAGTATCAGGAAAGGCTGTGTTATACATTAGCTAGCACCATGCCATTTTAAAACTAACAGCCATAAATGAATTTTGATTGGCAGTTATTTTTGGAAGACTTCTAACCTGTTGACAGTCCTTCACTGAGGTTTCAAATATAATTTCTTTAAATGTGGAATGGTGTATAACTAACTCAATGACATTTTATACGGGATTTTTTTCTACTCCAAGTACTCTTAGTACTGGCTTTTAATTGCACTGACCCTTAAGATATCTTTGATGTAATTCACTAGTTGTTTCTTTTGAAGCCTCTTTCTGAATCCTGCTTAAGGAATTCTGTATGATAAACTCTGTTCCTCCTCCAATAGCTTAATGATTAAATTATACTACTCACTGCCTAGAATTTTTTTCTTTCCGTTTATATAGTAAGTCTAATTTTGATAATTGGCATAGATATCTACTCTGCATAAACATCAAAGAACAAATAGAAGAGAAATGGAGTGTTCAACTGAATTTCCAGGTAAAATCAAATTTCTCCCTTGTATAGGAAGAAGTAAGATTTACAGGAAATAGGAAGGAGGTGTGATATTAGAGAATGGTATTTTGGGGGAAATTTTTATCTTTCCACAGCAAGGAAGAAAATGTTTTCTGGAATAGTAAATGAGAATGAGTTATGAGCAAGGGAGATCTAAGATAGAGGAGGCCAACTTTGCCTTCATGAGGTATCTGGTTTCAGGCAGATCATTCAGCCATATTCTAATAAACAACAAGGAATCATAGTCAGTAAATCAACACCCTTTGGAAGGACTTAAGGTCTTTTGCAGTAATAATCTTTCCTTTCCACATCTTACCTTTTTTCCATAGCTAAGGAAACACCAGTGTTTGATGAATATACATGAAATTCTGTCATATTAAATGCTGTTTGTTGTCTAAAAAGGAGATCACAAGAAATATTTGAGTAATATAGTAAATGAGGTAGAAAACCTGGTTGTAGATTAAAAACATACGTCTTATCTACACATGAAATTATTCATAGTGTTTTTAATAAACTGAATGTAGGTCATTTTTGAAGTCTAATATTTATAATTAACAGCAGTGAAGTAGAAAATGACTTCCTAAAGGAAGAAGTTATTTTAGCCATATGCAAACTTTTGTTGATGTTAAGAGCCCATATTACTTGCTATATTAAAAACCTATAATAAAATTCTTGGTAAAATAAAATCATGAAAATAATTCAAATGACACAGCACTAACATAAAAAGATACAATGCTGTGTATCAGTATATAAGATAATATATATGCTTCCCCTTATGGACAGTTTACATAATTTTGGATAGAATTCAGTCAGGACCCGTCTTGTTTTTTTAAATAAGGCACAATCACATAAAGTTTTATGTGTTCACTTTTAAAAGGATAAAATGATAGAATAATTCATATTATGTTGTATTACACTGTTATAAAGTACTTGGAATGAACATACATTTCCTTAAAATAGAAAATTGTTGGATTTGTATTGTCACAGATGTCCCCTTTAGTTCTCCCTGTTTAGGAATGCTATATAAATTCAAAGACTTACTTAAGGTATCCACAGAATAAGTGTACATAATAAAGACACAACTCTCTTGCTTTATATAATGAAATAAAGGCTTAGGGGAGCATGTGAAAACAAAGGACACGTACCTAGGATTGTCATGTAGACTGTAAGAATGTGTGTCTATATGTATATGTATGTGGCTTCATATAAAAAAAAAGAGTGACGTAGTGTTATCCTATGTGACATTGTACTAATACAATAAATGTTAAGTCCTCTTAAAAACTCATTTTCCTGGCTACACAGAGGACTATATTAAAGGAAGATATTTTGCCATGTTCTGGAAGTGGTTTACATGCAGGGTCGCTGACATAGCAATAGTTCTCATGAGCAATCAGGCCAGACTGTGTTTTAGTTGCTGATTTACATCAATAGGTTCTAAGGCCCACTGAGGTTTAACTTGGTTTTAGTATCAAATGTCCTTGTATCTGGTGCCACTGCCTCTTTCTTTTAAAGTTAAAATTTTAGTCCTTCCTTTTTACCTACCTACCTGTCTACCTAGTGAAAGCATTGGGAGGATTATAGATCACTGTAGTAACCCACTCCTGTGTTTCTGGGCTGATCTCTTTCCATAGCCTCCATTTCTTGGCTAATCGTCAAGTAGTGTATTCAGATGCCTGCTGTACGTTTCCACTTGGGTTTTAAGACGGATTTTTCTTACTTAATGTGGCCTTATCATCTTTTCCCAGATCCCATTAATCATCAGTATTTCCTACTTTAATTTATAGTCTACCGTGTGTCCAAGTACCTCAACAAAGATCACGGGCGCCATCTTAGACTCTTCCCACATGAACCCATTTTATCTTACCAACAAGACCTCAAAAGTGTCTCCTCTCCTCTACCCTGACTACTTTGTTAGCTGTTTTTCTGGACAGGACGATATCCTCCTTACCTGGCCAGATTATTCACATCTATGCCATTTTCCTGTTTAAAACTCTTTAGTAACTGACCCCTATCCTCACGGTAAGCATGGAGTTTAGACCTCATGGTGGCCTTTCCGAGGGGCTGGACAACTCGTTCCCCTTTCCTCATGCTTTGACTTTATCCTTTGGGGATTCTAAGCTGTGTAGATGCTGAAGCTACCATACTGATCTCCCTTCTGTCCAACGTCATTTCCAATGAACAGAGTGACAGTCCCCCTCTCTACCTGACAGGCTCCTTCTTATCCTTCAGGTCTCAGCTCCTGTGTCCTCTTCTACAGGATGTTGCCTCTAGTTCCACTGTCCTCCACTGCTTAGATTGGATTGAGGGCTTCTGTACGCCACTGACACCATGTGCTCACTCCTGTTTTTGCAATCACCCAGGTGTACCTCTGGCATCGCATTTACCAAAAATTATCTGCTTATGTGTCTTCTCCATGAAACTCCATGCTTTCTGTGTGTTGAAATCAAGTGTTCCCAGAGCACTAACATAGTGCTGGAGCATAGAAAATGATAAGTTGAATTATATATAGAATTATATAAGTATACCCTGCATTGATAAACAAGTGATGTCTTGTAACATGAGTGATACCTGACACTGAACATCATATGATCACAACTGAGCCAATGGTTCTTGAAATTCACTTTGGTATACAAGTGCTTTGGATTACAAGCATATTTCTGAAAGGAATTACGCTCGCAAACCAAGGTTTTACTCTATTTGCTGTTTAGTAAGTTTGGTTATTGGTACATGTATATCTGTTTGCATACATATACATATAAATAACTAATTCTGTTTGTATATCATGGCTTTCACTTTTGAAATATGGCCTTAATGCCATTTGTTTTGTGAAGGGCGGTCAGGTATGAGAAAATGAAATGTACCATCAGAACACTATTTTCTTCAATTCACTTTTTTGTGGGGACGGGGTAAAGGTACAAAAAATGTAGTCAAACAAACTGCCAAGTATCCTTTGAACATTAAAACAACCTTCTTTTCTGGAGCCAGCTTTTGGTTTTGAAGAATAATTCCTTGTCTTCCTATCTGACAAGAGTGAATTCCTTAGGATCTCTAAACTAGTGAATAGTTATGTGACTTAAATTTGTTTTGGCTTGCTAGCCTCCAAATGTCTGATAACTATCAGTGCTCATTTAACTCTGATTTTCCACAGGCTTTTAAATCTGAGATACACACAGTCATAGCTAATTAGAGGTCTTAGGGGTCTTAGAATTAGTCTATAATTAAATTAACCAATGAGTATGAAATTAAAAAAGAAAAATCCTTAATCCATAAAATAGGTATGCTGTAAGTGGAAAGGTAAACATGTTCAGTATATGACTTTATTTATCAGAGTAATTTTTTCCATGTCAACAGCTGTTTTTAAAGTGTGGCCAAATTTAAGTAGCTCTACAAATTTCAATGACGCTTTTATTCAATTTTATTTTCTAAAATTTACTTACATTTTAGTGATTTTTCTGCCTGCATACTTGAATATGCCTGTCCAAATGATAATTTTAGTTGCTTAAATGTGACCATTGATAGGGAGAAAGTCATCCTTTTTGTTGCTTGCTTACATTATGGGGAAAGAAAGCTAATTGAAAGCACGCTATTGGTGCATTTTCCTTCTGGGATTCTAATCATAATTAGGTTAGACCTTTCCCCTACGTCCTCAGTATCTCTTTCTATTCTATATTTTTCCATCTTTCCATTTCACTCTGCCACATTCCGTAGTGTTTTTTTCTCTTCCATCTCACTAATTGTTCTATTATCGAACATGGCCATTGCATTTTAATTTTGATTATTAAATTTTTTACTTCCAGTATTTCCACTTGACTTTTTTTTTTTTTTTAATTTTCAAATTGTGTCACTTTTTTTATACTTCCCTGTTGGGAACATCTATTTTGAAGCTTGTCATTCACTTCATTAAATGTAACACTCACAGTTACTTTGGTAATTTTAATATCTAGTCTCTACAGGGCTCCTTCTGTTTGTTGTCTGTCCTCATTCTTGCTCATGTTGCCTCGTTTCCTGTGCTCCTCATTAATTTTCACTGCCTGCCTGCCATCAGCCTTGGAGATTGTTTGTGTGAGCCAACTTCACGGCCTTGGATAAATGTGCCCTTCTTCAGAGGTGCGCTGCGTTTTCTTCTGCGGGCACCTGAGGGCACTCTCTTGAAAAAGCACCTGTATATTTATGGTTGTTGAGTTTTTCTGATCCGCTTAGGCTGCTAGCCCTCCAGGTGCAGATCTATTCAGGGTCCAATCTGTTACCACACATGCTTAGATACAGGCTCTTCTCGTCCTCTTTCTTCTCCTATTCTGCTTGGTCCAAGGGCATCTTTTTTAGTCCCTGGAAGCAGAGGGAAGTGGAGAGGGGCTTGGTTCTAGGTCACCTTTACCAGAGGATGTAGCCACTGGGGCACTTATTTAGTGTGTAAGACTTGTACAGTGGGTGAACCTTGACTTTTACAGGTCAAAAAAACAAAGGCTAAAGGGTGAAGTATTATTAGTATATGCTCAGGGACAGATGTGGCCAGATGCTCCTAAGAAAGAGAAAAGGCACAGTACTTTTTATATAAGCAAGTATATATTTTCCATACTTCTGATTCTACGCTTTGAATACTGTCAGCTTTTGGTTGATACGCTACTGATGTGGCATGAGCTGATAATTAGTTTTGTGATAGAGCCATGAAAATCATACAGCAGTCAAATAATTTAAATATCTAATAAGAGTTGTGGTCCTGCCAGAGAAGACTATGACTAGAAGTAAGAATAGAATCAGGCAGTGTCTTGAATTGCAGACTGAATTCAAATAGCAGAATCAGTTAATGTGTAGCCTGCCGATTAAACCATTCCATGTGTAGGGAATAAAATACTTAAAGGGCCTCATCTGTGTAAGTTTTAGGGGCATTCAACCTCACTGCCAGCCTCTAAAACTCCATCAGAATAAGCAGTGTCAGGGGATTGCCATTTACCACTGAGATAGTCAAGCTGGTTCTTACTTGGGTTGGTATAATCATGGTTGGCATGATTACGGCCTTAGAGATTCTCAATTCTGGCTGCATCTTTCCATTACCTGACCAACTTTGAAGGAAAAAAAAAAATCTCTCATCCCCAGAGATTCTAAGTGGTTTAGACTGAAGCTAGCTAGGCTATAGTAATTTTATTTTTTCCTTTAAAGAATCCTTGGTGAAGGGTGCCTAGCTGGTTCAGTTGGTAGAGCACTTGGCACTTGATCTCAGGGTCATGAGTTCAAGTACCACGTTGGGCATGGAGCCTACTTAAAAAAATTAAAAATAAAGAATCCTTGGTGATTTTAATGTGTAGCCAGGATTGAGAACCTCTTCCTTAATGAATACGCATGTCCTTTAACCTTTAACAGTTTACTATTAAATATAAAGATAAAAACAACAATGTATTAAAATTTTGCATTGCATTTGAAAATAAACTATGTGGTTAGTATTTAAGGTTTTTGTTAATGTTCAAGAAAATTTCATGTTGTTTAATTGATTAGCTTTGTGATTCCATTTTAAAATGTGTAATTAGTTTTAGGATTTGGGATCTTGAAACGTAATAAGGCAATTTGGCTAAATTTATAGACATAGTTGGACTATTAAAAGAGCTTGAGAGAGACCATATTTATGTCTAACTGACTAGATTTATTAGGATTAATAACCAAGGAACATTTTGTTTGTTGTTCAGACTTTTGAAGTTTTTTTAAAGAGAAAATCCCACATATTAAATTTTAAAATGTAGTTTGAAATGTTTATGGGGCTTAATAATCTAATTTCATAAATGAGACCAAATGTTAATCAAATTTTCTCTTGAAGGTAATTTTAAATATATGTTATTTGGTTCATAAATAGATAATGAAATGTATAACTTCAATTTAACTGCTTGGGGAATGTTAGAATTTTAATTTGTAATTTTAATTAATTGAATATTTTCAAAATAGTCACAGTGATTTTTTTTCATATTTAAGAACAATTCTCAAGAATACCAAAAATTTACTTTGACAATTGTGAATTTTGTTTTTCCTTCCCCAATTTAGAATAGTTGTTTTTTTTTCCATTTGTAAAAGTGATACATAATCAGAGTGCAGTCAGATGCAAGGAAATAAGTGAAACACATTCATAGCCCTTGACTACAGTGCTTAGCAGTTTGATGCATTCTTTCTAATAACCAGCTGGCTGACTGATGGCTTTCACTGATGTGTGTATCTTTTTTTAAAAATTTTTAAACATTTGTTTATAAGAGAGAGAGAGAGAGCATGTGTGTGCACGAGTGGGGGAGGGGCAGAGACAAAGAGAGAGGGGAGGGGGGGGAAGGGAGGGACAGAGACACAGAATCCAAAGCAGGACCCAGACTCTGAGCTGTCAGCACAGAGCCCAATATGGGGCTTGAACTCAGGGACCGTGAGAGTGTGACCTGAGCCATAATAGGATGCTTAACTGACTGAGCCACCCAGGCACTCCTGATGTATGTATCTTTATCTTTGCCATCTATCTTAATGTTTGACTAAATGGGATGATATTACATGTGCTCCTTTTTACTTTGATAGTCTCTCTTGGCCATTTGTTCTTATAACTTTTAACTGTAAGGATTGCATTATATTCATGATACGGATTTACCATAGTTTACACGAGCAGTGTACCAATTAGTAAGTCATTTTCAAGCTCTTCCATTATAAACATTACTGTGAGGAACATACTTGAGTTTTTACCTGTAGGCAATTGTGTGCCTATTTCCAGAGGAATCATTTGTAGTATTGCAAATCTTTTTGGATGGATTACCTAATTGCCCCCTAGAAGATCCCTAGGCCTGCAAGATTCAGAGAAATAAATCAGTTCTTCTGATGGAAGTTGGGCATTTTCAGATAATTTAAACCTTTTCCTTCTTTTGAAATGAGTTTGTGGTTGTACTCTAGTTCTGATTTAGGTTAATAATAGCCTTAACTCATCCCATCTACCTTTGGCATTTTAATTGTCACTTAAATTCTCAATTTTCTCATATTTACCTGAAAGCAGTTCTGAGAGAGAATGGTTGTGTGACAGTAGTAGATGCGAACCTAACACACAGGAAGAGGTCAGTATGTATTTATTTTCTTTCTACTTGGACATGAAAAATTGGAATTCAGTTAGTTCTTCCTAATACCATCACTCTTTGAGTTGCATGAGAAAGAGGTCACAATTTAATTCTTTTCTAGCTCTTTCTTACTTGAGACTTCACTCTGACATCTCTCTTTCCAAGTAGCTAATATTTAATAAAATTTTGAATAGAATGAAGTAATCACCCTGTTTAGTACAGACACTCCCTACATGTTGTTCATGACTGAAATATATTTTCACAACATTCGAAGAGGTAACTGGCAAGACCATTTACAATAGCTACAGCAGTCTGACTCTTGATTTTGGCTCAGGTCATGATCTCATGGTTCAGGAGTTTGAGCCCCTGCTTGGGATTCTCTTTGTCCCTCTCCCTCTGCCCCTCCGCTGCTCGTGCTCTCTGTCTCTCTCAAAATAAATAAATACACATTAAAAAAAGTAAAATACTTAAAACAGCGTCTCTTTTCCTATACATATCATAAAATTTAAGTGGATGGATTTAATCACAGGGAAAATAAAATCTTGAAAAACACTTTCTTGTTCTGAGTATTATACAAAGAGGTATTTGGGCTGAGATATAAAGGTGAGAATTAGCTTTCAGGATATAAGACGAGGAAGTGAACTGAAAGCAAAAATATTTGCCTTATTGAGTTTGCATAGATGCAACTTAGTGAGAAGTGTTTTTCCCCCGAATGAGCAACATTGCAAATTGTGTAATTGTACACGGGATCCTTCAATCCCTAAGTATCACATAGGAAGCAAACCTAGAGATCATATAGTTCAATTTTTTAATTTACAAATGAGCAAAATGAGATTCAGGAAGGTTCTAATGTATATTTGATTTCTTTAAAAAGAATTCCTGGAATTTTTGTTTGAATGAATTGCAGACACTAACTTCTTCACTTTATGTGAGAAGAAACTGATACCCGGAGAATCTGAAATGAATTGGCAGTGATAAACCAGGATCTAGGCCGGGGACTCTGACTCTAGTGTTCCTGAAATACTGATCAACACACAGGCTGACTAGGCAAGAATAGTAAATGGTTTTATTTATCAGCCTGAGACTTTTCTGTATGTGAAGGAAAATTCAAAATCAATTGAAGTGGGAAAGAGATTGGCCAACAAATAATCCACTCTTTGCAGGCAGTTCTATTGATCCTTGGCTATTTCTTGGTAGCTCTGAGTTTATGAGCACAGAAAGATTTTTAGGGGTGTAGTTGAAGGAATATTAGAATGCCAGTCCCATCTTCCCAAGTATTTCTACCCAAGATACATTAATCATTAGAAGACACACATTTCTGGGCACCTGGGTGACTCAGTTGGTGAAGCGTCCGACTCTTGATTTGGGCTCATGGTTTGAGAGATTGAGCCCCGTGTTGGGCTCTTTGCTGACAGTGTGGAGATTGCTTGGGATTCTCTGTCTCTGCCTCTCCCCTGCTCATGCACCCTTTTTCTCCCCAAATAAATAAATAAATAAACTTAAAAAAAGACACATTTCTTTCTCTGCCAAGCTGTAGTGAACGCTGTCCCTAAGGACTTAGTTTTCCTGTTGTCTATGTAAAGGCTGACCCATTCAGCCAGTTGTCCACAGTCCGGGAACTGTAGAAGAAATAACCCAAAGAAATAGTTCTGAGTATTACGGAGCACATACATAAGCAAAAAGCAGTGGACCTAAGTGGAAAACTCAGCGTGAACAAATCTCAGAAAGACTACCGTTGTGTAAATCAGTCTTCTCCATTCTCTTTCCCCTGCACTTGTCTGAGAGAAGATGCACTCTGATATTAAGACTGTGTTGAAGTTAAAAAGAATAGATAAGGAGATCCATTTACAATTCCACTGACTGTCCCTAAGGCCAGTGTGAGGTTTCAGCCCTCCCCCTTGCCCACGCTGCAAACCCAGCTTGAGAGCATGGCCCTGCAGCACAATAACTTACTTCAAACTCCAGGTGTGTGTATGCGGTACCAGTGTTTGGCCTTAAAAACATTTATTACAGATGTCTGGAATTGAAGACTGTTGACTAGGTGCAAACATTACCTCATACTCCATTTGACACTAGCACGGTTGGGGGGGGAGATTATAAAGGTAAATAAAAATGTGCTAAAATGTAAACCTGGGCTATTTCTTCAGCAAATTGGGTTTTCTTGTTATAACCGTTTCAGGATTTTATGAGTCAGATAATAGAAATACTGAAATTAGGTACAGATTTACAGCTTGTTAGGGGAACAGTTCCCACTAATTCCCTGAATATTTGATATTCACCGTCTCTTTCGTGGACTTGGGGAGACTAGCTTCTTTAATGTCAGGTCTCTGTAAATTTTAGTGACAAAGGATTGACTGTCTTTTGCATTGAGAGATCGAAAGCCACAGACTTGTGTTTTCCCATCCCCGATGGTAAGCACCATATTGTAATTATTTTGGAGGACCAAGGAGGCAGAGCACGGGGAACTGTGGATACTATGTGATGATTATCACCCAGGAGGCAGAGCACAGAGGACAACAGATGCCATTTGGTGACTATCAGCCACAAAATGGGGCTAAAGGGAATTAAATGTCATAGCAATCTGACCTCATTGTCATACTACATAGGTTGAAAAGTGACATGCAGATCTGATATGTACAGCTAAAGCAGATTTAAAAGAAATATTTATGGATAAGGGAATATTTGGATTCTTTTGGACTTGTAGAATTAGCGTGTTTGTAAAAGGTTCCTAAGCAGCCTTTTTTAAAGGGGTGGGAAGGGGGAGTCTATCTTGGCCAATGAAATGACTGAAGTGTGCCTGTAGGAGCATCTAGTAATGAAAGAATTGATTAACCATGAAATCCTTGTGGAAATCCACCAGCGACATGTTGTGATGGTCCCCGATGTCCTACTTTTGCTTTGGAACTGTTGAAAACTTTTCCTGTCTCTCTTTCAAAGTCCAGTAGAATCAAGTTCCCTAAATGTGTTGCTTGACTGATTGGAGTCAAGTGTGGGCCAGTCATCAGAAGCTGAGGCAGGGGCTCTTGAAAGAGCTCTTGTATGCTTGTAAATCTGACAATCCAGGATATGCTTGCTTGTCTTTGCTGAGACCCCATCCCAGGATCCCGGCTTATTTTTTCCTTTTCTTTCAATGACACAGGTTATGACAAATATGTTTTGGCCTACTAAAATAGTAATTGCAACAATCACTTTTAATTCAGTTTGTGATCTTTTAATTTTGTATTGCCTGTTGTTGATCACCAGTATCATTATTCTGGCATTTCTGACTGTATTTCATCTTGGAAACCATGTGTGGTTGTAACCAGGAGTTGGGAGGTACAAGAAAAGAGTAAAGTTAAAAAACAAACAAACAAGAGGGCACCTGGGTGGCTCAGTCGGTTGAGTGACTGACTTTTGATCTCAGCTCAGGTCTTGATCTCAGCTCAGGTCTTGATCTCAGAGTTGTGTGTGAGTTCAAGCCCTGCATTGGGCTCTGTGCTGGGTGTGAAGCCTACTTAAAAAAAAAAAAAAAAAGAAGAAGAAGAAAAAAGTAAAGTGAAACTTGACTGGCATTATTTTATTTTTAGAAATTCATTTAAGGAGGTGAAATAAGAAATATTGACTGAATTGGGAGGACTATTCAAGCCTGTTAATGGAGTGACCTGATTCTGAGTTCATATCCTATACTGACATCATTGCTGTAGTAACAAATATAACATTGGCTTTCAAATATTAACCTCCATAGTTATTTTTTTCCCAGAATGAAAGATAATGAGTTAATACAGAATTAGGGATCAGATGGCCCCTAAGTGAATGGATTGTAAGCATCCCTAGGAATCATTATGCTGATGTGAAAAATCACTAGTGTTCACACCATTCCATGTGTTATTAGTTAACATAATTCTTTTATAAAATCCTTTATCAGTCTTTAAAAAAATCAATTTATTGGAGGAAGTAGCCAAGAGTACCATCATTTTAAAGTAAAATATCTGACTTCACCTGCCAAAAGTAGCCAATTTGACATTAGGTCTGTTAATGATTTAACTTTCTCCTGCTGATGTCAGCGTGAGTGTGTTACTGCTTTCAATTATCCGTGAGATCTCTGTCTCTTGACAGAGGAAGAGAATATGCATAGGTAATATATGTTAGAAAAATGATTTTGGTTTTCATTATAAATTATGATTTTATACTTTATATAAATAATGGTAAAACGTTTTATTTTGGTCTACTTCATCGTGTCTTTTTTTTTTTTTTTCCCATTCTTGCCCTCTCACAGGTTTGTTTTTTGACATTGTTTTCTCTTAATTGCTCTCCCTTCTCACACATGAAATTAAACATTAACAACAAGAAGATTTTGTTAGGTAGGGTTTTTTACACAATCCCAAGACTGAACTTTCACCTTCTTGGGGATGAGGTCCTGATTGAAAATGCATGGTTTATTTGAAATGAACTTATGTGTAATATAGTAATTAAAATTTTTTTCATATTTATTACAAAACAATTTATGTTTAGTGCAGAAAAATCAGAATGCAAAGCAAAGAGAATATAAACCAATCTAATCAGATAGTCATTGATAACTTTGCACATACTTGCAAATCCTTATCTTGATATGTTGTGTATTTAGTATTTTGGATAGACAAGAAAAAACCATACCACATGTAATATTTTCTAACCTATTTTATTCATTTAACAATATTCTGTAAATATCTTTTAGGCCAAAAATAGACTAATACAACATCATTTTTACTGACTTTATATTGCATAATTTATTTAACCAAAACCCTATCATTTGACATTTTGGTTGTTTTAAAAATCATTTCATGATTAAAAATTATTTACAAAGTTACTGCACTTCGCTTGTAACTGAAGCTTTTTGCACGTTAATCCCTTAACATTTTTCAGAAGCAGAATTAAACGCCATGTACACTATAAAGTCTTTTTGTAAGAATTTTGTACCAGTTTGCATTCCTACCAGCATTGAGATTGCTCATTTTCCTACAACTCAAGCCATGAAAAGTACTGACCCTTTTTAAAGTATTCTCCTCTCTGATGGGAGAAATAGTTGTTTCAGTGGGTTTTCCTTTGCTTCTAGAAAGGGTGGTTATGTTTTTTCATATATTTACTGGGTGTTTGTACTTTGTTAGCCTTTTACTAACTTAAAAAATCAGCATTTGATTTTTACCTTCGGCTTTTTACAAGGCCAATGTCAAAAGAAAAGCAGTTCTTGAATATAAGCTTATGTTATGGCAAAACAAATATTTGTATTGAAGACACAAACCTGTCAAATGAAAAGTAGTATTATTTAAACAGAACCTTTTTTGGGACAGGAGAGGACTGGGGGGATCAAGCAGGAATGACCTTCAGATTTAGGGTTTATTAAAATAAGTAATCTTTCCCAAAGGAAAAAAACATATTGTAAGTTGTTAACATGGCACAGAGAACACTCATTGCCCCAAAATAGTATCTAATTTATGCTAAGACTCTCAGTGGTTGTGAATTATTATTTCACAAGATGAGCCTCATGATTCTTTTTCACTTTTTTGACAGTAGATTTTTGTGTCAAAATGTGTCCTTGTCTGCGTTTTATTGGCCTCACCCCTGAGCTGAGTTCATTATTTACATTAACTTTTTGGTCACGTTTAAATATTAAGCCCTATTTTCAACAAAAAGAATGCAGAAAGCCAGATGATTTTTTTTTCATCCCTGTGACTTACTTATTTTATAACTGGAAATTTGTACCTCTTAGTCCCCAGTTTGCCCATCTCCCTCCCCTTCGGCATCCATCAGTTCTCTGTATTTGAGTGTGTTTCCCTTTTATTGTTGTTTATTTATTTTGGTTTTTAGATGCTACATAAAAATGACATCATATGTACTTATCTTAGGTTTGTTTCACTTAGCCATCCATATTGTCATGAATAGCAAGATTTCATTTTTTATGAGTAATATTCTATTGTGTATATATACCACATCTTTATTCATCTATCGATGGATGCTTAGGTTGCTTGCATATTTGGGCTATTGTAAATAATGCTACAATAAACATAGGGGTGCATGCATCTTTATAAATTAGTGTTGTCATTTTTTTCAGGAAAATACCTAAGTTGGAATTACTGGATAATAGGTTACTTTTATTTTTAGTTTTTGGAGGAAACTCCATACTGTTTTCCATCGTGGCTGCACCAATTTACATTTCCACAAATTGTGCATGTGAGGGTTCCCTTTTGTTATTTGTTTTGTTATTTTAACAAGCAAAAGAACACAAAAAGTCAGAATGATTTTTTTAATGAAATATTGAGAAATGACCTCAAACTGTGGCTTCTTTCTTTTTTTTTATTTTTAAAAAAAAAATTTTTTTTTAACGTTTATTTATTTTTGAGACAGGGAGAGACAGAGCATGAACAGGGGAGGGTCAGAGAGAGGGAGACACAGAATATGAAGCAGGCTCCAGGCTCTGAGCTGTCAGCACAGAGCCCGACGTGGGGCCAGAACTCACGGAGCGCACGATCATGACCTGAGCCGAAGTCGGCCGCCCAACCGACTGAGCCACCCAGGCGCCCCAACTGTGGCTTCTTTCTAATCTGAGCCATGTCTCTGGATAATACTGTTTATTTGTTTGTTTTTTTGAAATGACATGTTATCAAAGGGCTGATGGTTATAGTACTTCTGTCCAAAACCATGACATCAGTTCTCCACTCTTTGGCATACAAGATATTAACTGCTACTCCAGCTTTAGCCGATAGGAAGGTTATAGGTAGAAAGGTGCAGGCCCTTTAGGGTTAGGATTCTTTTATCACAATCTCACTCTTAAAGTAGATGATAATACATTAAAATCAAGGAAACATTATCTTTGGACAGAAAATCCCAGATACTTTCTTAGTTTCATTAAGCCTTTTGTCAAGACCTGATACCAAAATATAATACAGGATAGAGGCAAAGGTGGTACAGAATTCATATGTGGCCATATGCTGTGCTGGGAGTTTGTTGAACACTATTTATCTTCATAACAATATTATACACCTATTTAAAATGTGAGGTAACCAAAGTTCCCTCCTGACTTCGTGACTGGTCTGGAAGCAGTGTTGATGTTACTGCAATCCTTTGCCCTTTCTGGGACCATATATGTAAACATTCAGGAATATAGTATTCTTATAAAAGCAACGATTAGCACAACATAGTTATATATGTCAGCAGGTGGGTCTGAGAAGTGCCTGAAAAAAGGATTCTAAGGCTTTGACTGATTCAGGGACAATGGAGTGTGCACACCTCAGGAGCCAGCTGACCTACTCTTGATAACCCAGTCCCTTTTCTCAGACATTGAAAAAGCCCATCTTCTAAGGAGTGAATAGTCATGGTAAAGCTCCTATTGTCTAGATTCCGTCTCCGGGTGACTCCAGGTGATTCCTACTGCAAAGCCTGAGATCCTTAAAAGAGAACATGAATGGCAACCTGAAATACTTTGATTTCTGCTAATAGGATTTCACTCTATGAAAGCTGGGAAAGTCCTCATCAGCTCCTCCTGAGTTTTATGGTTGTCTTTGCCACCTCTGCTCATCCCCTTATGCATACATACCTGTGTGATTTCTGCTAGTTTGCTTCACATCATGTCATAGTCTGAACCTCGGCTGTACTACTTTCATTAAGTCTTCCTCTCCCAGGTGCTTTCATATTTGGATCTTCCTCAGATTTCATGGTTAGATTGTTTCACATGTATGTATGCCTGTCATGCAACTTCCTTTACTAAGTGAAATGTAGTCTAATGGGTGATTTGGCTAACTCATGAACATTTCTTGCTTCCTCTTTGGAGATGCTTCTGGGAGCATAGACAGGTCTCCATATCCCCAATTCCCATCACCATCTCTTTGCTCCCCTCCCGCTGCCATTTATCCTCTTTAGAATCGAGACCTTCAACCACCAAGGGCTCAAGGAGACATGTGTTGCCTGCCCTGCCCAGCTTCCCATCTCACTTAACTGATGTTTATTCTTACCTGTTCTATGGCATGAGACCCCACTTGTTCACGGGACATACAGAGTGGGTATAGCAAGCAGCACAGAAGACCCCTTTCCCATACCTTCGCTCAACTTTCCCTGGTTATATATCAGATGCCTGTGGAGAGGTTGAGAGGAGAGCAGAGTTCATGGCTGAAGTGGGCACCTTTCTGGAGGCCAGCATTGTGTGAAAGTTTATCGCTACTTGCTGCGTTGTCTGCAATTCTCATGTTTAAGAAGTAGGTGCTTTCTCATATGTTGTTGCTTATAAAATACATTTAATGCCGTTCATATTGTTGAATCTCAGCTATCTCTTCTGTTCTAAATGATTTAAAAAATGTCACCAGTGATGATTTTGCTAACTTTGTTTCTTTCCCGAAAATTACTTGTACTTGGTCTCTTTAACCTGTGGGAGATACATGTTAGTATCCCCTTGGTGTAGAGGACTAAGAGGTCACACAACTAGAAAGTGAAAATGAGATTGAAACCCAGTTTCATGTAATTTCAAAAACCGTACATGATACATTATCCATGCTGCTTTTCCACGTTAGAAATGATCCTTTACTGAATTTGAAAATCAAACTGAATGGAAAACGGTAAATGTGGAGAGAGGAATATTCATTTGCGTGAATTTATGTATGATGTAAAGTTTACTAAAGTGAATAGCCAATTTATGGGTTATAAGCAATCTATCCCAATGCTGTGTTCAAAAGATGACAGAGGCAAATAATACATTCTTACCAGCATGGGATCTATTTCTTTAGAGATTTACATTGTGGCTCTTCATGGAAGAGAAGAATGATCATAAAAATGCTGGTAGGTTATCTCGTTGGGTGGAGTTATAAGAATTATGAAATCATGCAGAAGGGTGTAGCACACATCTGGCCTTTTATGAAGTTGGGGAAAGTGTGACTTTTGCTCCTATTCAACGTGTGAAATTACATATTTTGTCATGACTTTTTTCATATTTAAGATTTTTCTCCATGTGCATTTTCTAGAATAAATGGATACCCCTAATGCACTAGTGGAAGTAATGACCAAAGTTCATGCCTTTCGGATTGTCCATAAATAATATAATAGGAGCCCATCACACCTCACAGAATTCTATTCAAACAGAAATTCTTTAACTATTAGGAATGTGTTTACATTCGTGTCTGTTGGTCATAAATTTCCATTTTTGGGTAACCTTGGTAGGATTCCATCATCGTCAGTGATCTCAGTGTGGTCACTATCATCCTTGCTCTTAGTTACTTTTCTTGCAGGAATTACATGGTGGTTATGCTTATTAATGGTGTTAAATTGGAGGATGATTGATCCCTGAAGTTTTTCTAAATCAAAATACTATTTGGATCCCACTTTTAGGAATGAAAATGACTATTGCATTATGCAAATTTTTGTTTTCTTTAGCATTTTCAAATTTGCTGTTGTCTTGAACTTGATGACTACAATTGTGCACCCACATCTTGTAGAATTTGGGTATCCCTCTGTTGAAGAATAGTTGAGTCTAAGATATTCTTTAAGATCTGGATCTCCAAATTGATGGGAATCATACTTTCTTGTCTTACTTATGTTTGTCTGCTTTTTGAGATATCAGAGAGTTTTTCAGAAACTAACTTATATTTGGGGTGTCTGAGTGGCTCAATTAAGCATCCAACTTCGGCTCAGGTCATGATCTCACAGTTTGTGAGTTTGAGCCCCAAGTCAGGCTCTCTGCTGTCAGTGCAGAGCCCACTTCAAATCCTCTGTCCCCCTCTGTCTCTCTGCCCCTCCCCTACTCTCTATCTCTCAAAAATAAACTTAAAAAAAAAAAAGAAACTGACTTATGTTTGATGAGTAGTTATGTTTTTTTTTGTTTGCTTTTTTTTTTTTTTTTTTTTTTTTTTTTTTGAGACCCATAATGGTACTTTGTTGTGCTTCTTCTCATTACAGATTATTTTCCACCTTGGCAGAAATAGCCCTTAAAAAATTGTCATTGTACATAGTTTGCATAAGTGATACTTAAAATATTTAGCCACTGTTTCACAAAAGGCACAGACCAATCTGAAGGCAGCTGTGGCCAACCACAAGAGACATGGCTGTAAACAGCTGGGGTGACTTTCTATGTGCTGGGGTGGAGAGATTGCTGGTTGGGGATATTTGTCAAGCATCTGTCTTGAATAACTTTTTTGTCTTCTTGCTTTTTACTGACTGCACCGTCAGTATCATAGATCATAGAAAATGTTGACAGCGGAACCATTGCGATCATCGTTTAAAATGACACTGATCAAGGAGCAATTAGAGAATGCCTTCCGTGTCATTCTGGGGTGGACCTATAATAATTAAAGGGTTCGGTGCAATTCAGAAATGCACTTATTAGTTTTTTGGTGTATCCCCTTCTACTTTTGTTTCATCTTCTGCAAATGTAACATACTTCACAAATATTAATTCCCAGCACTTATACATAATGTATGATAGTTAACTGCTATATTTAAGATGAGGTTAAAAAAGCAGGGAGATTAAATCTAAATCAGGTCCGTGGTAAACTCAGGATAAAGATTCAAAAGAAACATTTCATTCATTCATTCATTTAAAATGTTTACTTATTTATTTTTGATAGAACACAAGCCAGGGAGGAGCAGAGAGAGAGGGAGACACAGAATTTGAAGCAGGCTTCAGGCTCTGATCTGTCAGTGCAGAGCCCGATGCAGGGCTCCAACTCAAGAGCCATGAGATCATGACCTAAGCCAAAGTCAGATGCTTAACCGACTGAGCCACCCAGTCTCCCTGAAATATTTCATTTGTAATACTGATTTTTCATGTTCCTCATAAGTCCAGGCAAGGGTTTTTCTAGGTAGACAGGAGAGTTTATTTAAATATTTTCAAAGTGATGTACTAAAGTAGATGTGTCAGTATTTTCTGTATGCATGTGAAATCCTTGAGAGATTACACAATTAAAAAGGAAATAAATGAGACCTCACCTTTCACAGGACCAAAATTCCCTTTCGCTGAAAGCATGCTTAGAGAAAGAGATTTCACTATTTTTAAAGAGGCATGTAATCTATATGTTTATTTCTTTTTCTACACCAGAGATTCTGTCTCATGGTCAGAATGTGGTGCTTAGCACTACCTAAGGGATCATGAGCTTTTCTCTCTCCATTTTCTTCCTTTCATAACAGAGAAAGGGAGGCAGAAGTTAGAGGCCAGCAAAATCTTTCTTTGTAGGTACACTTTATATTAGTATATACATCCCCCTTTTCTTCATTAAGCTGCAGGACTCAGCGTCTTTCTAACACCTTCTTTCTGAAGCGCAACGCATTATTCTCTGTTAGGACTGGCCAAGGCTTGGGAAATCATATTTCTAGTGGGAAATAGGAAGACTTTCTCTGAATAACTTTGAGTACTTGCTTTGACCATATAGAAGCTAAGAAAAAAATGCTGCATTCTCTCTGCTGGCAAAAGAAAGGCATCTAGAGAGATGCAGGGCGGATAGGTTGAGGTGAAGAGTTAAAATGAACCTTAAGACTCCATAAGGAGGAACTAACATTTTCGCCGAGACGGAAGTTAAGTGCTTACGTGTTATAGTAGCGTCAGAAAACCCTTTCATTTTAGATTAATTTGGAACTGTATGGCCTGCAGGAAGGAAAAGACCCAAGATAAAATTTTAAGTAACTGCAGCTGTATTATTGAAAGATCACAGTAATTTGTTTTATTTCTAACCTTTTATTCTCCTAATTCCTTGTCACATTGTTTCATCAGAGAAAGCATGCAAGAAAAGGCTTGCCAACATTGTTTAACTTAATAGAAGAGATACATTTATAATTAGCCGTATGTGTATATAATAGGAGTTGGAATGCTAAAACTTAAACATGCTATGTTAGGTGTGGCATAGTGGATAAAAAGTGCTGGTTCTGTAAGAGGATTCAGGTTAAAAGCCTGGCTCTCCCTGGACTGGACTTTGCCTGTCTCTGCCTCTTTTTTCCTCCTCTCTAAAATGATACAGTATGTGTAGCAAAGGCACAGGGATGGGGTGAAGACTAAAGTAATCGAAGTGCCTCAGAATAGTGGCCAGCCCAAAGCAGGTGCTCTAGAATGTCAGTTGTTACCACTGAGTTAACATCATTCTTTTTATACTGCTAATATTTTTATCTGTTCCTTCCTCCTGGGTGAACTTCCGGCTCATCTATATTAAGTGATCACAATATAAATTTCCAGTGTCTAGAGTAGGTTTCAGGGTTTTTTTTTTTTTTAATAAACAAAATCCTTTGCAAGCTTCCCATTGTGTTCCTCCCCCCCCCCCCCCCCGCCCCCTCTCCCACTTCGCCTCCAAGCCTTCATTAAGGGACCCACACTGGATTAATGAGTACAGACATTGACTTGTTTTTCATTTGATGGCTTTTATTTCCCTGGCACACACACACACCAAGATGTTAAGACACGATGGGTGGGGGATAGTAGAGACCCTTTGAGTAAAAGGTGAAGATGCTACTGATGTGCCACAATGTTATTTTCAGTTGAAGTAACTGCCTCTTTTGTTACTTGTTCAGAATGCACACAGAGGTGAAGATAAAACACAGGGATCGGTGGGCGAGAGAGAACGCATTCCTGGAGAACTTTACAACACACTGCACCACAGTTTTGAAAGGTCATCACAGTGCTACTTAATATTCTTAATGTGCTGGGTATTGTTTTCCATACTGAATCCCAAAGTGCTTTCAGCAGCTAGAGAGCTGCCAACCCTTTTGCACCCTGGGTTTTCTATTCCTTTCCCTCCCTCACTCCCCCACCCATCTCCTCCACTTTCCCCTTCTACATCTTTGTGCTCCCCCTCTCATTCCCTAGTCCCCTCTCACCATCACTCCCTGGTGCATTTTTTTTAATGGTAAATACAATAATTGTGCCGTATAAGCCCACAGGGATAATGGGGCATTTGTCTCTGTGTATCTTTTTGGTAACTAAACCGGAGAAAAATGGTGAGGATTCCCTTATTTACAAACAATGTACACACAATTCCATTTAATTGGAGATGGCTTAGGCTGCTTTCTGATGTAACCTCCTTGGTACTTCAGATAAAGAACCTACTCAGGCTCTCATTTGAGCAGGCATTTTGCCTAAAAATTGACCCTTTGAGAGTCTCAGGGCAGCTCTCCACGGTTGTCATTAGCCTCTAGTGTGCATGTTGAAAAGTAGCACACGGATTGGATGCATCCCAATCAGTTAGAGTGTAGCTGAAACTTGTACCAAGTATAAAAGAAAAAAAATTAAATCAAGCCAGTTGGTCTAAAAATAGCTTCCCCAGCTCAAACTTGAAGTTTTTGGTGAAGGACCTGTCTTGCATTTTGATATTAACGATAGCAAATGAGGGTGTTGGTTACAAGTTTATAGAGCCCAGTTATCTTGTTGAATAAAGAATGGACTGGCTGGCATTGGTTGTGATGAAGAATTATTATGTCATATATATGGGTGAGGGAATACACATGTATCACATTAGATCAGAACATTTGTCCCTCCTAAATATTCTAGCCAGGAAATTAATTCATTGGAAATCTTATTTACACATATGTTAGAGATGTTTATTACTTGTTCATTTTATGTAAATGGCTCTACTTTTATTAAAGACAAGTATCTATTTGAAAAGAAAAGTATTTCTCAGAGTTCTCACTCAGTGATGCCTGCATTTCACTGAGCTTTAGAAACAAGTGCCAGCTCTTGAATTAACACATGCCAGTTTCGCACAAGTGAAGGAAAAGTAATAATACCTAACATGAAGGATTCGTTTGAAGATCATACATGCAATATAGGGTATATGCTGGCATTTCACAAATAGCAGTTAGTATTTTAAGAAAACATATTTTCCATAAAAATGGAGACCCGTGGAAAAATTGTGTCTTTCATACCGGATCTCCTGTCTTTAAGCTCCTGTTACTCCAAATTAGCTGCCACCTCTAACTATCTCTTTCTGAAAATGCCCTACTGACAGTGATGCCGTAATGCTACCTGGCACCAGTCTACTCTCCATTAATAAAAATGAAAATAATCGTCATCCTTAATAAGAACTGGGCCATTTTCCGTTAGTAAAAATCGGACCTTTCAGGCGTCTACCTTATCTAATCTTAGCCTTTCTGTTCTTAACAAGTTTACAGAAAGCCAATTTCACCCAATAAGTAGAAACAGGCATATGTTAAAAGAACACATATTTAACAAATGCACATATGCTTACAAATATACGTCCACATGTGTCCACACATACGTATGCTTGTGGAAATTCAAGCACCATGGCATTTATTAATGGAAACCAATGTCTCCAGAGAAGGCAAAGCATAGTACTGAAACAGAAAGTAGTAAAAATGAGCAGACATGAAAAGAATATGGTTAGCACACACATGTAAAGAAATGATAGGGAGTCAGGGGGCTGGGAGGCATAGCTAGGCACACAGGGGATGAAGAAACGTGTGTAGCTTGTCATGGCAGTAACCCCAGGTTGCAGGACTGTGATGCCAAAGCAAGTGCAGGACTGGTAACAGACCCACAGGTAAAGCTACATTGACGGAGAGGCCTTTCTGGAAAGAGAGAAGGAAGTGAGGATCCTTCACTTCTACACATTGTGAGGGTTTCCATAGGATCAGAATTTGTTTAGCTATATATATTTTCATTTAATAATCTGATGTTACCAGGACATGTGGGGAAGGAAACGTTCTGAAAAAGGAAGTGGTAATGAGGAGAAAAGTCCTAGAAAGTCAGACTATGAAATGAATGGATTGGTGGGTTCTCTAAGTACTTAATTTCCTGTCTGGGAGGTAGGGTTCTGACTCTGTACCTTATGAGTGAGGTGACCTATCAGGCTGTTTGCTGTGACGTCTGCTGCTTTCCTGCCTGTTTTATCTCCTGGATGCCCACAATAATCTTAGAGGAGACAACAGAGAGCGAGCATATGTTCAATACAAAGGCCCCGTGAAATCTGTGAGCCTGCTGTGCATCAAGTCGATGTAATTCATTTATTTTTTTAAAGTGGTGATGATACGCTCTTTCCTCTGGATGACAAATTACAGAGCACATCTGAAAAGCCTTCTCTTTGGGGAAAACATTCTGCTGCTTTTTTGTTCCTTGCATAGCATCTTTATTATGTATGATGAATAAAGAAAAGCAACATTGACTGAAGAGCCCTAAAAAGAAAAAAAGATAAAAGTACTAGATTTGAATATGTGATTATAATAACGGACACAAAGATAATACACATGTTGTATAGACAGTACTAAGCTAGGAGCAGCCATCCTTTGAAAGGTTTTTTTTTTTTTTTTTAAACTCTTTAAGATATGAATTATGGCTAAGTCTTACTGTCTTGTCACTATGTTGGGGGCAGAGTCTAGAACTGGTCAAGTTTATTATAGCAGAGGCCACCATGAAAGTTTCTCTCTGTAGGATTCTGTCGGTTACCTGCAAATTGTGATGCCTCTCTAAGAAATACAAGAGAATAGCTTTGCTTTTCTCAAAGAATACTTTTGCTAGTTATTACTAAGACTTGCGTTAGTCCTTGCAGTATCTTTGCTATGCTTACAATGATAAAGATTTACCACTGATGTTTAAATATTATGATTATGATACTTGTCTTCAGGCTACCCGGCATCTTTATCATCTGTGATTTCTTAGTGTCCTCCCTAGACATTTCAGATACTTTTCCTGTCTCCTAAAAACCCCTTATGTTCCTCCCTGTACATAATTGTCTCTTTCTCTAATAAAAATCAAAGTCCTCCAGTCTGACCACCCTCATCGGCTCTTTTCTTCAGCTTCATCTATCTCTTCTATGAACTCAGAACCAGAGAAAGGGGAAGGGCACCTCTTGTCTGAGCCAAGTCCCTTTGTCACCCTCCACTTAGATCCTCTTTCTTCCTGCCCCAGGGGTCTTCCTGTGTTCATCATCTTTGTAGCAAATGTACTTCCTTCCAAAACTTCATGCTTCCAGGAATTTATAGGTCCCTTTTAAGTTGGGAAAACCATTCCTTTGATTCAAATATTCATCACCATTCAGTGAACATTTGTTGAATGCCTATGTATCACTTAGTGTTGGGTGTTTGCAAGCAACTGAAACATCTGGTTACCTTGAACAAAGAAGGAATGTATTGGAAGGCTATGGGGTGACCGTAAAATGAGTGGAAAAGTTTCTTTGGCCTTGGAGATGACATAGGCCAGAGCAATTCAGGAGAATCCAGGTGGCAAAGACTGAAGAAAGATCTCTTCTTGAAATGAAATCAATTTTAACCACCCTCACTTTCTGTATCACTCTTCCCCAAATTGAACTTCTAGGGGGTGACCGGTTGGTTAGGGCCACAATCCCGTTGGTAGATCTGAGAAGGGTAGGAAATATGGACTTAACAGTCTCACTAGGTAATACTGCATCCCGAGTGGGAGGAGTCGTTTTGAGGCGCTGTTGCCAGGAAAAAGAGAACGGGTATCAGCAAACCCAAAAAATAGCTAGTCACGGTCATCTACGATATGTCAGGCAGCCACCATGCCTGCCTTTAGAATTGATGATGAATAGAGGAAAACTAACATTTACTCAAAGGAAAATAATGATAAAAGTTGTGGAAATGAATGTCAGTTTGTGATAATGAGTCCAAATGTATACATACCATGAGATATATAAGAGAAATAGTCTCTTTTCAAAGGTGAAGACACATGAAATTAACTAAAACATGAATTATGACTAATCACACTATCTTGTCCCTGTGAAAAGATAAGAGACTGGAGCCAGTCCAAGATGAGCAAGTACCTGTCCTCAAGAGCATATGGTCAGTGGGGAGTCCAATGTGGGAAGAAGTAATTTTAAGACAATATAGAAAGCTATTGATATGAGGACACAGAGAAAGAGCACCTAATCATAGGGTGGGCTGATTCTGAGGATGTTTCCAGGAAGAAAAAAAAATATCTCGGCTGGAATTTAAGATCAAACAATCTGTGGTAGATGGAATGGTGCAGTGGTGAGAAGGCCATGCTAGGAAGAGAGACTAGCTGGAGGAGAGAAGCAGCATGCATGTAAAACTTGTGTGGTCACTATGTGGAGAAGGAATTTGAGGGAGCAGAGGTTGGAAGTAGGTCTGTAAGGCACTGTTAGAGCCATCACGGAACATATTAGAGAGGGCCAATAGCATGAGGATTGGAAAATGCCTGTTGGTTTGGTAGATAGGAAGCCAGTGGTGAGGTGGGAAAGGGCAGTTTGAGTAGAGCAGGAAAGACAGGAAGAAACCAGATGTGGTGCCAAGGAGGGAACTGGAGGTTCATGGGAAAGGAGAGAAGGAGGTTGACAGGAAATGGAGGATAGCATGGTGAGAGGTGGAGAGAAAGGAAGAAAAGCAGACTGACTCACCCCTGATGGGGACTGAGCAGTGACGCCTGTACTCTTACACACTGCAAAGGTGAGGTTGGTAGAGAGGAAAAGACTGAGGACACACAGAAGGACACATAAAGATCAGAGGAACAGAAGGAATGTTGGCCTTCAATGGAAGAGATTACTTCTCCTCTGATACTGGTGATCGGAACTAAGAAGAGGTGTCAATATATGGAAGTCTGTGAGTGGGAGGACAAGGACATTGAGAGAGGCTTTCATGGGTAACCTCAAGAGGAGACTAGGCACACTTGGGCATTAAAAGAAAACCTAGGTTCACATTTTGGTTCCACTATAAAAGCCAGGTGACCTCTGGAAAGTTACTTAACCAATCTAAGCCTCAATTACCCCATTTCTAGAATGGAGACCTGAAAGTACCCACCTCAAAATTAAAACACTGAGTACTGTTGCTGATACCTAGCCAGGACTTAATAATGGTATCTATTAGTAGCTGTGTAAGTATATACAAGCAAAGTATTAAGGAGTTAGTTTATAATACACATGATCCCCTATTTGAGAGTAGAGTCTAGAGCCAGTGAGCCCCAGCCCTGCCACTTATCTGCTGTGTGACCTTGGAATGATAATAGTACTTACCTCATAGGGTTATTGCAAAGATTAAATAAATTAGTTCACATAAAACACTCAGGATTCTATTATTGGTATCCTGATTTCTATTTAAGTTTCAAAACAGCACCCTTCAATATATATTGTCATCTGTATTTTATAAGGGAGGCCCTCAGAGTGCAGAAGAGTTCAATGGCTTGCCCAGAGGTAGATATCTAACAAATGGCAGAGATGGACTAAAACCCAGATTCCCTGACTCTCCACATTTTATCTGCTGGGCATTAACTATGACTTTGGATGCACTGCCTGCCTGTGACCTTTAGTACTGCTCATCCATACTCTTAACTGGTCATCATCACATACTCTGTCAGTTCTTCTTGACCATTAGCCTCCAGTCTCATCCTGGGGTCTAGCCAACTAATTGTTTGTCCTGCCTTTGTGACCAGGGCCTGAAGCTCCAGCTACTGATGGTCTGTATGTAGGTAAGAACCACAGGGTAAGTATAAATTTGATTCACCTGAGGATTGTTCCATGAGTACATGATGGCTGTCACAAACATTTAAGAGAAAGGATACCATAACACCTAGTGAATGTTACATTTGTTTCTGTGAATGTAGTGAAAGAGATCTGGCCCGTTCCAAAGATGCTACACATCTGTGCCTGCTCTACCTATGCGTGTCTACACGCATAGCATCTTTCTCATCAGTATGGCCAGGTGTTTCATTGCAATACAATTCAGCTCATTGGAAGCACCCAAAGACTTACCTTCTGGAGTGTACTGTGGATGCTTGACGATAAAAGTCTGACTCTGTTTCTGCTCTTGTAGCAAATCTGATGGGAATCTCAGTTCCAAACGTTATATCATATCGTGACCTTTCTTTGATGTATCTTGGTGTGGCAGACAGATGTATCTAAGCATCAAATCCAAAGTATTTCAGACTAGCCTTGTTCTTCGTAACACGATTAGGAGACAGAATGGCCCTTCTGTGCAATCCAGCTTTACCATATAAAAGAAAACGTACGTAAAAAGCAGATTCTCCGTATTTAGACATGAGGTTCTTTGGGGTCAGGTTTTATTTAATTTCCATACACTTAGGTTTTACGTTCAAAATGTATTTCCACTTCATGGACTTAATGAGTCAAACATTAAGGATTGAAAGGAGAATTCCAATAGTATTTTAAAACAATTAAGCTGCAGAATGTCAATATTTGGACACCTAAAAAGAAAATATTTCTTTTAATGAGTGCTAATGTAATCATTAATATACCAAAGAAAGGGTGCATGGAGACCATTGAATTCACTAATGTCTTAAAGAAGGGCAGTTTTAGTTCAACTGCTAAGGAAATGTTTTATTTCAGCTAGGAAGAAAAGGGTTTTATATACAAATGAAATGGCTTTACAGTATGGGAAGGATTTGGAGGGAGTGAAAAAGAAAGCCCTAAGCATCAGAAGTATTAAACAGGGATGTGCAGGAAGGACAAGGCGGAGAGGAGGGCGGGGTAGAGGGTGCTCTCTAAATGGGCTTCATTTCAGATCCTTGACTGCTCTTGCTGGCTCCACATTAGAAGCTGCCTCTGTAAATGGTAAAGGGACCCTTACATATTGTCAGGGCTACCTGATGCATGGCTGTGAACCTGACAAACACAGGGCAAGAGAAGGCACAAAATAATGGGAGAGCAGACCCTGGGACCCGTTTCAGGCCAAGAAGAGAGCAGAAAGATGCACAGAAGAAAGTCGCACAGGTGCCACATGGAAGGTTTCTGCTCTACTCAGTTATCTCAAACCCATAGGATCAATGTCAGTTTTAAGCCAAATTTACTAACCTGGAGACTTAGGATTTTTCAACATCCCTTCTGTCACTGGTGGGAATTTTGATATTGATCCATCTCAGAGGGACTGTGGAATGGTCCCTCCGATGGATTCTGTGGTATAACTAAGGATAAGAACTGGGTACTTAGATTTTGTTAGAAAATGTGGGAAATGAGTATCATTTGTTAGAAGAAGAAATATTGAAACAACAACAGGGCTTACAAATGTGTTGACTGAAGGGAAAAAATTTAAATAGAGACTTGGGTGCCAAAGAAGTAAAGGGATGTAAAAATGTAACCAACTGTCTAAAAAGATTTAGTAAAATCATTCATTTGCTTAGCAAATATTTTCGAAGAACCTACTATGTGCTAAACACTGTGCCAGGCTCTTCATATACCATGGTTAATAAGACAGTTGCTGACCTTGTGGAAGATCCAGACAAGTAGATAGGAGTTAACAATGAAGTTTGATCTGCGTTCTGATGGATGATCATTCTATAATGAGACCAAGAGCCAGAGCACCTACCTGAGCTTCCAGTGTGTTCCTGACAACTTGTTAGGAGATGTGAAACTAAGCTGATAACTGAGGGGAAACGGTAGCCAGGCAAATGCAAGCATACCTGGAAGACTGAATGGCTGAGGCCTGGAGGACACCCGAAAGGCCTGCACAGCTCACTGGAGAAGTTGGCGGGAAAGGTAGACCACTGGGGCGGCAGAAAGCTGAAGGAAGAGAAGTAACATTTATTGAGAAACCACTGTGAGGCATGTTTTACATACATTATCTTATTTCATCTTCAATATAACAGATTTTGCCTTCATTTCACACATGAAGAAAAAAGAATTGCAGGGAGAATAGGTGACTTGGCCAAGGACACACAGCTTAGTGCCAACCCCATTAGAACCCAACCTCAACCATTTCTGTCCCTGAGCCTTCATGCTTCCCATGGATTTAAGGAAACGATAACCATTGGCACCTGGGCGGCTCAGTTGGTTGAGTGACCAACTTCGCCTCAGGTTATAATCTCATGGTCCGTGAGTTCGAGCCCCGTGTGGGGCTCTGTGTTGACAGCTCAGAGCCTGGAGCCTGCTTTGGTTTCTGTGTCTCCCTCTCTCTCTCTACCCCTCCCCTGCTCACGCTGTCTCTCTCTCTGTCTCTCTCTCTCTCTCAAAGTATAAACATTAAAAAAAATTAAACAATAACCTATTTTCCAAAGATGGCTAATTAAACCACAAACCAAATCAGTCCTAACCTTTATTTTTTTTTTTTAATTTTTTTTTTTTTAACGTTTTATTTTTGAGACAGAGAGAGACAGAGCATGAACGGGGGTGGGGCAGAGAGAGAGGGAGACACAGAGTCGGAAGCAGGCTCCAGGCTCTGAGCCATCAGCCCAGAGCCCGACGCCGGGCTGGAACTCAGGGAGCGTGAGATCGTGACCTGAGCTGAAGTCAGAGGCTTAGCCGACTGAGCCACCCAGGCGCCCCAGTCCTAACCTTTAAATAATGTCAAATCTTTTCTGGGGAAAGTTTTCATGTCTGGTACAGAGTCCCTCAACGAAAGAGTGACAGGTATATGGAGTGTATGGTGTAAGAAGCAAAGTGATAGTAATATAACGGGAACCACGGTCTTAGTTTCCTTGGATCTTCAGTATATCCGGTAAGGTTGAGGTGCATTTGCTAAATCCACATCACCCTGCTGCTGCTTGTACTTGCAGCTGAATGCAAAATTCGTTGCTTCCTGCTCCGTTCATCTTGGGACGAGGACTTTTTTGATTATAGTTAGTTTTACACTGGTCTGTGTCTTCTATGAGTTGTAAAATCTGTCTCACAGACTCACTTGGTAGAGTGCGTGAGATCGGGCCGATGTGGATTCCTAGTCCTACTGTAAACTACGCACTAAGGTAAAGTGCGCTTTATATACTTTAATTGAGTGCAGTGGTGAGGTGGTACATGTTGAACAACCGGTTCTTAGGGGAAAGAAATTGCTAATTTGTAACATTTGCCAATTTCCATAGTCTAAATGCTCCCCTGGTTGCCAGCTAGCAGTGTGATGTCACTGAGTGAGGACTTCGAAGAGCTGTGTCAGAGGGTTGTGTTGTCTAGTTTTCCCACCATTCACATATACTAGATATAAAAAGGTAGTAAGATAATTAGCAAGTACTGTGTTTTGAGTACTTACTGGCTTTACTGTCAATATGGCTTATTTAATTGCAAGTTTATATAACTTGATTTTTAGTAATGGGTGTGTCCAATAATTGGCTCATAGAATTCCTGAGAATTTAGCAATTGGCCCTTCCGAGCAAGTAGCAGCTGGCTCCAGCACACCGCTGAATCATGAGCGTCTAAGGCAGGAAACCTCTTTGTGCTCATCATTGTGTTTTCAGTGCTTCGTATGTGGCCTAGAACTCAGAAGATGTTTGGTTCATCAATAAATGATGAATAAAAAAAAAAAAAAAAAGCACAGGCAAATGCAAAACCAAGTTGCTGCCTCAATAGGAAAAAGACCTTAGATATGTCCCATAGCCTTTCTGGTCTCTCATGCTTCATCTGTAAGGCAAGGGGCTTGGATGATTTTCACTGACCTATGGCTCCCTGCAGCTCTCACATTCTCCATATTCTAATGACCAAAAGAAGCAAAATCTGTGATTATCCAACTATTTTCTTACCTGTATGCTTATATTGTGATGACAACATTATAATTACCTCATGTAGGACTTAGGCACCAAGTGAATATGAGATTCAGAACTTACTTTATCTTGAATAGAGATGAAGACTACTTAATTTGCTTCTATTTACTCTGGAATTGTTAGGCCATTTGTCTAGATTTGCTTTAGCAGGGCATCATCATGTGGTCTTATATATTTGGACTTAATGAAAAAATCTGACTATTTAAGTGATAGGGGAAAAAAAGGTCCTCATTTTCAGATGTTTGATAAAACTTAAATGCTAACTTTTTTGGAGCAATGAGCTTATCCTTTGAAGGGGAGATCAGAATAAACACTAAATTCAATAAATAACCACATTATGAAAAGAACCCAAATGTTCATTGATGATGAATAGATCAAGAAGACACACACACACACACACACACACACACACACACACACACACACACACTGGAATATTACTTGCTGATTAAAAAGAATGAAACCTTGCCATTTGCAACAACACAGATGGAACTAGAGTGTGCTATGCCAAGCGATATAAGTCAGTCACAGAAAGATAAATATATGATTTCACTCATAAGTGGAATTTAAGAAACAAAACAGTTGAGCTATATTGGAAAGGGAAGAAAAGATAAAAACGGAGGGAGGTGAACCATAAGAGACTCTTAAATGGAACAAATTGAGGGTTGCTTGGAGGAGTGTTGGGTGGGGGGGATGGGGCTAAATGGGTGATGGGCTTTAAGAAGGACATTTTTTGGGATGAGCACTGGGTGTTATATGTAGGTGATGACTCACTAAATTCTACTCCTGAAGTCGTTATTATACTATATTTAAGCTAACTTGGATTTAAATAAAATTAAAAAAAAATAATAAACACTAAAGATAAAGCCTTTAACATAGTTTAAGCCATTTTTCTAAAACTCGTCTGATCCCCTCTTTCCTCACGGAATACTGGTATTCCATGAAACCCAGTTTGGAAAATGCTGGTCTTGATGCTTTTTGATAACTAGCCATGAATTGGACCAGAAATAAATGGTTTTATTATTTGTTTACATGTGTTGAATAATTTACAATTTTGAAGTTTCATGTTTTCAATGATTAATTTAGAATTCTACCTATCCAGGTGTTATTAAACACCATTAACCTGATCTTTAGTAGAAAGCAAAAACAGATGGTGTATTAGAGTAATCTCACGGTAAATGTGGAAAGACTAAGACCTTTTCCTCTTCCAGATTTCCTGAAGATATCCAGTATAATTTGCCACCCCATTCACCTTGTTTGTAAAATGAGGCAGATAGACTAGATATGTCTCAGAGTGTCAGATTTATGCTGTTAGCCATGTCACCAATGCAGAGGGAGCCCTGTCAATGGGGAGGATTATGGTACTAAAACCTGAAACACATTTGGAGAAGTGAAGGGGGAACCAGAGAAGAGTTTAATTAATCTACATGTTCTGATGTTTGAATGTTGACACACTCAATCACACTTAGGTCCAAGAGAACTTAGAAAAAAAATTTCCCCTGGGAGAATAGACTTGATTTACATGGGACTTCTTTCATTAAATTCAGTGAAGCCTGCAAAACTTGCTAATGAAGGAAAATTATGAAGTATTCTGGCTCAATTTGCTTGCTCTTTCCATAATAATTTGGCCTCAGACCATCTTACACAGACTCTAAGGTAATCAAGTTTCCAAGAAATTAGCCTCTCATTCTTTAGCTTAAGATTCAGAGAAGTATGTTTTGCTCTTATCAGAAGGATTAAGAAGATACGGTAAAACTGGATTGGTAATCTGACTTTATTGTAAGACATTTAGGTTATGTTAGACATTAAATTTTAACATATTTTTTGAATATATGCAGATGTCTCCATAGAACTTCTCAACTTTCCTAAGGCATTACTGATCTCTCAACCCTTAGGAAAAAGGTCTAGAACAGATGTTTCATGGAAGTGTGGGGGTGAAATAGTTAATTAAGTCTTTGCTATTTCAAGGATTTGAGATTTTTATGTTGCCCTCTCCAATCTATCCTATACTTTGCAGTCAGAGTGATCAATATTAGCATACAGATCTGTTTAAAACTTTCCTTTAAAGCGGTCCTAGTGCTCTGAGCAGAAGGTAAAAACTCCTCAGCTGGGAGGTCCGATATGATACAACTGTTGTCTGCCACTCTCCTCTTGAATAAGTTAGGGTGGGCTTTACATTGGTTTTTGGTTTTTCCATGGTGTCACTCAACTCTCAAGTGTTTACCACACCACAGATTACTCAGGCATCAAGAACAGCTCAGGTCAACAGCAAGGATTTGTTCATTGTAATCTCCTTAGGGACTCAGGCTACCTGGGTGTCTCCACGTCAAATGTTGCTGGTTGTTCTACTAGAGGGAAAAAAGCTATGGAGAGTCCCACCTCAGCAACTAGGTGCTCTGACCTTGACCTGACCCTTGTGCTCACAACTCATGGCCATAACTAGTTACAGGAACTCATCTAGCCACAAGAGAGCCTGCTGTGTGTCCAGAGGAAGAGAGGGGTGAACATACTGGTGAACAGTGCTGATGACTGCCACAAGGCTTCAGTTTTTTGCTATTGACTGTCCTCTACAGATCTACACTCCAGAGGTCATCACAACACCATCCATTTAGCTGTTCATGCCCTTCATCACAGCACGAGATCTGTTCACTCAGCCTCTTCACCTATGCAATTCTTTCACTTACTCCTCTCTCTTCCTTCCCCCTCCTTCACTTTGCATTGAGGCTCAGAATATTCTTCCTCTTCTTCCTTTCCTCTTCCTTTATAACTCAGTTTTTCTATTACCTTGTTCAGGAGGCTTCTCTCTGCATTCCACAAAGCTGGCTTCCACAAAGCTGCATTCCACAAAGCTGACCAGTCCCTTCTCTAGTCTCTGTAACAGAAACTGTATCACACTGTATTGCAAATGCTTGTTTATCTACCCCTGTCTTGGAGATGGGTAAAGAAGCATTTATAATTCACTGTTCCAAGTACCTTGCACAGTGCCTGGCAAAGAGTCAATAAATAAACAATTAATAATTGCTGTTTGAGTGAATTGGTTCCAAGAGCTTCTTTATAGTGAATAACTTAGCATCATTATGGATGTGAGAAATTCCTCATACTCTAGTTTTCAGACTATTGCATTAGTTAAAAGAATGATCCAATCATAGGTCTATTGGTTTACTTGATGACAACAATTCAGAAAATGAGTTTTAGATTTTCATGTGGCTGAGAATATACCTAGCCACTCAAGCTAGTGGTGCCATACATGGGGTTGAGCAGCAGCATGTAACATGGAGTGTAAGTTCAAAGTAAAATATTCTAACGTACTTGGCCCTTAAGAGCATAAAGTAAATAGTCACCAAATAATACTGCTTGTTCTTAGAATCCAGCCTTGCAAATACAGCTAGTCAACACAAACAGGTCAACTTTGTTTAAATACATTATTTTCCTTCTGTGAACACTTAGAAACTAGAGGAAGAGACAATACAAACATTTCTTGCTTTCAACTTGACAATCTTCAAAAGAAACTTTCAACCTATGCATCAATCATATGGGAAATTTAAACATGAAGTAAGAATAATTTTATGTCTCATTCCACAACTGATAGTGTGTGGTTAAATTACCCAAGGAGGGAGTTGAGAATACCAATCACTGTCATTGGCCTATTCTTCAAATTCTGTCCCATGATTTGCCAAGTTTCTCAGACGAAGCTCAAGCAACTCAAAGAATTAACACAATTGTTAAGGCACATTCTTAAAGTATAAGCATTTGGGATTAGCTCTGAGCCTTATGTATAAAAATTGCCAAAAAACCAAGGGGATAATAGCATATAAGCAGGAAGAAAATTTTCATGCTACACACACACACACAGACACACACACACATATGTGTATACATAATTATTTACATATATATTACATGCTTTAAAGTCTGAGAAAATTGTTACTAGAACATCAAACACCAGGTAAACTCATTTCATGGGAAAAGAATACAAAGAAAGGATTAAAAAACAAATAGTCTAATTCTGTAAAATACTTGACTCAGATTGTGGAGACCTGTTTTGTTTCCTTCAGAGCCAGAACTGGGAGAGATTAATAGTGAACTACGGTGAATGCATTCTGAGGCCAAAACTTAACATCTGCTGAAGGATAGGTGTCAATTCCATGGGACACTGGGGAAGAGAAACCCTCTGGGTCTCTGCAGTGTTGCTTTTCTTCTTTCTCAACCACCCAAAATGGATACAACCTTAACAGAGTGAGAGGAGAGCCAGCTTGGCCAAAGAGGACTCACAGGCTGAGATTTGTTCCATGTGGTCAGCATAATCCTAGACCTAAGGGGATTCTTTACATAACTACCGAATCCAAACACCACTTTGCAAGGTACCCAAATACTTTAAACTTTATGTTTTGCAAATAATGCACAATTAATGTTGCTTATGAATTTTACACAATCGTTGTATCTTGATATGTGGTTACATTTGTGTACAAATTTGTTTTGATAATTTTATAATTTCTTTAGGTAGTCAATTTCTTGAAGACATGGAACATGTGTGGAATGAGAACTATAATTTTTTTTTTTTATAACCTAGCGTCAGGTATCTTAGGAATGGTAAACATGTGTAAGAATAATAATGAAAAAACTATTCCAGAAATGACATGAAAGTGCTGAAAAGTTCTCAAGACTTTATAGATAGCCTAGAACTAATGTTTGATTTGGGGACAAAACAGATAGAAGTCTGAAAAGATCTTTCCCCACTGTGAAGTTAAGTTGAAGGTAAGTTGACAGTATTTATGAAAAATATTAGCTAACTTATGTTTAAATAATTGTCATAATCATTATCTCAGTCAAACATATCTAAGTATTTTTACAGAAAAGTGTTTAACAACTTAAATAAACTCTTACTGAGCCAGGGAGTGGGAGAGGCAAACAGCTGTTATACCCAGTGGTCAGAATGGTGTATTTACTCCCTGTAAGGGGTTAAGGAGGTCACTCTCATGCCCTTGAGAGAAGAGTGGAAAATGGTAGACAGCTGCCCCCACTGTTGGAGCTTACCAGAACTAGAAAAGGCAGGTCTAGATGAAGTCACTGGCTCTGAAAATCTGACTTCTTCCTCTCTTGACTGTTTTGCTAGATGGGTCCTGAGACTGCCAGAGTCCAGGACCTAACTGAAGCTTTCAAACAGAGAATGTGCATGAGAAGCCATCGAAAATTCCATGTTTCAGAGCTCACAAGATTGGTAAAGGTCACTGAGCCTAACTCTTTCATTTTACAGATGGGAAACCTGAGGCCAAAAGGGGTTCTGTGACTTGCCCAAGCTCACACAACAAGTGAGTAACACAAAAGCCAGACTCTTGACTTCCAGCCCAGTGTATTTTCCATGACACAACACAACACATGAGTCATCTGGAGAAAGGAGCCTAGAATTATAAGGGTGGGGCAGCAATTGAAGAGAGATTTAGGTATGTAGCTTTGGCAGAGTGCTCTCTTTAAGACAAAGGAGTTATTCTGGAGTAAATGTCCCCAGTGTTAACATTTAGAAATCACAATACCCAGTGGGATCTTCAGCTGTCAGGGTAAGAAGTTTGCTTTCTAGAGAAAAACAAAAACAAAAACAAGTTTGCCCTGACAAGGGTCTAACGATTGCATGGGCTCTCTGTGGGACCACAGTCATGAAAGCTTGTCTTGGTTTGTCAGAACCCCACCATGGAAGGGTGGACTGCAGGCCCCTGTGGCTAGCAAAAAGGGTGGCTTTGGGAAGGGTGGTACTTTCTAACAGATGGCTCCCATCTGGCCACCAAGTCAGAACCACTTTTGTGAAAAGGCTGCTGCTTTCCAGGGTTTCTGGCATGTGCGTTCCAAACAGGATCAAGAACATCTGGAGAACTTGGAACCAGAAATACGCTTAGGTCATGGCCTCTAGGCAAACGATCAGCAAACGGAGTCACTGAAATCTCTGTTTCAGAAAGCATTAGCTGAGGGTCTGGAAGCAGTGCTTAGGTGAGCCCATATCCATAGGTCCTACTTCTATCTCTGCCTGCTTCTCTGGGTTGGGCTTTTACTGGAGCCCAAGTTTCATATGTGAACAGTGCTTTCCAACTAAGGAATTTAGATGCACAAGGGAACAGAATAATCATAGATTCATAGGGGATGCTGGGATAGGTGGTGGAAGACCTGATCCTTGAGTCCTTACAAATGTCTGTGGTGGGTATTAGGAGGAAAGGTATGGGGGAACGGGGTTCTTCTAAGACATTGAGAGAAATCTGAAATATTTAGAACCTCCATAGCATGTTGTAGAGTTGATGGCATGAATGTCATGAGGTGAGGTTTTGGTTTTCTTGCTGTTCCATATATTTTCTGTGCCCAGAAAGGAAGGAAAAAAGAATGACAGAAATGTAATGTGCATAGCATATATAAATTTTACTCTGAAATGGAATTTGTAGAAAAGTGCCTTTACAGTTAGGACTGAGAATCTAAGATAGTTCTCTATATTTCCGAGCTCTCTACTACCACCATCATCTACCCGCACAGTTATCATTTTAGCACTTATTACCTTGTAATTTTCCATTTTCTTCTTTCTGTTAGCTTCAGATTCTAAATACCTTGAGGGCTTTATTCCATGATCCATTCAGCACAGAATTGTACTTATTGAAAGACCAGAAGCAATGATATTAATGCAGCAATAATTGACAGTGATGATTATGATTATAGCAACAATTGTACATGTGCAGCATTCTATATGTGGCTTGCAAAGCACTTTCACATATATTGTACCATTTCAAAATTTGACTAAATTTGTGGAGGCAGATGGTTCCCTTTGAGAAAACTGAACCTCAGAAGGAAGCACTTCCCCTTGGGCTCCCAACTGGTAACTGAACAAAATTCAGCCCAGGTCTTCTGTCTCCAGTTCAGATGCTTTTTCAATGGTCAAGAGGGTATCTAGATTTCAAACAATGTGTTCGTCAGAGAATTGACTCACCAAAGTTGCTAGTTTTATACACATACATTATGAGAAATGGAGGTGTGTACAATCTTGCCTTCAGTGTTTAATTATGCAAAATTTTGGAGCAACAAAGTCGCTTTTAATTAAGAAGCTTTATAATGGTAAAGACTAATTCACAACTAAACCAAACCAAAAAAAAAAAAAAAAAAATCAAAGGGCCTCTGAAGCCTTAAATGAAGAGATTCTTGAGTAAAAACAGTTGTTCAGCTCCTTTTTTGGGTACCACAAGCAGTATGTCTTTATTCATATCACGTAACATTGATTTTTCCCATCTAAAAAATGATAAAGCTGAACCAAATGGTGCATCTGTCAATTCCTGTCCTTAGTCTGTACAGGCTGCTATAACACAAACATCATAGATTGGGGGCTTAAACTACAAAAATTGTTTCTCATAGTTTTTGTGGCTGGGAAGTCCAAGATCAAGGTGCTAGTAGATTTGGTGTTGGGTGAGGACCATGGTTCACAGACTTTCATCTTGTCCTTGTGTCATCACTTGGTGGAAAGGGCAAGAGAGCTCTCTGGGGTCTTTATTATAAGGGCACTAATGCCGTACGTGAGGGCTCCACCCTTCTGACCTAATCACTTCCTAAAGGCTAAAGGTGTGCCTTCTAATGCCATCATATTGGAAGATAGGATTTTAATATATAAATTTTTGGAGGACACAAACATTCAGTCCACAACACTTCCCATGACAAAATTCCATGCTTCTGTTATGCTAATTAAAAGAGTTGGAAGGTAAGCGTTAATTACGGCTGTGCAAAGCATAGTACTCATTTCTAGTGGGGGAACTTCTTTTATTTGGCCACTTGAACACAGTTACTGATATGCTGTTAATTAGGATTCAGGAGATAAAGTTCTCCATATACAAAACGGTTAGGAATTAGAAGTCAAGGTTTGAAAGGTCACTTTTAATCAGTCCATAACTATAGGAAAATCAAGAAACTGGGAGACATGTTCCTTAAGGGTTTGAAATTGTGCCCCTAGATTGGCCATCTTCCACAGATTACCATCGGTCAAGGACATGATCAAGCACATTTAGTAAAACTACATTGAAGATTGTATTCTAAAAATAAGAGGTTTGTTAAATACACTTCTTCACATCCTATTTATACTATTGCCTCTCCTCAATTCAGGAGCTCTGCCTGCAGGGCTGGACACTGCCACTAAAGAATCACTAGGATGACCTTTCTAAGGAGGACCAATGGTCTGTTGGTGAGATGTGCTAATAAATCACATGCAGAACCTGATATCCAGTGCTATGTGGAAATTACTGTTTCAGTAACCTCATAGAATGGATTCACAGTCATATCAAAGCATAATTTGGGAATGGAAGCCTTCCTTATGTAGGAAATGTTAAGCATAAGAGTGGTTCTTGTTCACTCACAGAATCTCCTAACGGGCATCTGTTTAAATCCTGTGGTGAGAGAACTCAGAACCTAGAATCAGTAAAATATTAAAATAGCCTACTGAAAATGAATTCACTGAGGGCTTACACCAGATGCATTCAAAAGTCAACAATTTTAATGCAACCTGGGTGTTCATGAAAGGCCCAGAGAGTTACAGGCTGAAATCTTAATGCAGCCACCTCTGCGTATAAAATCTAAATTTTAAACTGTAGGTTTCATTCAAAGCAAAGTTGCTAATGCTGAAGGATCATGTTGGATCAGTGGGAATTGTTTGCAGAGGACTGGCAGGGAGGCCAAAGCAGTGGAGGCTTGATGATGGTGTGGGTCTCAATCATCCAGAATGGCTTTAGCTGATGCACCCAAATACATCGGAACCATTTTCTCTGAGTTTCAGAATCGTTTCTAGGAGTGTATGGAGCTTGTGGAAAATTAATCACTCAGTAAGGCCTTCCCTTCTCTGTTCATGTTTTTAATGACTAAAACCCAAGTAGAGTGAACATGAAGAAAAACTATGATAAAAATTAATCTAGTGGGTAGATATCAGGAACAGTCTGTAAATTGTTATGGAAATAATATCAATAGTAACATAAGCAGCATACGTGGAATGTTTACTTTGCTGCAAAATGTATGCTGAGATGTTAATTATGACAACATGCATGTGGAGGTAGGTATGAATGTTCTGATTTTATAGAATTAAGGAAGTGAGCCTGGGAGAAAAGAAGCAGCATACTCCAGGACACATGCCAGAGAGCTCAACAGTCACAGTTGGAATGCAGATGTGTCTATACTCATGTTCTCTCACTCTCTTCCTTGCCGGGAGCAATCTAGCTGAAGGATGGTAAACAACATGGAGGAAGTTCCTAGAGGAAAATTGGGAATTTACATGATATGATGATCTCATTTCATATGATGATGGAAATGAAATTAAATTTTAGCTTCTAGCAATTAAAAGCTCTCTTTTCCTCCTATTCCTGCCACTGCCTTTGGGTCTCCCAAAGGTTGGATATTAACCATACAACAGAGACTTTTTGATACTAGAGCAGGATTTATTCCAAACTGTTGGTGGCCCAAGGACTATGTCATTCACTTGGCATGCATTATTGCTGTGAGCCTCACTATGATGCAGCAAGATGGCTAGTATTCCCATTTTGCAGCTGATTAAAAAAAAGTCTCAGAAAGTTTAGGTAATATTCCTAATATCCTGCACTTCTTAAGTGGAGTGGGATAAGAACTGAGGGCTGCTTGACTCTGACAACCAGCCCTGTGGGAAAACAGGGTATGACCTGTGTTTCTGATCCCAGGCTACTCATTAGAAACACATAGGACTTCAAAATCAAAAATGCCTAGATTTCCCCTCAGACCAATCAAATCAGAATTTCATGGTGAGGGAGGACCTGGGTCTCCATATTTTCCAAAAGCTTCCCAAGAGCTTCTAATAAGTGGTCAAGAGTGCGAACTATTGCCATATCCAGCCATTGACTAAGCCAGTTTGTGGCACATAATAATCTTTCAACAGCACGCTGACTTAAAGATTAGGTTTTGTTGTTGTTTTTGTTGTTTTGTTTTTTAGCTACTATGACAAATCTAATCTCTTATATGCTGGTAAATGGTATCTGATAGCTGACATTATCTATTCAATTGTTAAGGATTTGATAGGCAAGGATTTTCCTGGTAGTGGATAAACATAAGCAGGAGAGTCAGAAGAGGTACGGCAAAGGTCTATCTATCCTGATGGCTGCTTCATTTTTCTAGTAGATGTGGAAATGGAATTAGTAGCCATTGTGTTTAGGACTTAGTCCCGGTGAATACCAGAGTACCCATTCCCCAGGATGGCATACAAGAGCCTTTGGTGGACTGAGAAGAAAATTCTTGTCATTGTCCTGAACTTTTGCATCAGTGGTCACATACTCTTGATGTAATAGACACAGGTAATTCTGGTCATAGCTTCCACTATCAGTTCTCTGCAACAAATTGGTCAGCATGATATGGCATAGTACGGACTCTGCTTTACTTGAGACTCATAGAATGATGGAATGAAGGATTCTATGGGTAGATAATTTCCTCCAGTGACATTTTCATGGTCCATGACAGAAGGAATGTTATTCCTTCCTTCTCACTCTGACCTCCTTCTCAACTCCAGACACATAGTAAATGATTACACAAATCTGGGGATAAAACTGTTCCAGAAGTGAGAGACCCAGCTATGTTTGTAAAGGTTGCCTGAGATGATTCTTTTGAGTCCCCACAAGCTATCATGTTAAAAAAAAAAAAAAAAAAAAAAAAAAAAAAAGGACCTAATGATTTGCATTGGTAATTATGACGTTAAATTTAAATTCAAATAGGGAGATGGCTAGCAGAACGTGTTTTGAGTTTAAGTTGTCAGTATTCTGTGTCAAGTTTGAAATCAGTATACTCAAACTGGAAGCTGCTTTGTAGTAGAATCTGTGATTGAAATGCTAAAATATTGTTTTAAAATATGGATCCATTGGAAGAGATAAAAATGGTGCATATTTGCATATTAGTTGGATGGCAGATATTTAGCGTGTTCCCATGCTCCTGGAAGGCATTCCTGATTGATCAGGATACTTTATCTCCTCTTTCTCTGGTTAGGCACAGACATGTACTCAGAAACATTATTAGCACTGTAACCCATGCAGCAACTGCTAATAGATCAGATTTGGCACAAAAGATAAAACCTATTATAGCAAGTTACAGCTTACAAATTATATTCATGCTTATTACCTTGTTAATATTGCAAAGTTAAAGTCTCTATAAGATATTAAGGTGGAGGTGATTATAAAAGACGGCAGGGCTGCTCAAATTCCTTTTGAATGATAGGTAAATACTGCAACCTTTTAAAAAAAAATTTTTTTTTTTAACATGCTTCCATGTTCCTAAATCCAGCAGGGGGAGTATCCTGCTTTCTCAGACCCCTTTTAACACCTAATTTCAATGCTGACAGTTTATTTTATCATCCCCGCCCACGCCCCCCCCCCCCCACCCCCCCATCGTGGAGGAGCCCATTGGGAAAGATCACATTGGGCCTTACAGGATCGACTATTGAGGGACTTAAAGCTCTAGTCCTCCACTGACAGAGTCCTATCTGTGGTACCTCTTGCTCTTCTCTTCTCTTTGACACCAAAGCCATATATGGGCTGTAAGCATTTTTGTTGGACGTCCTATCTTTATAACTGAACATGAAATCATGATCAGATACTCTCTATAGTCATAGGTTGTATGATCTCCCTGTGTACTGGATAGGTTTCAACTTAAGTACTTATATCCAATCTCCCAAATTCCAACTTAGTTTATATGGTTCTGTTTCTTGCCCCCATTAAAGGAAAGATTGTGGCATTTCTTACAGGAATAGGCTGCCATTTCCTTGCATGTGAGGTAATGTCCCTTTGCTAACTGGCATCATGCTTGTTAGATCAGTGCATAGGTTGTGGCATACTTTATAATATAAGGAATAAAAATCTTTGTTGCCCTCAAAAATGTGCCTTAATATGAAGAATTGTCAAACAATGGTTCATGGGCTAAATACAGCCTGTGACCTCTTTTTGTACAACTCTTGAACTAAGAATGGGTTCAACATTTTTTAAAGCATTGTAAAACAACAACCAACAAGAAAACCAAACTACATACATGAACAAGAATATGCAACACAGACTGTATGTGGTCTGCAAAGTCTACAATGTTCTGTAACTTGCTTTTTTCTTTATTTTTTTTTAATTTACACGCAAGTTAGCATATGGTACAGCAATGATTTCAGGAGTAGATTCCCTTAATGCCCCTTACCCATTTGGCCCATCCCCCCTCCCACAACCCCTCCAGTAACCCTCTGTTTGTTCTCCATATTTAAGAGTCTCTTATGTTTTGTCCTCCTCCCTGTTTTTATATTATTTTGCTTCCTTTCCCTTATGTTCATCTGTTTTGTATCTTAAAGTCCTCATCTGAGTGAAGTCATATATTTGTCTTTCTCTGACTAATTTCGCTTAGCATAATACCCTCTAGTTCCATCCATGTAGTTGCAAATGGCAAGATTTCATTCTTTTTGACTGTTGAGTAATACTCCATTGTGTGTGTGTGTGTGTGTGTGTGTATGTATATATATATACATATATACATACATATATACATATATACATATATATACATATATATACACACGCATATACATATATATACATATATATACACACGCATGTATATATATATATATATATATATATATATACACACACACACACACCACATCTTCTTTGTCCATTCATCCATTGATGGATATTTGGGCTCTTTCCATACTTTGGCTATTGTCGATAGCGCTACTATAAACATAGGGGTGCATGTGCCCCTTCGATGTAACTTGCTGTTTACAGAATAAGTTTGCTAAGTCCTGCTTAAGATGATCATAGTAATAGCAATAGTATGAATAAAAGCTCACTACATAGTGCATACTATAAGCATTCTTCCTATTTTAACTCAGTTCATTTTCATAGAGACTGTGAGATAGTGTGGTAGAAAGCTTTTAAGACTGTCCCCAATAATCACTACCTATGACATTCATGCTCTTGTGTGAACACTTCCCCTTCTGCATGGGCTGTATTTAGAGACTCCTTTCTAATGAATAGTTATTTCCTTCTAATAGAATATAGCATGGGATATAGAATATGATAATGGGATATTACTGAGATTAGATTATAAAAGACTGTGGCTTCCTTCTTGAATTTTCTCTTGGGCTCTCACATCCTTTATCCCCTCTTCCTTTCCCCTTCCCTCTCTCTCCTTCTTCTCCCTCTGATGGTTGCTATGGGAGAAGTCAGATGCCAGGTAGAGATGCCCATGTAGTAAGCAACTGAAGTTTGCCAATTAAATCCATGTGTGAACCAGGAAGCAAATTCCCCACCCCGCCACCCCAGTTAAGCCTTCAGATGAGACAACAACCCAAACCAGCAACTTGTCTGGGAGACCTTATGGGATATATTGATCCAGAGACAGCCACCTTTGCTGCATCCAGATTCCTAACCATAGAAACTGAGATAATAAATATTGTTTAAAGTCTTGAGTTTTGGGGTAAGCTGTTAGGTATTAACAGGTAAATATGGATTCTGGCACCTGGAAGTGAAGATATTGCCATGACAAATACATAAAATGTGGAGTAGCTTTGGAACCAGGTGGTGGGCAAAAGCTAGAGAGGATGTAAGACTTTAGGAGGACATTAATGAAAGCTTAAAGTACCTTGAACACTTCATAGAGTTAGGGGCTTTAAGGACACTGAGAGTAAGAAACTGCAGGAAAGTAAAGAATACAGGAGAAGGAGGATCTTAACTTAGTGGCAGAAATAGTAGGAATACTGTGGCCTGTAGTTACGTGGAAGATAGAAAACAGGGCTAATGAATTGGCTGATCTGCAAGCAAAATGTTAAAGATGCTGTATCATTTCTTCTTCCTGATAACAGTAAACTGTGAGAGGAGAGGGATTGAGGGATGAAAGGAAAGGAGCCAGGACTTGGTCGTTTTGATAATGATTCTCTATGAATGATAAATGATGTTAAAATTAAGAAATAGCTTCTAAGCATAGATCAAATAGAGGGTACTGTCACGAAAACAATCTAAAGATGAAGCTGAGGATGTGTTCTTAAGACCTCAGAAAGATAAAATGTAGTGCCTCAGTGTACTAGTTAGCCAAACAAAAGGCTCTTTAGAGCAGGTAAGAGTGTGCCTCACATGTGCTCTCTGTTACACAGCAGGACCTCTGGGAAGTTTAAGGCCCTTGTCTATCAGTCACCTCAGACTAGCCCAATATAGAGAAGGACTAACTTGGAAGAGAATTGTAGATGTGACTTTTCTTTAATGGAGTGAACACAAGTAGATTCACAGAAGACTTATTAAGATCTTATAACTGTTACATATACAGAAACATGAAGACTTGGGAGGGAAACAGAAACAGGGCAGAGGAAGCCTTTGTACCTCAGAATTCTATTGGGAAGCAGACTAGGAGAGCTGTTCAGCTGTAAACACGTGGTACTTTTCATTGATAAAAGGAAAGAGGACTCAAAGAACAGAGCCAAAAGCTCAGAGGACATAGTTGAGAGCCATGAAGAATTATTCTCAGGCCTTGAGCCCTAACTGGGGAGCTTTGAACACTTTCCTGGCTAGATTTTAGGATTCCCATGTACCATGACTCTCTTGTGCCTCCCTTTACCCCTCTGTGAATGGGAATGTGTATAGTGGTTATCCAATGCCTATCTCACTACTATATTTTGGATGTGTGTGGGGAAGGGAAATTTTCAGTTTCACAAGTCTAGAATCTTCATCTGAAGAGCAATACTCAAGAACTACACGTGAGGAGAGTCATCTGTAGCTGGGCCTGACTTACATAACAAGATTCTGGATTGAGTTGATGCTGTCATTGGATGAAACTTTTGGGGGCCTTTGGAGGGTGTGTCTTTTTCCATATTGAAGGGAATGTGAGTCACTGGGGGGGGGGGGTTGGTGTCAAATAGAAGACTGTGATAGGCAGCTTCTAAGAGAGTCCCCATCTACAGGGATTCATGCCCTTGAGTGTGAACAAGATTTAGTGACTCATTTTTAACAAATATACTGTTGCAGAAGTGATGGGGTGTGACTTCTAATCATAAGTTATAAAAAAGATTGTGGCTGCAATCCTGGATGCTCTCCCCTTACTCTCTTTTGCATTGCTTGCTCTGGGGAAAGCCAGCTAGTGTAAGGAAGCCCTGTGTAGAGGGATTGAGGCCTGCCAACAACCATGTGAATGAGTCTGGAAGCAGATCTTCCCCTCCTTCAGGTAAGCCCTTCGGATGAGACCATATCCCAGGCCAACAGGTTGACTGCTGAGAGCCCATGAGCTAGAGGCTAAGCTAAACACGACTGGACTGCTGAGAAAAAGAAATTGTGAGATAATAAATGTTTGTTGTTTTTAACTGCTAGATTTTGGAGTAATTTCCTACATACTAATAAATAACTAATATAGATAGTACAACAGTTATCTACATTTTCTGGAAGAAATTGAGATGTAGAAACCTATTCATTGCCATGCCACTAATAAGGGGTGGAGCTCAGATTTGAACTCAGGCAGTCTGGCTCCAGATTCTGCATTTTGAATCACACAGATCATAAAGAGACTGAAGTAAAATAGATGAGAATGTACATTAAGAGTCCCTTTGCTGGTGTGGGTATATGGGTTTGTAAGCACACGTATGCACAGATATATTCACCATTAACATTCTTGGAAAGCAGGGATGGTGCCTTTTGGGAACTTTATTACCAGGTGGTGCTGGGTACAAGCATATATTTTTTAAAATAATTCTTTCTGTCAAGTAATACTTACTGAAAGTCCAGACTAGCATTCTGCTGTAACCTGGGAATTCCTGAAACAGTCTTTGGTCTCAAGTACTCACAATTTAGAGAGAATATGTGGGAGTAGGCTTAAATCAGTGAAATAAGTCCCATAGCCAAGTTTCCCCCTCCATTAGTGTTTTAACATTGCACACATTATGAGTAAGATGTGGGTTTCAAACTACTTTGCACAAGCAAAGGATGGTTGTTGTGATTTGTAACCCACCTAGAAAAAGAAGTCATGACATTATTCACTTTTGTATTTAATACCTTTGAAAAGTTTTATTAGTAGACTATTTTTAGAGCAGTTTTAGATTCACAGCAAAAATTGAGGTGCAGAGATTTCCTTTAGACTTTCTGACCCCCACCCCCACAACAACTAATACCTTTTAAAAGTGAAGTTGAATCACCAATTCTTGCTGAAAAATCTCCAATGGTACCATAACATATACGTAATTTAGTCAGTTCATCAGGTATTAATATGCCAGGGACACATGTATTCTCTTTGGTTCCAGGGCTGCAGTAAACTGCTAGGTGATAACTTCAATTCAAAGAATTTAACATACCTCACTATTTTTATTTGCACATTCTATGTGTTTCCTTTTTGTGTGTGCAAAATGCCACCAGGAGACCAAGATTTTGTAGACACGGCTCAGTCAATAGTGAGAGCTCTGCTTTTCTTCTAAAGGGGTTGAGTTGGGAGTGGCAGGATCTGGGGACATGGAGTAAGGGGGTATATGACTTTCAGTGATGGAAGGCTGTTCCTGTCAGACTTCTGTGTTATATTAAAGGTATCTGTCAGTTGTCAGCATGTTTTCTTGGGTTCCTTAGAGTAAGTGTTCACTGACCTAGAATAGACCTCTTGAAATGTATACCTACCTCATTGTTGCTCCTGATATGTCATTTTCATTGGCTTGGTGATCAACTACTAGCGGAAGAGTGAGCGAAGCATCAATGACTTTGAACTCACTTGCACAGTCACTATTTCAAAGCCACAATTATGTCAAGGAGAAAGATACAGATGCTCCTGGCAGTGTAACTTCAACCCAGCTTTTCTTCTCAGAATGCCTAGTGATCAGGGGATATATCCAGTGCCACCCAGAAGGCGGTCCGGTCCGCACACTGGTAGTGTCCATTTCACCTGTGAGCTTATTAAAAGTAGAAATACTCAAGCCCCATCCGGGTGTAATTAGTCAGGATCTCTGGGGCTGAGCCCAGCAAGCTGTGCTTTAATTGGTGATTCCTATTCACACCGAAGTTTGAGAAGCGAGGTTATAAGACTGAACTACAAGGTTATTAGCATTGTCACATTTTTCTGAAATCTGAAATGCAGGTTTCCCCCACTATCCAAAAGTATAGCTTTCCTGAGGCCTTTCATAAACTGAAATGGCACAGAATGAAGTGTATCCACTGCTTTCTGAAAGTTTGCATTACCACTTCACTATTACAGAAGGCATACATTAGTATGGTAATAGCTTTTCCTAAAAGCAAAAATCCTCTTTGGATTCGTTTTGGTTAGCAAAGCCCATTACTAATACAGGTCTTTTGTAAAAGCAAAGTGATGTCACAAGAACCTTCTTAAAGTGGAGGACACCTGTATAAGAGTTTTGGCTCTTGTGGCAAGAGTTACTTTGTTTGTTTACAGTAATTTTTTTTAACACCCCTTTTTTTGTTCTGTGTAGTAGTGAAATTTGAAACGTGGTTTGCAAGAAATCATTTAAAAAGGGAGAAAACGCCTAAATGGAACAAGTTGATGCTCCTCTAACTCTTTTTTTCCCTTGAGACCCTTCTGTAATTTTTGGCTATGTAGAGATTGATTTTTCTTTTCATTTCAAAAATGCTGCTAACTTTGCTAATTGTAACAACTTCAGAATTTAAATTTGTGGTTAGAACTGAAATGTCTACCCTTAAATCCCTTCTTTACAAAACAAGTGATTGTTGTCATGGCTCCATGGGACAAACATAAACTTCCAGTGCCATTAGAAAACAATTATTAGCAAGCTCTAATAACCGTTTATTATAGATAAAAAGTTATTTAGTTATATAACTTCTCAGATGACAGTATTTAAAAGAAGATGCATATCTCTTAATCTATCTGGGGGTCTTCTCAAATTAATTGTCAGTTGAACTGTGCCAGGAAATTATTCTGCCATTTATATACTATTTTAAGCTTTATTGCAGATGTAGAGCCTCATGTCAAGGCTGGAACATTCTTAAGCTTTCCTGTCTCTTCCAAACAAGAAGATAATAAACATTTCTGACAAACTGTAATCAGGAACTGGCTTGGTAGTTAATGAACAGGTCAGAGGTGGCCATCAGGGACAGTTCTGAAGAATGTTCATAACGAATGCTCATTGGCTTAGACCTACAGCTTCATAAAAGTGGTGATAACAAGCATGGGGTGGGGGGATTAAGGAGAGGAAGTTTCTCCATGGCCTCCAGGAGTCCCAGCACTCACTCTTCTCTTGTTTTGCTTTCCTTGTGTTTCAGAGAGTCTGGGGTGTGTCTAAACTATCAATCCTGAACTGGTCAGCAACTTGGAGAGCTAGGTTTGGTTTAGCCCCTTCTCTGTGGCCCTGTGGGAAAGACCGCCATAAACTAGGACAAAAGAAGATGAGGTAGATATTGGAGCTGGCTGGGAGGGATGTGGCAAGAAGGCCCTGTAGGAGGCAAGATATTTTGTCCTATGTTTTCCTTCCTTTAGCAGTCCTGTTACTGACAACTGATGCTTTGTTCTTTAACCACGGTGGGTGCCATTACACCATCTTTGCCTGCTGCTGCCACCGTGTCCCCCCTTCTAACTGACCAAGAAGGGTAGGGATCATAAATCCTGCAATAATTCTTGCTTCTCTCACCACTTTATCCCGGTATCGTGAATAAAACATACCATTCTTTTTTAAAGAATGGTGTTTGTGTGATTATGGCTGCAGGTGTGCTGAATCTGATGTTCATGTGCCATATAAGGCAAATTTCAAGTATATTACATAGAAACAGACCCTTATTTACTGAGGGATACCATAAAGCAAAAGCAATTGAGGAAAGCTAACAACCTCTGTAACCAAAATATACACTAAAACATGATTTATGCATATGCTAAATTATTTCCCATTGTGAACACAAACAAGAATTACCTGCTGTATTAATACTTTGAAGAAATTTTTGAATATCTATTACTGTTTGACCATTTTGGTCCTGGGACTACCATGCATGATTTGGCACCTGCCCCTGTGGGTAATTAGACATTGATCAAGGTCACCAGCTCACTGTCTCCCTCCCCAGCCTCCTGTCCCGTTTTCTGTTCCCCTTCTCTGGTCCTCTTTCCCTTCTTGTCCCTCTGTCTGTGTTCTTAACATTTTTCATGTAACTGGTCCCTCGGTGGTATGACTGGTTTAAAAGTCATTGTAAAATGGCTGCTTCCTAAAAGTACTTCTTACATTCATGGGTTTCCAGAACTCTATGTCAGGACGATTTACCATGTGTGTATAAGATAGTAATTTACCTAGCACAGTGGATTTCAAATTGTGGAATGCATTAGAACCACCTGGAGGGCTTGTTAAACCACAGATTGCTGGGTCCCATTCCCAGAGTATCTGATTAGTAGGTCTAGGGAAGGGCTCAAGAATTTGTCTTTCAATAACGCTCCAGCTGGTACTGATGCTGCCAGTCCTGGGACCACACTGGGTGAACCATGACTTATGACATTGTCTTAGGGGCAGTTTGTTGGTTAATGTGTCTTTCTTAGTGCAATAACTGGAGAAGAAAAACTTGCGGTAGAATATTTTCTGGAGATGAAAGACCAGATGGGGTTAAGAACCCTAAGATCATTCACTTTCTCCAGACTGCCCTTAATCTCCAGGAAATTCCCTGTATTTGGATCATTAACACTTCAATTTACATTCCTGTTGATAGAGCCAGAGTGGCTGTTGGCTAAGGGATTTTATCTTCACTGGGTGGGAATGGAGTAGCATTATGGTATATCTTCTCTCCAGATTTCTCCTGCTGGGTAGATTGTGGCCATCTGTGCATAATATTCCATTTAGGATACTTGTGTACTTTTTCTGTTTCTTTGTGTCACAATTCCAAATAACTGCTCATATGTCTCTTCAAAGACTATTTTAATCATTGGCAATGAAAGCAAACAGGAAATTTGCTAAACGATCTGGATATTCAAATATGTAGTAATGCAGAGACTTCAGGAGAAAGTAGTTTGGTAAAATTTAATTGTTAAAGGTATCTCAACTTAATAAAATGTCATGTTCATGGAGAAAAATGAAAATATTTACTTCAAAAAATGCTGAGGTATTCAATTAAAATACTTTTTTCCTTTTCCTTTGTCAGTATTTATTTAATACTCCTTCTCTTCATTCTTGTTTTAAATGATCATTTTCTTCTGGTTACATTTTAAATTGATCACCTAATAGAGTTTACTGCTTAATTTTTATTGGTAAAAGTAAATTGATAATATTGTTTGTCTTGATGATTGTAAATATTTTATAGTTTCTGTAGTCATTAAAGCAAAATGATTTTGCTAAAATTAAAGGAAAAACTGTGTTTTAAATTTGTATGAACATTATCATTTCCTCATTGTTGACCATAATAGCTTATGATAAATAGATCTCTCCATTTTCCATTTGAGGCCTCCATCAAGGACAATTACTAAGTAACTTTACAAAATTAGCAAATAATATTCCATATAGAGTTACTCTTCTCTTGAGCTAGGCCATGGTTTTGATAGCAAGATAGATTTATTCTTATGGCACCACATTAATGGTAAGAAATGCTAAAGTTTGCTAAGTGCTGTAAATGTAATTTTGACACATCATTTACACTTCTTTTCAAAGCTCTTTTAGTTTTCCAAAGTCTACTTCAAATAGAGATACTAATTTATGAAAAAAAGAGAGGCTTTTAGGAAGGCCCCTCTTTCTTGTCTGTTTCCTGAACATCAGGCTAGAAATATGGTTCTAATGGTGGCCATCTATTGAAACAGAAATGGAAAAACCTCTAAACGTGGTGTCACCATCTTGAACTTTGAGATGTCCAGGTTTCACATATAGTCCGTAGTTAGCTCTCATTCATTCATTGGTATTCGTCATTCATTCGAGTTAGCTCATCATTCGTTGACCTTAGTTCCAACTTTGCCCTTTGTATTGGAATAAGCATCCACTGTATGTCCTCTTTATTATACCCATTACCCAAGTTCCATTAAGGAGAGAGACTGTCTTTTAAATAAGTCTGTATTCCCCATGTAACACAGCAAAGTAAGCATTCAATATGATTTTTTGGTTGGTTTCATCTTTTTACTTCAACATAGATTATCTTAAACTCTTCCTCTCGTGTTTTGTCTGTGTTCTCATTCCTTCCGTTTTCCTTCCCTCCTTTCCTCTATGAGTTAGAGGATAGAAATCAAAGCTAGCAGCTCTTGCTTGAAGAATCTGTTTCTCTCTAGTACTTGATATCTCTTCTGTTTCTTCAATTGCTTCCTTATTTCCCTTCCCCCCCCCCCCCCATAAACATACTTTCCTTTTTCCCATCTAGAAACAACCACAGAAACTTTTCTATGAATCTCTAACCCTTTGAGTGAACACTTATTTTTGCCCCTTTGACTCTTGGCCTTCTGGAGAAGGAAGTTGTCCCTTAGCATCTTCCATTCGCTTCCTGACTCTCTGGAATCTCAGCATCTGCCACATAACTCCACTGAAACTACTCTTTGTAAACATTACTCTGACTTTCCACTTCCCAAACTGTACCCTCTTAAACCACCTTCTGTCTTTCTTCAAACTCTCCTCTCTTGGCTTCCCTGGCACAGAGCCCTCTTGATTCTACTCCCATATCTGTTGCCCATTCTATCTTTGAATCATTGTCACCTCTTCTTTCTGTTATTTAAATATGGATACGCTCCAAGCTTCTTTGTCGCATCCAATTCTGCTGTTTGTTTTCTACTTTCTTTCTTCTATTTGTTTCATCTGCTTCCATGATTCAACTTTTGCTTTTGTGCAAGTAACCCCTATATCTTTTTCTCAACCCCACAATTTTCTACTATGCTCCTAATCCGTGTTTGTGTCTGGCTTCTAGAAATATATATTTGGGTTTCTCATTTGGATTTTAACTTAAGCATATGTAAATATAAACTCATCAGTTTCTTTTCCTTCTCTCCAACCAGTATTTGCTTTGAAATGCATCTGTGAAAAAAAAAATCTTTCTTTGAGTGACTTTAGCTTGAAACTTCAGTACCATCTTTGACAATTTCATCTTATTCATCTAAATCATCAAATCCTGGTAGTTTTTCTTCTGTCATTCATGCCTTTATTTTTACTTGTATTCTCTCTACCCTGGCTTAGTCCCTCCTTAACCCATGCTTCAACTATTTGCTACCAAGATTACATCACACCTATTCCCACTTTACCCTGCCTATTGTTTCTGTTCTTCTCCATTTTCTACCCATTTGAGCCATCCTGAAGACTTGTAGTCTTACTTGAATAAAACAACACAAAAGTTGTATTCTTTGCTGCTCTAAAAATGTCAGTCTTTCCTCATGTCCTAACAAGTAAATTTTAACTCATTGGTCTGGTAATCAGAATGTTCTAGTTGTAACTTGCCTGCCCCATGATATCTAGTCCATATTCTATGTTCCAACCATGTACTCTGTTATATTGTCAGGTTTGATCCCAGAGACCTATTGGTTCTCCTAGACTATGTAAGATTTTCTTATAGAGATTTAAAGTGATTAAAATTATTTTAATCAAAACTAGTAACATTTTATCAAAGAAACAATATGTTTAAATTAGCATGCTAATAAATAAAGGACTCTGAAAGAAGAGTGTTTTAAGATTCCCAAAACTTTTCCTCTAGTTCAAAGAATCTCAGCTTATAGGGGAGAGGAAGAATGGTATGCCTCAGCTGAGCTGGGCCTATCTTTTTCCTTTTGGCAGTCAAATGGAGTAGCAAAAAGGCCAGGTCGTGTGCCTGTACTGTACAGATTGTAATAGTGGGGAGGCAGTACGGGGAGGAAATGTGGTAGCATAAGTTATCCCAGGGAAAGCAGTCCATTTATTTTGTCTGCAATGTCCAGTTATCTGTATAATTTACTCCCTCACCACCTTGTCAAGTCTGTTCAAATGGCCACCTTTTCAATGGAGCCCACCCGGGTCATCTTATTTAAAATTATAAATTTTTTTCCTTCAGGCACACCTATTTCCCCTTTACCCCGCCTATTATTTTCCCTCCATAGAACCCCCCACCTTCTAACATTTTTTGTAGTTCTTTATTGTGTTCATTATATGCTGTCCTTGCTAGTATTTAAGTTTTATGAGGACAGGTGTCATGAACTACTTTATTATCATGATGCCCTTTTTCTTATTTTTATTTAAAAAATCTTTTTTAGTTTATTTAATCTCTACACCCAACATGGGACTCAAACTCACAATCCCAACATCAAAAGCCCCACACTCTTCTGACTAAGCCAGCCAGGCACCCCTATAATGATGCTCTTCAAAGGATGTCTAACACCTAGTAGGTGCTCAGTAAATATATTTTGAATCAAGGAAGAAATTATTCAATAAGTAATTTTTGACATGCTAAGCAACTGCTAAGAGCTGTGCTGATTATGGGGACCTACAGTGGGAAACAAAGCAGAGTTAGTCCTTGCCTTTGTCTACCTTACAGTCTAGTCAAGAAAACCTGTGCCAACATTACAATGAAACAGATGAGTGTTGGGGTGCCTGGGTAGCTCAGTCGGTTGAGTGTGTGACTCATGGCTTCTGCTCAGGTCATGATCTCACAGTTCATGGGTTCGAGCTCTGCATCTGGCTCTGCTGGCGGCACAGACCCTGCTTGAGATTCTCTCTCTCTCTTTATCTCCCTCTCTCTCTCTGCTCTTCCCCTGCTTGCACTCTCTCTGTTCCTCTTAAAATAAATTTTAAAAAAAGCAAACGGATGAGCGTTTTGCTCTGAGAACACTGAGCTACACAAGGGACCTATTGTTGGATGTCAGTGAGGCTTCTCTGAACACATGATAACCAAGCTGAGAACTGAGGATGGTTATGAGTTGAGCAAGGAAAGAATGAGAAGAAGAAAGAGGTCTCTTTCAGCATATGGAAAACATTACTAGTTCAAGGAATTGCAAGAAGTCAAGTGGCTAGCCTGTAGAAAGTGGACAGCTGGTGCTGGAAAGAGAAGCAGGTGAAAGGTGGGATAGGTTTTTTTCAAGTCCTTATAAGGAGTATAAAAGTTGTACTTTTCCCAAAGGTCGGTGGTCTCTCAGTACACACTCCATTAGCTCATGTAATAGAATGCATTTCAGAGTATGGATGTCTTCTAGGTGACTTTGATCCCCAATGGATTGAAAAAATACATTTTAAAGAAGCATGCACTCAGAGTATTCCTAGGTATAATATCACATTTTTATTTTTAGCATTTGTGGCTGTAGAGGAGTCACAATTCTGACTATGGTATGTTTGGTTTGGCATTAGCCAACAGCTTGTTGTTTAACTAATATTCACATTTTACTTAAAACAGCACAGCACAATTTAATGTTATTCTCCAAAATAATCAGATAAGTGATACATATTGGGAAAGGAAAGAAAATAGCTTTAGGAGGTATTAGATATCTTTCTTGGTAAAACTTACTGTGATATAGGTCTCCTCTAATTAATATGTGTTAACATCCTGCTTTCATTATATAGGCCAAAGCCCAGACCATGTCATTGACATAGGTAGAGGTTTGCTTTCCCTTAATGATTTCCCTTTAGTTCCTCTCCTTTTAGAGTTTCCTGTGGACGCATTAATGCCCTTCTTGGACTTTCTGGTTACGTAGAGAGACACTCTACCACTATCATTGCGTGGCATTATTGGTTGTTCACCCAACCAATCTGTGCTCTTCTCTTACCTACCCTTTCTCTTTCCTATTCTTTTTGGGTCTCCCTAGGTGACTTGTTAACCAGTGTCTAATAATGCTAATTCATTCTGCTACTTTTATGACTACTGGAACTCTTGGAAGTATTTGCATTATAAATGATGAAGGGTGCATTGAATCAGGTTGTATTCATGAAACTTACAAAAATCAGTGCAGCTGAGTTGGAGAAATCTTGTTTCTAAGGAAAAAATAAGAATTCATGGTGGGACTTATAGTGCCTTTAATTTGACCTTACATGTCTGATACTTAGTCTATTTCTAAGGCCTCTCAGTTTCCACAGAATCCATCTTGATAAAACTTCACTAGAGCTTTACTGTCTCCTGTTTGTGACAGACTGCCCTAATTTGCGTGAAACTGCCTAGTAGTGTAGAGCAAAAACATTAGTGTTACAGGTAGAGGAACTCTAGTTCCTGACAGTCACAGAAACTGATATGTTGCGTAACTTCTTTGAGGCTTGTTTACTTTTCTTCTTTTTCTAGAATGTACTTCTTTCCATAGAGTATCAATTAAGTATTAAATGATTATCAAAGTATTTCAGAACTTCAAAGGATATACAAATAGGAGATGGTATTTAAATGGTTCCTTTTAGAGTTCTGAGGGTTTTGTTTGTGTATGATTTAGGGAGGCTGCTCAACTGAAGAATTCCAGCTATTGCAACTCAAATACTGATGCATAAAATTTTTAAGGCTTATATTTTTATTTGTTTAACTAGAACTCACAGTTATAACTTCTTACTTGACTGAAGTAAAATTGTTCCATATAAGAGAAATATATCCTCTACAAATAGAATGTACAGAAATAGCATCTGAAGATTTATTACAGAAAGGAAACAAATGGTGCACAATTAAAATAGGCATGTTCTCCAGGAAAAAATGTCTCTAGCAGGCTTCAGAACGCTGACTCTACTTTTGGATTTGTCTGGTCTGGCATACATACCAAGAATCTAAAGTATTTTAGGGTGATGCAATCTTTTATTTTAGGGATCACGATATGTAAAATCGAAGGGCACCCGGGAGAGAGTGATTCAAAACCTGGCCCAACAAGAGGCAGTGTCCATGGGTGTTGGTGACCTGGCCTGACCCAACTCCTGGGCTGCTGCCGTCATGGCCATTAATTATGTCCATCTGTCACTGGAAGTGTCAGGCACACCTCTGTCATCAGGTAGACCATCTGCTCATGCTACTTGCCCATGTGAGCCTTGGTTGTTCATTCCAGGGTGGCTATTAATGGGACAGCAGCTTAGGGATGTTTCAAAGTGGCATTTTTGTCTGTTGCCCTTTTGGGCCTCTGGGGATCTTAGAATAGTCCATTCTCCCCATACTCCAAAGCCAAAACCAAAATCAAAACCAAAACTATTCCTGCCAGCATTTCAATTAATTAGGAAATCAAGAAGGCCCTAATCTCCCTGAAAGATCAACGTGGAAAGAAAGACTTTTTTCACTTAAAATGCAGTCTGATTTCAAAAGTATTAAATACATTGGTAATCATAATAGCTTTCAACCTGGTGGCAATTTAATATTTTATCTCGACCTGTAACTTTGATATCTTGCCTACAAGATTTCAAAGAGGGATAGAGAAAAGACAGAGAATTGAGAAATCAGCTGGATAAAGTAGCATGACCTAAAGGAAGGAGCTAGCTTGGAGTCTACTTGACTTGGGTTTGAGTCCCAGTCCCCCTTACTCCTGACAAAGCTGTGAATTCATAATGTAAGTAAGCTAAAAAAGTGGATGGATCATCTGCTATAAAACTCATATAGTTCTCTTCACAGGAATAACAAAGCTCTAACCCTAGAGCCTAACCAGTTATTTGTAAAAAGAAAATGGAATGACAGGACCTCAGGCAACAAGAAAAAACTAGTACCAGCTAAGATAGAACTTTACAGAAAAAAGATGACACTAAATTATCTGGGTCATTATTTTAGGAACAAACTGTGTTGCTAAACTCAATAGAATGGCTATCTTGTGCCATTAAGAGAAGACTGAATTATGTTTTGCATATATATTTCATAATATAATACCATGAAGTGAAAAAGATTTGGAGACAGTTATCTTTATTTACCTAGAAAAATCACCATTGACTATTTATCTAGAGCATCACATTGACAGATTAATGGGATATTGCTGTAGTTTATTCTTAATGACTAATAATATATTTCTATAGGTTATTAAAAAAACAACTCTTTCCTCAAAGAATCATAATGAGTCTAGAGACTCTTCTAGTTATTTTGGTGGGCTCAAGAATTAGCATGAGTATATTATTATTTTATGAACTTTTCTTGTTATGGGATGGGGTTTCTGTAGAACCAACATTTCACACAAGGAACTTTTATTCTCACAATGCATTGAGTGAACTAACTGAGTTAGTTTCCAAGGTTTTTACTGGTGGGAATTTAAAAAATTTAGACTGGGAAAACTGTCAAGTTAACCCTATAGAGACATGCATACATAAACACCTCTCTCTGAAACTTGATTGTTTCATCCCGTTTCTCTTAATGACTACCATAGATCAAATGGTATTTTTAAAATTAGGATTTTATGATGCCCATTAAAAAAAATTAACTTTGTTCCTGAGTCAGGTAAAGATTAGAGAAGGAAGGCAGGTTGATTCTGTGGATGTTTATATATTAAACTAGCTAATCAGATGTTTGAATCTGATTCGTTTCCCTCCTTGGCATGTGGAAATAGGCAATTTTCCTTTTTAGGCATATGCTACCATACGTGGCTATGACAAAATATACATGTAAAGGGTTGGGTTACCATATACCCTTGTGTCCCCAAGGCAGACATGATTTATGTCTTATGTCTTGACATCCTGTCTGGTTTAGCGTGTATCTAATATTTTATTTTTTAACTAAGTGATATCATTAATGTCATATTAAAAATAAACCACGGTGTTCTACTGCAGTCTCATTTAGTAGTGTATGAGATGCATTTGCAGTGAACAGAGTTCCCTCTTTAAATTGTGATGGAATATGAAAGCCAAATGCTTTTCCCCAACCCTTTCCAGAAGCAAGGTAAGTAATAGTTCCCTTTTGAAGGTTGCATGCTCTCTGATAAAAATAAGCCTTCTAGGGCATGAGTAGATCTAATGGTCTTAAGTTGTGTCAGAAGAAGTTCTGATACTGTTGTCCCTGCGGGCCGCTTGGTTTTTCAGCTGTTTGGTCTGTGGCCCAGGCCCCAAAGTGCACAAACTTTTCAGGCCACTAGTATGTAGGGCCAGTGGGAAACAGTAAATTATACATTAGGAGTAAATGAAATATGCGTGGGGAAGTACAAGTCAAGCAGTTCTGTCATGGTGCATATAGAGACAAATCTGAGTCACTATATTTCTGTCGTAGTGATTTTGTCATTTACTGTCTGGTTCAAATCTAAACATAAGTATTTGTTTTACCCAGGTAGTAAGAATTATTTCAGAGTTATCAGAGAAAGTTCTTACAAGCCAAGTTGTTCACTGTTTCAGCTCTTACTGGTTTCTTTCTGGAAGCCAGGTGAAATAAAAATTAACTTAGGGGAGATTAGACTCATGTAAGTCTGGAGATGTCATTTCTCTTTAGTTGTCAAAGGAGTGCCCAATAAGATATCCCAGAAATAGGTTCATGTTACCATTGTGCTATTGGTTTTGTAACACTTTTATTAAAAATATTTTGGGGGAGGGGCGCCTGGGTGGCTTGGTCTGTTAAGCATCTGACTTCGGCTTAGGTCATGATCTCACAGTCAGTGAGTTCGAGCCCCGCGTCGGGCTCTGTGCTGACAGCTCAGAGCCTGGAGCCTGCTTCAGATTCTGTGTCTCCCTCTCTCTCTGCCCCTCCCCTGTTCATGCTCTGTCTCTCTCTGTCTCAAAAATAAATAAACGTTAAAAAAAATTTAAAAAAATATTTTGGGGGAACCTGTGTGGCTCAGTCAGTTGAGCTTCCAACTCTTGATTTTGGCTCAGATCGTGATCCCACGGTCGTGAGAACCAGCTCTGTGTCAGGCTCTATGCTGAGTGTGGAACCCGCTTCAGATTCTCTCTCTCCCTCCCTCTCTCTGTCTCCCTCCCTCTCCCTTCCCTCCCTCTCTCCTTTTCTCCTCCTCTCCCCTTCCCTCCTTCCCTACATCCCTTCCTCCCTCTCCTTCTGACCCTCTCACTGGCTCCTGCTCTCTCTCTCTCAAAAAAGAAAATCTTTAAAAAAATATTTCAACAAAGCCATTTGGTCCCAATGAATTTTAAGTGTAGAATAATGAAAATATCCATTTCTCAATTGATAATGAATGAGAAACGTAGAAAACACTTATTGACATTTCCTGTCCACCAGGAGGGCTGTAGTGATGTTAGTAACTGTATGAAACCAAAGACACAAATCTGAAGGAGCACCAGGAGCTATTTCAGAAACTACTGATTATGTTAAAGAGATTACATGTGAAAAAGATGATTTAGCACGTATAGCTGAAGAAAGTGCTTTTATCATCACTCTACCCCTTCATTTAGAATAAATGGCTGTTCCTGAGTTAATTTAGCTCATTCATTTCAAATTATCTTGTGCAGAAAGTGAAGCAAGAAGAGTTATTACTGCATTGATTTTATTAGCAGAAGAATTTTGCAAATATTAAATGGTATAAATTTTGTATCAATGTCATCAGCTGCTTCGAATAGAAAAATCAATTAAGCTAATTCCAATAATGGCTTGATTATTTCCATTCAACTTATGGAATAATGATAAATGTTTGAAAGTTAATTTTGTTGAATATGAAACACTTGACAATTTTCTAAGTGCTATAGATTCAGTTAAAAATTCAGACATACTGGTGAGATTGTTTCTTGCCATAATAGTAGTACAGTTATACATGTTGGTGGAGGATTGAATCATCCTCAAAATGGCCTTGTTAAATTAGACTTATAGAGCAAAAATTACTTGGGTTGGCTGTGCATATAAGTCATAATTATGTCCAAACAAGCTGATGTTCTACCAGTGGTGATATTTTCCCAATTGATACAGAAATTATAACTTTCAAAATTTGTAAATATTTTGTATATGCAGGTTAGGATAACTGATATACAGAGTAAACTTATGTTGCATTTAAGAACAGAAAAAAATACTTCAATGTGGTAATACATGCTTTTTCTCTTGGCTGTCTACAAATTGGATTTTAGGAATGTTTACAACTTTGAAGAATCTTTTTGCATATCAACTTTAGTGCCCTATAATCACATTGAAACTTTTTGTAATGGACTATTCTAAATTTTGATTACATGTTGTTTCAAATCAGTTGGGTGAAGTCTTTGATCAAATTACTTAAGAAATGCTAATTTTTTTATTTTTTTATTTTTATTTTTTACCTTTAAAACTTTGAGTGAATTGCATTACTAGGGGAAAAGAGCTTACAAATAGTAAGAAATTGAAATTTACTTCTCCATGAATATGGAAGGTACTAAACAAATTAAATCATGAAATTTTAAAGGATATGCAAATTATAAATCACAGAAATAGTTACAGTTCACATGCAAAAGTCTACCAAGCTTGATTTAGGGAAAATGCTTAATATAGCAAATACTACAAACATTAGGGTTCCAATTCTTCCTGAAATTAGCAAAATCAATAAATTTCTACTAGATGAAACTAAAAAATAATATTTACTAAGTGTTTATTATATGCCAGCAACTTTTCATGGATTATCTCATTAAATCCTCATGACAACTCTCTGTGATGGGTTAAAATGATTTTTTTTCTGGTTGAAGACATATAGGATTGAGGAGTTAAGTCGCTTGTTCAAGATCACTACTCTTTACTACTCTATTGCGTCTTTGTAGTTGGGATCATATCAGAGTTATCAGAGAAAGATCTTACAACCGTTGTTGTAGTCAACCATTGTTATAGCTTTTATTTAGCTTGTGTTAATTTCTGCAAGCCAGTTGAAATGGAAAGTTATATTTTTGGGAATATGAGACTCATGAAAGTTGTTAAAGGAGTAACCAGTAAGATATCCTTAAAAGTATTGCAGCTCAGTTTATGTCATGGCTAATATGTAATACAGGAGGGTGAGATTGTAAGGTAACATCCTTCCAAGTTTGTGGTGACCAAGACCTCCACAGGAAAAAACCCACAAAGGGAACTAGGGGAAATGTTTTGTGGTAAGGAGTGAGTCAAGCCAACATTTATAGCTGGGTAATTAAATGAGGGTTTTTTTTTTTTTGTTTTTTTTGTTTTTTTTTTTTTTTTTTTCTGCAAGGCAAAAAGCAGGGGAAAGAAAGCCACAAAACAAGAACATATGCAATCTAAAAAACCTGATTGGCTGCAACAGTGTGATATAGTCTTGTCTTTTTTAAACAAGTCATATATCAGAATTACCTAGGACACTTAAAATAGCACATATTCACATGCCCCACTGAGAAGGACTATATCTGAAATTCTGGCAGTGGGATTCATCCTTGTTATTAAGAGCTTTCAACATGATTCTTTGATCTATCAGGATTAGCACTACGAGGCCAAAATGCTCTCAAGCAATAGGAAGTTGCTGCACTTTGGTTAGTTGGAAAAAAATTACCCTGGGAAAGTAGTTGAGTTCCTTTAAAAAAAAAGTGGATAGATTTTTGGGATGTTTACAACTACAGAGACTTTCTGGACTAGCTGGGCAACTCAAGTTAGAGCAAGTAAAGATAATTTGGATAAATAAGAATAATTCCAGATTTTAGCAATTTCTCCTAAATTATACATTACAATGATAGATAAGTAAAAAATATCATTTATTGAGAGTGAACAATTTTACTGGCATCAATACTAAGTAACCTGATGTCGTCCTCTTTCTTCATCCTCCTTCATCCAGTTTCTAGTGAATTTTTACAACTCTATTATGCCTATTCTCATGTAATGCACCCTCACCCACCCACTCAGTAACTTGCTTTCTATCATTTCCTACTTTTGTCACCCTTGGGAACCATTGCTGTCATCACGATCAACAACAAATATTTATTAGACACCTGTTATGTGTAGGCTAGTGCATGAGGTATAAAAATAGGTTCAAGTCATTTCCTTAGAGAGCAGACTTTGTTCTAGGTTTGTGATAGGGCATTCACTGAGACCAAGTGCCATGTGGCTAAGGATCAAACAGATGGCCAGAAGACAGTCATTGCAAAGGAGTAGGCAGATGCTACATGGAGGGGCTGGGGCTCAAGTTGAATTTTGAAGAATATATCAGGGCTTTTGTTGATAGGCATGAAGAGAGCATTCGGCAAAGATCCAGAGGCGGGGAAGTTGATGTTTCTGTATGAAACAATGAATACAGCAAGTGGTAGGATGGCTTTGTTGTTCCTTCTTAGCTCCCCTGAGCTAGAGTGTCAGGAGTAGATTTTATAGTTTGTAACCTCTGTTTTGGTTCAGGGAATTTAAGGTGGAGGGCAATATTCATAATTCATTCAGCTGATTGGATTGGCTTTTTATTTCTCCACTACTTCTTTCAGCATCTTATTACTGAGTTGTGAAAAAATTAGAAGATGGGAAAGATGGATAAATTCAATTTCAAACTGCTAAGCCAAGTCAAGACATTCAGTGATCTTCCTCTGAGTCCTAGAATCCAAGAACCAGAGCATGCAAGGGGCCTTTAAGAATATTACTCAATCCCTTCATTTTACATTATCTGAATTCATCTAAGTCATCTCTGAAAGTTATTATCAGAGTCCTGCCTGGAATTGGGACTGACTGGCTCCCATTCCAAAGCTCTTTTTTTCTGAAAAGTATGGCTTTCCTCCACCATGCAGTATGAGGAAGTTATGTTTCTTGTTTTCAATTGCCAAAAAAATTTGAAAGACTAATTTGAAAGATTCCAACTCATTTTGACTCATTAGATTTCATTCTTGCTCTTGAATGAGAAGCAATGGAGACTAGATAGATGTAGGGGCCCTGTTGTGGGCAGAGCTCTGCGTTGCAATGTAGGCTCTGCCTTCTCCCAGCTTACAGCACCCGACACAAGTTCTGAGATCTTTGTGGGACTTGGGTTGTCATTTGCAAAGAAGGAAGAATCTATTAGAAGGGCACTAAAGGGTTGTCTTTATTTGCTCTGAATTTTGTCTTTTTTTTCATGTTGGAAGTGCCAATTGCCAGAAAGTTGGATTGTGTCATGACTATATGTAGTTTGAATTGCAGGATTTACTCTTGCTAAATATATACTGATGTGGTGGGTTATTCTACTTGTCAAGTGTTTCTTAAATCAGCAGTTGGAGTTGGCATTAGTGAATGGGCACCAATGACTGTAGTTCTGGAGTCCTAGCACAAAGAAAGTGATTTTGCCTTCTTTTGCTGACTCTAGGCGAGTTCAGCAAGAAAGAAAAAATCTGCAGAGATGGTTTTGACGAAAACTTGGCATTTTGCTTTAACTCTGTCCACAAAGATACCCATTCATGATTAATGAATGCTTATTAAATTAGATGAATGGGGAGGACCCAGAGGGAATTTCATTGCCCAAATACAAAAGCATTGCCCTTCTGTAGAAATTCTCACGTATAGTGATAGTTTGCAGCTTTCTGCAGTGAATTTAACTCTACTTTACCCTCATACATTGTAGTCTTCATTTTTCATGGGTCAGGCTGGTTTTTCAACCTTGGATTATTTTCTTCAGGTTGCCTAGGTCTCTCCTGCCATAGGTTCTGACACGTGGCTGCCATCTTTATTTTCTAGACACTCACCTGGCAACTTTATTTTCTGTGTGATGTTGACATAAGTAAAGTTCAAATATGTTAACGTTCCTATCTCAGCAATTTTGGAGCCTAAAAAGTCACTATTCTAAGGAGAAGAGAAAAGAAAAAAGAGAGATAGATATCAGAGAAGCCATTTGTAATTAAGATATAGAGAACTAAAACCTCAGGGGGAATATCTGTCATAGCCACTGTGGAGAGAATCATCTTGTTCCTGGATGAGGGTTCCCGGATAATTTTTTCTCAGCATTCAAATCCATCAAACCAAATCACAAAGGAATTTTAAGGAAATGACAAGTTGAGGCTAAATTATGGGAGGTATATATCATAAAGGAAATGATGTACTAGTTAAGATAAAGTTTTGGCTGCTGTAATGAAGAAACTCTAAAACAATAATGACATAGATAAAATCGCCGTTTACTTATGTCTTACTTAAGAGTCTGGCCAGATGGTCCCAGGCTTCTGTTGTGGTGCTACAATCTTGAGGGACATAAGCTTTTCTTCTTTTTTATCTTGTTGATCTGCCATCCTCAATGCCAATCTCATCTCGTGGTTCAAGATGGATGCTCCTGCTCAAGTCATCACGGACACACTTTAGTCAGCAGGAAGAAGAAAGAGGTAGTCAAGCTCCTTCTTGTTAAAATCATGTATAGTGTTTCTATTCTCATCCAATTGGCTAGAACCTAGTAAGATGGTCACATCTTACTGGAAGAGAGGCTAGGACATGTAGTCTTTAGCTTGGTGGCCGTGTGCACAGCTAAAAAGTGTCAGTATATTAGAAAAGAGTAACTGCAATCTCTGTCACAGGGAATAAAATTGAAGCCCTATTGTGCACTTAGCTTTTTACATAAATAATAATGACAAAAACAATAATATAGCAATAAAATCTACCATTTAGTGTCCTCTACTGCTTCCTTACTTACATTAGATCCAATGTTACAACAGTTCAACAAGCTAAGCAGTTCTCTCATAGGGAAGAAAACTGAGGCTCAGAAAAGATAATCAACTTGCCCCCAGTGCAGAGCTGAAATAACATTTTTTGAATGCAGGCAAATTCTCTGATTCCTGGAGACCTCAGAAGGCTAAGATAAAGAGGTTTGGATTTTCTTCTGTAGGATGTCAGCAATTGAAGAAAGCTTGATGAAACTTAGATGAGCAATGTGTTTGGAGGTCAAGATAGATGGCAAAGTGGAGAGGTGGAAAGCAGGAAATGGTTTAGGGGCTGACGATGTGGGATCATGGGGCCTTAGATCAAACTGACAAGGGTGAAAATAAAAATACAGGACACAGGCAGGAGATGTTATTAGAGAACACTGTAGGGTGCAGGCAGAAGATAGAAACTACACCTACTTGAAGGAGAGCGTTTCGGAAGAGAAGTGTTAACTAGGTATAAAATTACTAACTAGGTAGCAAAAAGGGTAAAAAACGAAGTCTATGATAATGGTCCTCAATCCGGGGTGATTTTGCCCATCTCCCAAGGGGGTTGGCAATGTCTGGAGACGTTCTTGGTTGTGGGGAACTTGTTGGGAGGAGTCATTGGCATCTAGGGGGTAGAGGTCAGAAATGCTGCTGCACATCTTAAAATATACAGAACAAATCTCAATGCCAAAGAAATATCTAGCCTGAAATGTAAGTATTGCTCAGGTTGAGAAACGCTGCTTTAAGATATGAGGAGGTAGTGACTACAGGAAGCAGCTACCACCCCATCCTAGGGCTTCGGAAAGGAAGGGAAATGATTGGCATTATTGAGATTTAGGAGAAAGAGCCTTGTGGTGCTGACACAGACCTCTGACGAGGGAGCACTGGTCAGGTGGTGCTCATGGCCTGAAGGCACAGGGTTGTCGGGGATGATGAGGCTAAGTGCTTGAGACACTGCAAACTGGATCCAGCGGAACAGAGAGACTTAAAATAGGCATTCTGATAATATAATCAGTTGTGGGATGCAGGAAAAAAGGAATGAAAAATGGCTTTGAGGTCTAATGCTTAATCTTACCCATACTGACAGAAGTATTACCCTAACCACTTGATTTGGGGGAAAAAAAAAAGATGAGTTTAGTTTTTAGATTGTTGACCTCCACATGGAATCGTCCAGCAGGCAGTTGGAGGACTGTGGAGGGCAAGGAACTTAAACTTTAAGAGGGCATGATATCAGCATGGGAAAAAAGGTGGCATTGGATACATAATTGTCAGATTTGGCTCATTTGGGATCAGGGGACAAACACATCATGCCCCTAGCATCATCACCCTAGAAGTGTTTTCACATTTTTTATTTAGAAAAGTTGCATCTCTGGGGTGCCTGGGTGGCTCAGTGGTTGGGCAACTGACTTTGGTTCAGGTCATGATCTCAAAGTTTGTGAGTTTGAGCCCTGCATCGGGCTCTGTGTTGACAGCTCTGAGCCTGGAGCCTACTTCAGATTCTGTGTCTCCCCCTCTCTCTACCCCTCCCCTGCTCATGCTCTGTGTCTCTCTGCCTCTCAATAATAAATAAACGTTAAAAAAATAAAAAAAAAGAAAAGTTGCATCTCTGATAAGGATTTTTCTTTTGTATCATTGTATATACTAGGCCATATGGCTCTTATCTTTGGGCTATTCTTAAATGAAAACTTATTTTTTCATCAACCCACCTTTTGTTTGTTTGTAGCCAATACAGTCTTTCTGTAATCCCATTCTTCTCATGTTTCCCTTATAAAAAATGTGTAAATACACAAATTTCATGATTTTTATAATTATGCTTCTTCATTTTACAAAGAGATTAAAAATAGGTGAATTTTCAATTGGTTTTATGCATGTTATACATACTAGAACAGACAAAAGATGTTAAATAAAAACTAAGGAAATTTGAACAAAGTATAGACATTAAGAATAACGTATGGATATTGGCTCATTAAATGTAACAAATGTATCATGCTAATGTAAGATTTTAATAATAGGAGAAATCAGTGTGGGGTATATGGCAACTCTCAGCACTATTTTACAGTTTTTCTGTAAATCTAAAACTAATCTAAAATGTTTATTTAGAAAAGGAGATTTTATTAGTGGTTAAGGTTTGAAAAACAGGAAAGTGTCTATAGCAGACATCCTTCGTTGCCCACCTCCTACTTTACCAGCTTTTATTCATTCATCTGCTCTCTCCCATGTTGTTCTGTGCTTCAGAAAGGCTAGTTCAGCCCCAGAGAGTATACCCTGTGTATCATTTTTCGAGGGCTGCTGGAACAAAGTAGCACACACTGGGTGACTTAGAGTAACAGAAATTTATTCTCTGACAGTTCAGGAGGCCAGAAGTCCAAATCAAGATGTCAGCAGGATTGGTTCCATTCCATTGTCTCTCTCCTAGCTTTTGGTAGTTGCTGGCAATCCTTGGTGTTTCTGGCTTATAACTGCATAACTCCAAGCTCTGCCTCAATCTTCAGTCAGCTTCTCTGTGTCTTTGCTCTCCCCCTCCTTCCTCATATAAGGACACTAGTCATTGGATTTAGGACCCACGCAGGATATCATTTCAAGATCCTTAACTTAATTACATCTGCCAAGACCCTATTTGCACACAAGGTCACATTCACAGTTACCAAAGTTTAGGATTTGAACACATTTTGGGAGGCACAGAACTCCACTTCCTATATACTAGCTGTTTAAAATGAATAGCAGTGGCCAGTGATCATTTTCATCATGGGAATCTGCCACAAGTCTGGCCCAGGAGAGGAAAAGGAAACTTTGATTAGGTCTTTCTAGGAAAGGTTTTATTTCTCTTAAATAGTAAAGACAGCCTCTCTTCTTCCTTTGGACATTGGCGTCTAGATGTAATGACTAGAACTTTACAGCTATTCTATGACTCTGTGGGGATGTTGATAATGATAAAGCCACTGTATATAGAAGGGCAGAGCCAAGAGTCAGAAAGAAAGTTAAAGACTTAGGAAATTATACCTGAATCCTCCTATTTTCAGACTTCTTATTTTCTGGGACAAAAATGTCTTTGTTTTTTAAGGCATTTGAGTTGGGAGCTCCTGTCACTTGCAGGCAAAGGAAGTGCAACAGATAAACTATCTATGTTTACCTATTTCTCAAAAGAAAATTTAATAGTCTCAGTCATCCAGTGGAAACTTTTAGATGGTGTTTGAGTTTTCTCAGGACCTAGTATGACATTGAATAAAAATTGAATTTAAAGGAGTTAAAATCTCATTATACAGAAGATTTAAAATACCTTAAAATATTAAAATTAGGTAAAATAAGGTCTTTTCAACATTAACTAGTAGATTTTGATATAACACATACTTTAAATTTGCTTTTAAATTTTCTGATGAGAGGATAGTCATTTCTAAAAGCACATGTAGAGATTAGTAAACCACCTTACTGGAACTTAATGTGTCTATAGCAAATTATTGAATACTTGGGTTGGGAGTCAGTAATCTGCCACCTTCCAAAAGTGACTTTCTAATAAGAATTCCCTTCTATGGAGAACTTTAAAAATTGTTATTATCTAAAAATTCTAGCGTTAATTCAGATGACAGATCTTAAATGGATACTGTTGCTTCCACATTAGAAGAATCTTATTTCATCAAAATAAGGCCTCTGAAATAATGGACCTTAAAATATGTTTTAAGTCAGATTGTTTGTTGCAAAAAATACTCTGAAAAGTCCAGGTTTTTGTATATCTAAGTGCTAATTTTCAAGCCAATTTTACCTATTTATTTTGATTTTTAGGCTGATTTCTATTACTGATTTTATTGATATCACCTACTGATTTGATTTTATTACCAATTTTATTGGTGTGAACTTTTTGTGATGTGTCACTCCTATTGAGGCCCAGAGGAAGATCTAAAGAGACATTGTCACATGTGACATAGGTCAGAAGCCCAACTTACTCCATATAAGGGGGGAAGTGAAGGGTGAGGGCTGTGTTCATGGCAAAACAATTGAGGTACCACATTTCCATGTCAAAGAGCTTGTTTTAGTAAAACAAGGAAATCCTTTTGTGATCTTGGTGTTGGTAATATGATCACTACCAATATGATGTGGCATTACTTTCTACACACAGAAACTTTATTGCTTTTAAGTCAGTGAAATCACTTTACTGCATCCCTAAAGTATCTATGTTATCTATTGTATCTATATTAGACTATAAAGTCTGGTTATCATTTACTATGCTACTCTAGGTTGAAAGCTGATGGATCACATGGGAGGGAGTCATCAGTGTAGGGGAAGGTACGAATACCTGAGACATCTGGCCGGTGGTAGATTCCAGAGAACCATTTCAGCGGCATGTGACTTCTTGGGCTGCATGGCTTCTGCCCCAGAATCAGGTTCTCCCCAGACAGTGAGAGAGAAGGAAGGGATACAGACAATTTTTGGAAGGTCTTTTATACACAGGGAACTTCTGGATTAAGTTGGCATTCTTCAATTACAATTAGAATATTCATTTTATATTTTCTATTTAAATGGCACGTGCCTATCAAATCAATATCTATTAAGTAGGGCACAAATGAGATAAATAAAATAGATGAGAAGAAGTTCTTGTTTTGAAGCTTTTGAAAGGAAGAGTGACTTTGTGAAGATATTGATTTATATCTATATTCTGAGATAGCTACTCTCTTCCTGTTCCTGTTGGTTTGTTTACTATACCTTGTCTGCTTAACCGGATGCTGGGTGGGCATCAGCAGATTTTCTCAAACCTCTTTGGTTGTCTGCATCTGTTGATATAGGGAAGCATCATAGAATAGTACAGTCATTTCCAAATTCTTCTTTTAACAGCGCTTCAACTAAGCATCTTATGAGGTAGTTGAAGACATAAACAGATGAATGTAGAGCTCGTGCATTTAGAACAGGCAGAGTACAAGTGCCTTCACCTCCATCTTTTGAAAACCACTGTCGTACTTAGTCATTTCAGCCAGTGAATCGGTCAGTCAACAAATACTTATTTAATAATGATATTTGCAGATGTTGCCCTTGCCTGTCTGGAGCTTACATTTTGGATCAGAAAGCAGGCACTAAATGCATGCTTCACCCTGAGGTAAATGTCCTGATTTCAGGGCAAGGACAAGATGCTGAGCAAGATACTAACAGGTACTTACTTTAGGTTGAAAGAACAGGTGAAGCTTTTCTGAGGCAGTGACATTTAAGATGAACATCAGGGAAGAGTAAGAGTTGTCCCAATGGAGAGATGGGGGAGAGTGTTCCATGTAGAGGTGTGCAAAGCACCTGAGTGAGACAAATTTGGTGGTATTAGGGGATTTGGGGTCAGAGAGGCCTGGCTTAGACTTGGGGTTCTGGGTCTGTGTTCAGCAGCCCTGTGACTTCCATCAGGTTATCTGCTTTCTCTGCACCTTAGTTGTTTCACTGGAATGTGGGGCCAGCAATACCCCCTTGCAGTATTTTCCTCTGGATTAAAGAGGACCACGTAAAGCAGCTGTGCTCAGTAGAGCCTGTTTTAGCATCATCATTGTTGTCATTATTTTTATTCACCTTTAGAGAAGTCTTTTTATGTTGCACTTAATACAGTCATGTTTTGTACTAAGGGGTTGGGGGTCACATTTAGGAAGTTAGAACAGGAAATCCACTGTACATTAAAAAAACCATTAGCTCAAACCAAAGTAAAATATTCTTCACCACCCCATCATGCTCCCATCCGTTCAGGAGCTTATAGGTTTGAACATGGGAATCTAATTGAGAAAAGGGTTATCTTTCTTCAAGTTTTATCTTTTCTGTTTCTTCAATCTTTCAAGTAAATTTTAGGGAATCTTGTTCTTTCTTTGATTCTTGTCTTGGTAATATTGACTCAAAAGCAAAACCCATAAAGCTAGGGGAGCACCAAGTATGCAGTTCTGTTCTTCCCCTTCTGTGTGGAAATGGCATCTCAGAGCTCAAGGGCTTGTTGCATGGGTGTGCGGGCAACATACTTTATCCTCATCCACCTTCATGGATAAGCGCCTTCCGGTGGGGCAGGTGTGCCTGGGGGAAGTACTACCCTAATGAGCACAGTGTCTGATCTGGATTTTGTCCTAGATCTTACAATGAGATGAAGAGGGCAGGAGAGGGAGGAGACATCTCTTTCATTGCTCTTTATATTGACTTTTTCTCCCAGAAGCCGTCTTGGGAATTAAGATTTTTCATGCTCTTTCAGCGAAAGAAATGATGAGCAAATTGGTTCAGTATGTTTCCTATGTGACACTGTCTTAATTAAAAAAAAAAAAAAAGGTATTTTCTGATTGCATGAAAAGTTGTATATGTAATAATCATAGAGTGTACTCCACCTTTTAAAAAATTGTTTTTTAATGTTTATTTATTTTTGAGAAACAGTGAGAGACAGAGCGTGAGCTGAGCAGGGGCAGAGAGAGAGAAGGAGACACAGAATCTGAAGCACGCTCCAGGCTCTGAGCTGTCAGCACAGAGCCCCAACGTGGGGCTCGAACTCACGGACCATGAGATCATGATCTGAGCTGAAGTTAGACACTTGACTGACTGAGTCACCCAGGCGCCCTTTTACTCCACCTTCTTGTCAACCATTCTTGTCTCGTTTTGAATATATTTCTTTGAACATTGCTTGTCTAAGTCTTTTTGTTACCAGGAAGGAACAACAAACTATAGAAACCATGAAAGCCGTTATGATTATCCATCACTCCCATGCTATATTCATTTATTAGTTCTTTGAACAAGTATTTACTGAGCACTTACGATGCACCAGGCTCAGGCAAGTTTCAAGGATAAAACATGGGCAAGACTCTAGTTACTCTGGTCTGTGTGTTGCAAGCCACAGCAGTGATTGGACAGGGGTTTTTTCAAAGTGCAGGTGTCTTTTATTTTTTCTTTATTGTTTAGCTTTCACTACTCATGACATGTTGGTCAATGTTCTGATGGTATTAAAAGCGTGGAATGAGGTCATAGCACTTTCTCTGTTCACAGTGTTTCAGTAGCCTGTACAACTCCAGACATAAAAGGACACATATATTTATTTATAATGGAAAATAGCTGTCCACATCTTTCACATGGCATATTTTTCTGATCGTACAATATAGATCTTATCTATAAATGTATGTGTGTATACATTGTATACATGTACATAAACATATATGGTAGAAAAGTGAGAACCTATGGAAAAACCCAAGGAATAAAATTATCTGCAAGCCTACATCCAAGAGATAACCTCTGTTAATATTTTGGATTATAGTCTAACATGTTTTATTGTATACATATATGGTATATGGGTATTGGGGAGTGGAATTAATATTTATTGAGTCTTATATTCTTGGTGCTATTAGGCTAGGTATACATATTTTCTCATTGAATTCTAACTACACTTGCAGTTGGGGGAATAGTGTTCTATCCAATTTACAGGTAAAGGGATTTTGACTTACCCATGATCTCTCAGCTAGTAAGTAAAAGAGGTGGGGTGCATGCACACAAAGAATGTATTTTAAAAACCCTTTCTATTATAGCTGACTGTAATTATCCAGACAGTTCCATATTTATCCAGGTACTTGTCAGGATGAGGGTAAAATTAGAAATTGACATTGTCCTGGTTTAAGGGGGGAAGATAGGGTGGTAGAGGGGGTCTGCTTTGTAAGATGTGAAGTTTTTTTCTCTGCTTCCTTTTATTTAAATAAGCATTAAAAAAAACCCCAAATCCTTCTGTAAAATAAATGAACTGGTCCAACTGTTTACTTGGACTTTCTTTTTAAAAATCTTTTAAAGTTTATTTTGAGAGAGAGCGAGCACAAGTGGGGGAGGAACAGAGAAGTAGAGAGAATCTCAATCAGGCTCCTCACCACCAGCACAGAGTCCGATGTGGGGCTGAACTCGTGAGATCATGACCTGGGCCAAAACCAAGAGCTGGATGCTTAACTGCCCAAGCCACCCAGGCGCCCCTTACTTGGAACTTCTTATGAAGTTTTGAAGGACATTTATGTTGACCTTGGGGCATGTTCCTGGTCCCACCTGGCAATGTTGGAGAGAGGAGAGTGGATTTCTGGCATGTGAGGCACCACACCCCAGTGGGGCGGGCTTTCGCTCCCTGTCTGGGGCTCAGATGCAGCTTCACGCATCCTATGAACAGACTGTAGCACACACATGGTCTCTGCTGCGTAAGTTTCCTAAAAAGCAGGGCAGAATGACAGGACTTGGTCTCTCAACCAAGATACTAAAGTAGTCACAGCGTTCTTTTCAGCACCTATGCATTGTCAGTTTAGTAAAAACAGTTGTGTAGGTATTCTTGCAAACTGGGTTGTAAAATACAAGCCTTTGGGCCTCCCAATCACAGGCTGGTGTTATGGGTTCTGTTTTCAAAGCACTTGCTTATAACCATCCTTCTTGTATTACCTTTCCTCCATGTGGTGAGTGCTGCTACACCCCAGTCAAAGGAAGTACGTAAAAGTAGGGTCAATCTCATTGTGCTTTTGCGGATTAAAGTTTTCTCATGGAAACTATAAAGGCTCATCTAAAAACCCTTCTATAAACTATAAAATAAGCCCCTAAGACCTACTTGAATGTCTATACATTAAATGCTTAATGTAGGTACAAAGACCAAAGTGATTTTTGCTTTTCTAGGGTTTCCTTCTGAAATTCCACAAAGTCTTTCAAAGTTACAACCACAAGGAATTCGAGACGCACGCTTCATCTGCATGCCACCTAATCTTCGGGGTGTTGTGTCTTAGAGCACGCAGTGCATAAAATCACTGAATCCACACGAGCCTCCGGCAGTTTAGAATATTTATGATAGAGAACAATAACAAGGCAAATTAGGATGGAGCTCTGGCTTGGGTTTTAAATTTCCCAGATTTTACAAGTCCAAGCATTCTTTTGCCATCCTGACAGGGTTTAATACTCAAGATATGAGCTTCAAGGCCTTGTGAGGGTAATCAGATTTTAACTATGCTTCCACGTTTAGTTCTTAAGGAGTTTAAAAAATACAGTCATTAATTTGAATTGCGACTATTGCGACATACAGTTCTTGAAAATTTTACTGTCTGAGCTGTTGACTGGATAACCATGACAAAAGCACTTTCCCAGCATCAGCTAAGCAGATCGTGGGCCCCTGCTGTACATGTTCTCCTGTCAGGGGAAAGGGGCCTTAGGAGCTGGTGGATACTTAGGAGTGGTGACATTATTTCCCTCCCAGCAAAAGCAAAACCCTTTTCCACCCTTTGGTCTTCTCCTAAAATACCAGTATCATAAAACTGTCTTTTAAAACGTTTTTTTTCCCCCAAAGATACAAAATGTTGATATGGAAGGGGAATTTTTCAAGAGGAAATCTGAATATCTGCTGTTATGAATATGGAGGCAGGCTTGGGTTCGGTTAGTGCATAACTGCCTGGACAGGGCCTTATTTCAGACCTTGACTCTGGCATTGGCTCCACAGAGCTGCCTGCTGCAGCAGCGTAGAGGTTAATGCTGGCCGCAGCTCTGCTGTGGAAAGCAGATGAGTAATCCCACCTTTGGAGGGTGACACTTCCTCACACATCCTCAGTATAAACAATGCGCAGGCAGCGGGGTATTTGCTGGCAAGGTATATTTCTGTGGGAGGTAGGGAGCAAATGAAGAGGCAATAAAAAGAGACTTAGATAGTTGAAAACTACAAATCTCAACGTGGCAAACAGTTCAGAGCATGGTAGCTGGCCAAGTGGAGGAATCTTAAGTGCGCAAACACACGTCTAATCTCTGAGACCCTCCAGGTGGATCTGTGGCAGGGAAATGTCCTGCTGCATTTCACCTAGTATGTTCTCTAGACCCCACAGAGGAACCCCTCTGGGTTTCTTCCTAGCCCTTCTGCTCGTGTTGTCATCCTGGCCCTTTGTCTAGTCAGTGTCTCTTCTCTTTATATTTGTCTCCAGATGGATGCTTCTTGGGAGACTGGAGTCTAACCTAAACATACCATTTCTTTTTGATGTGCATGATTCTCCCTTTCATCAACTAGGAATCCTTCACAAGAGCTTAAGGGGCATCTGGAAATATCCACCCAGGCTTCACATTGTCCTGCGGAGGAGAACTTTTACATCTGTTAAAGGAGAGACATGCCCCCCACCCCTCACCTCCCAGTAGGCAGGTAGTGGTCCTAGGATGCGGTCTTTCTGAGAGCTGTAGAGACCACATTACTCTGCACTTACTTTTCCTGTGTGTGGAACTGATGCACAGTATTGGGTCAGATGTCCACCCACCCCCCGCCCCCACCGCCATCATGGGACATCTTTTAGAAATATTGTAATGGGAGATTAACTATTTCTCTACGTCAATTTTGGGAAATTTGTTATGTGGTGCTAGTCTGAAGAGTGGTTTCGCAAACATCATGGATGAAGAAACAAATAGATTTTTTAAAAAGTGCAAAGAGACTTAGATAGTTGCATGATGGCTAGAAGCATGTTTCTAAATGCCTTTGAAGATCCAGGGAAAGTTGGCTTGAGGTGGATTTATAAATTTCCTTACCTAAGCTGAAGGATATTTGTGACTCCAGTGTTAAAACAAGCAAGAAATCATAAAAGCAAATTAAGTACATAGTTTCTGGACAGAGCAGTGAGAATGATCTTTTAAAATATGATCCGACGATTCTGGGTCATCCATACCCAGTCTGTAATCATGTCTTGCTACCACCACCATGTTCTCTGGGCTCTAGCCCTACATGCTGAATCCACCAAGTTCTTCTCTACCTCAGATCCTTTACATATGCTGTTTCCTCTGGCCCTGATGGGCTTCCCAGCCACTCTACATCTGCTAAATTTTTCTCACTCCTGAGTACTATTTTTTTAAAATTTATTTTGAGAGAGAGAGAGAGAGAGAGAAAATCCCAAGCAGGCTCTGCATGGTCAGCACAAAGCTTGATGCAAAACTCAAACTTAAGAACAGAGCTACCCACGTGCCCCCCCGAATACTGGGTTTTAATATCTTTTTTTTTCCCCCAAGCAGGCCATCTTCTTTGAACCCCTAGTCTTGTTTACCTCCCTCCCATTATCCATCTTAATTGCCTACAGTATATTTTTTAGAGCACTTATCTCAACTAGGAATACATGGCCACTTGGATGGTTGTTTTTCATTGTCTCCTGGGCTAGGCTATAAGTTATAAGGGCAAGGAAATCTGCTTCCTTGTCCATCATTGTGTTTTCCACACTCAGCACAGAATATGGTGCATAGAAGTATCTAAAAGAAGTATCTAAATACTTCTAAATAAATAATGGATGGGTAGAAAAATGGATAGGTGGAAAAATAGATTCTTGGAAGAATAAATGGAAGAATGGATGAAAGAATGAAGGATGCTTAAAATAGTAATCTAGAATAAGTTTTGCATTTTTACCCAATTAGTAGTCTGAGTTTAATCACCTTAACCAAAAATCAGAAGATAAGCCCTCTTATCCTTAGATGCCAGTTGGATCTGTCTCCTGGGAAGCTGGAAAAAAACAAACAAACAAACAAACAAACAAACAAACAAACAAACATTTGTACAAAAAGAAGAGACCACATGGGCACTGCCTTCCTGGGACCCCTTGTTTAATATATAACAGCCCTATTTACTTTTGTCATTGTCCTATCATAAGATTAACCACTGAAGAGAAAATGCTCCACCTCATTGGTATTTATGCCATTTGTTGTATTTCAAACTGTAATGCTTCAATATTGTGAATATTGTGAACGTGCTCTTTTTTCAATGAATATAACTCTAAGTGAGGATTATGAGATGAATGGACTTTTACTGATACAATATAAATACTAGCATTGCTTACTTAAGGAAAACTATGTAAAATCCTACACCTTTGACCCATGAAATGGGTCTCACCAGTTCTTTGCAAAGCAGAGAACTTTCTTTCTCCTTGTGTTGTGAATGCACAGAGAGACTCTATTAAAACATTTTTTGTCTGTACATCTATTATATTGCTACACCATTTTATTTTATGAATAAGCCAAGGAGGAACGTTTGCCTCTCATAAATCTTTTACAAGAACAATTCCAGCAAAAGAAACCGCAGATGTAACTGCCAGTTTTAAATTTCTAACAAATTACTCTGCCAGCCCCACGTGTGCTTCCAAGTTGAAAGCTCGCAATACTTGGAAATTTTATGGAGATTCCTGCATTTTAGCTTTGGGATGAACTTAGCCAATGCTAAAATCATGTTCTTATTTAAGCCTAAGGAATAATGGTGTTTAATGTTTACTTAAGACTAACCTCTGCTACTTTGTCCCTGTCTACTATCTTGCCTGCCTTTGATTCCTTTCTTCACAGATGTCCCCAGTTTTCCATTGAATTCTGTGTTTCATTGGCTTGCAGGGTATGACAAACACAAACTCTTGGTGTCAAAAGTAACACTCATCACGTGGTCTCCCCTGAGTACATTAATTCTCCTACTGGACTGTTGGGTCCTTGTGCAAGGAGGATGCACGTCACCTTGGTACCTCTCAACGCTGTACAGTGACCCATGTCTTGAGGATGTTTAGTTAATGTTTATAGAATGAAGCCAAAATAAGTATCTTTTTTGGCTGTTGTTGAGTTATTTATGGTACTAATTTTGTGCCACATATTTTGTAAAGACTTTGAAATGTGTAAAAAACTGCCACTTCTTCATATGGGGGCATGGTGGTGATATGGAAGCAAGCATCTTCAAACCTAATAACATTATGATGTATATGGCATATATTACAATACAACTTAGGGTATGACTTTAACAGACTTGAGTGGAACATAGAATTTTTTTCTCATAGATACTGATAAAGAAGTAGATAGTTTTATACACAGATATATACAAATATGACATCAGGTTCAAGGACTCTGTGTAAAAGCAAATACAAGGTCTACTCTTGAATGATTGCTCTTGACCTTGTAAAATCTTATGAAGAGATATTTGTGTATCCCCGTTTTTATACTTTCTAAGCTATAAAAGTGGGTTTCTACCTCACCTCATTAAATTTTGCAATATTACAGTTTGGAATTAAATAAAAATACAGAATTTGGCTTGATTTTTGAGCCTGCATTATAAATCTAACTTTGGTAACATTTTAAGTTCTCTTTATGTGTGTTTTTTCCTAACTCAAAAGTCTTTAACAAATCTTTCTTTAAAAAAAAAATTCAACTTATTGAATAGGTAATACAGTCACATGGCACAAACCAGTATATGATATGTCTCTTTTCCTCTGACCCCCAGCTACCCTGTTTTGCTTCATGGATTTAATTACTGTTTACTATGACTTATGTATCTTTCCAGAGTTAGTTTAGATTTACATATGCTTACACATACACATGTGTGCTTTGTGTGTGTGTGTGTGTGTGTGTGTGTGAGTGTGTGTGTGTGTGAGTGTGTGTGTTTTAAATGCAAGTGGTAGCATCCCATATACCTTACTTTGCACCTGCTTTCACTTTAGAGCATATGTTCAATCCTTTCTTTTACCCTGGGTCAAATATTTGTGTTACAGTGACTTTCCATTTGTGGGTTCATGTGAATGTCTGTTGGAAGTCTGTTCAGTAACTGTTGTATGTAATTGAGATAATCTGTAAAATGACCCTATGGGCTAAGCCACCTGCAATATTTTGCTTTCTTTATTACAAAAATGGATAAGACTCTGGCTTCTGTCCATTGAGGGTCACAGTCTCTGTGATTATCCTTATTACCAGCTTCAGTTTCTGACATGTTGGGCAAGATGAAACACAAAACTACTTTAGTAAGCCGCCTATAGAAATTTGGCAAAGAAACAAGAAATGCCTATCATTTATTTCTTATTATATTCCGCCTGCTTAAAAAATGTCTTTCATTTTTGCTCTGACATGTCTACTCTACTGATTTCAGTCACTAATTCTTCTCATCACCCCCACCCCAACTTTTAGAAATTCTAAGGTCCTGTGTTTACTTGCTTAGAATCCCATTGCTGTCCTTCTACACATTTAGCATATATGCACATTACCTTGTTAATCAGCTTTTCAGCTTGTCCTTGCTGGACCAGAAAATGTCAGGGATGGGAAAACATCTTTTCTTGTCCTCTTTTATTTCTTTACCTAAGAAGTTAAAAAGGAACTGTGTCATTGACTCAAACTGAACTAGAGCAGAATTCTGCCTGTTAGTGGGGTGGCAGTAATAATTCTGTGACTCACACTCTTGCAGTAAGGTGCTTAGTATCATGTGTTCTAAGAGTAGATTTCTGCCTTTTTGTTTGTTTGTTTGTTTATGGTTCAGACAGTCCAAATTCCGTACTTCTAAGGCAGGGAGTGGGAGTAAGAGAAGAAAGAATGATGACTTATTAGAAAGCCTTGTTCCAACCTAAATAGTTGTGGTTAACTAGTCATGTGTCATTAGACAAGCCATTCAGCATCTCTGATGATGGCGTCTTCAACTACTCTGAGCAGAAGACGGCATGTTTACTTTCATGTAGCTTTCATTTGTTTCCCATTGGATTCTCATTTTTCTGATGTCTTGTTACATTTATTTGTGCCACAAATCATGGTAGCCTCGGTTTTCACTCCTGTGGAAAGTGGTGCTACTCACCATTTCTCTGACTTTCAGTGCTGCTATGGAGATCAAACAAGGTTACTATATGTGTGATACTACAAAGTACCTGCAGATACAAAATATTAGTATACTGTTTCTTTATATGTGTACTGGAGCTGAGCTCTAATTGCTTCACGTGAACCACTCTTGTTTCCTCAAGGAGGATGGGGTTAGTCAGCTCCAGAGAAGGCGGAACTGTTGCTCTGTGCACTGTACTCCCTGCATTCACTCCTCTTTGAAATGCACTTGTCTAATGTTGGTGTCAGATCATTTGAAAAAAAGTTCCTCTTAAATACAGAGAACAAACTGAGGCTTGCTGGAGGGGGGTGGGGGGTTGGGGGATGGGCTAATGGGCATTGAGGAAGGCATTTGTTGGGATGAGCACTTGTTATATGGAAGTGAAGAATCACTGGGTTCTACTCCTGAAACCAATACTGCATTGTATGTTAACTAACTTGAATTTAAATAAATAAAATAAAAAAATAAAATTATCGAAATTTGAAAAAAAAAAAGAAGCAAGTTCCAATTGCCAGTTCTCTCTTACAAGTCATTCTTTTCTGTATTTCAAGGAGATGAGTTTACGGTTAGTCTAGTTCAGTCTGTGCAATGAGTAAAATGCATTGGCAGTTTCAGACTCTCTAATAGAAATGCTTTGAATTACCTACAGATAATTCTTCCTCAGTTTTCAATAGAAAACTGCCCGATCATTTGTGCACAGAATCTGAAGACTAGGAAAAGGCTACACGGTATTTTCTCCCACATTTACCCAGAGACAGGACAGAGAAGTACAGGTTACAGTCCAGTGAGTTGGGGCCATGCACAAGTGACACATGGCAATCCAAATCTCTGCCTTAGGGGCGCCTTCACGCCCAGTGGCAGATTAATAAAAACAAGAAGAATGGGCATTTTGTGAATCACATAGTTTCCTTAAAAGAGACATGGCTAAGACAGACCTAGAAAAAAGCTGATCATTTAGGATAACATAAAATCTTTCATCTTTACTTTCAGAATATTTCTAATGACTCCATTTCTGGAACATTCCAGATTTAGAATTTTTTTTTCCTGAATGAAAAATGTTATGATTGACTTGTGTATGAATGTTAGAGAATATGTTCATTTTAGGCTAGCCTTTTCAAATAAAGGCAAATCAGAATTTAACATTGAATTATCAGTTACTGAACATTAAAATAGCTTGCAAAACATCACAGAATATATTTGAATGCTGTTGATTTTCTTGAGTATATAATATAATTTATAATAAATGAGGGAAGATTTATAATCAATTATCCTTTTATTCAGCAAATATATATTTCCATGTATAAGTTAGTGTTAAGGAAGAAAGTTGGAAATTTATGAGGAATAAGATATCATTTTGAATAGTCTGAATTAGGAGAAGAGTCACAGCATAAATATTTGGAATGAAGGAATTGAACAAGATTCTAAAAACGAATAATGCCTAATTAAATAATTGTGTTTTATCCATTCAATCTGTGGGGCTTAGTGATGGTACTGAAAAACAATTCTAATGCTTTTCAAAATTCAATTTAAAAATTATTTTTCAAATTTTTCCTGTGATTTGTGGCCACTTTGATGAAACCTTCCATTAACAGATATTTGCTAACATTACTTCCTCCATAAATTTCCTTAAATTTACTGCCATTTTGTTCCTTAGGATGTTGAAAGGAAACTATTTTGCATAGTACATTATGCCAAGAGAAAATCACTTTATTAAATAAATTTAAGTAATATACTATATTGCTATTACATAAGACTTCATATTTTGAAGAATAAGTTGGTGTCCACCCTTTTATTTTGGAATAGTTAACTAAGGGCAGACTTTATTATCCAGGAGGAAAATATTCTATTATGAAATGAATAACTTAAATACATGTTCTCTTTTATCTAGCATGTTTGCGAAGTATTCCCTTTCAGTCCTGGATGAGGCCACAGGGATACAAACTGTTCAAAACAGGGATAATTCCAGTGCTCTTTTTCTGTTAGCCAAGCCAATGCAGGGAAAGAGCCAAGTTGAGTGGGACACATTGGGATGGTGGGTGCATCACCCAGGATGGAACAGTCATCCCCAGTCCTTGTGCCACAGAAAAGACTTTGTGGATAATTCATGCAGATTGCATGCTTTGATTTTGTTCATTTAATAAAATAATTGGAACAAGTAAACTAGAATCATGTTTTGAGTGTCTGCCCATGTATAACATTTTTGGACTGAGTAGTTAGGTTGTCACAAAACACCCTCTTTTCTCACAGCTTCTGCCTCTTGCTGTTGCAGAGACATTTGGCTCTGCACCTCCTTTATGAGCGGGTGTTCCACGCCAGAGCCAGGACTCCAATTTCCATCCTGGTTCAGAATCCGCAATCACAGAACTCGATATTTTACCCCTCTATTGCCTCCTTTCTCTCCCTTCATTTATGGCATCATGTGTATTTTTATGAATCCCTTCCCTTTTTCAAAGTTAAAAGAAATAGGTAAACACAGATGCTCCTGCTGTAACTCCATATGGAAACCCACTTTCTAAATGAGCAAGTTGTAGATCTAAGTAATGAACTGAGCTGTCTGTCTCGAGCTTTTCCCTCTGGGAGTGTGCAGCTGGATGGGATTCTTAATTCAAAAGAGCGAAAAGAAGGATATGCGTGTTGGGGGCGGGGTGTGTGCAATGGAAGGATCGATGTAGTCTGTAGGGACATGCAGGGAAAAATCTGCAAAATGTTAATCTCCACCATCCCAGATGATTCTCAGCCTATTCAGTTGTAGGTTTACAGTAGCATTCTAGAGACACTTGGAATTTGAGAAGTCAGGATTAGATGAACTTTCTGGCTATTTCTTGTACCATTCACAATTTAGGAGTCCTATTTCATCAGAACCAAATCAAAAGGCTGTCTGTAGGAACATGAAGTCAAAGTTCTATTATCACCTCCTTGATCCATAATGTCTATATTCACATTTAAGAATCCAGTTTATTAAAACAGATATAAGATTTGAGGGCAGGAACCCTTGTACATTTTTATAGTATAAACCTAGCACTGTGAACTTTCATGAGTGGTCAGGTGGGTCAATGAAAGGATTTGGTACATAGCTTAAAATTAATAATCAATGATTAGATTTTTGTGAAATCTTATTGGTTTCTTTGCTTCTTTTAGTTTATAGACATACCATTTTTTGAGGTTTGTAAATGATAAATTCAGATTTTATATGTTTTTTTTTTTTGAAAACTTGGTAGATATTAGGTAGGCGAATAATTTCTGGAGATATCTTTGAGTCATGAAGTTGGAAAGAAATAAGAAATAGAATTGTTGCTGATCCCCAGCAGAATTATGCTGGTATTCAAAGACTGATTCATAGAGCTGTAGATTTTGCTTGGTGGGTTCAGAGTAAATCCGGGAACAAGGAGAGGGTTGATAAAGATATGGATTTTTAGTAAATACGTTTGAAGCATTCCGTACCATGGGGAAAAACAGTTTCAAACTTCCAAGAGCTTCTCTGCAGCTGGGAAAGTAAATTCCTATAAAACCTTTTTCACGGTTAACTCCAAAACATGAAGGCTGGCTTTAAACACTGTACTGACTCATGTCTTACCCAGAGGGACAGATTCCCAACTCTGTTAAGATGTGCCTGCGAGGATTTCCTGTACAGAGAGATAGAGTAGCTATTGCCTTTGCTGGTAATTTCTAATCACGGAGTGAGGAGACCACATGTCTTTCAGGATTTAGGTTTTCATCTTTAATTACAGCGGGTTAACCCATAGTGCCTCATCATTCCTTGCTCAAGATTCAGTCATTTGTATGCCTGCTTTATAATTAGTGCCTTTTTCATGTACCATTATAATCTTGAGGTTTTCATTAAATCAGCTTACTTTGTAATTCAATTAATTTAAAAGTAAACTTGATATCACTACCATAAATGTAAAGTCAGTGACACAGGCCATAAGTCAAAGGTAACTAAACATACATGCAAAGAAAACAAAACGGTGTCCTTAAACTCTGTCCACTGTTGTCTGTCCCAGTCTCTTGTGCTTTAGGTCTCTTCATTTTTTGTTAAATGGGAGAGATTATCAAGTCTTCCAAAGAAGTTAAAGAATCGGACTACCACAATGATCCATAATCCCTCACTTAATCAGAATGATTGAAAGAGATGAGAAAAATAAACTTGTTGACTTATGATGTTATTTAATACAGTGTAACTGTGTCCTTTCAGATTATCTTGCATATTCTGGAAAACAATTTGAATATACCTAAAATCCTGGGGACTGTCAGTAGTGAGGCATCCCACATCTCAGGAAACACTGCCATATAATAAAGTAAGGCTTTCAGCACAGAAACTGAAGCAACAATAACAAAATTACAGAGTGTATATTTCTCATATCCCTGGAATGCTAGCATCATCATTTAACTAGTTGGTTTTGAGTTACAAAAGGAAAGATAGTAATAAATGTTTATAAACTTAAGATTCAAAGGTAGGGTTATGTAAACCTGGTTAGCTTTAAGGTGGCTTTCAAATACCTAAAATAATTTTATTTTTATTACATATTTGCACTCCAACCTTCTTGAAAATCATGTAATGATCCCTTTATGTGATATGTGCCTATATGTACAGAATGCACATGACTGTTATAAGATTAGCTCTTTACTGAATTACTGTTCTATATTTTTTAGGTAATGAATGACTGCTATCCTTCTTGAAATCTTTTGTTGGTGTTTATTCCTTTAACTTCAACAGCAATTTCCGGGGAGATTTAAAAACAAATTATGACTGTCACATCCTGATAAGGACACTAACAGTGAGGTCAGTAAACAGGCTGTTAGATTGGAAACCAAAGTGGTTAACAGTACAGTGGACTCTTGGGGTGCCTGGGTAGCTCAGTTGGATAAGCGCCCAACTCTTCATCTTGGTTCCGGTCATGATGTTACAGTTCATGAGATCGAGCCCCACAGCCCCACTGACTGTGCAGAGCCCACTTGGGATTCTCTCTCTCTCTCTCTCTCTCTCTCTCTCTCTCTCTGCCCCCTCCCCTGCTCACTCACTCTCTACCAAATAAATAAATAAACTTAAAAAAAAAAAAAAAGAACACAGCAGACTCTGCATTGTAATCTTAGCTCTACTGTTTACTATCCATGTAGCTTTGGTCAAGTTAATCTTTTTGTGCCTGTTTTTCACTGGTAACATAACAACAATAATAGCAATCTCTGCTTCATTTATTGTACTTAAAAAGTCAATATATGTATATAATGTTTAGAGCAATACCTCACATGCCGTAAACATTCAGAAACATTAGTTGATATTACTAGTTACTATTTACCCTCGATGGCCTTTTGCCATACTATGAGATACGAAATAGAAAGCATAAAACTACACTGAAACCGTAATCATTATCACCCCCTTGTCATATTTTAGTGAGTATAAGTAGTGGGCAACTTAGGTTAAACATAAAATATTCCTGAGTTAGAGAATTACTGTTCTTCTACTTCAAATCTTCCTGAGGATATTACACAGTACGAAGGGATATTATTCATAGGAGGGCTGGCGTAATACTCAGCACATAGAGCTGTCGATGGTGCTAAGCTTTACAACAGCAGTAGGACGTAGGAACTTGGAGAATCTAGTTTGGAGGCATGCCACCACAGTGATTAAAAGCTTGTAAAATAAGATCTATGGAGGAAGGCTAAAGAAATTTGGATTGTTTACCCTGGAGAAGAGAAGACTTAAGGTTGATTTAGTGCTGTTATTGAAGCATAAGAGGGTTCTTTTTTAGAGTCTCATGGTAAGCTTTTCTGTAGCTCTCCCGAGATCCAAACAGGAGGAGGTGGGCTGACAGTGCAGCACAAAGGATTTAGGGTAGGTAAGAAAAGCTTTTCAACAGCAGCATTTTTTAATAATTTGAAAGGGGGACTGTGTGAGTTTTTTTTCTAGAGGTTTAGTAATAATCATTTGAAGTGGTTTGATCTGGTCCTGCCTTGAGGCATGGGAATGGGGTATTTTGCTGTAATGTCACCTTCCACAAATCAGTAAAGGACTGGCCCACCCGACTCTCAGAATAGCTATTTTATTAAGACAACAACTCTTCCCATCAGCACGAGTGTTAAGTAGCCCCAAATAGTAGAGCCCACCAGGAAGGGCTGCAAGCTAGGTTTATTAAGTAGAAACACAAACATATCAGTCCTGGGGACGAAGGCTCTCAGCTTGAGCCATGATTAACTGTGCATCCCGCTGGATCCTTCTGTAAGTTGTTCGAGTTGTCAATCTAGAAATTTTAATATATTTAACAAGTTTTCACCAGACACACTCTGTGTGATAATAACTATGCTAAGTTCTAAGGATATAAAAACAAGTAAGACTATTCTTTACCTTCAAGAAACTCATACTCAGGATGTAAAAAAACAATTACAATGCAGTATAATGTTTCCTTAGGAGCATTTTGCTCTGGGATCCTAGCGGAGTATGCCCAACATGGCCTCGTTGGGTCAGGGAAGTTTCCAATGGATGTGGCCCTTCACATAAATCTAAAAGGATGAATAGGGTTTACCATATGAATTTCAAAACAAAAGAACAAAACTGCAGGAGATTCCATGCATATGGAACAGCATGTGCAAAGACATGAAGATATAAGGAAGAACGGATTATTTAGGTAATTAACTATATGTTTAGAACTGCTCTACCAGTAGGATACATTAACCACAGGTGGCCAGTAAGCACTTGAAATGTGATATCTAGGGACATCTGGGTGGCTCAGTCAGTTAGGCATCTGACTTCGGCTCGGGTCATGATCTTGTGGTTCATGAATTTGAGCCCCCCGTCAGGCTCTGGGCTGACAGCTCAGAGCCTGGAGCCTGCTTCAGATTCTGTGACCCTCTCTCTCTCTGCCCCACCCCTGCTTGTCCTCTGTCTCTCTCTGTCTTTCAAAAATGAATAAACATTAAAAACAAAAAAGAAATGTGTTATCTGAATTAAGATATGCTTTGAGTATAACACAAAGAGACTTCAAAGACTTAATACAAAAAAGAATATATTTCACTGTAGTTTTTTTTATGTGTTACATGTTGAAATGGTGTTATATTGAGATAAAGAAAATAGGTCATTAAAACTAATTTCACCTATTTTGTATTACTTTTTTTAATGTGGATACTAGAAAAATTTAAATTACATATATGGCTCACATTGGAGGTTTGCATTACATTTCTTTTGGAATGGCCTATAATATAAAGTTCTGCTGCAGTGAGGCAAACAGTGGGAGATGAAGCTGGAGAAGTATTCATGAATGATATTACCATGGAAGAGTAGATTTAGAAATTTTATCTGCAATTCACAGTATAAAATACATAATATACTGCAACTTATTGCACACACACACACACACACACACACACACACACACACAGAAACATGCATAGAAACCAAAACAAAAAGTTTGCCAGTTTACTCCTCTGCTTTGCAGTACATGCTGATATTCTCTATCCTATTCTATTTCATATTATTTCAATGCTGGTTGAAACCCATTAAATAGATTTCAGAATCCACTAATCCACTATTGGATCGCAACTTACAGTTTTAAAAATGCTGAAATATAATCTGATCAACTAATCTGGGCTTTGTCTTTTAGTTGCTCATGTGCCTTTTTCGGTACCGTGAATACTATTAGGTTTATCTGTAGAATCTATCCACATGTATAAAGGGGATTGGGTAGAATTGAGGAAATTACCAGATTGCAAACATGGAGTTGAAAGCACTTCAACAGTCCATGAGAAAGATCAGGATGCTGTAAACTATAGCCATGGCATTAGCAGTAAAGAGATGATAATCAGGGAAAAGGTGGTGAAGAGCAAGGGAAACACTACTTAGAAGGTATATTTAGTAATGGAATTCAGTAGGTGATTGGAGGTGAGGTGGGAGAGTGTAAGGGTCAACATATAGTCTTTGGTTTCTAGTTTGAGTGACAAGATGGAGGTGGTGCCATCTGCAGTGATAAAGAATACAGACAGAACCAATTTGGGGAAAGTGAATTCAGGTTTAGACATACTGATTGCAGATGCCTGCATGATATGTAGAATGAACCATTGGGCAAAGTCAACAGTGTTTAGCTTAGATATGAGGCTGTAAGTATAAATGGAAGAACCCAAGGACAGTGTGTGGAATGAAAAGAGAGTAGGGAAGAGGACTGAATTCTGAGAAATATGAACATGTGAAAATCCATAAAAAGGATAAAAAAGGACAGGGTAGGAGAACATGATCTGGTGAAGCCAGGGAAGGAGAGGGTGTCAATGATGAGTGACAGCTAGTCATTCCACAGAAAGTCAAATGCCAGGAAAAGCCAGTCTGATTTGGTCTAGGAGGCTATTAATAAAAGATGCTTTCATTCAGGCTTAGGATACTGCAGTTGGGTGAGAAACTATCAGAAAGGAAACAAACATGATAAACTGTATACAGTTTTTCAAGAATTTTGTCTGGGGAGGGAATGTGAGATTAAGGAATGGCAAGAAAGAGATCAGGAATAAGAATGCATGAGTAGATGAACAAATGACAGAAAATGGAGGACGCAACCTTAAGCAAGTGTTTTGGCCATTGAATTTTTTTTAATTTTAAGAAGGAAAAGATTTGAATTTCCTTATAAGCTAAGATAAATGGGCCAATGGAGAAAAATCATGGAAGATTTTAATGAAGAAAAGCCCTTGAGGAGATAAAGAGGTCTTACAGCTGAACCAGAAGCCATGGAATGGAGTAAAGGGACAGGACTAGATAGGGAGAATGGGGGAGAATGGGAGGGCTGTGGAGACATGTGATGGTTGCTGAGCAAAATAGAAGGATCCTTTCCCCAGTCCTACCCTGGGGACTGGACAGTGTATAGCTGGTGGTGCTGGATACAAAGGATATGCCCTTCATCAGCATCACTCATCAGCCTGGACAAGAAGAAACAAAGCAAGAAAAGACGAGAGGGATCAAAGAAGTAAGGACATTAATGAGGTCAGAAATCAAGTGGATTTGGAATAAAAGAGGACAATGAAAGAAGTGAGAGGACACGATAGTCAGGATTTAAGGTTCAAAGATCAGTTTTATGAGATAGAGGCTTTGTGCAGAATGGCATGTACTCAAGGTGACTGTAATCCCACGAGAACAAGTGAGCCGGATGGAGAACTATAATTCAAATGACAAAGCTAATTTTTTGTTTGTTATTGGATGTTTTCAGGTCTAAAATATTTAAAGATTTAGTCATCCCAGACAATATCCATGTAAGCACTTTAGACTTTATTTGGATAAAAGAAGTATGTGTTTGTGTGCTCCTCATTCTGTCCAGATACTTGGATTGATGGGCATTGATGATGAGAATGATGGGGATTCCTACCTCATACAAAAGGATCTACATGGTGTATAAATAGTTAAGTGAAGTGTAGTTCAGGATTCAATTAAAAGGTTAGTAAGTGGTTGTGTTGTTTTTACAAATTCTCAAATGTGACACATACTATTATTAAATTATTAGAATATGGCAAAATGTAATGAATGCTAATAAATTCAGTGGACAATCATAATAAAGTTGATTTCAGGTGCAAGTGAAGTGACCTTTGTCAGTGGTCACTTTTAGACCCGTGTCTTTTATACATGTGTCTAGCAGAGTGCAAGCAAACATATGAAAGGAAGGTGTCTTGTTGAGAAGTTTCGTGTATCAGGGCATATCCTTAAAAAAGTAGATAACTGGGGCGCCTGGGTGGCTCAGTCAGTTAAGCGGCCGACTTCGGCTCAGGTCACGATCTCGCGGTCCGTGAGTTCGAGCCCCGCGTCGGGCTCTGTACTGACTGCTCAGAGCCTGGAGCCTGTTTCAGATTCTGTGTCTCCCTCTCTCTCTGACCCTCCCCCGTTCATGCTGTCTCTCCCTGTCTCAAAAATAAATAAACATTAAAAAAAAATTTTAAAAAAAAGTAGATAACCGTTGTGGGCATGTGCCAATACCTCAGAGTGCAGCCAGTGAGTTAGTTGATATACTGTGTGTTCTGGGATGACTCAATTTGGGGAGCTTGGACGGCAGTGCTAGAGAGATCCAGTGAAGGGTGCTAAATAATGAGATGCATCAGCCTCACTTTCTGTGTGCCCATTGCAGGAACATGATCCTCAACTCTATCCCCATTTGAGAAAAAAGACTCTGAGTTCTGTTTTCATACAGAGCAAGCATAACAGTGCCAAGCCCTTGACAGTGCCAGAAACTTCCTAAGGCTCTTAGTTATTCTGGCAACTATTAGAACGAGAACATTGCCCTTTATGTGGCCAAGCTTGTGTTTTCCGGGTGGTCCAAAAGCCATGGGCCTTGGGGATCCTACTTTTGGACAGTATTTGTCATTTTGTTCTTGTTTTTCAGGGAAATGATAGTTGCAAAAGCACAAACATGGACAGATTGAAAGCTTCTCTGAGTGTTTTTCTTTACTTTCAGTGGCAACTGTTGGTTTTTATGCTTCTTACTACTGTTATGCAAAGCATGATTTCATGGGATGGTCACATTGCTAGATGTGCAACAATAGGAATAAAGTAAATGTGTGGGGCACCTGGGGGGCTCAGTCGGTCGAGTGTCAGACTTTGGGTCAGGTCATGATCTCATGGTTCGTGGGTTTGAGACCCGCATTGGGCTCTGTACTGACAGCTCAGAGCCTGGAGCCTGCTTCCGATTCTGTGTCTCCCTCTCTCTCTGCCCCTCCCCTGCTCACGCTCTGTCTCTCTAAAAATAAATAAATGTGAAAAAAATTTAAGAAAAAGGAATAAAGTAAATGTGACCCTCAAATGTGAGTCACAGTGGAGAAACCCAAGGCTACAGAGTGCTACAGTGTTAGGTCATTTGCCCACATCTTGTAAAGGTTCCTGGATTTATATTTGACAAGTTAAGTCCTGCAGATCTTGACCTATGCTTCAGAATGAACAGTTTGCTAGTACACTGCATGAATCATGTGTAGGAACTCAGCTATGGTGTGGTTTGTTTTTAAAGTAGAGAATGTTATTTTTCTACCTTACAAATAATGTGCCTTAAACATTGATATTGCTAAAGATTGGTCATAAGTGGATATCTCAGAGTTGGCATTGCTCAGAGAGGAAAAGCAAGCAAGCAAGCAAACAAACAAACATCACCTGGAATTCTTATCAACATGTTGTGTAAGGTCCACTTTGAAGGGTTAGTAGCCATTAGGCTGACAATTTTCTGTGCCTGTTGAGCACAGAAGGGTGATGAATCAATCCGCCAGTTCATTCTACCAGGGGCTGACATGCAAAACCACCTGCTGGCTTAGACAACATCTCTTTTCTTTCCCAAAGACAAAATGATACAGTTCCTTGCAAGTAAGGATTTTATCTGTTATATATACATTTGCAGCTTAGGGCCAACACTGAGGGTAATTTGTGTGGTGTTCAGTTAAGATTGGTTCCCTGTTTAGGAATTGAGATAACGAAGTTGATATGTAGATAGTTTCCCATTGAGTAGATTAATAGAGTTGTCATCATGGTCATTGTTTTCTTCATCAATGAATCACACTTAAGTTCAGGACATTAGAAGAGGCTCAGAACAGGCACACCATGCCCATCACCACATGTTTTCCTTTCTTCCAAATTCCAGGATTTCTTGCAATTCAGAGTTCAAATATACCTACTGTCAGCTCTTCAAGGTAACCCCCAAAGTCCATGATACACAAGATTGTTGTGTACGACATAACCTGTATTGTGTGCCCTGGGAGAATTTTGCATGGCGATGAGTGATTTGGCCCAGATGGGTGCCCAGCCTGATGAGCATCCACATCTCAGCTGATTTTGCTGCCTTCTACTTAGTCGCTTGAACTCTTGTGAAGAGCTACTAGGAGCTAATGGGGTTATATCTGTTTTTCATTTATATTTATACGTTTGTAGAGGAGGTTTCATGCTAGAGTGGTATTTGCAACTGGGCATTGGTGAAGGCCTGTTGAGAGGGTCGTTGTGCATGTCTAGAAGCAGCACAGAATCCTCTCTTTCCTGAGTGAAACTGGTAGGACTACTTTCACTGATAACTAAATCATGCTGTTACATTTTTAAAACATTGCATGCGTTTTCAATACCCATGGAATTGTAGGCAGATGAGAGAAAACATGAAGGGGCTCTGGCAAGGAATTAAAAATAATGGGTTCTGATTCCCACTAAGTGGGTGACCTTGAGGAAGTCACCTAGCATCTGGGGCCTGGGTGTCATCATTTGCTAAATAAGGTAGTTCTAGTTCTAACTTCAGAATACACTTGGGGACTAGGAATTCTACGTCAGTATCCTCAAGCCCTATTTTAGGTTAATGCTCTAAGAGATGACTTTGCAGAGATCACCAGCCTGACTTATGCTTGGCTCATAAAACTCTGAATTTCTTGCATTAAAGACTGTGAGGTGCAGGAGGAAGCAAGTTTATTTTTTAGTGAATGGTCTAAGTTGTTAGGTTCATTTCTCATTTCGTGGAGCACCTCAAATTCCCTAAATTTTGAGCTGGGGATAGGACATTAAAAACCATATCCCTCTTCTGTGGCACTGGCCCAAGGTGCCCACCAGCTGGCCCATCTGCTGGGGCACATCTGCTCTAATAAACAGGCAACTCAGGCTTCCCTCTGGCTTAACAAACATCTTTTAGAGCTTCTAGGGTCATTGACTTATAAAACTGTAAACACAATGCAGGAAGCTCCATCCAGGATATCCAGGCACTGCCAAAGAATGTGGTGCTTGGGATGGAGATGCCTGCAAATAGATGTGACATAGAAGAGATAAAAGGGGATGTTGTCTGTTCTTAGTGGCCACAGAGGAGAGTGTTCAGCAGCATTTGTAGGAGAGGGGAGAAGGGGTCATTGAGTTTTCAGGGGCCTTGTCTCATGCACTGCCCTTGACCTTGTGTGCTCTGGATTTCATCCCTGGAATGGTTCAGAGAGACGAGCTCTGGAGGTTCCTGCTTTGCTGCTTGTATTGCATAAAGCTTAGAAATCCCTAAGGGTTTCCATGGGTCTGCTGTGTTTACGTGAGAAATATTCAATGGTAGCAGTAGCTTCCTTCTTCTGTAAGGCTTCTTTTGCCTGTTACTTTGGCCATTCTTTCTTTGGCAAATTTATTTCTCAACTTTGAGTTCTTCGTACTCAGAAAGGGATGCTATACAGCCACTCAGAACAAATTTATTTGAAATGAATGTACATTCCTTATTTCCCTCCCTGCATTCCTCCCTCTCTCTTTCCTTCTTTTACTCTCTTCCTCTCCCTATCCGTCCCCTCTCTTCCTGTCTTCCTCTCTCCTTCTCTCTCCCTCCTTCCTTCCTTCCTTCCTTCCTTCCTTCCTTCCTTCCTTCCTTCCTTCCCTTCTGTTCTCCAGTTTCCCCTTCCTTTCTTCTTTTATAAAAGTTCTGTGATGGTGAAAATAAATTACTTCTGTCTGATCCCTGATGCACATGTTTTACTATAATGTTATAATGGTAATTGACATTTGTATCATTTCTTATTCTAATGAAAATACTGTAATAGCTGTTATTTAAATGATTAAAACTCCTGTAACACGAAGAATGCAAGGTATACTTGTATGCATTTTTATTTTATTATTTAAAAAAATTTTTTTAATATTCATTTTTGAGAGACAGAGACAGAGCATGAGTAGGGGAGGGGCAGAGACAGAGGGGGACACAGAATCTGAAGCAGGCTCCAGCCTCTGAGTTGTCAGCACAGAACCTGACACGGGGCTCGAACTCACGGACTGTGAGATCATGACCTGAGCTGAAGTCAGACGCTTAACTGACTGAGTCACCCAGGCATCCCATACTTCTATGCATTTTTAAAAATGAAGCACCTAATCTGAGGTCACAGTCAATGTCTAAAAGTTTTATTTGAAGCAAAAAAGCCATAGTAGTTTAACATATATGGGAGCCACTAATGATTCTCAGGGCTCATTCTACCCAACACTACTTTTCTGAGACTGTACTTTGTTTACTATGTAAATAAAATGTAGTTGGAAGAAGTCAGTTTCAATATAAAGGTCTTATAAAAGTCAACTACATTACTTTATAGCACACCAAAATCATTTAGTGATGTCCTTATACCCTGGATGACTGCATTGATTTATCCAAGAAGGACAAAAGTTTCATTTCTAAAGGAAGAAAGTGCAACAAAATAATAGCCAGTATCAGAAGGTGAATTAGGGAGGGAGAGTAACATCCTTGGCCTGAGCTCACCCTGGGAAGGCTGTGTGACCCCAACAGGAGGCCACACCTCCTTAAAGTTGGCCCAGCCTTTGAGGCATTTCCATACTAAGGGCCAAGCTAATCTTGGGAAGTTCCTGTTGAAGGCAGTGGTGCATGTAAAATGTGTTGACTGAATATTTATTGATAAGCTATTAATTAAATCCTAAGAACCTCAAACTGGCATTTAATCTGTCTGAATTCCAAAGGAATTAGTGTAGTGTTTACACAAATAAACTCACCTAAGTATTGCACAGTGTAAACATCTCCTCGTGTTGAACGCCCAATTCAAGAGTGAGGATATTAGTTTTTCTCTTTTACTAGGTTCTTGTTTGGTTTTTCTGCACAAGGTCGCGTTTAATAATTGTGACTTTCTCAAATCCTTTGAAACAAAGGTCTGTTCCTATGGTTTGGCCTTTTATTTTGTTCATTTTCTTTGTGTGGATAGCTGAGCCCTAATAAAACCATTGCTCAATATAGGAAATACCTGGGATGTTTTATGAAATTTAGGTCATGACTATGTTGATGTGCTACTAGATTAATATATTATTGTGCACATATTATGTTATCCTTCTGCAGGCCAGATATTGTCTTCCTTGTTGGGCGGACACAAGTAAACAGTACTGACATAGTTCATGTCTCTAAGGAAGTTGCAGAAAAAGATAAGCAAACACATGCATGGTTACAAGTGGTTATAAGTACTATGACAGAAATGATGAGGACACAGTGATAAAAATAATGCCTTGATGGGGTGATCAAAAAAGAACTGTCTGATGAGCTGAGCATTAAACTGAGTCTTGAGAAAGAATTAGAAGGACCCTGTTTTTGGATAGGAGTGCTTTGAAGTGTATTCCAGTGAAAACAGCATTTCAAGACCTCTTAGAGGCATGTATAGGCAACTAAGTTTGGCCACTGTGGCTGCCTCGTGTGCCTAATGACAAGGATTCGGAGTTACTGGCTGGGAGACAGAATTGTGTTGAGTGATTTGAAAGACTTTATGTGTGTGGAGAAGAGTTGTAGATGATATGTACATTGTTGGAATATCACTTTTCAATATTTGTGGAATGTGGGTTGGCAGAGAGCAGGAGAAAAATGGGCTAGTGAGAAGGTTTTTGCACTAGTCTAGGTGAGCCATTTAATGGTGGTAGTGATGGAGATGAGTGGCTCAAGATATACGTGGAATTACCATTTGGCAGATTGGTTTTTGGAGATGAGGCAAATAGAGGGATACAGAATGGCATCCCATGATATTGAAATTTACTGAGATGGAAAATGTGAAAGGGAAACAGTCTGGGAGGAGGGGAGGGTGGGGATTGAGTGGTCTACTTTGGACAAGTGGAATTTCACATGCTTATGAAATGTTCAGATGGAAACAAGTGGTTGGATACAAAAATCTGAACTTCCTGAGAACTTTGGGCTGGAAATATAAATGTGGTAGTTATCAACATACAGATGACATTTAAAGCCATAGAAAGAAAGAGGCCAAAGGACAAAATTATGGAGGCCCAGAGGCAAGCTCTGGACTCTCCCATATTAAGAGGTCAGGTAGAAGAGAAGACAGAAGCAACTGCCAGAGAGTGAGAGAAATGAGAAGCGAGTGATGTCATGGAAGTCAAGTTGAAAGTTTTTTGAGATTAGAGAGAGAATGGTGATAATGAGATAATGAGTCCCATGACTGAAAAAAGAGACCCTCAGATTTAACAATGTGAAGTCACCAGTGACCTTGTTGAGCAGTTTCAAAGAAGGGAATGGTAGAGCCACAGTGGAGAGGCTGAGGAGTAAAGGGGAGGTAGAGAAGTGTAGACATCAAATAAATGCTACATAAATGAGAAAATGAAGTGAAGAAAAGCCAAGAAATGGAAGAATAGCTGGGAAGTACTGTGGGACCCAACGAAGATTTTTTTAAAGGTATGTTTGCCGTTAGTAGGTAGATGAATAAATAAACTGTGGTACATCCATACAACGGAATATTATTCAACATTAAAAAGAAATGAACTATCAAGACTTGAAAAGACTTGGAGAAACTTTAAATGTGTATTAATGGATGAAAGAAGCCAAGCTGAGAAAGCTACATACCATATGATTTCAACTATATGGCATTCTAGAAAAGACAAAACTGTGAAGACAGTAAAAAGGTCAGAGGTTGTACGGAGGGTAGGACCTGGGGGAAAAGATAAACAGGTGGAGCACAAAGGATGTTTAGGCAATGAAAATACTCCATATTGTATTATAATGATCAATGTATGTCATTATGCGTTTGTCCAAACCCAATGAATGTGCAAAATCAAGAGTGAACCCTGATGTAAACCGTGGACCTTGGATGATTTTGAAGTTCAATGTAGGTTCATCCTTGGTAAAAATGTACAATTCTGGTGAGTGATGTCCATAATGGGAGAGGCGATGCATGTGCTGTGTGGCAAGGGATGTATATATGGAAAACTCTCTATTTTTTACTCAGTTGTATTGTAAATCTAAAACTGATCTTAAAAAAGCCATAAAATGTGTATGCTGATCATAGGAGAGAGAGGCCACCTAAGGGAGAAGGGATGGAGAGGGCTTAGCCTCTTGGAAAAGAGTCTTCTTGGGATGTAGCCAGAGAAGATGTGGCCAATTTAGGCAACTTCATGGGTGAAAAGTTTGGGCATCACCTTCTTGGAATTTCTGGCTCCAAATGAAGTATGGGATGTACTCTTCTAAAGGAAAAGGGGTGACAAGGGATAGAGGTAGATGATTTGAACTGAGAGAGAAGAGATCAAACAGTTATATAGATAAATAGAGGGAATACAAGCCCATTAGAGAAGTAAACATAGTAGTAATTCTGGGCTGTACTGAGAGGTCATGCAGGGCTTGTTAATATGGAGTTAAGTTAAACCAATATAATCACTATATTTACAAGCATGACTCATGATAGAGAATAAGGATAATTTTAAAAATATTTTTTTATTTTTCTCTCCCATTGTCCCTTTTATAGTTGTGCAGTGGGGTAAGTTTTCTTTCTGCCTCAAAAAACAAACAGACAAAAACAACAACAACAGCAAAAAACAGACACACACACACACACACAAACACACACACACACACACACAAAACACCTCTGTACAATCCATATGCCTTCTATGGAATAGAAGATTCTACAGGTATAGTAACTATAAAAACAGTCTAGATTCAGAAATTAGAAGGTTGAGTTCTACCTATTTGTCAGTATTTCAGCCTTCAATCTTCATCCAAAGGTGAGATTTCTTTTCTTTCCACACCTCCTTGTTCCCCCTCACAGCCAGGGCCTTGCTAACTTCCTTTTAGGTTTATCCTGGGTTGGTGTTCAGGCAGAGAGAAGAGGAAAGGAAGTGCAGAGGGTTCTGCTCTGCTTGACAGAAGTACTTGTAAATGGATAGATATTTTGGGGCCTGGCATATATTTGAATCTGTGTCATCTTCTGAGTACTTTTATGAGTTTTCCTAGATTCCCCTTCTAAGCCCCTCCAAGTGCAGCTCCTGTGATGTAGGCATAATTCCATTCATGTGACTACCTCTCTTCTTAGCTCCTAGTTTTCCAGAAGTCCAGACCACAGGTATTCTCCAAGGGAATCCCATTGCCCTTCCAGTTTGTCATTACACCTACAAACCACCGTGGGCGATCACTAGCCTCAAGGAACAGCAATGCTTCCTTTGCTCTAGTAAGTTACAGTGCTGTGGACTCCATTTAGTCACCTCTCCTTAGCTCCCACATCAAAGTAGTTTATCAGTGCATCTCTCTTGTCCTCAGGGTTTCTGGGACAGGGGTCAGAACAGTTGTCCCCTAATCCCTCATCTGCAGGTGTGGTGTATTGAGCTCTGAGTGGTTCTTTAGAAGCAACCCTGTCTAGTGTTGACTTTACAGGGTGGGTATCCCTAGACACCCCTTCCTTTGGTGGTGGACACTTGGTTTGGAATTCTAGCTGTTCCCACCAAACAAAGCCTCTTTTGTTCAAAATGAGTCTTTTACTACCATCTTCAGAGATGAGAGGTTTGTAAATGTCATGGAATCACTTTCACTCTTTTCACTGAAAATTTGCATTCTGGTTAGTACTTCACATCGGAATTTTATGTTTATCATTTTCTGATACCTCAAGTCAAAGTTCCATTTTGATATCCTTTAAACCCATTTGTATATTTAAGTGAGCCTTGGTACATATCTGAGGAGCACCATTATGGAGAACATCTAGAGTCAGTTTTTTCAGGCAAGTAGTATGAAAACACAGAAGTTGGATGTGTTCCCAAAGACATGGTTTTATTGAAGGACCTTAGAATCACAGCAGAACCATAAGAATAACTGAAGACAGAAGAAGACTGATGGATAGTGAGGAAGTCGACGGATTGAAGATCATAATTAGGTTGAAGCATATTGCAGTGGAGGTAACTGGCCAGATGAGCTGGATAGGGTGGAAGTGATCGTTAGAATAGATTGTTTACTGATCATGGGAAGGGTCAAAGGATGACCAAAGGAGAGCATTACAGAGATGGAATGGAGGAAAAATTAATTGTTGGTCAAATAATGAGAAGTAGAGTGATAGATGTTTCATCTTTGGGTTGGTCTAGTCTGTGATTGCTGCCTGGGTTGGGAGTAGGTGGGAGGACAGAACCAGAAGTAAAAGTCCTATGTGAACAAGGAGTACTGACCAAAGTTGGTAGAAATGCCAAGGAGGGGGCGCCTGGGTGGCTCAGTCGGTTGAGTGTCCAACTCTTGATTTCTGCTCAGGTCATGATCTCACAGTTCATGTGATTGTGCACCATATCTGGCTCTGTGCTGACTGCATGGAATCTGCTTGGGATTCTCTCTCTCCCCCTCGCTCTGCCACTCTCCCGCTTGTGTGCTTGCTCGCTCTCTTTCTCTCTAAAGAAATAAACTTAAAAAAAAAAAAAAAGAAACGCCAAAGCGATAGGGGATGAAGAGTAGAGAATTTAGGTGATGTGAGTCTTAAAGGAGCAGTGGTTTTGTAAGACTAAAGGGGAGGCATGGTGCAAAAGCGAAAAGGGAAAGCTGGAAAGACACATACAAGATGCCTCTACATCAAAATTTTAAGATGCCGTATACATTACAAATTGTGTCATATCCCCTTTTCTGAGAATATGTACACAAAATGAGAGAGAAACGTACACTGTATTAGAAAGGGCACGGACAGCAGCCAGGAAACTAGATTACTGTAAGTTATGCTCTTTCTACAAATGACTGACTATTGGATCTGGGGCAAGTCACTTAACCCTGAATGCCAAAACCCTGCATTGAAATAGCAGCTTACAAAACACTTTAGTAATCAAGTTGTCGTTTTTTAGGGATAACCACCCTATGTGGTACACTTTATCTTATCCTTTTTAGGATGATTAGGAAATTATATCAATTAGGAAACTGAGGCCCAGAAGCTTTAAGTGATTTGCCCAAATAGCAGGGTTGGACTTGAGTGTAGATAATCTAGTCCAGGTCATGGACCAGATCTGCTCTGTAGTCATCCATTTCTACTCTATTGTCATCCTGTCTGCTTTCACTCTAGACCCAGCAATGCCCATCTAGACCAATACAATTTGTATTTTGAGTTAAGAAAAACCAAACTACTCTCTTATTGTAACTAGCCTTGAAAACACTTATTTGAAATTGAAAACTGTTACTATTTTATGTATTTGTGACTCAATCTTTTTATATTGATGATTTATCTAGCAGCATCATACATACATTTAAAGTAAAGAATATTTCTGGGGCGCCTGGGTGGCTCAGTCGGTTAAGCGGCCGACTTCGGCTCAGGTCATGATCTCGCGGTCTGTGAGTTCGGGCCCCGTGTCGGGCTCTGTGCTGACAGCTCAGAGCCTGGAGCCTGTTTCGGATTCTGTATCTCCCTCTCTCTGACCCTCCCCCGTTCATGCTCTGTCTCTCTCTGTCTCAAAAATAAATAAACGTTAAAAAAAATTAAAAAAAAAAAGAATATTTCTAGTTGTGTTTCCCACATGAAGATTACGTGGTGTCTTGAACACATCATTCTCCTGGAAATAGGAAAACATTATACAGCTTGCTAATATTTCTGCAACTTGCAGCTCTGTGCTATGGAGGACTTTGGGAAGTCTAGTCCACCAGATTCAGTAGGCAGAGAATGAATGTGGTTCCAGAATAGAAAACTGCTCTTTTAATTCTGAAGACCACTGAGATGCCAGTCAATCTAGTGCTTACAGCTGTGTGCCTCCAAATGTATTTATTATTTTTTCACATTTAGTCATGCTTTACTGTGAAAAGAGTATCTTTTTTTTTCCCCAAGCTTGTAACACAGATAATTCTTTTCCATTGTTTTTTCTGCCTTGTATTACTCTCACTTTATAAAACATTCCCAGTCTTTTAGAATAGTTAACCATCCCACAACTGACCTTGTACATGAGAGTACACAGTAGTCCTATTAAACATTTAACAAGACTTGATGAAAATTGCATTCATATGGATCATGGCAAAACTCTTTAATATCAGTCTATCTAAATGATACATTTTTGCATATTTTCATATCCAGTGATTTTTTTTCATTTGGTCAAGCTCATCTTGAAGAAATTAAGATCAGGCATAGAATTTTAAGACTGAGAAAGTGATTTTCTCTCTTTTTTTAAAATACAGACTGAAGAACAAAAGCAGAATCTCCAATTTTTATTTGCATTTTTCTCTTTTTTAAAAAGTTTATATATTTACTTTGAGAGACAGAGAGAACTGCACACGTGTATGAGAGTATGAGTGGGGGAGGGGTAGAGAGAGAATCCCAAGTGGGCTTCTCACTGGGAGCCTGATGTAGGGCTCGAACTCATGAACCATGAGATCATGACCTGAGCTGAAACGAAGAGTCAGACACTTAACTGACTGAGCCACCCAGGTACCCCTATTTGTATTTTTAATGTAATTTTAATAGTTGAGTTTTTTAAAGATTATGATATAAGAATATGTAAATAGGGGCGCCCAAGTGGCTCAGTCGGTTAAGTGGCCGACTTCAGCTCAGGTCATGATCTCATGGTTCGTGGGTTCAAGCTCCACGTTGGGCTCTGTGCTGACAGCTCAGAGCCTGGAGCCTGCTTCTAATTCTGTGTCTCCCTCTCTCTCTGCCCTTCCCCCACTCGCAATCTCTCTCTCTCTCAAAAATAAACAAACATTAAAAAAATAAAAAAAAGAATATGTAAATAGTATCTGCATTATTTTAGCCAATAGCCTTAATACCTTGAATAAAAAGCTATAGCTGTGAAGAAACAAGAGTATGCTCATCATAGATAAACTATAGATAAACTCTTTACGTGTACTTAGGACATAAGTAGAAGGTTAAGATTATTGAAGACTATTATATAATAAAGGTTATAAATTGGTAGTTTAATATGCATTAAAGTGCTTTTACTTATGCATCATTCTTTTGGAATACATCTGTTGGAGTAATTTTTTTTAAATAAAAACAAAACATGAGTAAGCACGTTTGCAACTATAGTTATTTTTAATGTTGAAAATTGAATTCACACTTTTTAGGGCAGCAGACTTCTTTAAGGGCGTGGCAGTACCTTAATTTTATGAAATAACATAAAGCAGTGCTTATCTTCAGTTTTGAATGAGTAGAAAATGTAAGCTAAGGTGGGGATTTGCAATTTTATTACTTTTTACCAAGACCAATCCCCTATTTTTAATTTTTTTTATTGTTTTATTTATTTTTTGAAGGAGAGAGAGAGCATGAGCGGGGGAGGAGCAGAGAGAGAGAGCGAGACACAGAATTCGAAGCAGGCTCCAGGCTCTAAGCTGTCAGCACAGAACCCTATGTGGGGCTCCAACTCACGAACTGTGAGGTCATGACCTGAGCCGAGATCGGACGCTGAACCGACTGAGCCACCCAGGCGTCCCTCCCCTATTTTTAGCCTCTAAAGAACACCTGAGGCACATACCACCCTTCACATGCCCACTGGTAAAGCCTCCCCAAACTAGATGACCCCCCCAGAGCTATGAATCCCTGCCTCTGGCTCGTCTCTAGATGATCTCCTGGTATGGTCTCAGACAGATGCTGGGCTCGTTCCTCCCATGTCCCTCAGCTTAGCTACTGTGAAGGAACTGGCAGGAGGAGGGTAGAAAAGCCCATAATTAAAAGTGAAAACCACTGAGGTGCCTGGCTGGCTCAGTTGGTGAAGCGTGTGATTCTTGATCTTGGAGTTGTGGGTTCAAGTCCCATTTAGGTGTAGGAATTACTTAAAAATAAAACCTTTAAAAAAACGTAAAAGTTAAAACCAATGTGACCAACTGCAAGTGAAAATGATATGCCACAACTTATGTTCTAGGAACTTAGACTCTGATACAATCAACTGCTAAGCAAAATATTGTTGGTTGAGGGTTAAATAAATGGAGAAAATAAAAGCATGTCTATTGCAATAGCATTATAGACCCACATATGGAACATAAGATTTGAGACCAGTAAAAAGGATTTGGGGCCAAACATTAATTTTTTATCTCTAAGTTTGACTACTATTTAAGTCAATTAGTGAGGTCTTCGGGGTCACTGGAGCAGAGATAGTCTGAGAAACCTAGGAGAATTGGAAAATCAGTGATTAAGTGTAGGTTAAGACACTTTGAAAGCAGGTTTTTCTTGTATAACTTCCAGGCTGAAGGCTAGAACTCTGTAGCACCGAAATATCTCAAGATATTTATCTAACATTGGCTAAAGTCATTGAAGAAGAAAGTGATTGTGTTAGGAAATCTTTCAATGCCAATGAGACTAGGCTTTTCTGGATAAAAATGCCCATAAGCTTGACTATGGCATACATCACCCAAGAAAAATCTATGTCTGGTTTTAATGTTGGTATTTAGCCTTTGGCTAGGTTCAAATGCTGTAGGTAATTTCAGGCTTAAACCCGCACTTGTGTAAAGCTCTGAAAAATCTCAGAGCACTTAAGAGTTATATGAAAGACAGACCTGCAGTCATCTGGAATTCTAATTCCAAACCTGGTGCAACCAGGGTTCTTTATGAGGAACAATTTGCTCTTTTGTGCCTGCTATTCGGGATTGTGTGAATAACCTTGTCCATAAGGCATTAATTTTAAACAATGGTTCTGGATATTCGGTATAACTTGTAAATATAATTCCTGACATTAATGTTAGCTTATTTCCCCCACTTCCAACATGATATTCTTGCTCTTGCCCTGAAAATTTAGTTATTTATTACTCTTTTTTTTTTTTTTTGAATTACTACCTTAGAAAACCCTTTGCCCCAATTCTCATTTTGATAGACCAAGACCATCGTCCTGTTTTCTCTGTACTCAGAATTCTAGACATGAGTCAGTAAAGATGAAATAAAGTGTTCTGAAAATTAAGGGAGGCCAATTAAAACATTAAAAATGGAAAATAATCTTTCCTTTGATTCTTAAGAATACTTCTCTCCTCCCATTTCCCCATTTAAACAGACTTTCCTACTTCCCCAGCCACTTCACAGAGTGAGGTAAAATTCCTTGCCTTAGTGAAACTCAAGACTCTTATCTTGAGACACTGCTTCTCATACCAATTAGGTAAGTGTGGTCTGCTCTTTGCAGTTGGATTAGGATGTGGTGATGGAATTCTCCCAGCTTCTAATTAGTGTGCAATTCATAGTCATATCTGAAGCTGTGAAGTAAACCAATCAATTACCATGCCTAGCTCAAGCTGACTTCCCCTGCTTCCCCTCTCCCTCCCTCCCTCACTCCCTTCCAAGTGCCAAACACTATTCTAGGTGTTGAAGACCAAAAGTGAACAAAACAGACAAAAATCCTTACCATCATGTAATGTACACTATGGTGAGGCACAGATATACACAATTAAAATATATGTCTTGTCAGATGATGGTCCATATTGGGGATAAAAATAAAGCAGGCAGGGGAGATGAATGAAGGTAGACAAGCACTGCGATCTTAAATAGTATCATTAGGTAAGACTCTGGTAACAATCTGACATTTGAGCAAACCATGTGGTGTGGGTGTCTGGAGGAAGAGTGTTCAAAGCTGGGGAAACAGTAAGTGCTGGTATGTTTTAGAAAGAGCCGGAGGTGGTGAGACAAGTGGAAGGAGGGAAGAAACAATAGCAGACATGTTGAGAGAGGGCCAGATTATATAGAACCTTGAAGACTGTTTTTACTCTAAAGAAGATGTGAGCCCTCTGGAAACAATAGAGGAACTAATGCCCAGACTGTCTGGATTTGAATCCCACCTTTTCCACTTAACAGCTGTGTGACCTTGAGCACAATACTTAACCTTTCTGGCCTCAGTTGCCTCCTCTGTAAATGGGGATGATAATTGTAACTTTACAGGGTTGTGATGATAAAATGACTTACTGTAACTTAAGCACTTTGTACAGTGCCTGGTGGCTAATAAACCTTATATATGTGTTAACTGACTGGTTGGCCACTGGAAGGCTCATCTGCTGCTTAGAGAAATTACTATAGCAGGCTCAGGGCTGGGAGCAGGGATGGCATTGAGGGGATTATCTGTGTAATGCAGGCTAGACATAATAGTGGCTTGGAGCACGGCAGAGCACTGGAGGTGGTGAGAAATGGTCTGATTATAGATCTATTTGGAGCGTAGAATCAACGAGATCAACTGTCGAACCAGATATGAAGTGTGAGAAGAAGAGGAGAGTCAAGGAGGACTCCAGGAATTTTGCTCTCAGCAAATTGTCATTTACCAAAATGGAGGAAGACTATGTGTGAAGCAAATTTTTTTTGAAAATCAGGAATTCCGATTTTAGGCATATAAGGTTTGATGTGTCCCTCGGTCATCTAAGTGGCATTGACTAGGCAGATGTTTTCTTTGTTATAGAGCAAAGCAGGCATCAGAGGGAGTCCAAACTAAAGGGAAAGTAGACCTCCGCAGAGAAAGGGATCACCAAATAAAGGAGAGAAGCCCGCAAGCAGTTAGCCATTGCAATTACAGTCTGAAGGAATAGAACCTAACGTTAAATAAAACTGAATGACCAGCGGCTGGAAATCTATTGCCTGTGCTTCACACAAAGGAATTTATAATGAATAAAAAAGTGAAATAGCCCAAATCGATTTCTTTAAGAGCCATCGCAAAATCCTAAATCTTCTTAAAGATTAGATGAGGTTAGATGAGCATCTCCCCAATCCTGCCTCTCTGAATCCCATGACTATCTTAACTACATTCTTCTACGTTCTGATTTATTATCATAAAAATAAAGCAGTTATTATTAAGCAGTAAGATAAGAACTGGTACTGTACACTTTGATATACAGCATATTAAATACAATTTTAAGGGATTGGTAACTGCACTGCTTTGTTTAATTGATTTAGATGTACTTTAGAAAACTTTTAAATGATATCTGACAAGGAAGGTTATAGTTGATTAAATTGCTGCTTATAACAATTTCGGTATAAAGTTGGGCATTGGTCCTTGAGTAAGGCCATTGTTATATTTTAATTTTGCATATGTTAACTTCGTCTTTTTTATTTCAAGCACTTTGAAAACAGTGTCTACTTCTTATATTTTATGTTTTCCATATTCAAGGCTTCTGATTTTGATGACTTATGATTGCTGATTGCTTGCAATTTTAAGAAGACTCAAACATTGGTCTATTATTTAAACTTCACAATCAACTCTTCTTATAAAGGCATCTCCTAATCAAAAATCTCATGGGATTGAGTTAATTTTGTTATTAGACATTTAATTCTTGGGTTTGCTTGACTTGTTGTATAAACTTGGTTTTTTTGCTTTTGTCTCTCTCATCACATTCTAAAATTAATTTCAGTCGTAACCCTCTTTTTACTCGCTTCCTGAACACTTAAAAAAAGAAGGGGTGGGAGCTTTCAGCTGGAAAGTTTTCACGCTTAATTTTATCTCAAAGCACTATCTTCTTGAAAGTTTTAGCAAAATACATTTAGCAATAGGTATATTTTACAGAGGGAATAAAGTTTCCATTTAAAAAAAAATTTTTTTTTAGTGTTTATTTCTGACACAGAGAGAGAGCATGAGTGGGGGAGGGGCAGAGAGAAAGGGAGACACAGAATCAGAAGCAGGCTCCAGGCTCGGAGCTGTCAGCACAGAGCCTGACGCGGGGCTCAAACTCACAAACCTTGAGATCATTACCTGAGCCGAAGTTGGTCGCTCAACTGACTGAGCCACCCAGGCACCCATAAGATTTCCATTTTTAAGCAATTAAGTTTTGTGCATAGACAATAGTTGAATTGATGAAAGTGGAAAAATATGAAAGTGGTGAGTTCTACAAATCAGTTCGTACACTCATAAATTAATTTTTACATATCTCTCCATAAAACAAACTTTCTTATTGATAGATCTAGAGCCTTGTTGCCCTGGAGTTTGGACTTTCATTTTATGATAAAAAAAATTTAGTGTTTGAGTTTAGGGTATAGAAAGTTATATAGAAAACAATTTAACAGAGATCATATAGGGACAGTTGAAATAATGGATGTTTATGTAATTTTCTTGACAATATATTTAGATTTTTCTGTAAATAGCAGAGGGAATAATACAAATTTCACTTTTGAGTAAAAGGAACAAAGCAATTTGTATAAGTACCATATCTCATTTCCTAATATTCTTGGTCTTTTGCAATGAGAAGTTGTAGAAAATGTATGTAGTGTCAGCTACTGTCCTTTCAGGATGGAATGGAAGGTGATTGGCCACCTTAGAAGGTTTCAGTGAAATAATAGCCCATCTATTCCTGATTTCCGGGCCCTGTTATTTACATGAAACAATTAGCCTATAGAAATTAAGGTTGATGGAAATTTTTATAGTGTTTTAAACACTAGTCAGTACTTTGATATTCAGTTTGAATACTTGGTTATTAAAAATTACTTGTTCACATCCATTAGGATTGGTATTATAAAGAAAAAAAATAAATGTTCGCAGGGATGTGGAAAAACTGGAACCCTATGAATTGTTGGTGTGAACGTAAAATGGTGCTGCTGCTTTGGAAAATGGTGTGGTGAGCCATCAAAAAATTAAACACAGAATTACCATATGATCTAACAATTCTGCTTCTGGGTATATACGCCAAAAAATTGAAAGCAGGGACTCAGATATTTGTACACCCATGTTCACAGTGGCATCAATTACAGTAGCCAAAAGGTGGAGTCAACCCTGTATCCACTGATGGATGAAAGGATAAAGAAAATACAGTATATACATACAATGGGATATTATTCATCCTGAAAAAAGAAAGGAAATTCTGGCTCATTTAACAACGTGGATGAAAACTGAAGACATTATGCTAGGTGAAATAAGCCAGATAAAAGGACAAATATTGTATGATCCCACTTAAATGAGGTTCCTAGAGTGGTCAAACTGGTAGAGAGTAGAATGGTGGAATGGTGGTTGTCAGGGGCTGTGGAGAAAGGGACTTGGGGAGTTAGTATTCAATAGGCAGAGTTTAGTTGGAGAAGATGAAAAGAATTCTGAAGATGGAGAGTGGTGATGGTTGCCCAACAATGTGAATGTACTTAATGCCACAGAACTGTGCACTTACAAATGATTAAAATGGTAAATTTTATGTATATTTAACCACAATAAAAAACAGTTACTCGTAAAATAAAACCTACTCCCCTTGACATTCAAAACCCTTCCAACTTTATCTTCTTTCCTTCATGTCCCTGGGATGTGAAGATGTTTTCCTGCTGTTTTTCATAACCACCTCACCCTTCTCCTGCTCGTGTACACCTGGAATGCCCCTCATGTCACTTCCTCCTCCTACCTGCCCTTCCAGGTTCTCCTCAATGACATCATCTCCATTAAGCTTTTCTCTCCAACTGGAGAGAATCTCTTCAGTAGGTAGCACTCTGTGTGTGTGAATACCTAACATCAAAACAGTCAGTTGGGTGAATATAATTGATCATCAACTATTCTCCCCACTATACTGTTTTTAAAAATATTTATTTTGTATCAGACATACGTCTTCACTTCAAAACTGGTTGCTTCTATAACATTTAAATTGGTGCCTTATGTATCTTAATATTGTTAGCATTACCTGTTTTTTGCAAAGGGTCATACTTAAGTGTCATGATAAATTTATCATCATATTTTTGTTTTTTACAAAAGGAGCATCAAGGAGGTGAGTCTTTGAATTAATAAACCTACATGGAGCCTTGAATCCTGCCCCAGCCTCTGGCTGTGACTCCTTAAGATCTTTGAATGCACTATTTAACTTCCCTCATCCTGAGATTTTTTTCTCTATGAAATCAGAATCTTCCTTATACTATGAGTATAAGCTATAGCATCATCAGACAGTGTTTAGGGTACTATTTAAGACATTAGAAAGTGACAGATATTTCCGTTGTGATCCTGGCATCATTTATAGCTGTTTAACTTCGTATAAGTCACTTAATTTTCTTAATTCTCAGTTTTCACACTTTCAAATGAGGATAGCAGCCACAATAAGCTTATAGACCTGTGTGACAAGTGGTAATTTGTAAACACAACATGATATTAAAAAGTAAAGGAAAGAAAGTTATAATCATTAAAGCATGGTTCCATCCACCTAGTACAGATAGTACTTGTGCCTTAAATAATAAAGGGATAAAACAGAGGCAGCAGAGTACTGTGAGTGGTGTGAATAGTGAGTGCTGGAAAGGTTAAAAAAATCATAAAGGTCAAATAAAATTATCTCATGAAATCCTCTCCTGATTGAGTTCTTTGGGAATGGCCTATGTCAGTTTCTAATCCCAATTTGATAACTCACCTGATAGGTTTTTTTAAAAATTTTTTTAATGTTTATTTATTTTTGAGAGAGACAGAGACAGAGTGTGAACAGGGGAGGGGTAGAGAGAGGGAGACACAGAATCCAAAACAGGTTCCAGGCTCTGAGCTGTCAGCACCCAGCCCGACGCGGGGTTCAAACTCACAAGCCATGATATCATGACCTGAGCCAAATTGGATGCTTAACCGACTGAGCCACCCAGGCGCCCCAACTCACCTGATATTTTTGTTCATCAGTAGATGTTTCTAGGATACCTCTTCCTCAATCAGATTGGGATTGCCTAGGAAAATAATCAATTGAAAATGTTTACTGGGCATTATCTGTGCTTGGAGCTTGGCTGCAGGGACTACGAAATGAATAAGATATTGTCTTTACCCCATGAATCTTCTAAGACATTTGGGAGAGACCAACATATAAAGAGACATGCCATAATACATGTGAAAGCAGAGAGGAGAGTGATTATCTCCCTGGGGAGGGCAGGGAAGGCTTCACAGAAGAAGCATCTTTTGTATTAGGTCATAAAGGATGAGTGGACTTTGCCTGACAGATGACAGTGACAAGTCTTCCCAAGCAGAGAAAATGGCTTAAACAATAGAGTTGAGAAAGGGAAGTGTGTGTGTGTGTATGAGCATGTACACGCACATGGGTACATATGTACATTTGTTCCAAAGTGAACAATGAATAATTTAAGGATTATCTGCTGTCTTTGGTCTATATCACTACTTCTTTGTTCTTACTGTGGATAATTGAGACAACTCTAATGACATAGGAACATTTAGAATAAGTTTTTATGCTTGGCATTCGTATTTTAGATTTTCCCAGTCTTTCCCCGATGCTCATGGTCCAAGGGGCTCCTTGTAAGGAATTTTTTATTTGCTCTAGAATCCCCCAATTCCACCTCCCACAAAGATAGTCTGGTCAGGATACTTTAGGGCCACCAACAGAATAGCAAGTTGCCAAAATAAATGTTTTCCATCAAGATTTCACACTTGAACTTAATGAAATAGACATTTTCCAAACTGTTTCTTTAGAGCTAAGTTTTTCTTTAAGATTTGTAATGAAAATATTTCATGACCTGTTGACATATTCATATGGTGATTTTCAAAAAGCAGATTTCGTTTACAAAATGGACTTGGCAACAAGTAGGAATATCTGGGAAGTTGAACAAGGCTGTTGACAGGGAAAATTAGGGCTGAATCATAACTGACATTGTTTTGCAGCTGTGCCATTTTTTAAGACTGACCAATGGGACAGGGCCTTATAGTAATAATGCTGAGATTGGCAGCTAATGACCATTCATAATGCAACTGCATGGGTAGAAGTCCACAAGTACAGAAAAACTCATTCATGTAACTGATTTTTCTTGGTAAATGCCAGGGGAGAAATTATTCCATTGAGAAGAAAGATAGTAAAGATGAAATTATGTAGCATTTTTTCAAATGAGCAGAATTAAAAATAAGAAAGATTTTTATATACTCTGTTCTATATTTTCTTTATCGTATCTGTGATACTTAGCTCTTTCACTGGTTGAACTAATTGACTGACAGATATCTAACTTAAATTTATAGTAGCAATGCAGTTTTGACTGGAATATATTTTGTGTTCAAACCAGTAATTGAAGATTAACAAGGCATGTTCAAATTCAAATGATACAAGGCAGCATCTGAAATAATTCTAAAAATTAATCACTTTTAACTATTCTTTTAGAGTTTTGGAATTTTTATTAGATCTATTCTCATGTTTCTAAGTTTCTCCTAATATCAGTAGGCTAAAGGATGTAAGAATGATGTAAATTTTGTCACTTAAGGTTCCCTAGTGACAAATCCATAGCTAAAAATCTAACCAAATTCTTTAGATGCTATAAAGTTTGCAATCAGTCCTGAAAATAGTATCACAAGACCTTGTGAAGAGTGTGGATTTGAACTTTGGTCTTGGGAGACAAAGAAATTACTTTTCAGTGAGGAAGAGATCACAGAGGACTTCTTGGGGAAGGTGGTATTTGAATCAAGTTTTAAATAGGGAGCATGGGACTGGTGATGATGGGGTTCACTAGGGAGAGAAATATGGGAAGGTAATTGTGCAATGGGACAACTCCAAGAGGAAAGAGAAAGACATGTAATTTTTAGTTGTGTAGGGTATTTGGACAGGTAAGAAGGTCCTAGGTGGAATCCAGGTTTGGAAGTTGATGTAGTATTTTATTTTGACATTTGGAAACATTAAGAGGGTAGTTTTCATTGGATAACACAGCCAGAGTAGATTTCAGAAGTTAGAAACCGAGGCCAGGAAACCTATGTAATAGTTAGCATTTTTGATTGCTTAGTAAATATCACTCACTGTAAAACAAAATTTGGATGCGTTTTTAAAATCCTTTAAAGAATTTATTTAGATTTTACAGATGAAGAAATTAAGGCCTATCACTCAGTTGGTAGGTGACAGGCTGAGACCAGCCAGGTTTATGTGACTTCATCACTATTCTCTTGACCATGAAATATCCTACCAGTATGTGAGCTTCTTAGTTATGTGCTTGGTATTACAGTTCTCTGCTTGCTTACATCTTTCTTCCCCCATACACCCTTCACCTATGCATTTATTGCCCACCTGATTTTTTTCCAGTTTTACTGAGATATACTGACAAATAGCATAGTGTAAGTTTAAGAGGTACTATATGGTGATTTGATACAGCTATATGTTGTAAAATGTTACCATGATAAGGTTAGTTAACATTCCCATCGTCTCACATAATTACTTGTGTGTGTGTGTGTGTGTGTGTGTGTGTGTGTGTTGAGAACATTTAAGATCCACTCTCTTAACAAATTTCAAGTATATAGTACAGTATTGTTAACTGGAGTCACACTGCTGTATAGTATAGCCCCAGAATTTATTGATCTTATAACTGTAAATTTGTACTCTTTGACCAAAATCTCCCCATTTACTCCACCACCCAGCCTCTGACAACCACCATTCTACTGTGTTTTTATAGTTCATCTTTTTTCGGTTCCACATGAAGGAGATATCATACAGTGTTTGTCTTTCTCTGTCTGACTTATTTTACTCAGCATAATGCCATCTAGGTCCATCCATGTTGTCACTAATGGCAGAACTTTTTTCTTTTTATGGCTGAATAATACTCCATTGTCTATACATATACCACATTTTCTTTATCCATTCATCCTTGATGGACATTTAGGTTGTTTCATGTCTTGGCTATTTTGAATGATGCTGTAGTGAACATGAGAATGTTTTCTTCAGGAAAGTGAATTAGTTTCCTTCAGGTATATACCCAGAAGTGGGATTGATAGATCATTTGGTAGTTCTATTTTTAATTGTTTGAGTAACTTCCATGTTGTTTTCCATACTAGTTGTACCAATTTACATTCCCACCAACTATGTACAAAGATTCCCTTTTTCTCCATATCCTTGCCAACACTTTTTTTTCAGTTTCTATATCATTTATTTCTTCTCCAATCTTTATTATTTCTTTCCTTCTGCTGGCTTCAGGCTTTGTTATTCTTTTTCTAGCTCCTTTAGGTGTAAGGTTGTTTTTTTTTCTCTTTTTTTCTTTCTTTCTTTTTTTTTATGTTTCTTTTTTTTTTTTTTTTAATTTTTTTTTTTTTCAACGTTTTTTATTTTTATTTTTGGGACAGAGAGAGACAGAGCATGAACGGGGGAGGGTCAGAGAGAGAGGGAGACACAGAATCAGAAACAGGCTCCAGGCTCTGAGCCATCAGCCCAGAGCCTGACGCGGGGCTCGAACTCACTGACCGCGAGATCGTGACCTGGCTGAAGACGCTTAACCGACTGCGCCACCCAGGCGCCCCTTTTTTTTTATGTTTCTTAAGGTAAGCCTGTATTGCTGTATACTTCCCTCTTAGGACCACTTTTGCTGCATCCCAAAGTTTTGGACCATTGTATTTTTATTTTCACTTGTTTCCATGTATTTTTTAATTTCTTCTCTGATTTCCTGGTTGACTCATTCATTGTTTAATAGCATGTTGTTTAAACTCCATGAATTTGTGGTCTTTCCAATTGTTTTTAAATTTTATTTATTTATTTTGAAAGAGAGAGAGCGAGCAAGGGAGGGACAGAGAGAGAGGGGGAGAGAGAGAATCCCAAGCAGGTTGTGCATTGTCAGTATAGAGCCCAATGCAGGGCTCTAACACAACTGTGAGATCATGACCTGAGCCAAAATCAAGAGTTGGATACTTAACTGACTGAGCTACCCAGGTGCCCCAGTCTTTACAATTTTTTTTCTTGTGGTTGACTTCTAGTTTCATAGTGTTTTGGTTAGTAAAGAAGTGTGGTATGATTTCACTCTTTTTCACTGTTAAGACCTGATTTGTGACTTAACATGTGATCTATTCTGATCTTCTCGATCTCATGTGCACTTGAAAAGAATGTGTATTCTGCTGTTGTAGGATAGAAATGTTCTGAATATATCTGTTAAGTCCATCTGGTCCAGTGTGTCATTCAAAGCCATTGTTTCCTTGTTGATTTTCTATTTAGATGATCTGTCCATTGATATAAGTGGGGTGTTAAAGTCCCCTACTATCATTGTATTATTATCAGTTCCTTTATGTTTGTTATTAATTGTTTTATGTATTTGGGTGCTTTCATGTTGGGTGTATAAATATTTACAAACCTCTTATCTCTTGGTGTTTTAGAAATAGCCACTCTAATGGCTGTGAGATGATATCCTATGGTGGTTTTGGTTTACATTTCCTGATGATTAGTAACGTTGAGCACCTTTTCATGTATCTGTTGGCCATTTGTATGTCTTCTTTCTAAAAATGTCTATTCAAATCCTTTGCCTATTTTTAGTTTTTTATTTAAATTTATTTCCTATTGAATTGTATGAACTTCTTGTATATTTTGGATATTAATCCTTTATCAGATATGTGGTTTGCAAATATTTTCTTCCATAAACTGCTTTTTCATTTTATTTATTATTTCTTTTGCTATGCAGATGATTTTTAGTTTGATGCAATTCCACCATTAATTTTTTATTTTTTGCTTGTGTTGCTTGTACTTTTGGTGTCCTATCAAAAAAAATTGTTGGAAAGACCAATGTCAAAAAAGCTTTTCCCCTATGTTTTTTTTTGTTTGTTTGTTTTGTTTTGTTTGTTTTGTTTTGTTTTTTTTTGAGGAGTTTTATAGTCTCAGGTATTATGTTTAAATCATTAATCCATTGTGAGTTAATTTTTGTGAGTGGTGTAAGTTAGGGGTCCAATGTCATTTTTTATTTTGCATGTGAATATACAGCGTTCCCATTTATTGAATGGACTATCTTTCCCCAGAGAATATTCTTGGCTCCCTTATCAAATAGTGTATGAAACTATATGTGATGGAATATTTCTGGATTCTTGATTCTTTTCCATTGGTCTACGTGTTTTTATCAAATTATTTTAATTACTATAGTCTTGTAATATAGTTTGGAATCAGGATATGTGATGCCTCCAGGTTTGTTTGTCTATCTCAGATTGCTTTGGCTCTTTGGGGTCTTTTGTAGTTTTATACAAATTTTAGAATTTTTTTTTTCTATTTTGGTAAAAAATGCTATTAGGGTTGTGTCAGGAATTTCAATGAGTCTGTATAGGTGGACTGGGTAGCATGCACATTTTAACAATATTAACTTCTGATCCATGAATGTTTGTTATTTATCCATTTATTTGTGTCTTTTTCAATTTGTGTCATCAGTGTCCTATAGTTTTCAGTGTACACATCTTTCACTTCTTTGGTTAAATTCATTCCTAGATATTTTATTGTTTTTATGCTATTGTAAATGGGATTGTTTTCATCAAAAATTTTCTTAAAGTACAGTTGACACACAACGTTACATTAGTTTCAGCCAAAATTGGGATGAATGGGCATCCTTGTCTTTTTCCTGATCGTAGAGGAAAAGCTTTTAGCCTTTCACCATTGAGTGTGTTAGCTATGGGTTGTCGTACATAACCTTTACTATGCTGAGGCATATTTCTTGTATACCAAATTTGTTGAGAGTTTAATCGTAGTGAATTTTGTCAAAGCTTTTTCTTCATCTATTGAGATGATCATATAATTGTTATTCTTCATTACATTAATGTGCTGTATCACATTTATTGATTTGTGTATGGTGAATCATTCTTGCATGCCAGGGATAAATGCCACTTGATTATGCTGATGGGCCTTTTAATGTGATGTTAAATTGGGTTTGCTAGCATTTTGTTGAGAATTTTTATATCTGTAGTCACCAGGACTATTGGTCTATGTATTTCTTTTCTCATAATGCTTTTATCTGGCTTTGGTATCAGGGTGATGCTGGCCTTGTAAAATGAGTTTGGAAATACTCTGTCCTCTTAAGTTTTTTTGGATGAGTGTGGGAGAGATTGACATTAATTCTTCTTGAAAAGTTTTAATGAATATATCCACCTGTGTATCAGGTATACTATCAATATATACTACATTTCCATCATCAAAAAATGCTCCCTTGTCCACCTAGTCAGTTATCTATCCCTACCCTAAGCAAATCCCAATGTGCTTTATCACTCTATACTAGATTTGTCTTTCCTAGAGTTTGATATAAATGAAATAATGTGATACATACCCTTTTGGGTCTGGCTTCTTTGGTACAGCATAACATTTTTGAACATTGTGTGTATCAGTATTGCTATATAGCCTTCCAGTGTAGGCGTATATCACGATTTGTTGATCCATTCACCTGTTGACAGATATTGGTATTGTTTCTGGTTGTGACTATTATGAGTAACACTGATATAAACTTATGTGTACAATATTTTGGTAGTTATATATTTCCATTTCTCTTGGGTAAATACTTAGAAATACAATTGCTGGGTCTTATGATAACTGTATATTTAACTTTATAAGAAACTTCCAGACTATTTTTTCTCAAAGTTATTGTCATTTTAACTTACTATCACAAATGTATAAATGTTTGGTTGCACCACATCCTTAGTAACACTCTGTATTTTTTTTCAAATTTTAGTCTATCTAATTGGCATGTTGTGGTATATCACTGTAATTTTAGTTGGCATTTTCCACATTGATGATATCGAGTATCTTTTCACATGAGTATTTGCCATTCACATGTCTTTGTTGTCTTTTACAGACTTTGTAAATTTAGTTTTTGCCTTCCTATTACTTAGTTGTAAGGATTCTTTACATATTTTGGATACAATCCTTCATCAAGTATATTTTTATAGTTTATTATTATTTTTTAAGGTTACTGCGTTTTTTGTATACTGAGAAATCTCTACATATTTCCAAGGTGGTGAAGAATTTTTCTTATTCTTTTTCCAGAAGTTTTACAGTTTTACCTTTTAGATTTAGGTCTGTGACCCATTTTCAATTAATTTTTTTATGTGATATAAGGTAGAGACTGAGGTTTATTTTATTCTCCAGATTAATACCCAATTTTTATAGCAACATTTATTGTAAAGATTATTCAGTTTCCCATTGAATTATATTAGTACCTTTGTCAAAAATTGTATGAGTCATTTATGAAATTTGTTTTGTTCTGTTTGTTTATAATACTACACTGACTTGATCAATATTATCTTATAGTAAGTCTTGAAATGAGGTAGTGTAAGTCCTTCAACTTTGCTCTTCCCTTTATAAGGTTATTTTGACTATTCTAAGTTCTTTGCAATTTTATATGAGGTTTAGAATCATTTTATCAGTGTATGCAAAATCTTGCTAAGATTATAATTTCAATTGTGTTAAATTTATTGATCAATTTAGAGGGAAAGGAAATCTTAATACTTCTGGGTTTTTCAATTCATGAACACAATATGTCTGTTTTTTAATTTAGATATTCTTTAATTTATTCACAGTATTATTTTGTAGTTTTCAGTGTAGACAACTTGGATATATTCTGGTAAATTTATTCTTGATTATTTATATTTTAAAATATTATTTTAAGTGATATTATGTTTTAAATAGAATTTTCCAGATGTTGCTAGAGGCATGTAATTGATTTGTGTATGCTGATCTTATAACATGCAGTCTTGCTAAATTAACTTATTAAATCTAATAGTTTATTTTGATAGATTTTTTTAGTGTTATTTGTATAGACAATAATGTTTTCTGCAGTGTTTAACAACTTTTTTTTTTTAATCTATGAGCTTTTTACTTGTGTATCTTGCCCTGTTGCATTGGTTAGAATCTTCAGAGTATAATGTGGAATGATAGTGGGAAAGATATTCTTGCTTTGGGGACTGTAGATACTCTTCCTTTGTCCTTAGGTAAAAGCAGTATTTCATCAAGTATGGCATAAGTTGTTGGTTTCTTTGTAGATTTACAAGGATAGAAGTTTCCAACTATTTCTAGTGTGCTGAAATATTTCTCATAAATAGGCATTGAATTTGGTGACATTTTTTTCTCTGTAACTGTTAAGAACGTTATTTTTCATTCTGATAATATGACAAATTAGCTTAATTTTTAATTACTTTTACTGATTCTTTTTTTGGAATTCCTGAGATAAATCTCATTTTATCATGATAGATTGTTCTTTTTATATGTAGTTGAATTCTGTTTACTCATTTTTTTCAGGGAATTTTTACAGTGATGTTCATGAGAAATATTTGTACATTTCATTTTTTTGTAATAATCCTTTTCAGGTTTTGGTATGAGGGTTTTCCTACTCTTATAATACGAATTAGAATGCATCCCCCTCCGTCTCTATGTTCTGGAAGAGTTTATATAAAATCTAAATACTTTATCAAATTCATTAGTGAAATAAGTGGACCTGGATTTTGGGTTGAACTCTTTGATTATGAGTTCAATTTCTTGAGTAGACAGAGCTCTTGATATTTTTTGAATGTTTATTCTAGAGAGAAAGAGAGCACAAGCAGGGGAGGGGCAGAGAGAGAGGGAGACATAGAATCTAAAGCAGGCTCCGGGCTCTGAGCTGTCAGCGCAGAGCCTGACACAGAGTTTGAACCCATGAACCGTGAGATAGTGACCTGAGCTGAAGTCAGCTGCTTAACTCTCTGAGCCACCTGGGCTCCTGGTATTTTTAAAAGTATTTTGTATTTTCTGTCTGTCTTTCTTGGTTAATCTTGCTACGGATCATTAATTTTATTAATATTTTCAAGTAATCCAACTTGGGTTTTGTTAAATTTCTCCATTGTCTTCCATTTCATTAAATTCTCCTTATTATTTCTTTCTTTCTTATTTTGATCATATTTTGATCTTTAAATTTACTTCCTAGCTTTTTAAAGTGGAATTTTAAAAATGAACATGGAGATAATTGATTTTTAAACTTTCTTTTTTAGTTTAAATATTTAAATCAGTATTTTTTCTATACACTGTGTTAGCTATGTCTCATAAATGTTGATATTTCCATTTTCATTAAGTTTGAAATAATTTCATACGTCCCTTGTGAATTCTGCTTTGACCCATGGTAGAAAGTGTGGTTATTTTATTTCGGAACATTTGAACATTTTCTAACTACCTTATTTTTATGATTTCCAATTTAATTTTTTGTGATCAGAGATAGTATTAAGACTAATTGTAGGACTCAACATGTGGTCTATCCTGGTATACTTTCTGGGGCAAACCTCCTATAGTCTTTCTCTGCTGATACACAGTCTAGGTCTTTGCCAAGAAATCAACAGGGGCCTATGCGCCCCCCCCCCCACCAGCCTGTTTGCCGCCCCCCCAAAAATTCTGGATACTTTCTTTGTGCCTCTCTTTTTCTGTTGTTCTGCCCTGCAGATTCCAGCCAATTCACCTACTTTGAGCTCTGATCCATGCCTTCTAATCTCTGCAGGACCACAGTGCTCAGATGGTCCTCCAACTCACTGAACTGTATATTAGGGAATTGAGAAATGCCCCTATATAAAAGTCAAGTCAATTCTGGGTCTCACTTTGTGAGCTTGCCTTATCTCAGGGATCACAGCATTAGGCTGTCTGTTGATTAATGTCTGAAATAGTTGCTGATATATATATTTTTGGTTTTATTTAAAGTCGGAGGAGTAATTTATTTTATAATGCTTGGAAGTAGTCCATTCCATGAGTTTTTGCATGTTCACAACAATTGTGTGCGTGTGTGTGTGTTCTTTATATCTGGAAGTCAGTTTTGTTGGATATGAAATCCTGAGTTCACATTTTCTGTCCTTGCGTATTTAAACATGTTACTCCATTTTCTTCTGGCATAATCTGTTGCTTTTGAACAAGTGTGACGATAATCTAATTTTCTTTCCCATATAAGTTACTGGCTGTTTTTCCTTCAATGCTAAATAGATTTTTTTAAACATGAAGTCCAATAATCTCACTAGAATATGTCTTGGTCATTCTGAAGATTACTATTGTCCAATATAGGATATGTTCTTTTAATAGGAAGCTTCCATATTTGTGGAATATATATATATATATATATATATATATATATATACACACACACACACACACACACACACACATATGTATATATATCTATATGTATATATATACATATATATACACATATATATACATGTATATATATACATATATATACACATATATATACATATATATATATACATATATATACATATACACACACATACATACACACACACACACACACACACACACTGTGTTGTATATTTTTTTTTCATTTCTCTGGTTTTCTTCAGAGACTCATCTACATTTTGGATTTTCTTTGTCTATCTTCAATATTTGATACCTTCTCTTGAATCCTTTTTCCTTCTTTCTTCCTTTTTTTTACATTTTTTAAGTTTTCTCTTTTTACCTTCCATTTCTATTAAGATGTTAGCTCTTGTCATCGTATGTTGTTTTCCTTCTAATTTAGTTTTACAACTGATATAATTTTTCTTATTTCTAATTCTTTTCTGATGTAATTATATCATTTCTGAGTTTTTTAATTCTCATTTATTTTATCCTTTATTTATTGTACTATTTTCTTCATATGCTTTAGCCTAGTTAAATACATAGCCTAGTTAGATAAATAGAATGTTACGGTTTTAAACTGTTTTGTGGAGATGTCTTTTAAGCATATTTTCTTTCTCTGTACTAGTCATTCACTTTCTTTGTCCTTTTTTTGCTTTCAATAACTTTCCATGGGGGTTGACCTCAGTAATTTTATGTTACTCATTTTTATGTGGAAGTTGTTTCCCTGAACTTTTAGGCGGAGCATCAGGTTAGTTTTTCTAACTTCAAGAGTTCTTTTTATGTGCTCTTAAAAAATATGGCAAAAGTACAAATGAAAGACTAGTTTTTAAATGAGACATCTTTACTAGTAAAACTGATTTGGGAGTTATTTACATGGAGGCAATAGCTGGAATATTTGGGGTGGACGAGCTTTCCAAAGGAACAAATGAAGAAAAAGGACAAAGGTCCAAAAACAGGAAATACTGAAAATTCATACTTCCTGGCAAAAGATGAAAAAAAAAAAAAAACTTTAGAAAGAGGGTAGTTCTAGATTTAAGAGGAGGAATGGAATGGTGTCTTGAAGTTAAGAGAAAACTGTGACTAAAAAGAGATGGCAACAGGGTTTAAAATGACATAAAGCAAGTTAGTAAAATTAGGGCTCAGTAAAATCACTGATATAGTTGATTAGAGGAGGTGAGGGTAGCAAGTATGAAAACCTTATTTGACAAGTGTAGTGGTGGAGAGAACAAGGAAAGAGTTAATGTGAACGGTAGAGTTGAATAAAATCTTTTTGTCCAAGGTAGTTGCAGTCTGATTATGTGTGAAAGCCAAGAGAAAAAAAATATAATCTGTAAAGAGAGAAAAATCGAAGATACTAAAGAGAGACGATAAATGAGAAACAAAGGAAATATGAGGAAATTCAGGGATTTTCTTCCTCTGAAATATGAGGAAAAGTAGAAAAATACATAAAAAATAGACTTGCAGTTCAGAAGACCAGTAAACATATATTGAAAGAAGATTCATCTAAAAGATATAGCAACTTGCTTTCTGAAATTTCCTGACTCTATTGCCCTCCTCCATTTTCTCCTGTAACCTTCTCTTTTCTTCATCTTTGTTTTCCCTTTCCTGTGCAATTCATATTCCACTCCAAGCAGTTTCTTTTCAGTGTGAGCCACTGTCTTGGTAGTCCTGGCTGCTTAGTTTTGAATGTCCACAGGGGTCAGCCTGCCTTACTCCCTTAAGACCTTACCATGAGCCCCTTGTATGCACCTATTATTCGATTGGCCAAACCCTTCTCAGTTTCAGCTTCTGTTCTGAAATCAGCCTGCCTTATTATATATTAAATACCTGTTGGGTATTTCAGGAGTCTTTGCTTCTCTGGTGTTTCAAATATCCCATTGTTTCTCTATGCTGTCTCCCACACAAACATTGATACCATGCCGGTTTTTTTGTTTGTTTTTTGTTTTTTATTGGTGGTGGCTTATCCTCATCTGATCAAGTTGGAGATTCATGGGGATACATTGTGACTACTTTTGATGTATATGTTGTCTATGTGATTTTTTTTCCCCTTCCCTCTTCCCTCTTCTCTTCCCTCTCTCCCTCCCTTTCTTCCATCTAGATACATTATCTTTTTAAGACCACTATGGTTTCTACCATCTTTCTAGAGTTCCTACAGAGAACCGGTTTTTAAAAATATATTCTAGGGGCGCCTGGGTGGCTCAGTCGGTTAAGCGTCCGACTTCGGCTCAGGTCACGATCTCACAGTCTGTGAGTTCCAGCCCCGCGTCGGGCTCTGGGCTGATGGCTCAGAGCCTGGAGCCTGCTTCCGATTCTGTGTCTCCCTCTCTCTCTGCCCCTCCCCCATTCGTGCTCTGTCTCTCTCTGTCTCAAAAATAAATAAAAACGTTAAAAAAATAAATAAATAAAAATATATTCTAAAGGAAATCAAATACAGAGAAACAAATCAAATGTAGACAATGTTTCTTGAAAAGTTTGAAAGACACTTGTCCTCGATAGCACAATCTCCTCAAAATATCTGCTGCTTGAGCCACTTCTCAGGGCTCTTGTTCTGGTCCAGCATAGGTCCTGGGAAGGAGAATTACCCTGAACTAAGGACAGAGGGTGGAGTTCTAAGAGATTCAGAGATAATGAAGACAATTACTTTAGGTAGGAGTAAATGAATGTGCTATATTCAAGTTAGAGGGAATACTTGAGAATCTACCTGATCAGAAGAAAAACAAAGAAGAACTAGCTGGCCCTTAGTTCTTATGGTGATGGGAAAGGCTACACATCCTTACTCTGGGTCAGAGGAGGGGGTTTCTTGTCTCACATTCATGTTCTTCCTGGTAAGAAGGTTGATTCTATGTATGAATTAGATAATGATGACAGGTCAGAGGCACATAAGCGATTGCTATTTCATTGAGTGCCTTTTGGGAAAGGTGTTACTTAATACTATATATATATCTATATATCTATATCTATATCTATATCTATATATATATATATATATATATATATGAATATTTTAATATATATATTAGATATATGAAGAAACTCCTTGAAAGGATGCCATTCTAAATCGTTATGAATGCAATCTGCTACTTTCTAGTTTAGGTTGATTTTTTCACATATTCAGATTTCTTGTAGTGTTTGTATATGTCCTTTATTTGATACCCAAGTCTTGAAATTCACTTATTTCTGAAAATATTATTTACCGTGTGCCTGAGATAAAGCCATGGTATATCATGGTATTTTTCCTACATATCATATACAAATGTGGCAGATCATAAATGTTTCAAAAAAGTATTTAAGGTAGAGAGGAAATATTGGTTCAGTTAGTTAGTGGTCACTTATGCATGAAGAAACAGAATGATTAATGGAAGAGTTAGAAGTGAGCAACATTTTCGGTGATTAATATGATTTTGACAAGCAGGATATGGAAGTGGGGAATGGAGAAAGAACAGAGCAAACCATCCAGCAAGAGGGGCTGGCTTGAACAAAGTTATCAGGGTACCAAAGATACCTTGCTCAGGCAACATCAAAAGGACCAGTTTGGCTAGAATATGTGACATGTAAGGAAGTTGTGAGCATTAGTCTAAAAAGCTTATACATATTATCAAGGAGGGTAATGGCAGGTAGAGGGATCTGTACTTAATTTTGTAGATTAAAAAGCTCTTCCAGAAGTTTTCAAATAATAGACTTATGTGATCAGAGCTAAAAGATAACTCTTGGTGCAGGATGGGTCAAAGAGGATAGAGTACAGAACTATGGAGATCACAGTTATGACACTTTTCAACTTGATTATGACAATGCTGATTGGTTTTGTTTAAGTTTGAACTGATGCCCTTGACTATTAGCCTTCTCTTCTCCCTGTGCATATGTACACATGTCACTTTTATGTCTGTTGTCTGAAAAGCAGACTGTGTATTAAAAAATGGTTTCTCTGTATTCCTGGGCTATATCTTAATAAGCAGAGATTCCAAATATTTCCAGGATAAAGAGATCTTTAATGATATGTAACAAATTAGATTGTGGAAGGTCAGGAAAACACTTTTTTTTCATTGAAAATTAAAGACATCTGGGTTTTTCATTGTAAATATTTTACCTGCTTAGGACTAGGCTGCCTGATAATTTTAGGGACAATTTGCAGTAAAACATATGACTTTGAAAGCTCATTGCATGCTATATATTTTTTCAAAATTACAGTTGGATACCTATAACTATGTTCTTTCAAGAGATGATAATCTTTTCTGAGGATTTTTGTGATATCAAGAACATGAATGTATTTTAAGAAATACTCTAAGCAAATAGAGGTCAACTTTTTTCTCTGTTCTCTCAGGCCAGCACTATGAATTTCTGAAAAATAGATACAAAATAACCTCAAGTTCTTATGGCAAATAGGCATTACAGGATTACACTCCCTGCTTGATCAATAGCTTCATGGTGTGAGGATGCATATTTCAGGCTTACCAGCCTAAAGTATTTGTCATCATAGGTTTATAGTAGCATTTGAGTGCCTACTATAGAAAGAGCAATGAATGTGAACTGGGCAACTTTTTTGAAGTGACATTTAGATCCTTCAACCTATATTCCATGGAATCATATTTAAGAATTTAAGAGCTAGAAGAAGCATTAGATATCTTTTAGGCCAGGGTTCTGAATATGTGCCCTGTGGAACACTAGCCCCACAGGTGGTCTGTAAATAAGAATTTTTGAGGGCTGTGCACTGTACTCCTTGCTTGGGAGATACACACGCTTATTAGTATATTGAAGGCTCTGGAGTTTCCTAGTTTGAAGCCAGTTTGATTTTTTATAACCCAAGGTTTCTCAAACTTATTTTATCATGTGTTTGTACGTGTCTGTCCATGTATGTACACGTTCAATAAATTAACATCCTGTGGAACCCATGCTATTTAAAAGATGCTTTAGGAAGCTAATTGTTCAATCCCTTCCTTCTCTGGGAAACTGAGACCTAGGGAGTTTTACTCACTATGGAGCATATTTTCCAATTCCTGTGTTGCCACTTTTCTTTTCAATGGTCTCATTGATCCACATGTAATATGCCATTAGCATTGTTGTAATTATCCCTTTATTTTTTCCCTAGTTACTATAAACTTTTCTCCTACTGATAGACTTTTCACACAAATAGAAAGATGAAGTTGGAGACAAGCAACTGCTAATTACGAAGGCTTTGCGACTTGATTCTATAGTGCTTCGCGCTAAAGGAACTGGAGTCTCCCTCAGATTCCACATGTGTTGCTTGTACCCTGCATGTGCCTGTAGTCTAGGTATTGTAGTCAGGGTATTGGATTGCCCCTTTAATATTGGATTGCTGAAATGTGACTATTCACACTTTGAGTATTCCATTTGTGAATCACCGTTGCTTTCTTTATCCTCCTGTGCCTTTTGTCATTTTAACATTTACCCAATGCTTCAAACTAAGAGTAAACAAGAGCAAAGTAAGGCAAATTAGTGAAGGGTGATTTCATCTTAACTGGATGTGTTCGGGCTTACTCAGCACCTATGTCCCTAAGAACTTTTATTGTGGGAAAAGGGGTCAAGGTTATGTGTTAAAACAGATAAATAAAAAAAAAATCCTGTAGAAATAATTCCAATTTCAATGGAAAGAGTGAAAAGAGAAAAGTAAACTGAGTCAGAAACTCAGTTCTAGGCTCTACCCTTTATTAGGTGTGTGAATTTGTTCAAGACACTTAACTTCTCTGACTTGGTTACCTCACCTGTAAAACAAATGAATTAGACCAAGTGCCCTCTGGCTTCCTTTTTAGATCTACGAGTCTATGATCCTTGAGTGTTAATTGTCCATGGTCTGATTGCTAAGGATAATCAAGATTTGGCTATACTGTTCAGACTGAGAACATCTCGATGGAATGGCTTAGGAAGAGAAGGAAAAGCAGAATCTCTGTTCATGTTTTCACTGCCTTCCAAGCTACGCACTTTGTTTCACATAATGTTGCAAAATAAAAATCACCTTATCGTTTGCGATAGTGTACTTTTGAGCCTTTCATTTTATAAGGTGCAGTCTTCTTAATTTTTTGGAGAATTCTAGCCTAGAGAAAAAAAAAAACAAAACACATGGTACTTGAAAGAGTATTTCTGTACTAGAGAAATCACATAGCAACAAGAAAGCAGAAAGTAAACTGGCCTCCCAAAGAGTTCTTTGCAGACCTAACCCGTAATGCCAAATGCAATAAAGGACACGGGCTGTTTCCATGGGGAAGATGTTGTCGAAAGATACAACCCATTAGAATGTATACATAGACATAATTGTATCTAAGTTTGTGACATCTTATACAGCATAGCTATTTCTCCCTTTGGGAAAACCATCCTGAAAAATTAGTCAAGTAATCCTCCCTGGAGAGTAGAAAAAACATAGACCTTCTGGACCATGTCAGGGTTCTAAAAGTTAGGAAAGCTTATCAAACAAATTGGTTGTGGGAAAGGTTTAGTTATAGCAGCTGGAAGCTCAATTCTGTAATCAGACTTGTGCTCAACTCTACAAAATCAGTCAGGAGGTTCTTTCATTGTTTATTCTCTGCACAGATATTTCTTATCTTTGAATTCCCACAGGGACTCTCATCACCTCCTTTCTTCCTTGGAAGCTTTGTGCAGTGCTTGGTGGAAGCTATCCTATCTGTCACTAGTCTGGCCAGTGATGAGAGGGAGGTGCTTGAAGGAGAGCGGAGACATACTGCTTAACGCTAGCATTTCACTTTCGCCCCCTTACTCTGCATCTTGTTCTTCCAGCTTCTCAATGAAGGCAGCTAACCAGGAGGGAGAGTGAGCCTCACATGAATAGACATTTGTTTTCACATACAATGCTAAACTGGGATTGCTGGCCCATGCTGTTTTGCATCACCAGATGCTTTAAGAATGCAGTGAAAACATCTTATAAAGTGAAAACCTATCATTTGTAAAGCTGCAAAGAGAGAGCTTTGTTTGCCCACACAGCATTTCTCAATGGAACCCCTGAGGCCATGAGTTTTTCAGGACAAGTTTCAACTCTGTTGAGCGCACATTTATTGTGCTAAGGAGAAAAGGGCCAAGTAAGCAGGGCATACTATTGTGAATCTTGTAAAGACTGCATGAGTTTAAAATCTCTGTCTGTCTGTCTTTGAACTAGAGCCAATTCACAATTACCTGTGATCAAAAGACAGAGTGTAGGCAAATTAAAGTGGAATCCACCTAATCTCTCCTTGACATTGGAAATGCCACCCTCACCTTCACTTGTAGAGTTATTTGCAACAGAGCAGCCTATCAGTAGCAACAATTGTACTTTTTGGGTTTTTGGAGGAGGTTCTAGCCAATAGGAAAAATGGCCTAAGTTTAGATAATCACAATGTGCCTGGATGTCCAATTCAAATATAATCAAACAGACTGTGTGTATCGCCATGGTCATTTTTTAAAAGGAGGAAATTTCACAAAGATCTGGTAATACCATTAAAACTTTCTCAAGTTTTAAGACTGACAAGAATGGGTTGTAGACTAACAGAGTTGGGACTTTTTAAAAAGCAACTTCTGCCAGCCATTTGTGAATAAAATTTCCTTTTGTTCATTATTCTTCTACATTCTCCAATCTTCTCTTCTCCCATTGTTCTTTTGTTAACTCCACACCTAATCTTTCTTGTATCCCTGTAGCATCATACCTGTCCTAGGGGCATGGAGAGGCTGGATGCAATATTTGTAAGTTATTCTTGTGATTTGGAGATAGAATTGATCTACATATGAGGCTATATTAGTTTCCATTTCCCTTCATGATCTCTGAGCTGAATGGCTCTTAATGTAGCAGTTTTACATTGATTTCTTGTGTATAAAATTTCCAATTTCTAGGACATTAATGCAGATTTTAATTATATTAGCACCAGAATTTACCTCTAACTTCTGCATGAGAAGCATTTCCTTGAATGCGTAAAGCTGAAACAAAACTTCCTGGGTAGAAATCCTCTGTGAGGGACACCATTAAATGAGAATATTTTGTTGTAGTGTTCAACATGGCAGTACTTTGGGCAAAAGGCATCGAAGTTCTGGATGAATATGGAAATAATATGATTTTTACAGCCAAACTCTGGGATTTGAGAAGAATATAGGCCACCACCTCCTTTCCCCAGAAGAAGAGAGAGAGCTAGTGAGAGGGGTGAGGGGAGAAGATGGAGGGAGGGACGGAGAGAGAGAGAAAGAAAAATAAAGAAGAAGGAAGGAAGAAAGAGAAGGATATAAAAAGAAAAAGGAACAAAAAGGAAGGAATAAAAAGAAGAGAAAGGAAGAAAGAAAGAAGCGACAGTTTGGAAACTTGAAAATAATTTAAACAAAAGAAAACAAAAAGGGAAAAAGAAAAACAGATATCCATTTCCTTGAGCTTCAGACAAGAAAATCTGGCGAGGCCCAGACTGTTTGTTGTGCTGCCTTTTCCCCACAACATTAAATCATCATTGTGAATATGATGTCAACTGCATGTCTTAAGGCATTGACTGGAAGACAGGTATATAACCTGGTACAGATTAGAAAGTTACATTACCAGGTGTTAAATGCTGACCGAAGGGTGAGTCTGAACTACCCCAGCTCTTCAAGCCCGTAATGCCAAGTCTCTAAGTGCAGTTTCCTGCCACCACACCACTCCTGATTCCTGGTGGGCAAATAGAATAAAACAGAACCTGAAAGAGCTCTGTCTTTAAACATAGAAGGAGTGGCTTTATACTGAGTGGTTTTAGAAAATACGTCTTTATTAAACTAGAGCAAAGGATTTCCAGAGCTAAAACCTCTTTTGAAGAAAGAATTTGTGGTGTTTACATTCCTCCAAGGCCCAAGAATCTTAAATTTGAGAGAAGTGGGCAAAAGTATTCATGCTGACTATTAAAGGCAAGGGCTCGGAATATGGTGATCTTAATGATTATTGGAGGCCAGATCATGGAGAATGTTAAAATGAATCATACTGGTTTGTGTTTAGTAATTAGCAGGTGGCAGACGACCCAGAGTTAGCTGTGCTCTAGCTTCTTGCATTTACCTAAAAAACAAACAAGCAAACAAACAAAAAAACCCAGCATCTTTAGTATCAAATTTGGCGTTTAGAGCTGTTTCTAATTTTATCCTTAGAATCTGCTTGAACATTAATAAGTAAAACGGTGGGATAAACCATGTAATATCCTGTCATGGACTTTGGATGGAGGATTATCTAGATTTTTTTTCTCTTTTTCTTTGTATAGTTGTTTATCTCTTGAAATGAAACTCTTTTCAGTATTAAAATAAAAATTATAAGAATGAATTTGCAGTTAAAATTCACCAGCAGTTCCCCTATGAAAGCAATGGTGTGTGCAGAGGGAGTGGGACACATTTTATTGTTTTCCCTGGCAGTGGTATAGAATTGGTAAAAAATGTGGGGCCATAATGAGTTGATAGGCATTAGCTAATCCTGCAGGCTCTTCAAAGCCCCCATTGCATTCAGAAAATGACTTTAGAGAAAGTATCATGAAAGACCCTCTCAGCTGCATATGCAAACACCAGAAATTTAATACATTGAATACAAAATTTCTTTGCATAAATATGTATCATTTGCATTTGTTGGAAAAGAGAAATTGTCACTATCATTCCTCTCTTTTATTCGTATTTGTTTATCCCTATATCTTGTACCCTCTTTTGTGTTTTCTTTCTTCCTTTCTCATTGTAAAGAGATTGGGAATTCTGTAGATGTGCAGTGACGAGAGAGGCTCTGGGGCTCTATAAGATACTACCAGGAATCACTCAGAAACATTCTGATGTTTTCTCCTATGGGAGACCATCCAGGAAGACTTTGGACCCTGTGCACATTAGCCCAGGGCACAGTGGACTGCAATGTTTCTTTGGAACATGTGGTTGGCCAGTTTAGGGACATTCTGAAGAATGTAGCTTCCCCATGCAATGAATCACCCTCCTGTTTTCTATCATCCAATTTCAGCCTAGGACTTATGTATTTGCTCTTTCCTGAGGGTAATTTTAAGGCATATGTAGGTGGTCTCTTGACTATGTCTTCAAAATTCAAAGGGTATGAATAAAAGGATGTCCTTGTCTCAGAACTTAGAGTCCTGGAACAAACTGATTGATGATCATAACAATAAAACATGCACCTGAAGTTTACACTAGACAATCTTTTTACCTCCTCTTTACCCAAACGTATTGCCTAATTCTTAGCACTGTGAGCCTCAGGTCTCTGAGAATTCTTAGCTGTTGGCAGCATGATACCACTCTTGGGACTGTACAGTACCCACAGTCCTCTGACATCTATGTGGGTGTGATTGATAGTTATACTCCTGCTGCCACTTGCCCTGCTCATAAAACCCAAGCAGAGAGAGTGACAAGCTGATACCTTATTTTCTGCCATTAGCAGGATCACTTTTTGCTGTTCTGTGTAAATTAATTTGTTTTGTGAAAGGAGTAGAGAGAGATCCAGAAGGCAGAAGGAGGAGCACGGGCAAGGGAGGAGGTGAAACTCTCCACACCCAGCCACTCGAGGCTGACAAGGAGTCCTGGGATGCCCTTTCTTCATTCAGTAATGTTTTGCTTTACTCTTTTCCTAAAGACTACTTTCAGTTACTCAGTTTTCCTTGAATCACATTCCTCCTCATTGGTGCCGGAAGGCTCCGTTTCTCTGAATATTTTCCACAGGCAACTGTTGTTTGTTCCTGACCTGGATCTGAGGGCAGTTGGCTATGGACTGTCTAGTTCTCACCTCTCAGGCATCTTATAACTGATCAAGGCTTATTCACAATCATTAAGTCTTCTTCAATTCACATTGATTCCAGGTTGATCAGGGGATCAATAAGAAGGTACTGGCTCTGAGAACTGTGGCCCCGGGAATGCTGAGAATAGGGAAGGTATAGGAATAGAGAGATTTAGAGAATTTCTGAGAATTCCAGCCACCAGGGTCTAGACTAAAATCAAGATGCTCAAAGATAGATGATTCCCTGGGACCTCCTTCTTTTGTACTGTCCTTTGAAAGAACTGCAACTCCCAATTGGGCCATCCTGAGCCAGAAGCTTTTAGGGGTTCAGATTTGAGCTGGTAATTAATTGTGTCTCTGTCAGGAGAAAAACTAGTAGGATGGAATTGCAGCAGTGACCAAGTTTTTCAAGGAGACTACAGAGCTTGAGCTCAGACATGAGGATTCTCAAGGCTAAATAGAAACTTGAGCTCAGGCATGAGGATTCTCAAGGCTAAATAGAAATAGGCCCTTTTTGCTTTCTAGGGAAAGCTACCAGTTAACACAAAACCCACTTAGGTTCTTACTTTGCTATGCCCACTTATAGGTGATAATTAAGGAACAAACTTAATCTGGCAACACATGAACAGTATAAGTTAATCCAACCCATTCCTCCCATGATCAGTTGACTTGGGAGGAGAATTAAAATTTACTTTTTGATCACCTTTGTTCAATAAACTAAAGTAAAGTAAATACTCCTCTCATCTACCTCTAAGCTGGTATTAGTCTGTGTGAAAAAAGTAGCAACAATTTTATTCTCTAAAATGATGCTGTTTCCATGTGTTCATTTTTCAAAGTGAAGTGCAGAAATTGTTTCTTCAAGCTTTGCTAAAAAAAAAAAAAAAAAAAGCCAGCAAGAAAATTGACCATTTTGCTCTTAAATGAGATTAAAGAATTTTCTCCATCCAGGCCCCAAGTTCTCATAACTATCTATACCATCTTCCCAATCATTATATGACAAGAGTTGTTTTATAAATCAAGAGCTTATACGCAAGTTAGACACATTGAATTGTAATTTGTTTTAATATCCAAAACTAAAAATAATTTTTGCAGTGGGCAAAACCCCAGATGTGTTTTGTCAGTCTCTTTTTCACTTAATGGCTAAGGCTTTATGTATTTAAGGAAAATTTTATCCATGTGTTTCTCATTTATTTACACTTAACTCATCAGTATGTTTAGTATGAGTTATTTGATGTTCAGGAACCCTTTTTAACCATTTTATGTGCTCATTTTATATGCCTATGAAATGGGAAGTTATTTTATGCCAACAAAAGCAAACTACGCAAAGCCTATCACCATCATTGTCAATAAATATTTATCCCTAAAATTTCAAGATTGATTTAAAAATCTGAGCAAGGAATTTCTGAATAATTTTAGATAATCAATGTAGTATCTGTTCTCTTCAGACAGTCTTGTGTGTTCAGGGGATTTTATACCTAAATACAGCCTTGTATAAACAAAGAATTTGGGGTCAGGGTCTTCATAAGGATATATGTCAAGTAGTGAGCCCTAGGAAAGCCAAACACTGGCTATTTCCATGCAAGTCTTTCCTGATAGTATTGGTGAACCCACCTCATAAGTACCATACATCCCTTCAAGTATGGTTGTCTTACTTTGCTCAGCTGCCATAGCAAATACCATAGACTGAGTGGCCTTATACAACAGAAATTTATTCCTCAGAATTCTGGAGGCTGACAAGTCTAACACCAAGATATGGCAGGGTTGGTTCCTCGTGGGGACTTTTCCTGGTTTGCAGATGGCTGCTCTCTCACTGTGTCCTCACATGGCCGTGAGAGAGAGCACCAATGAGTGAGTGAGTGAGTGAGTGAACACATGCACAGGTTAGCCCTCTAGTGTCTCTTCTTATGAGAATATTAATCCTATTGGATCAGAGCCCACAACTTATGACCTCATCTAATCTTAATTATCTACACAAAGGCGCTCTCTCTAGATACAGTCACATTGAGGATTGGGGCTTCAACATATCACTTAGAAGGTGTGGGGGACAAAAGCATTCAGTCCATAACAGTGGTCAGTGATTAGAGAGAAAGAAATCTGTTTAGATATCTATAATCTTTGAGTTTCAAATCTGGTGTTTTGTCCTGAAAACTATTTCCCCAATAGGTGCTTCCTTACCTGTGCCCATTTAGCCTTCAGTGTTACAAACTAACAGGATCCTGTTGAAAGCATTTCCTTCATATTGTTGATGTAGTAGATAGTTGTGCATTTATTAAGCATGCTTATTGAGTGGGCACTCTGCCTACGTACTCTGTTAAGTCCCATAAATAGGAAAATGGGTAATGCATGCTTATGGTGATGCTCAGGCTGGTAGGGGAATTGGACAGAGCAATAGATGTTATTGAGGTCTTGTCCATTCTTGCCTTAGTCCATCTGAATTGACCCTCAGGCAAGTGTAACCAGGATGTTCAGTGGGGTTAATGTGCCCCAGGGGCCACTCCATTAACAGAGGTGGGGTACTTCAGCTCCAACACCATCTGATGTGACAATTCTTAGACATGTAGATTCATTTCAGAGGGATGGAGACTCCGTTGCCCATTGCTGCCATCTATTCTTTAACAAACCCCTTACTGGGTTTCTTGTCTTTCTTGTCTCACTTTTCCTCATCTGTGATTTTGAGATCATCCAGAAAATAAACCACCTGAGTCAAATTCTTGTCTTACTGTTTCTTTTTGGGAGAAATTTAAGCTAAAGCACAAAGAACACCAGGAGTTGCAATATAGTGATATGAAATGTAACAGAAGTATGCACAGTAGGAGGAGGCAGTAGCAGAACACTGACCAGTTCTTTCCTTTGGTCGAGATTCAGCCTCACCCCTGCAGTATAAACCTTATGAAGGCAGGGGTACCATCTATTTGCTGCTGTATCCTTAGAGTCTAGTACAGGTCTGGCAGATGAGATCTTCAAATATATTTGTTGAACAGATGATCCTTCTTTGCCAGAGTGAAATCTGAGGTGTAGCAGGGTACATCACTTGTAAATCCAGTCAGTCGGTAATGATACTGCATCACACATGTTCTAATGTGTCGTCCAGGGCTCCTCCCTCAACCTACTCTAAAAGGATAATGAGTTGGCTAGAAGGTTATAGGGATTAGGAAGTGGGGTAGTGTGTACTAAGGCTGAATTCTGAGCAATTATGGTTTACTTGGGGACCCAAAAGTCATTTAAATATGATTGGATTGTGGAGGGTGAATGCTGGCTGGAAAACAGAGATGAAGGGCATACATAGGTCGTGGTCAAGCAGGGAGACATAGTAGGCCATGCTAAAGGCATTTGGGCCCTCATTGACTAATGATGGTGGTGGCGGTAGGGCAAGAGTTCTATGGAAGAATTTTCATTGGTGGCAACATCTGATTACATCCTAGAAAATAGAAAACAACAACAGCAAAACTCTTAAGTTTTCTCCTCTGCAGTGAGGAGGATAGATGGGATTGGGCAAGACTAGAGAGAGCAGAATGGATTCCAAGGAGGTCTGGGAAAGTGAATTAACAGGATTGATGGTGAGATGTGTAGGTTGAGGTCGAATAAAGAATTAAGGTCCATGTCTTGGCATGGGTACCTGGCTGGTGCTAATTCTTGAGATGAAACAGGTAAGAAGGTAGTCTTATGAGAGCTGATAGATATCAAGGTACCCAGGGAGCATTCAGGTGAGAATATTTAAGTTCTAAGGAGAAATCTTTGTTGGAAGTATAGGTCTGGGCGATAATTTGAAGGCATGAGGGTTAATGAAAAAAATAATAAAGAAACATTTAAGAAGTGCTTACTATATGCCAATCACTGTTCTGATTACTTATAAATGTTAACTCCTTTTAGTATTCATTATACCTAATACTAAGAATATTTATATTAAGTAACTCTAATTGTAATAAATATTCTTAACTTGTAAAATAATAAATATTAACTCAGAATCTAACTCAATAACCTTATGAAATAGATACTGTTACTCCACTTTGTAGATGAGGAAACTCAGGCACAAATAGCTTTAAATAACTTTCTCGCAGTCATTTAGCCTACTGAGTGTTGGAGCTGAGATCACTCAGTTGTGTGAACAGAGAAAGAAAGTGTCACAACTGTAGGGGATGGAATTAAAGCTCAAGATCAAATAAGGCCAATAAGGGGCATCAAGAGAGGTAAGAGAAATTTTAAGAAAAGGTGGAAATTTAGGAGATAGAAAAGAAGACTTTACTTGGGTCACATGTCACTGAGAGATCAAGCAACGAGAAAGCTAAAAGATATTCTTTGGATTTCACCCTGAAAAAGTCACTAATGACAGCAGTTTTAATGAAATGATACCGGTTGGCCATTCGACTCAGATAATCTCTGACGGTCAAGAGAATGCTACGGGCAAAGCTATAAAGACCAAACAGCTTAACCAAGCTAGAGGAATCCATCCAGAGAATGAGTTTGAACTGACAAGTTTGTGCTGCATATATTATATGAGGAGATTTGAAGTGAGCCAAACTTCCCGGAGGCTTGCAGCTACCAACGATACCCAAATGGGCAAGACTTCGGTAGCAATAATGCCAAAAAAGGAAGGAAGGTGGGAAGAAGGGAAAACCTGAATGAGAAACACGGTAAAATACGAAAATTGATTTCATAACCCATGAGGATGTTTCTCAAAATCATTAGTTTTTGAGACCCAAATTATTTGCTTTTGATATTGTTCATATGTGAAGAAACAAAAGTGTTACATTGGACTCTGGAACTCAAAACATAAAGAATAAAAAGAAGATTCGTGTTAAATCCCTTGCTGATGGATATTGGCAGCCTGCAGGAAACATGTGGGAGAAAGTTCTCAAGCTCGGAATATAAGTGGAGTGGCTTTTGCACATGCAGGAAAAAGCATGTCCAAAGACAGTGGTGAAGGCTGAATGTGGGAGTTAGAAATCAGTGTAGGCAGGCCTAATGAGGTGGAGACAATTCTTTCCTCGGTCATGTTTTAAGGTAAGTCAGGAGTATTTGGACATAAGCTGCTGTGGTCAACTATCTCTGTAAGGGACATTTGCTGATACCTGCAGTGAATTCATTAGTCGTCACTGATAATTGAATCAACTCAGGGTGTTTGCCTGACGGACACTCGGCTTTCATTCTGACTTGCCAGGTTTTAAAAAACAAAGCTTTAAATCGGTCAGCTGAAATTGGTTTATGAATTGCTAGAAATCCCTAGATAGATTTCCATCAATTCAAAACATCATGGACAATCTTGTATTTGCAGTGGGCTTTGAGTTATTCATGAAATCCTATTGAACATCTTTTTTGCATTAATTTAGTGATATTTCTCACTGACGTCAAGGTGATGAAAAATAACACTAAACCTAACTTGGCTGACTGTGGAGAACTTGGAACCCCACCAGGCATGCTGCAGGCAATTTCTGGAAGGCAGGCAGGGGGACCCGGCATGCCTCAGAAACTACCTCAGAGATGAGCTTTAGGGAAGAACGAGTCTACAATTAGAAGAATAAAACTCAAAAATATTTAACTGCTGACAACAGTTTCTGAAAAGTTATAAAAAATATGAAAAACATGCACCAATGTCAGAAGTCAGCAGAAGGACACCTAAAAACAGAAAAACCAGCATTTTCTTTATTTACCAAACACTTCTATAGGTTTTACTGTGTTCCAGATCCTCTTCTAATGGCTGTATCAATATTCACTCATTTAATATTCTTGATAACCCTTAGGAAGTGGGTGCTGTGATGAGCCTCATTTTACAGGCAGCAGTGGTATGACACAGAGAGGTTAAGCAGCTTCCTCGTTGGTCGTACAGCTGGTATTGAGCTGAGAGTTAAACTTGGGGAATCTGGCTCCAGAGTTCAGGCTTTTAGTTACCACGCACGCTCCGTCTCATAAAGGAGAGCAAAAGAAACGACCTGTTATCTCTAATACTCAGAATGACTTGCCCACATGGTGGCTTCTCGTTAATTCTAGTTATACTACATTGTGCCATATAAAACTGGCTTTTCAGTATTGCAAGCCAGCCATCTCTTATGTCACGCCGGCATTGTTAGGGGAAGCAGAGGGGCAACATTGATGATCTTGAATAGTGGCTAATACTGGTTTCCTTCTCCGTGCAGTTGAGATCCTGACTCTAGCACATGTTAAACAATTATAATTAGGAATAATTTCTACAGTATAAACTGTGAACACAGACTTCATGGGAAACTTGTAGACCACTGGTTCTAAGGGATTACCTTCAGAGAATTAGTAGCTTCAAGAAATTGTGAGAAGCAGAAAATGAGAAAGGTAAACGTGTAAACAGCTTCCGTAAAGGATTTTTCTCTGGAGACGTACATTTTTAGAACAGAATCACTACATTTGCATACTTTATATTTCAAACAAGATTTGCATTTCTCACTAACTTGAGAAGATATCTGTACCCCCGTATTCATGGCAGCATTATTTGCAATAACCAAGGCATAGCGACAACCTAAGTGTCCATAGATGGATGAATGAATAAAGAAGTTATCACACATGCACACACACACACACACACACACACACACAGGAATATTATTCAGCCATAAAAAATGAGGAAATTCTACCATTTGCTGTAACACAGATGGACCTTGAAGGTATTATGCTAAGTGAAATAATTCAGAGAAAGACAAATACCATATGATCTCGCTTACATGTGGAATCTTAAAAAACAAAAAACCTAATTCATAGAAAAAGAGATCAGACTTATGGTTACCGGAGGCAGGAGGTAAGGGAAGTGGGAATTGGAAGAAAGTGGTCAAAAGGTACAAACTTCCAGTTATAAGACCAGTAAGAACAAGGGCTACAATGTACATTATGACTAGAGCTGACACTGCTGTATAACAGGAAAATTAAGAGAGTAAATCATACGAGTTCTCATCACAAGAAGAAAATTATTTATTCTTCTTTTATTTTTATTGTATTCATATGAGAAAATGGATATTAGCCGAACCTATTGGGGTAATCATTTTGCAATATATGTAGATCAAATCATCATGCTATATGCTTTAAACTTAGGGATGTAGGTCATTTATTTCTTAGTACAATGGGAGGGAATAGATTGTGTTTCCGGCATGAAGCCTCTTGGTTACTGGGTTGTTTTGCACCAATTTCTGTCCATTTGATTGACACATTTCTTGGAAATGAGGTTATTTATGTGTTATCACGAAGTCTTCCTATCATTTCTTTTCCCATAGTAGTTCTCCCAAGAGTCATGTGGCTCATTATGGAGAGGGCTTGCATTTTTCATAGCAAGTGTCTTAATAGCCAAAAGAAAAGGCCATTCTTATTAAAATATCTTATCTTTGGTCCAAACTTTTCTCCTCAGACTCTGGTTTCCAACTGTCTATTCATCATCTCCACTCAAACTTCTGACCGAGATCTCAAATTTAAGATCTCTAAAATGACCATTCTCTTACCTGCAGCTTTCTCTTATTTGAAGAACATTCTGTTCTCCAAATTACTGAAGCCTAAAAGTTCATTTATTTTTTTTTTAATTTTTTTTAACGTTTATTTATTTTTGCGACAGAGAGAGACAGAGCATGAACAGGGGAGGGTCAGAGAGAGGGAGACACAGAATCCGAAACAGGCTCCAGGTTCCGAGCTGTCAGCACAGAGCCCGACGCGGGGCTCGAACTCACGGACCGCGAAATCGTGACCTGAGCCGAAGTCGGCCGCTCAACCGACTGAGCCACCCAGGCGCCCCATGAAGCCTAAAAGTTTAGAGGCATCTTGAGTTCTCTCTTTTTCTCACACCCCTCATCCAATCCTGACTTTTTCTTCAGAATATGTCCAACACCCAGTCAGGTCTTTTCTACCTCATGCTACCACCGATTTGAACGACCATCTTCTCCAACTTAGATTGTAGCCATAGTCCGCTTAACGGTCTCTGTGCTTCTCCTCTTGTACCTCTACAGCAGCCAAAGTGATCCAGTGAAAATATGTCAATAAATGTCACTAATCTGCCAAAAATCCTGTAGTAGGTCCTCCTTCCCAGTAAAAGCCAAAGCCCTTTAAATGGCCTCTTACATTTTCTCTATGTTCACCCTTGCTTCTCTGCTCCAGCCACCTGGCTCACTGCTGCTTCTCACATGTCAGGCACATTCCTACCTCCGAGCCTTTGCATTGGCTGCTTCCACTGACTGGAAAGCTCTTCTCACAGACACCCCCAGGATGAATTACTTCAACTTCTTTTAAATCTTAAGTGAAATGTCACTTTCTAAAGAAGCTCCCCCTGGCCATCTTATTTAAAATAGGGCTCTGGACTCCAAGTCCTTCCAGTCCTCTTCCCCCTTTTTGTTTTCCCAGGGTACCTCTCACTTGGCAAAGGGTAGAGTTTACTATTACATTTATCTTCTAGTGACTGTCTCCCTTGATTAGAAAGTGTATTCCTCGGGGGCAGGATCTTTGTCTGCTTTGTTCACTGAAACATCCCAAATGTCTAGAATACCATCGGACACAGAGTAGATACTCAATAAATATTTGCCAGATACACAAACGAAAGAATTAACTTAAAAAATGTGTGTTACATGAGACCTCTTGAATGAAAGCCTCGTTGGCTATCTTGCTTTTTCATTTCCTCATGGTTAGCCACAAGTGTTACAAATCTGTACCAACTATTTTTTTTTAACACTTGGCTATTTAAAACTTCATGTTCTTTAAACTTCCATTTAACGTACCTGCTTGCAACACAGTCCTAAAAAATAGCATCTGCCATATTAATTAAATCCATCATGAATTTGTCATTATCTAAAACACAAAAATAGACTCCCAGAGAAACATTTGGAAAGTAGGGCTAGATTTGCTATCATTTCATGAGTTTCCCAAGTTGTCTTTCTAGTCTCAGAGTCAAAAAATGATCATTTGCCTCTTGATTAAAAAAAGAAGAAGAAAAGAAAACCACGGATGTTATTTGAAAATGAAGAAGATGAGTAACAATTTTGATGAACTCCACGATTCTTAGTACAAAAGAGATTTGCTACAAAAGGATTCCAACCTTGCCTGAGGAGATGTGCACTGGAACCAGAGGACTCAGTGTGAAATCTCCTCCTATTTTGATTTAAGATGCTAAGTAATAAACAGTCCTTGAAGCTACCAGTATCCAAGGACACAGATCTAGTGTTTTCCACCTTGTTTGAATGTTCAGTTTAGGCAACACATGGCAGCTGGACTCAATCCTGTTGTTAGGAACGTCCCTAAATGAAAGTGCCCGGTCATTACTCATGATCCAATTGGTATGCTTAGAGAAGTGGGCCAGCCAGCTTTTAGTCTGAGATCGCCTTTAATGGGGGAGAGGGAGAAAACTTTGGAACTAAGAGGCAGAAAACAAAGATAAACATAGAAACAGCATGGCCAAGTGTTAAAATCACAAAATGCAGATGGGACAGTTTTATCTTTCTGTAGTCAGCAGTTAGGATTAGGTGGGACCCCGAAGGCTGCAGTGTCATCAGCACGGTCAGTCTGACAGAGTGGAGGCAATCACTCACAAAGCCCCCTACACTCATAAGACTTTATTCAAAACTGTAGTTGCTTTGATGGTACTACTCTTCCCAAATTGTCTAGAATCCCCCTCTTTCATAACTGAGAGTAAATGGTACAAAGTATGTTACTTCCACTTTGCCAGTTCTTTGATTTTTGAATTAATACTACTTTAATGGAGTAAACATAGTTGTTATTTATGAGGACCAATGTTAAGGGGTTGATAGCATGGACTCTGGAGCCAGACTGTCCCCATCACATAACTGACTATATGACTTTAAGCAAGTTACTTAACTTAAAATTTTCTCACCTGTAAAATGGGAATAATCACTACACCTACTTCATGAATTTGTGGGAGTGATGCAAGTTAATATATACAAAGGAGTCAGCACAGTAATTGTAAACATCATATAAGCAATTGCCTTTTTTTGCAGTGAACAACTATTGTCATCGTGATGCTCTTAATTTTGATTTAGGCTAGACGTTATCATTTGTACCTAAGAATTAGTTCTTGCCTTTCTGAATATCTTTAGCCAAGGAAGGAAAACAGATGAGGAGGGTTGCTGCTTCCTACTACTTTACATCACTGGTTTCCAGAGGGATCCAGGCTAGGCTGTTGAAATAGAAAAATGTGCAGTGATAACATTGCCAGGTGTGGAGTTCAGGGTGTGTGTGCATGAGGAGGGACTGGCTTCACTCGACCTGATTCTAACACCACTCTCACAGAGATAGATAAGACATTCTAAACCATTATATAGTGTGTGCTTTTAGTTATGAAAGTTAACAAATCCTATTAGAGAAATTTCATGACTTCTAGAAACAGACCAATTCTCCATGGATTCACCATTTTATATATGTAAACATATATCATTTTTGCCCACGTATTTGTTATGCATTGTTATGTATGTACTCCCAAAGTTGGCAGCTTAAAACAACAAACTTTTATGAAGTCACAATTTTTGAGGGTCAAAATTCTTGGAGTAGCTTAGCTACTCCAAGGTCACAGCCAAGATGTACGCTGAGGCTATAGTCATCTGAAAACTTGACTGGCCTGAAGGATCCCCTTCCAAGTTGACTCACATGGCTCTTGGCAGTAGATCTCAGTTCCTCACCACATGGGCCTCTCCATAGGACTGCTCACGGTATGGCGGTTGGCTTTCCCCAGAGTGAGTGATCCAGAGAGCATGTAAGAGAGCCCAAGATGCAAGTCCCTATGACTTTTATAACTTAATATCAGAAGTGATATAAGTTTTGTTCAATTCTATTGATCACATAGCAACCCTGGTATAATATGGGTGGGGATTACAGGAAATATAAGTACCAGAGTCAGGGATCATTGGGGACTGGCTACCACAGCCATATTTAGCTTTTTAAAGGGTATTTATATCTTCTTTTAACAAGTGAAGCTATAGCCATAAAATAGTCTGAATTAAAAATAAAATGACAAGGGGTGCCTGGCTGGCTCAGTTGGTAGAGCATGTGACTCTTGAAATCGAGTTCAAGCCCCACACTGGGTGTGGCTTACTTAAAACAATAAAATGACAAAAATTATACCTAAGAGCATGTATTTTTCATTAAGCATTGCAAGTATATATATACACACACACACATACACACACACACACACACACACACACACAACATTACTATATGGACATGTGTGCACACACATTAGAAATGCAGAGGGGTGCCTGGGTGACTCAGTCATTTAAGCATCAGACTCTAAGAGAGAGAGAGAGCGAGAGAGAGAGAGAGTGAGCGAACACGCAAGAGCAGGGGAGGGGCAGAGCAGGGATCCAAAGCAGGCTCAGGGCCAATAGCAGACAGCCAGTTATGGGCCTTGAACTCATGAACCAGGAGATCGTGACTTGAGCCAAAGTCTGACGCTTAACAGATTGAGCCACCCAGGAGTCCCAAGCGTCTGACTCTTGAGTTTGGCTTGGGCCATGATCTTGCTGTCTGTGAGTTCGATCCCTGCATTGGTCTCTGTGCTGACAGTGCACAGCCTGCTTGGGATTTTGTCTCTTTCCCTCTCTCTCTGCCCCTCCCCTGCTCGCTCTCTCTCTCTCTCTCTCTCTCTCAAAATAAATAAATAAAATTAAAAAACAAAAGAAATGCAAAATATTAGTCCTGCCCAGACTTACAGGTCAGGATCTACATTTTAACCAAATCCTCAGATAGTTGATATGCACATTGTTTGAGGAACACCAATATAGGATATTTTTTAAACTTTTTCAATTCATAAAACCTAATATATCCTGAAAATTAATAATGGAACAGAGCTAACAAAATTACCTATTAAGTTAATGTTTGATACTGAAGCTTTCTATTCTCTCTGCCCCTCTCCACAACCCCAGTTCCTTTCCTACACACACACTACACAGAAATACAGTCTGGACCTCCCGAATGTGGACATCAACTAAAGCTTTTTCTTTTTTCCCTCAGAAGAAAATAGGTGGAGTACTGCAATGACATTTCAAAAAAACCATGTTTTGAGATAAGAATTGTTTTTATTGATGGCAGATGGGAATAGACTTCCAAAGGATACAGTTGGCTCTAGGAAAAAGAAATAGTTTTGAAAATCATCAACTGGTATTTGCAAAATGTCATCAGGGACTTTCTTTTCCCCTCGCCTAAAACAAATACAGACAATTCCACATAAAGAGAAAGCCTATGTATAAAATTCAGCCATGTGTTTGAAATGATTCCATTTTTGTAAGACAGCTTGAAGTGCCATGACAGTTGTGCAGACAAAAACTTAAACAAATTTGTTTTTGTGGTGTTAATGAATTTGTGTTGGTCTTGTTGGCATTGGGATTAATACCCACCCACTATTTCATTACAGGGTCAGTCCCTAGAAAGGAAACCTTGTAGTAAAAGCAGTTATGCAGCCTGCAGTTTATTATACCAAACATCAAAATATATTTTCCTGTGATTAAAAGAGTAATACAAATTCATTATGGAACATTTGAGAAATGCAAAAAAAAAAAAAAAAAAAAAAAAAGGAAACTAAAAGTTATTTGAAATCCCACCAAAAGATACCTACTTTAAAAAGAGAGAACTTTGGATGTCTGGGTGGCTCAGTTGGTTGAGCATCTGACTCTTGATTTTGGCTTAGGTCATGATCCCAGGGTCCTGGGGTGGAGCCCTGATCAGGCTCCGCACTGGGATTCTCTCTCTCTCTCTCTCTCTCTCTCTCTCTCTCTCTGCCCCTCCCCCACTTGTGCACACACTCTTTTTCTCTCTCTAAAAAGAATAAAAAATCTTTTATAAAAAGAGACCTTCTATTAATGTTTTGACCTATTCCTTACAGTTTTTTCTATGGTATGCCTCATACATGTGTATAGAATATGGATGACACACACACATATACAAGAGGGAAACATTTAAGATTCCTGATGTGAGGAAAAAGAAAAAAAAAAAACAAAAGCATATTTCACAGTGTAAACAGAGCTTCTGAAACTGGTAAGTGTCTAGGTGACATTTCTTGCCATCTGTACACCAAACTTACTTTACACACAATGTTTACAGTCCTCATCACTGTGAGAGCTCCTTAGAATATTTTTGTTGCCTCCAAAAGAAACCCCATACCAATCAGCAGTCTTTCCCCATTCCCTTCCCCCACCAACCCCAAGTAACTACGGACCTACTTTCTATCTCTATGGATTTGTCTCTTCTCGACATTTCATGTTAATAGAATCACATGATGTGTCATCCTTTGTGCTTGGTTCCTTTCACTAAGCATAGCGTCTTCAAGGTTTATCCACATGGTACCATGAATCAATACTTTGTTCCTCTTTATGGCTGAAAAGTATATCATTGTATGCTAATACCATAATTTGTGTATCCATTCATGAGGTCGTGGACATATGGATTTCTACTTTTTTGGCTATCATAAATAATAATGCCATGAATATCTATGTACAAGTTTTGGTATGGATTATGTTTTTAATTTTTTCATGTATATACCTAGAAGTATAACTAGTGTGTCATATTAAACTATATGTCTACATAGATTCCATGTTAAACTCCATTTTTAAAAAAGATTTTATTTTTTTAAGTAATCTCTACACCCAATGTGGGGCTTAAAATTCCAACCCTAAGATCGAGTCTTATGCTCTACTGACTAAGCCAGCCAGGCACCCCTCCGTATTTCACTTTTTTTTTTTTTTAAGTTTATCTATTTTGAGAGGTAGGGGGAAGGGGCAAAGAAAGAGAGGGAGACAGAGAATCCCAAGCAGGCTCCTCACTGTCAGCACAGAGCCCAAAGTGGGGCTCGATCCTATGAACCGAGAGATCATGACCTGAACTGAGATCAAGAGTCAGATGCTTAACTAAGATTTTGATGAAGTCCAGTTTTGAGGAATTCCAACTGAATATGCCTGATATATGCGATATAACATATGGATGATATATACACATGTACATAAAATTAAGGTCCTACTCAAACCACCCTTTAACTAAATAGAATTTCTGAGTGCTCTAGATGTGTTATTTCAGAGAATAACATATGGAAAGCCATTTTAGGCAAGGTTTATTGACTCTTTTGCAATGCAAAAGGCAATTCAATAGGTTCAAACATTTCCTAATACCTTCAAATAATAGTCTCCTGGTCTTAATTTCTCTTCCTATTCTCTCCTTTGGATATATTGAATGTATATATTGAATATACTGACTGTATATATTTGAATTGAACATATTTGAAATTCCTAGTGTCCAATGCCATAAAAACTGTTGAATGAAAATAGGAAGTAGAATCTTTTTTATGACTCTGTTGGAGGGACTCATTCAGTTAGTTTTGCATTATTTGCAGGGGAAAATGTTTCACATTCTTAGGGTAGCTTCCATCTCTTGTTTAAAAAATAATAATATGGGGCGCCGGGTGGCTTAGTCAGTTGGGCGGTTGACTACGGCTCGGGTCATGATCTCGCGGTCTGTGAGTTTGAGCCCTGTGTCGGGCTCTGTGCTGACAGCTCAGAGCCTGGAGCCTGATTCTGTGCCTCCCTCTATCTCTGCCTCTTCCCTGCTTGGTCTCTGTCTCTGTCTCTCTCTCTCAAAAATAATAAACATTAAAAAAATTTTTTTAAATAAAAAAAAATAATACAATTGCAACTTATTATTTCTTCGGTTGCTTGTGCTTAGGTGTTATATCTAGTAAATCATTGCTTAATTTAAGGTCATGAAGATTTACACCTATGTTTTCTTCTAAGAGTTTCATAGTTTAGGTCTTTGATCCATTTTGAATTAAATTTTCTATATGATTAGGTAAGGGTACAAGTTCATTCTTTTGCATATGAATATCCAGTTGTCCCAACATTTGTTGAAAAGACTATTGTTGCCCATTTAATTGTCTTGACACCTTTGTTGAAAATCGATGTCTCGATTGAATCTTTTCTCCATGCTGTTGCCAGTGGTTATTCTAAACTGTAGAGCTGATCATATTTCCCTGATATTGAAATGTCTTCCATGGCTTCCATGGAGTATAAGGAAAAGATTAAATCTGGCCGTGTGCAGTGTGGTAGGAAGGGCACGAGCTGTGGAATAAGCACAGTTTTGGATCTTGCTCTGCCTTTTAATCAAAGTGTAACCTGGAACAAATTATTCACAACCAGAGTGTGAACCTCACATGGTTAGGGAGTTGCCTCTCTTGGTCACCACCAGAAGCCCAGCACCATCACAGAACCTGATACATTGCCATGTTCAGAAAATATTCATTCTATAGTGAGTGAATCTCAGTTTCCTCATCACAAAATGGAGATTACTGTAACGATTTCATAAGATTCTGATTAATGCTAATTTGCAGAAGACGCTCCAGTGATGTTAATTTTTTTTTCCTTAAATATAAAATACTTGCAGAAAGATGCACAAATGATAACAGTGTATGAACTGAAGCCAAGTGAACACGCCTGCATAACCACCACCCAGATCAAGCACTCCAGAATCTCCCCTACAAATCCGTCTTATCACTGCTTCTATCACTTTTCCCTATATGGATCCAGGCCCTTTTAAGATTTGGTTCCTTCCCTATCTTCTCCCTTGAAGTCCCTGTTGAGCTTTGCGTTTGGGCCACAGTATCTTTGTATATGCTTCCAAATTTCCTTTGACACAGTCTCTACCACACTGTTATTGTACTCATTTCTTTAACCTGTTGGTCTCCCCCACTAATTGTTGAATCCAAACATATCAGGGTACCCACCACTTGTAGGAGACATTCAATAAGCCGTTGGGGAATTCAAATCAGCTGATGTCATTTTGAGCCCATGGAAACAAAAACCATTTAATTTGAAGCTATTATAATATTTTAGAAAACTTAAAGTAACAGCAGTTTGGCAGAACAGCACAGAAATGGAAAAGGCTGGGTGAACTCATGATTTGGGCAAATGTAATATTCAGCAGTTATTCAAACAACTCTACGTGAGTTTTAATTAGTTAACGCTGACTCTTTGAGAAATGTGTCCATGGTCATGCCCCTGGGTGCAAAAACTGTGTTGAAAATCCAGATTGCAACAAATAGTTGCAGTGTGAGACGATAGAGGGAGTTTCCTACACGAGCTATTTCAGTTTATCGTCAGCAGCATGCATGACCACAACCAGGGTCTTTTGCCAACCTGGGTGGGGAAGGAGAAGTGACAAGGGAGATTCTTCTAAACTGTGTGTCCACCAAATGCAGCGCAGCCAGCAGGGAAGCATCTATGAGTTGTAAAGACAGCGTTTCAGGGTGCAACCAGGACTCCTTGTTAATAATGTGTGACACATGGCACAGCTGTGAGGGTTTGGTGCCAGGCAGGGTGAGCTAGTGGGAAAGCACGTGGAGAAGCCAGACGATTTAGACCTGAAGAGAAGCTTGTGCTGCTAGTAGGAAGAAAACAGGTGATAAAGCCATTTTCCTGCACAGCATGGGGAAATCACTGTGATTTATTCTCTAGGCTGCCGGATGATTGTGCAGTCCTGCATCCCTGAGATCGCATTTTCTGATGTCATAGCAATGTAAAATGGGTGTGGGTGTATGTGAATGGAGTGGGAGTGGGTTGGGGAAAAAATTAAAGGGAATTTTTAACAAATGGAGTGTGTGGATGTGTGTGGGGTGCGTGTACAGGCGCACACATATTTTAAGAGAAGGAGAACACAAACATTTTCACCAGAGCCAAAATGTTCCTCTAGCTTGGTGGGCTTGAAAAGTAATACATGTCGTTTAGATACTTGGCATGCTGCATGAAGAAAGTTTTCACATTTTGTCATGCTTGTTTAAGGAGTCCTCACTGTCAGCACTGAGCAGGTTAGTGACCCCAGGGCTGGGTGGGGAGGAAGGAGAGGTGCATGTCAGTTTGGCTGTATACAAAGAGTAGGAAACAGTGACCAGGAAACTCACTATGGTCTCAGAAGTGCTGTTTAAGGCAAAGACTACAAGCACATTACCATTTCATTTTCTTTTTTTCCCACATGGCAGAAATCTTACATATGTTTCCCTCATGTTTCTATGGCGATGGTGTGGCAATGCAGTATATGAAGGTTGGACCTGTACCTTTGTTTAGAAGAAGTGTCTGCAAATACATTATGGCTTATGTAGGTGGTAAATTTTAGATGTTTTTCATTAAGAAGTGGCAAATTGCCTTATGGTTGCCGAGTTTTACGTACAATTTTAGTCTGTCAGATGACTAGTTATATAAAGTTGTCAAGTGGTTTGTGTCATGGGAGAGTTTTGGGTTGAAAGATACTTAAGCATACAGAGTCTCAGACATTTTAAATTTGGGGAGAAGTCTACTAGACTCTGACATTAGAGGGATGTGATCATGGAAAATCAGAAAATTGCTTTATATTTCCCCTTAAGCTATGAATGGGCTCCTAGGGTAATGAGATTTGCATTTACAAACAAAGCACAGGTGACTGCATTTCTGGATGTCTTCTGTGTTGGTAGAAACAGCCTCAAGTTTCACAATTTGAATTCAAATATTGAACATGATACATGAATCCCTATCTTTAATGAAACTGGGAATCCCTAGGATGCTACAAATTCAGCAATTCAAATGAACAGAAATGAACACTTTCTTCCCACGGCTAGTTCCTATCCTCCTTTTCCTATCTGGCTCCAATGAATACCTAAGGAAGCAGGTATTTAGGCTAGAGGATAACCTTAGCACACAGAGAACCTTAAAAACAGCAGAAAGAAGGTAACCAGATTATTAAAAGAATACCAAGGCACAAAATCATTACCTTTTAAAAAGGAAGAAGCTATATTTTGTATGCATTACAATAAAAGCATATTCTATTAAATCTTTTGTACAAAGACCATAAATACCTTAAGATTATAAGTATGTCCCCCTGTTGTTTTTTATAAATAATGTGCAGAATTTTCTGATTTTAATAATGCATTATTTTAGCAGTGGTATAATCTGTTTTATATCTATGTCTGGGGAGAATAAACTCTGGTCAGTCTAACATAATATTATGATTAAAGGAGACAGAAGGCCCACCTGCTAAATATATCTTTCCCTCTGAACACAGTTCTTAGGGATGTTGAACTTTAAAATCCTAAAACCCTCTTTAAAGCAAATGTGCTTCCTGGAAGTTCATATTATCACAGCAGTCAGATTCAGAATCATAGACTGATAAAGCTGGTGCAGAATTTGTAGGCATTTTTGCACTACCCCTTTTTTAAAGATTTAGAACACTGTAGTCCAGAGGGAAACAGGGGCTCATCCTAGGTCATGGTTTGTTGGGGCAGAACTGGGATGGGACACAAGTTTCCTGAAAGAACTCAAGGCCCCAGCAACATGACCTTCTCTCTTCACCTCGTTTCTTTCCTCATTATCTTTTCAATCTCTTCCCTTTGCTGCAGGTGTATATCTTTCATTTGTATCAATTCCTAGATGAGGGGTGAGCCTATAAGCAATAAGTCATAAGGATGGATATGTTTTCCAAATTTATATTTTCTTAAAGTTAATCATACTTAGGATAAAATAACAAAACATTAAACACATTATAAACAGAAAAGTATTTGTCCTCCTGTAATGCCAGCTTTTTACAAGAGAGGGTGGATGGCTGTTGTGCTTCTGGTCAACCCCGAGATTCTGTAATTCTGAGCCAGAACTGCAAAATGGTGAGAGTATGGGATGGTAGTCTGTATGTGCTTCATAGCCAACAGGAAGTAGTTTGAGGTTAAAAACCTATTCCTTTTCCCCAAGGGAAACAAAGGAAGGAATGTTTATCCAGGGACATGCTTCTAGTAACTTGTTCTTTTCCCACCCTGCTTACTCTGAGTTGCCCATTGCCAGCCCACATTGGCCTCTTTGGGTCTCACACACTGTGGTCTTTGGCAAGACAGCATGTCCTTGTACTTAAGATGCAGGCACCCAAATCCCACCACAGGGCACTGGCTCTTGTGGAACTTCTGGCCTCTTGCTAACTTCTCACTGTCACAATAACCTCTACAGCAGCTTTCTCTTCTCATTCCATCGGCCTCCCTCTGTTGCAGGTGGGTTTTTACTTAACCCACCTTAACTGGGAAAGTAGGAAGTACCATGGCCATTGAGCCATCTTCTTGAAATGGGGAAAGGAAGTGTTTCAAGGAGAACAAATTAATATTTAAAAAGTGCTTCCCCTTCACTCTCTTATTTTGAAGCTTTTATTTCCTTGACCCTTTTAATCAGTCGTCATGCTGATGGTTCTTATGAAAGACTGACCAATCATATATGTATATTTGTCATGCCTTCCTGGGTGGAATCAAGCTGGCAGGGGCTGGACTAGAACTGTTTGTTTATTCATTTGTCAAATGAGGGTCAAGACTTTAAGAGGTCTGATTGCATGACTTCCTCTATATCACAATTTATCTTTACAGAGAAACTAGTAAATTTTTAAAAGACACTGATTTAGTATTTTAGATGGATAGGAAAATACATTATTAAAATATTTAGAGCAAATTAGGAATACAGACTACCAAATAAGATCTAAAACCCAGCATTACCACCAGACACGTAGGAACATTTTTCTTCCAACAGACAGTGGTCTCCTCCAACTCCCTTAGGGTACAATGAATAATCAGTTTCTTTACCACAACCTCAGAACATGAGCAGAGAAAGCTCAAGTGAGGGCAGTCCCCCTATGATTTGGCAGCTTATGTCTCCATCATCAACTTTTCTGGACTTTCTTGAAAAGTAGCTGTCATTCCTGGCTCACGGTTTTACTCAATTCCATCAGAAACTAAAACCTGGGTGGCCTGGAACCTCAAGAGCATGTTAAGAAGCCAGAGAAACCAGTGTCCCTAAGGTGTAACCAATCCTAGAAATAGAAAAGGTCTTAGGAAGGGAGTTTGGCCTGGCACCCTGCTGTCCTCGAGAAAGGCCCCCTTTTGGCTCTAAATCCTGTGTTCTTTCCACAATATACCACTCTACCTAAAGCATAAGTCTTGGTGTTACTGGCTATCTTTGGGTCTTATTAATTTTGACTAAGTGATTTAAGGAAGTTTTGATAATTTATTTTAACTTTTCTCTCTACATCTTATGGTACAGTAGGTCATTTGGGGATTCTCTGGGAACAAACCCCAAAGTTATACCAATATGTTTTTGGAAAATTTGCCTCTGAATTATATTGTTTTAAATAAAGCTGACATCTCCAAGAACATTAGCACAGCATTATTGAAGTAAAGGTTCTGTGAGTTCTGTGGGATCCTGAGGCAGAGGTATAGTTACTATTTGTGAAGTCTTCTTGGAGAAGGTCAATCTTGTGTGCTGCAGGCATCAAGTGACTCAGAAGGTGGCAGAAATGAGCCCAGAGGTTCTTTTCTGAGCTTTCACTTTGAGCTTCCAAGTTCACCCTCTGCTTGAAGTTCTCTCCTAATTCCTACTCATAGACTCCCGAGGGTTTCTTAGTTCTTCTTGTCTTCCACTGGACCCTGTTGACTATGGCCATTCTTTAGAGTAACTTTCACCTCTCCCATCCTTTCCTTTAACCATATTTCCCAAGGGAATTATGTTCTTACCAAATCTAGGATGATTACTCCTGAATAAGTAAAATTAAATGGAAAGACCATTGGGTTGCATTTTGGAAAGCCTAGTTCACTCTCTGGGTGACTTTGTTGGAGCCATGTCACTTCCCTAGGATTTGCTTTCTCTACCTATAACAGGAGCTTGTGAGATCAGATGATCATAGTAGTGAGTTCTTCAGAAGAAAAGCAAAAAGCATTTCAACTCTAGACTTTCATCAGTGATAATTTCTGAATTTATAGAATCACTTCTGATTGTCACAAAAGCTCTGGTCTACATTTCCATCTACCAAGGATCATTTTTCCTTGTGTGCTTCCAGCTCCCACATGCAAAATGCCCACCATTGGAATCATAAGCTTCCTACCAAACAAGATCTAGTAATTCACTCCCTGTTTTCCAGAAGTGCTCTCCTTGGGTACCCAAGCCTGAGCTATTATGGTCTTTTTTGATCCATTCTTTATTCCCTGCAGCCTGTCAGTCACACAGTCTGCCATATTTTTCTCTTAAAATCTCATGTGTTTGTGTTTATTTCTTCCTGTTTAGTGTGTGTGTGTGTGTGTGTGTGTGTGTGTGTGTGTGTGTGTTAAAATATACACAACACAGGATTTATTTTAACCCCTTTTAGGATATGATTCATTGGCATGAAGTACATCCACATTGTCTGCAGCCATCACTGCTTCCAGATCCAGAACTTTTCCACCATCCCAAACTGAAACTCTGTATTCATTAAACAATATCTTTATGGCATGATAGAGTATCTTTGTATGTCAGAACTAAATATTTTAAGATCATCTGCAACAACCCCTTATGTGATAGATCATATACAGCAACCACGGGCCAGATAGATTAAACCATAAACTTCATCCTACTAGCCCCGAGCTGCATTACCACTCTCCTAGCTTGCTTCTTTGCTCTGACAACTCCAACTTCCCATCTATCACATATATTACTTCGGACTGAATCTACTTTTATTTTTTCCCTTTCACTTCCTGCTCAGAAACTAGAAGGTCCACAGTTATATTTCACTCAGATATCATTTTCCCATCATTTTTGTTGCATATCCTCTACTATGCCTGCTTCTGCTACACACACACAAACACACACACACACACACACACACACACACACACACTTGTTTTGGTGGTAATAGTATGTTTATATTTGTCCTTTGAGATTCAGACAGGTTCGGAAACTAGCTAGGATTATAGAGTTACAATTCAGACTCTCTTCCAGTATTACAGAGCTAAGTTTCAGGTTATTTCTAAAGGGCCCAGATTAGGCATATACCTCATCTGATGCAGTGAGATAGTGACTAAGATCAGCATTGAGGGGCCACCTCAGTTAGCTTTGCTCTAGCTTCAGGTGGCCAGTCCAACTCTGGTCACTGCTCCTTCTCTGTCTTCTCCCTTAGCAACAATAACTACCAGCGTTATTGACCTGGTGTGGACCAGGGCCTGGGCTAAACTTTCCATATAGTATTTCATTGAATTCTCATATTTATTTGTATTTTACAATTTCCAAAAACTATTACACTAGTGACTTTCAAACTTGGCTGCACATTAAAATCACCTAGAGTATTATTAAAAAGTACCAATGTTCAGGCTTTACCTCTTGATTCTCTTTGTCTGGGATGAGACCCAGGAGCAGTGTAACTTGTTCAAGGTCATGCAGCCAGCAAATGGTTAAACCTGCATTCAAACCCCAGTCACTGTGACTTCAGAACCCAAGATTTTCACCCAGGTTCTCAACCCTAGTTGTGGATCAGAGTCACCTATGAATCTGTAAAAACTGCAAATTTTTTATACTTCCCCCCATATTATAGGGAAGTATAAAATTTTATAGAGAGTAACTATAATATTTTTAAAAATAAATAAATTAATTAAAATAGCCCCTGACTCTAATGGTCAACTGGAAACGAAAACATGGCCTTAGCCATGATGCAGTATTACATCTCTTTGGATCTGATTTAACGAATGTATGATTTCTCCATCCATTGATATTTGTGGGCAGGGTGGCATGTTGGAAAGTATTGGGAGAATATGGAACAGTAACAACATTGTATTGTTGAATAATAAGGAATGAAAATGGGACATGTAATTCTTTAAGTAACCTACATTTGCAAGCAATTATTGAAATAAACTCCCATTAAGCCATATCTTTGCAAGCCTAATTTGGCACAATACAATTCTGATCATTCAATAGGAACTCCACATGTGGAAATAAGTAACCATAGTGAAAGGAAATAGGGACTATGACCTGACGGGTCTTAGCATAAAGATTTGTGAGTGCTCTGAATGTAAGAACTGACAAGGATGTCCAGTGTGCTGCTACTTATTTGAACTTCTACAGAGGCAAGTTTGTTGTTGCTGCAAATCATGGGTACCATTTGATTATTAATATTGTTAAGCTGATGTCTTGGGAGCATAGCCATTATCCTATTTTGGCTTCAGATTCAATTCTGGTTATTGACAAATGGTGGGATGGGAGAAGAGATTGACTTTGCTGCAAGAAAGAGGCCCTAAGAGGATAATGTCTCTAAGGACCCAGTAAAAAGTACAGTTATATAATTTGTTGAGATGAGTTAAGTGGTAATTATCCTAATGTTTGACATTTACAGATTCTTCCCATAGTACTAGACATTTAACTTAAGCACACATTTGACACTGAAGAAGTACTGTTCTATGTAATGTGCTCAAAACTTGCCAGTGGGTGTGGTGCTTTTTTCCTTAAAGTAAACAAACAGCCTGAGATTTACTAAAGTCATTATAGAATACAGGGAAATGAATTCACTAGCACATTCCTATAAGGTTATCTGAAAAATATGATGATCTAATACATTTGAAGAGTTACCATAATTGTCTCCATTAAAATGTTACAGATCTGTTGTTTTCCTATCACTTCCACTCTCTTTCCCGAGATTTGGACATGTGGTGCCGTCTTCTTCTTCTTCTTCTTTTTTTTTAAGTTTATTTATTTTATTTTAAGGGAAAGAGAGAGCATGTGTGCAAATGTGCAAGTGGGGACAAAGAGAGAGGGAGAGAGAGAGAATCCCAAGCAGGTTCTGCACTATCAGCATGGAGCCCGACGGGGGTTTGAAACCACGGACCGTATGATCCTGACCAGAGCTGAAGCCAAGAGCAGGAAGCTTAACCAACTGAGCCATGTAGGCACCCCTGGACTTTTGGTGCCGTCTTCTCAAGGAGAGCCAATTTTATCACCTCGGTGCCTATGTGAGCAGTGCCCTCCGTTCACAAGATAGTATACTAAGGACTTTATCCAGAATACCCCTCACACACAGTCCCATATGAAATATAGCATTTCTCTCATTTAAAACAAGGAATCTAAGACAAAGCCCTTTTCATTTAATTCATTTCTTTGCCCACATGATCGGGTAGCTGGGATGTAGAGACAAGCTTCAAACTATCTCACTTCACAACCCATGCCCTACACAGCGTCCCTCTCAGTCATATACTACCGTTGGTGAAGAAGGTAGTAACAAGACAGAAGTCAGGTAAGTTGCACGGTGGTCTGCAAATCTGGCTGCACATCAGAATTACGTGGGAAGGTTATTAAAAATAAAGATTTCCAAGGAACACCCTTAGAGAGGCTGATTACGTAGGTCAAAGTTTGGCCACAGACATGGCGCCTACAGTCCTCTGCTCTACTGGCTGAGCTTATGCTAACTTAAATAAGTCAGATGGAGAAAAACAAGTACCATATGATTTCACTCATACATGGAATCTGAAAAACAAAAAGCAGAATCACACCTATAAATACAGAGAGCAAATTGATGGTTGCCGGAGGGAAGTGGTTTGGGGATGTGCAAAATGGGTGAAGGGGAGTGGAAATACAGGCTTCCAGTTATGGAATGAATAAGTCATGGGCATAAAAGGCACAGCATAGGGAATATAGTTTATAATATTATAATAGCATTGTATGGTGACAGATGTAGTTACACTTGTGGTGAGCAGTTAGCATAACGATAGAGAAGTTGAAACACAGTGTTGTACACCTGAAACTAATGTAACACTGTGTGTCAACTCTACACATTTTTTTTAAAAAGGAAGTGAAAGGTACACCTTGGAAATCGATCATTTCAATCGTTTCAGAATCAGCTGATTCTGATGTAGGCAGTCAACATAGCATTTGGAAACCACTAAATTAGGTAATACATGTCAGCAAAGTGCATTTAAGTAAGAAGAGGCTGCATTCGCTTAAAAAAAAAAAAAAGACTACACTCAAAAGGTGTGTAGGTATTAAGGATATAGCATGAATACTGAAAACAGCCCTGACATGATGGTATATTAGGGGAGACAGGTTGATAAACCAGAGTATACAGGTAAAAGTGCTTTCTTAGAAGTAGGCGACACAAACATTCCAATAGGGCACAGGGGAGAAAAGGACTTACATCTATTTGTGGAAGCCAGCAAAGACTTTGCAGAGGGGGTATAATATTTAAGTGGAACTTTGCATGGTCTCTACAAAGGAAAGAAGAAAGGAAGGATAGCATCCCAAGCAGGAGGCTGTGAGATCAAATGCTATGAAGTGAGGAAAACAGGTATTTGGGCAGCAGCTTGGAGGTGTGGTGGGGCTGGTCTAATGCACTGGGGCAAGAAGTGACAACTTGTGCCGTAACCAGTGACCACTGGCATGTTTAAATGAGGCAGTGAAGGATAAGGCCTGCATCTGAAAAAGATCCCTGTGGCTTAAGTGTGGGGCTGGCTTAAGGGAGTGAGGTTGGATGGAGAGAGACAGAGACGGTGGGGGGGGGGGGCGGGGGAGGGGGACACAAAGCAATGGGATGGAATAGAATGAAGCTCACACTGAAGCAGAATGAACAAATATGGAGAGGAAGGAAGGAGTTGATGCCACACATCTGAGAGAACATCACCAGAAAAAGAGAACAAATTGGATGAAAGGAGGCAAGGAGTCATGGAAGAGGCTGCAATTTCTAACTCCTTACAGATAATGATGGTAGCCCAGCTTTCTGGGAGAACATCTGTTGTTCCTGGAGGTGCCCAATCTAATCCTAGGTTTTCTTTCTGTTTTTACTGGCACAGGCCATCACTCCAAATAGAAAATAAATTAATGTAAGTTTGAAGACAGGTGAAAAAATAATTTTATTCTTGAAATAATTATATTTATAGAAAGAGAAGTGTGGTTTTTATTATTTTATTCATCCTAAATTGGGATTGGTGGAAGCCTTGGGCCTTCCATATTCCTCTTTGAAAAACACATGGGGATCTTTAAAGAAAACCTTTTTAAATGTTTTCTGATGGACTAATGTTGAAAGCCCAAGCTCCATTAGTCCCACTGGTCAAACTTAAATCTCTTAACATGTAAGTCTTTCTGTAGTTGCTTTCCAGTAATAAAATGGGTGATGGAATTTTTAAGAAAACATTTTACGGTGCTGCAATAGATGAATTTTTCCACTGGGGTTTATATAATGACTTTGGAGAAAGCTAAAACAATGTATAAAATAAAACCCAGTGGAAGAAAAAAATTATGAAGAATTCCCACCTGAAATGATGGAATGCCTCTAGTTGTAGAGTTCTGTATTTTCTTTCAGTATCTATTTAATAATTAAAGGGCCCCTTTAGCAACCAGAATTTCCATTTTGAAGCACTTCATTCTAGGGTGCTATGAATTCCATTGGCAGAAAGCAATAACTTGTTCCAAATGTGGGGGGGGGGGAAACATTCAAAATGGGTACTCTTGGCCTAAGAATCTATCAAGTAAATACAGGGAGGATTGTTCTTCCCAGATGGAGGATTTCTTGAGGTAGGGATCGCCTACTGGAGACTTGAACCAACTATCAAGTCCTGACATGCAAAACCTTATTGAAATCCCATAGAACAAGGTTTGGGTCCCTGCTGTGCCACTCCTTGGCCACATGTTCCTGGGCAACCAACTGAAATTTTCTGAATCTCATTTCCCTTCTCTCTAGGATAGGGGTGGTGAAACTCACCTGACAGGAATATTGTCAAAACTCTAAAACATGTGTTCAGATTGCTTTGTAAATTAGACTTATGTAATTGTAATTATTACAGTTCTAGAACTTTGTTACATACGTAAACACAACTTGGTTTTATGTTATCTTGCAAATTTTTTTTTTTTCTAGAGAGATATCTCCCTGATTATTTCTTCTTCATCTGTGTAGCCAACAGTTAACATTTTTAAGGCAGGGTATGCTAACTTTAGGGAATAATGAAACTAAGGAAGCTCTAGGTTCGTGTGGTTTGCATTTCAAAATGAGCTATTTGCAGTTTTTAACACAATAACTTCCAGTGCTGTAGTTTATAAAGCTGGTATGTTACCATTGATTCTGGCTACTAATATGAATCATAGCTTCTGCTATGGCATTCTACCTATGGAAAACCAACTACGAAAACAAATTTTGTCTTGTTCTGAGTGTTCTTAAAATTCCCACATGAAAAAGGAAATACCACAGACACATAGCAAGCCAGTTCTGGAAATCCCAGATTAAAAAGGAGGGGCAGATTGTGCTTTTCACAGCATCTTCATTAACTTCTATTGGTGTGCTAGCTTTCCGATGTGATTATTAAGGAAGTCTAAAATAGATTTTGTCCTGGGTGGTCAAATTGTCAAGAGCTAGAACTAAAACTCTGCTTCCCATGAATTGCACCATAGCCATGAGCCTTGTGTGTTTCCATGAGTATGGAGCCGTGCAGAGTGTATGTTTATGTGTGTAGTGGAGAGTGTGCGTTTATGTATATATGCATGAATGCACATGCAGTTGGAAGACTGAAAATCTGGAGACATGGATCTTAGTTTATCTGTCACTAAGGAACTAGGAGAACTTGAGGGAAATCATCTCACCTGGCTGAATCTCATTTTTCTCACATGAAAGATAGAGGGCAGGATAAGATGTTCTGATATATTTTGGTCTTGTAACCAACCAACTCACCGATATTTTCAGTAACCATCAGAACTTACGGTATTTTGGGGTGTCGGGGTGGCTCAGTCAGTTAAGCGTCCGACTTCGGACTTCGGCTCAGGTCATGATCTCACGGTTCGTGGGTTCAAGCCCCGCATCGGGCTCTGTGCTGACAGCTCAGAGCCTGGACCCTGCTTCAGATTCTATGTTCCCCCCCCCCCATCTTTGCCCCACCCCTGCTTGTGCTCTGTCTCTCTCTGTCTTTCAAAAATGAATAAACATTTAAAAAAATGTAGAACTTGTGGAATTTTTTATTGTACATTCAGTGTTGAAAGGAAAAGCTTTTGTCAAACTGGTTTCTGTGTTCCGAAGGCATAGACTGTTCCCCTAAGGCAGTATTAGATTCTCCATACCCCTCCCCCCTTCCAAGGCAGTAGAGGGCGCATTGGGGCATATACACCTGATTCTGCAAAGTCTCCCGTACCTGAAAGCAGAACTGATAACATCTTTTGTCAGAAGATCTTAAAACATTAAGAATGTCTTCATTTGTGACAGAGGAAAGCTTCCCAAGTTGGTGACGGAGAACAGGGTGGACAAAAGGAAAAGCCAATTTTCTTTTGTGTGTTCTACTTTCTGCTAAGCTTCCTATTTTGATGAACCCCTTGAAAATCCACAGAAAAGTTTTCAACCCCTGTAGATTAGAATCCTGCCAAGAAAACAAGTTCCGTCCAACTTTCAGGTGGAAATCATGAGTTAATAGATATTGAATATATGCCACGTTACATAGCCTTTGTACAAAATGATACTCATAGCCATCCTATGTGATTGCTATGGGTTTTACACACCTTACAAGACAACACAAACTATACATATGAAATCACAAAATTTCCCTCTGATATGGGGCTACCAAAGTTTCTACCTTAGAAAATTTTAGGGGCGCCTGGGTGGCTTAGTTGGGTGAGTGTCCCACTCTTGATGTCCCGCTCAGTTCATGACCCAGGGTCATGGGATTGAGCCCCATGTCGGGCTTCATGCTGAGTGTAGAGCCTGCTTGGGATTCTCTCTCTCTCCTTCTGCCCCACGCCCCACTCATGCTGTCTCTAAAATAAAATTAAAAAAAAAAAAAAAGAAAATTTCAAAAATGTATCCTTCATTCCTTCCTCCAAATGGGAATGTGATCCCTCCTTATCTGTGTCTTATGATCTTCAATCATAAGAGATTGTATTTCCTCTATTTCTACAGATAAGGGATTTTTTTCTAGGTTCTGGAGGTTTAGGAGAAACTAATGATCTCACATTCAAACAGGCCTAATAAAATTATACAATATTTCAAGCCAGGTATTATAGTTGAGAGATACATCTAAGTGGCATGCATCCATTCATACACCAACTATTTACTAGGTATATTCTTTGCATAAGGCACTGCACTGGTTGACACTGAACTGAATCAAGCCCTGGCCTATTCTTCAGGAATTAACAGCCTAATAGGGAAGTTAGGCTTGGGCAAAAAGAACCAAAATGCAAAGCAAAAAGAGCTGAGGCTATCAGAATATAGCTGAAGCAGGAAAGGTTTCTAGGATTTTTTTAAAAGCTGTTTTTTTTCTTTACCCTCTGTGTTGCGGGTTCCCAAGACCACCCTGATGTTTAATGATTTTCTGGGACTCACGTAACTCAGCATGTGGTCATGTCCATGGCTATGATACAAAGTAAAATCAAGGGAAAAAGTGTATGTGGCAAAGTCCATAGGAAACCAGGAGCAAGCTTCTAAGAGTCCTCTCTCCCAGTGGAGTCACATAGGATGAACTGAAATCCTCCAGCAACAAGTTATGAAAACATGTGTGAAATGTTGTCTTCCAGGGAAGCCCAGTTGATACTCAGCACCAAAGGACTAGGGTTGGGAGGCTGGTCATATAGGGACCCTCTGCCTAGCACATTCCAGAATTTCAGACTCCCAGAAGGAAAGCATGTGTTCAGTATAAATCACATTGTTTGTACAAACATTTGAGGCACAGTGAGCTATTCTTTATCAGCTCTGGGAATGGTGGGAACACTTCCCCAAATCCAGCTCCCCAGATGCCAGCCCAGGACCAACCTTGGAAGCAGGACTTTCAAAGGATAGCCGCATTTGGGCTGGTAGATTAACCATTTTTTGTACACCATCAAAAAATTATCAAAAAAAAGTAGTAATGGAAAAAAGTTGCAGAATAATTAACTCATAATTAGTAGACTAGAACTGCTCCAAATTGGGCTACTTGGAACACATTCAAAAGGAGGCAGAGTTCCATGTAACTATTTCATTCATCTTTTCATTTTTTGTGTGTCTATATATACTATATGGTAAGCTTTGAATAAAGGAGTGACAACCATTTATTCATTTAAATCTATCATATAAGTCAGCACCCCGAAGTGAGAATGAGATTTCATTTAGACATTCACAATTTTTCACTGAGTGCTTTGTGCCAAACACCGTGCTGGGTGCTGGCTGACTTAACATGACCCAATCAGAGCAGGTTCCTGACCTTGCAGAGCTCACAAGTTGTCATGTTCTGCTTCCTCATCCCCAGCTCCATGATGCTGAACTCAGTGAGAAGGGGAAGCTCAGATGGGGGAGTTTTGATTTCTCATCAGTCATGGGAGGTAGCAGTGCCTCCTATAGCCCAGGGAATTCTAGGCTGGATAAGAAGGCTTTAAAAAAACAGCTCTAAATCAAAACACTTGACTCCATCAACATGTTGTGCTGTGCTCTGGAATGCCAGACTAGCCTTTGTAGGACACAGAGTCCTGAATCCCGAGGTTAAAATGGTTGAAACCATAGTTGAAAAAACTGGGAGTCCACTCACCCCAGTCCAAGAAGCCAGGTAAGAGGCAGCACAGTGGTGCCCAGCAGCCCAATCACACAAGTGTGGCCAACACCTCCTCCAAGTAGTCTTCCATTTCCACATTGGTGGCCTTCTCTTTCTAGAGGCATCTCTTGCTGCCCATGCCATTGTTGGAAAATTACCCCTCTTCTACACTAAAGCTAGAATTAGGGCATTCTCTTATGATACAGTCTAGCCCTTATTCCCACAGACTTCCCCACTTGTGCTCAACACAACCAGCTATCCCATGACCAGGGGTGTTAATAAATGCAACCATCTTAATTTCCCCTGCAATGGTTCTTTATACAAGCTTGAGAAGCAGGTTGGATCCTTAAGTATGGTACTGAGTAATCACAGTTGTTTGTGGGGAGGTCTGGGGGAACACAAGTAACTTAAGTTAAAAAGCCAAATGGATAATGTTTGTGAGGCAACATGCATATTTATCCTGGTTACGATGAAAAACAAACAACAAAAAAAAACCAAAACAAAACCTGGTGTGACTTGCTTTGGGTTCATCCTGACTCAATAGATATATTTCTATGTGAAAGTTGTCTTTTTTTCCCCATGGTTTGAAGAGTGAATGACTTCTTAAGCATAGCCGGGAAGGCAGTCAAAAGAAAAGCATGACTCAAGAGCATGAGGAGTGGACTGAGAATTGGGAATTATGGGTTGTGTTTAGTCTAACTATTGATTTAACCTCTGAGCAAGTTACTTAACCTCTTGTTCTCAGGAACCCTTCTCCACCTCTTGTATAATAATTTTTGACTAACAGATGTTTTAACAACAACATAAAAAAAATTGGCAAGACAATTGACTGACTCCAAATTGATTGGCTCTGTCCACAAGCACAGCTCAGAACCATCAGACCTTAAAAGCACTGACATGACAGGACCAAGAGCTGATTCTGGTAACTTTCCCTCTAAAATCTATGCTTATTTGTAGTACATTACACTTCTCCCTCAAAAAAGCCACGAATGTCAGGAGTGATTTGCTATGCTTTGCTATGACCTGCCCTTTCCTCACCAAACTCCTATCTAAGGCAAACCATAACAGTAAACCCTTCTTGAGTGCCCTCTACATGCCAGGTGCCCCTCCAATGGCTTCACAGTTAGCAATCCATTCCAGCCTTACATGCAAATTATGAAGTAGATGCAGCCGAGGAAAGTGAGGCACAGAGAAGGTAAACAACTTGCCAACATTCCTGAGCTAGCAAGAGACAGAGCTAGGATTCAAAACAAGGAAGTCAGGAATCTATGCACTTATCTATGACAAGGTACCGCATCTCTAAAAAGAAGAATGGCTTGCAACAGGAAACCATAAGAGGGTCACACCACAAAGTCACCTTCCTAACAAGCCACCAAGGACATGTGTTCAGGCATGAGTTCAAATCCAGCCCCTGCTACCTTTTCCCCTAATCTTTCTGAGCACCAGTCTTCTCATGTATAAAATGGGGTGAGTAATGCTTACTTCTGATATCCATTTGAAGATTAAGTGAGAAAAGGTACATAAGGCACTAGTCAGTTCTGGCGTCCAGGAGGAGCTCAGTAGCCATTCGCTGTGATGAGGATGAGGATGGTCTGCAGGTGGCAGTTTGACTCTACCCCTGACTTGGCAGCATTGAGCCTGGATAAAGTAGGACCAAGTGAAGTGAATCAAATGTGCAATCAGGATTTAACCACCATTTACTCTCTGCTGCCATCTAGGTGAATGGAACCAGAGCCACAAGGATTCACTAATCGTTTAATACCACCATTGGCCTGTGCTGGGTGAAGGGTGTGCTCGAAGGAACCCCAGGGGACTTCTGGAGCAAGTTCCCTTCACCTTCAGTTAGCAATTACTTATGAGCTCAGGTCAACTGGCTCTAACGGAAGGACTTTGAAGAGTGGGTCTGCAGCTTCTCCATCCTGGGTACGTTCCTTTCCCACAGTCAGCAACTTCCACTTCACTTTATGTTTTATGGCGGTGAGGGGTAGGAGCTGGGGGAGCAGGAAAGTGTTGCTTAGCAGCGAATCTCAGAGCTGCCTTGTGCTTTTGTGTTTTTTCAAGCCAGGGTTTTTGTCACTCTGTCCGATGGAATCATATTGGCGTTCTCCCTTGTCAGGACCCCGTGGGTCAAGTGTAGGCGTGTGTGTGCTTTATAGAAGGGTCCCCGTTCCTGCCTGGTGCCTCCTCAAGAGGATGGTTGTGGCTGGTTTTGTTTAACAGACACTTCATGCTGCAAATTCTCAAGTGCAAATCACCTTTTGTTTCTTTTATCCCTGGCAATAATGAAGGGCTGAACTGGAGCTTAAATAATTCTTTCAATGAACACATTAAACAGACTCTTTCATTATAGATGTTAGAGGAACGAAAATAATCTGCACAAAGCCACATTTCCTTCAGAAAGTTTTAAAAGAAGTGAGGGAACTGCCATTGAGGGAACAATTAATTTTGTTTCTGTAGGAAAATGGGGAGGGGGGATGAAATATGTTTTAAGACCTTCGAAAAGATTTCTGGTGGGAACATTAAACAACTGAGTAAAACATTCCCTGGGGAAAGACAGTGCTATTTGGATCTGTGTTTCTGTGGCCGTTTCTTATTATCTTCGGAGCAGATGAGGAGTAGAATTCCCCCTGTTTTTGAGGGCTAAAACTTACTACAGAGACACATTTTGAGAATGGCATTTCTATACAGGCTGTGGAAGCCACTTGACATGTTCATAATACTGCATGTCTCCTTGCGGCCGAACCTACACACAGTTGGCTATTTCAACCCACTTTCTCCTATTTCAATGCCCCTTTTATCCTTCCTACAGTTCCCCAGGTAATTTCCCATGGTTTATTTTCATTTTTAGTTGAATTAAAACTAATTCTTGCAAATTTATTAGCTTTTTTGGAAGAGAGAATTTGAGAACTTTACTGAAATGAGAGAATTAAGACTTATGGGAATGAAATGCCTGGCACAGAGTCACCCAGCTCAGACTGATACCTCAATATCGTTTCTTTGGGTCAGTATCCCTTCTATGCTACCAGACCGAGGACATTCTCTGTGTTCAAAATGATGGGACTTTTGTGGCCTTACAGGGAAATAAACTCTGACTCAGTATGATGATGGATGTATTTTTCTCCTAATATTTAGAGGTATCAGGAGGTCTGTGGGCTGCCTCTACAAGAAGAGAACCCATAGATAACAGAAGTGTCCTAATAGAGGCTGTGAGAACAGCTGTTCCAGGGGGAGAGGCAGTGATCATCGTTCTAGCTAAGGGTCTGCAATGCTGTGTTGTTTAGGTAGAACCTGAGAATACTAACAACTAAGGAGGTGAAACCAGTCTCTTTGGTATGTATATGTTAAAAGTAGACCGTTGAAGGGGCACCTGGGTGATTCAGTCGGTTGAACATCTGATTTCAGCTCAGGTCATGATCCCACGGTTTGTGAGTTTGAGCCCCACGTTGGGCTCTGTGCTGACAGCTCAGAGCCAGGAGCCTGCTTCGGATTCTGTGTCTCCCTCTCTCTCTGCCCCTCCCATGCTTACACTCTGTCTCTCTCTCTCTCTCTCTCTCTCTCTCTCTCTCTCTCTCTCAAAAATAAACAAACATTAAAAAATTTAAAAAAAAAGTAGATGTTGAAGACAGAAGAGACCACAGAAGCTGAAAAGACAAGAAGCTACAAAGCTGTAGTAGTAACAGAGTTGAGCCTTGTTGAAAATACCCTGTGGGGACCGTGTATTGTGCGCAGTTAGAACCACCATTTGTTTTCAGTGGTTGCCTTTAGCAATTGACTACATCTGTTGAACCTCAGTTTCTTTGTAAATGGCTCATGTTAGTGACTCCTAGCACTTTACAAAGGGAAAAACATTTTTTTGAGACATAACTGACACACATCACTGTATAAGTTTAAGGTGTACAGCATGATGATTGGATTTACATATCCTATGCAATGATTACCACAATAAATTCATCTAATATCCAGCTTTTCATATAGATGAAATAAAAACAAAGAAGAAAGAAAAGAAAAAAATATCTTTTTGATGAGAACTCTTAGGATTTAATCTTTCAACAATTTCCCTATATATTATACAGCACTGTTAGCTATAGTCATGCTGTTGTACATTATGTTCCTAGTACTTACTGATCTTATAATTGAAAGTTTGGACCTTTTGACCACTTTCCTCCAACTCTACTTCCCTTCACTCCCCTAATTTTTCTTTCTTTTTTTTTTTTGATTCTACATATAAATGAGATTGTACAGTATTTATCTTTCTCTGGTTTATTTCACTTAGCATAATGCCTTCAAGGTCTATCCATGTTGTCACAAATCAGGTTTCCTTTTTTTATAGCTGAAAAATATTCCTGTGTGTGTGTGTGTGTGTGTGTGTGTGTGTGTGTGTGTGTTTCTTTATCCATTCATCCATCGATGAACACTAGGTTGTTTCCATGTCTTGGCTATTGTAAAAATACTGCCATGAACATAGAGTTACAGATATATTTTTGAGTTAGTGCTTTTGTTTCCTTTGGATATAGTTCCAGAAGTAAAACTGCTGGATCATATGGGAGTTCTATTTTTAATTTTTTGAGGATTCTCTATATTGTTTTTCATAGTGGCTGTACCACTTTACATTCCCACCAAAAGTGCACTAGGACTCCCCTTTTTGTCAACCCATGCCAGCGTTTGTTATCTCTTGTCTTTTTGATGATAGCTATTCTAACTGGGGTGAGGTCAAAGGCATTTTAATCATCATGTTATCTTTATTAATCCATTAATAATCACGTATAACTTACAACAATCCACTTATTGTAATGATCATAAATTGAATGATTTTATGGCGCTGGGACATCTGTCCACAGGCAACACAACAAACCCAGATATGGACCTTACATCTTTCACAAAAATTAATTTAAAAAATGGATGTTCAACATTATTTGTCACTGGGGAAATAAAAATTAAAATGAATTTATTTATCACCACACACCTATTAGAATGACTACAAAGGGGGTTGAGGGGGATGGGCACAATGAGTGAAAGGGAGTAGGAAATATAGGCTTCCAGTTATGGAATGAATAAGTCACTGGAATAAAACATACAGCATAGGTAATATAATCAACGGATTTGAAATAGGGCAGTGTGGTGACAGATGGTAGCTACACTTGTCGTAGCGCAGCATAATGTGTAAACTTGTGGAGTCATTTTGTTGTACAACTAAAACTAACGTAACATTGTGTATCAACTATATTAAAAAATACATCCAATTGTACATCATGACCAGCTAAGAGAAAAAGAAAAATAGTAGGATACAGAGAGAAAATGAGAAAAAAAAAAAGGGAAAAGAGAGAAACAGTGAAAAATGAATAAGAAAATGAATAACAGAAAAGGCATAGAAACAAAACCAAAAAACAAAAGGATACAATGAAAGAACTAAAAAGACTGAGAGAGTCCTCTAAAAACGACTAGAATCTAAAACCATAAGAATACCAGTTGCTAGGGCGCCTGGGTGGCTCAGTCAGTTGAGCGTCCGACTTCGGCTCAGGTCATGATCTCGCGGTCCGTGAGTTTGAGCCCTGCGTTGGGCTCTGTACTGACAGCTCGGAGCCTGGAGTTTGCTTCTGATTCTGTGTCTCCCTCTCTCTCTGCCCCTTCCCCGCTCATACTCTGTCTCTCTCTGTCTCTCAAAAATGAATAAACGTAAACAAAAAAAAAAAAAATTAAAAAAAAAAAGAATACCAGTTGCCGAGAAAGAAGCAAGGGATCAGAAACTCTGATTGATGGCAAATGGGAATGCAAAATATTACCGCAATTTTGAAAGATGGTTTGGCAGTTTGTCATGAAACTAGACAGTCTTACTGTGAGATCCAGCGGTCATGCTCCTAGGTACTTACCCAACAAATCCGAAAATTTAGGTCCACAAAAAACTTTGAGCTGAATTTTATAGCAGCTTTACTCACGATCATCAAAACCTGCCCTTCAATAGGTCAGTGGAGAAATAGTACTTAAAACAAAAAGGAGCTGTGAAGCCAGGCAAAAACACTGATGAATCTTACATGTATATTGCTAAGTAAAAAAAGCTAATCTGAAAAGGTTACTTATTGTATGATTCCAATTTTATGACATTCTTCATAAGACAAAACGATGAAGATCATAGACAGATGTTTATGTATATAATACACATAAACATATATGTAATATATGTTATATACCTAATTTAGGTTAGGCTATATGGATACTATAATGGTGGATGCATTACACTAAGAACAAATAATTTTTCAAGCACATACTGTCTGCAAAGCATGTGCTCAGGAAATACTTGCTGAACATTTTAGTATTTAGTATTCAGTGAGTGTGGTAGAGTGCCCTTATAAAGAAAATTTAGAATTCAAGCGTTTGAGAGACTTTCGTTTTATACTCTATATGTTTCTATTTTAATGAAAACAATGTGTAAGAATATATTCATGTATTATGTATATATATGTATATATGTATATGTGTATGTATATATATGAACATAAAATTTCTTGTTTAGCTTTTTATGGTAATTTAGTACATATACAAAACAAATTTATTCTGATCTATATTTCTAAGTGGTTAATCCTCCCCCCGCCACACCATTTACCCTCTCTCCCTTTCTCCCTTTATTTCTTTATTTTTTTAAATGTTTATTTTTGAGAGACAGAGAGCAGGGGAGAGGCAGAGAGAGAGAGAGACAGAATCTGAAGCAGGCTCCAGGCTCTGAGCTGTCATCACAGAGCCCGACGTGAGGCTCAAACCCACAAGCTGTGAGATCATGACCTGAGCTGAAGTTGGATGCTTAACGGACTGAACAACCCAGGCACCCCAGCTCCCTTTTTCTTTTAGATTCTACCTCTTTAAGGGCTGATTTCTGAGCATTTGAAAAGATTCTAATGTAAAACATTCAGTCCAATTCCTGCTATAAGTGAGGAATCTAATAAATGGTCTTGAAGAAAGTAATGGCTCCCAATTGATAAAAAGAGATGCCAAAGTATTTCATTTACTCTGGGAAAAAAAAGTTGAGTAAGCAGAACAAGAAAGATGGTAGATGGTAAGGTGAGGAGGTGGCATGACTTATCATTCAGCTGCTGTTTGGTATAGTCTTAGTTTCCATCAGCCCATCCATTGCTTGAAATCAGGTTGCAGCCAGTCTATCTGCATTACCGTAGAAAGGGTATCATTGTTGGGAATTTTATTTCCTAGCTGCTACGGACACTGGTGAAAATACCCAAGAAGTGGATGTCCTTGACTTTTTATAGGTCTTATTTTCACAACCACCCAGCAAGCAGAATAGGACTTTCCATAGAGCCTTGCACACAGTGGAGGCTCAGTTGCTATTTGTTGATTGATCCATTCCTGGATTCCTGTTCCAAAAGACCGACCAAGGACATCATTACCTAGGAGCTTCAGGCATGTGCATTAACATGCTTGAAAATGAACATGAGTGGTTTGTAGTTCTCAGAGCAACCACTCTGAGCAGTATCCTTAGAGCAACCACTCTGTTTCACTGTTTTCTATGGATCCAAGGCATGGAGTTTGTATCTCCATACAGCAGATACTACATTTTGACCTTTTGTTGCCACTACACCCTTAGGAGATGCAAATTAAAACTAATAAAGTACCACCAGACACCTACCTAGTCTGGTTACCTACTATTCTCTTCCTTCTACTATAAGATCGAAGTCCAGGGACCATATTTACCTTTGTGTCCACTCTCCAACACAGCTCTTATAACATAGTAGAAGCTAAATAAATCTTCGTTGAAATAAAATAAGGTAATAAAGGACTAAAAGCTGCTTCATCAATGTAAATAAAGCTTTAAAACCTTAGAAACTTCGTAATATTTTTAAAACAGAAAAACTGAAAAACTTCTGGAGTTTAAAAATATAGCTTTGAAAGTGGGAAGTGGAGGGAGTAGGATGTTTTAAATGAAAGAAAAACTCACAATTTTTCATGTTTACATAGTATAAACAAATGGTACATCCTATTTGGGATCCTAGCTTGGGTTTGAAAGAGAAAGTTTATTTAACATTCAGTCACCTACACTTCAGTGACAGAAAAAAAATTATTAACAGACTATAGAAATTTATTTGGTAGTTATAAAGTAGAAGTGTCTCTTAAAGTCAAGTTCAGATATTAAAAATTGAATCAAGTAGGAATCTGCAAAAATATAATTAAAATATGCAACATTTATGAAGAATGAGCAAAATGTTAGAAGCACCCATGGGTTCTGTCTATGAAAAACAAGAAGGGAAAATTATAAAGTTTAAGGAATCTTACCTTTAATAAGTAAATAAATATCTTACTTAATTTTTTCACTTTTCTCAGGGTATTGATAACAGTTGATGATTAGATTCCAAGCATTGAGGCTATAAAAATTAATAAACAGGAACTTCAAATGACTCATTAGCTAATCCTTCATTATTAGCTAATTGTGATTGGTGACACATTTTGTAATTGGTGACACATTTAGCACACTTAGTAATGTACTCTGGGGACACATTTAAATGAAAGAGTTTGGTGAAGCAATTTGAAAAACATGAAAACATTTCTATTAGTGATAAATTTGCCTAAATTCCAGTTGATTAAATATAAGATCCAACTCTATATGTAATATGTGTTTACATTATATATTTTTCCTCATATACTCCAAATTTAATATTTGTTTTAATCTCAAAAAGGAAAAATTATCCATATTTCATTGGAGTTTTGTTTTATGATTTTCAGCCAATATGCTCTCCACTAGAAAGTGTTTAAGGAGCAATGAGAATTTTTAAGGGGCTTATGCTGTAGACAAATAGATTGAGTACCAGTTCATCCAGTTTTGGAGACTAGCTCCTCTGGGCCAGGGTCCTCTACTAGGTTAGGACCTTGGAGATGAACCAGACTCTTCTCTCAAGGATTTTTATGGTCTGGTGGGGAGACAGAATTGCCAAGATATAATTGAACTGAATAGGAATACACCAATAGACTTCTGTAGCTGAGCATGCCAGGCAGGTGCAACTAAAAATGTATAGGCATAGAGGAGCAGATGATCACTATGTGTTTGAACATCCACAGGCATTTAGTGATGCTGGAGCGTTAAAAGCAAAGAAGGAAAGGGTTGGAGGGGCGCCTGGGTGGCTCGGTCAGTTGAGCGTCAGGTCTTGATCTCATGGTTTGTGAGTTGGAGCCCTGCATCCAGCTCTGTGCTGACAGCTCAGAGCATGGAGCCTGCTTCGGATTCTGTGTCTCCCTCTCTCTCTGCCCCTCCCCGGCTCATGCTCTGTCTCTCTCTCAAAAATAAATACACATTAAAAAAATTTTTTTTAAAAAGGAAAGGGTTGGAGAAGAGGCTGCAATGATAAGTAGAGGACCACCATAAAAGGTTTGGGGGGAAGGAAGTTGGGTTATAATCTGTAGACCCTTCCTACTGAAATTGTAGTTGCTGGACCACAGAATCAGCATCATCAGGGAGTGTGTTAGAAATACAGAATCTCAGGCCCAAACCCAGACATCCTAAATCAGAATCTATATTATAATGAGACCCTCCAGTTGACTCTCATGTACATTAAAATATGAGGAACTCTCCGAAAATGTAAAGTATTGTTGAAGCGTATCATGCTAGAGGGGGAGATGATTGGAATTTTTTGTTTTTAAGAAAGCTCACTCCAGCAGCAATGCAGGTGTTGGAGTAAAGAAGGGATAAGATTAAAGCCAGGGAGGCTGCTAAGGCCAGTGCTGTGGTAGTCGAGGGGATGGCTGACCAAACCTGGAGATGTAAAGTCAAGTAGGAAAGATATCCAGAAGACAGCAGTACCAGAATGTGATGATCTCTTTGTGTAGGGAGAGGATAGAAGATTCTAGGCCGACAAAAAGATTTCTGGCTTGGGATGCATGGGAAGATGTGCTGTCAGTATAGACAAAGTCTGCAGAAGGAGGAACATCTTTGGAAAGTGTAGATGTGATGAAATATTGACATATTCATTTGGAGGTACGTGTGGGACATTTGGTGTGTATGCTTAATAGGTAATTGGGTGCATATATCTTGAATTTGGGCTAGAGATACATATTTTTGAAAGTTGTTATCAACGCTGTCTAAATCCGTGGTCATGGAAAAATTTTCCAGAAATAACTTGTAGAATAAAGCACAAGTTGTATAAGGGTGGAACACTAAAGAATACCAGCATTTAAGGGATGGGCAGATGAATATCAAACCATGAAAGAGATTGAGGAGAACTTGAAGGGAGTGGCGTCATGGAAAGGAAAGCAGAAGACAATTTCAAGCAAAAGGTAATAGCTAACCAAGTTATGATTAATAGATGTAGGATGAACACTGGAAAGTGCCTATTATCTTTGGTACCTAGAAAGTCATTGATGACCTTGGCCAGAGAAATTTTAGCTGGATGATGATATCACAATTCATAGTTTCTACTGGTTGAGTTTGCAGTGCCATTAAATATAGTCAAGACTTATTTCTAGAAAAGTGGCTGAGAGGAAGGAAAAATGTTGGATACAGAGACACAGAGTCAAAAAGTTATATTCTCTCTCTCTCCCCTTTTTCTCCCTCTTCTTTCTTTCTTTTAAATATGAAGAAATAAATATAGAAAAGAGTCAAATGGAGATAAATAATGATAATACGTAGGTGGATGGGGAGGAGAGAATAATAATTAATGGAACAAGATCACCATAGGAACATCAGTGAATTGAATTCAGAGTACAGGTAGAGGGTTTTTGCCTTAGCCTAGAGAAAAGACTTATTAATATGTGAGATCATAGGAAGCATGGGGACAGGGGCATGTAATTTTGGGAAGGAAGTCATTTTAGAATATTTACTTTTAAGGGACTAATTTTTTTTTTTTCTGTGAAATAGGAGACAATGATATTCACATTGGAGAGAAAGCCACTAGCAGAAATGGGACCTGGGGGGGGGGGGGGTTGAGGAGGAAAGCTGGGAATATAATTGGTGAGTGAGGGCCATTAAGGGGCTGCATTTAAAAGTACTCAACTTTGATTGTTTGAGTCTAGACAATACATTTTGGTAGTTTCTGCATTATCTAAGCAAATTCAAGTGTGTGTGTAAATAATCTATCATTTGTGGTTCTAATGCATGATCAAAGAGGCCATTATTCAGATACCTAAGAATAAGATCTAGAAAGTGCTCCAAAGATACCCCAAACAAGCAAACAGAAAGACCATCCCGTAGCTATGGTGTCAAGGAAATAAATGTTGGCACCAATTTCTGGACATCTATTTTTGTCTACTATTACAGAGGTGGTGGAGAATGACAGTGGAAATAGTAACTTTAGCTAATTAATCCACAGATTCGGAGTTAGAAAGACTCTCAGAATCTATATAAATGCTTTCTTCAGGTCCTGTGCAAATGCTTATAGTGCCAAAGTCTTCATTGCCTACTAATTAGCTAAGTTCATTTCAAGACACCATTTTTAACTGTTTGAAAACTATTTTATCAGGATAAGTTATGGCTGAATTCCACTGCTCTTGTGCCAAATTTATTTTCATTCAACAAATATTGTACACATACTAAGTTTAAGGTATTATTCTTGGACTTCCAGGATGATCAATAGGTCAGGGTCTCTGACTTTGATATCTTTATAGACCAGTAGGGGAGGTAAGACAAGTTTCCAAATGACCACAAGAGAGATGAAAATACATGCCATTAACGAAATAATATGTTGTGCTTTTTTGTTTAAAAATGAAGTGCCAGGACTCATATCTCAATAAATTATGACATGTGTCTCCTACACCTCCTCCCCAACCCTGTTTACATTGGAATGTCCACATATTTTTCCAGCCAAGTGAGTCAGTCAAGATGGAAATACCAATTTATTTGACTGAACATACTCTGCTAGCTCATACTGTTGGGGGAAAAAAAACAAAAAACAAAACAAAAAAAACCCTCCTTGGTAGTAATGTTACTACCAAACTCTGTTTATATAGCATTATATAGTTTACAAATCACTTTTCATATATTAGCCCATCACAACAACTCTGTAAGGCAAGTTCTCCCCCATTTATACATGAAGGACCCAAGACTCAGTTTAGGTAATTTACCCAAATCACAGAACAGGGAATAGGTGAGCTATGCTATCCAGGTCACATGACTCCGGGTCTCAACTAGAAGAGCAGGACTTCTGTGGATTCAGTGGAGGAGAAATTGTGGGTGCTTAGAGGGTATGGGGTTTAAGGATTGAGGCAATTTCAGTAAGAAAAGATGGAAGGAGGCCATTCTAGGTGGAGGGTATGGTAAAATTTAAATTGTGCGTGCAGGAAGTGCAGGACATGATCAAGTAAGAGCCAAGGTTCCGTTTACGAGTTTGAGAATCATTTGTTCAGAAGAGATGGCTGATTCTGAGAGCTAATAAAAATTTTGGGGCAAGAAAAAGAGAAGAAAAGATGCTCGTGGACAGAGCCTGGAGAACACCTATGGTTCATGGGCGGAGCTACCAAATGAGAAACCAAAGAAATGGCCAAAGAGTTAGGATCATTCCCAGTTGTTATACAAACCAAGGGCGAGAGTCTTTCAAGAAAGCATATGATCTCTAAAATGGACAAATGGATGAAAGACCAGCCTTGGTGAGCTTGGAGAGGGCAAAGCAGTGACAACAGAAGTCCAAATGTAAGGCACAAGTGGGTTGGAAGGGCATGAAGAACAGGAAGGGAATGAGGAGAACCGAGGCAAGAAAGTTTCCTCTCTCTCTCTGACGTGGCCTTCAGGCATTTGAAGACAGCTCTCAAATCTTTTCCTTCTTCCCTTTTCCAGGCAAAATGCCCTTAATCCGCTGATTATCATATGCTTTCCAGATAGTCACCATTGTATTTTCTTCTTTAGAAATTGTTGGTTTGTCAGTTGTCCTTAAAGTTTGGCATCTAGAAATTAACTCCGTATCCCATTTTCATGGTCAGTTGAGCATAGAATACAAGAAAGTTATTTTATGTTTTGTTCCTTGCACTGTGTTTTTAACAGCAGCCCACATTTCAATTAGCCACATTTCACTGTTGATTCATGGAGCTTGCAGTCCATTGATTCCATGTCATCCACATCCTGCACTTGCCAACTGTTTGCAGAGACAGCCCAAACAGGGGAGAGGGACCCTGGAGCTCTGGGGTGGAGAGGGCATGGGACTGGCATCTGGAAATATGCATTGTAGTCTGGACTTTGACACATTAAATATATGCTCTTGGGAAAGTCAGTCGTCTTCTCTCTGGGCTCCAGAGGGATGATTTCTAAGCTTCTTTCTAGCTCTAAAAATTCTAAAATTAATAACTGTTAACTAAAATGCCTTCACTGATTTACTACTAAGATATTTATAGAACTCAACATAGAGAGAGTGGTTCTGATACCTGGGGCTTACAGTCTCATGGTGACATTTTGAGGCAGAAATGCACTTGGTAAAATGCAGGGAAGAATCGATGAAGAGCTAAGACTCAGATGATTCTCTCAAATAATTACCTGCCAAAAGGTATGTGGTAGGGCAGTGGCCTTGGGGACTTTCAAAATTGGAAGTGAAGACTAGAGACCCTACATTTGGCATTATGCCAAGAAACAATCATTTTTTTTTGTCATTTCATAGTTATCAAAATTATCTGTGGAATAACACAGTGAACAGGAGATTAGAAGTATATGACACTGAAGCTTTTCCCAAGGACCTAGTATTTAAAGGAACCACAGCCACTTATATTGAAGAAGACGATGTTAATAACACCACCATCCATGACATGGCAATGTTATTAGCTGGCTTTGATGTTTTCTACCCTAAACATAAAATTAATGCAGCATACAAGAAATGTCTAGCAGCAGGCAATCTTGAAATTATTGGATGGGTCACAAAGTCAGAGGGCTCTACTTAAAGAGAATTATGTTTTCCCAGAGTGTCAACTGTAGGTCAATACCTATAACAATCTTAAAATTCCAGTTTTCAACAGATATAGATAATTTAGAAGGAAAACTGCGTCCCACCTTTGTGTGCTTCTGAAAGCAAGCATGGGCCATGAAGATAAATGTCTCCCTTGCCCCTTCAACCTATAATACTATAGTATTTCAGTTACCTATTGTTATGTAATAAATTATCCCCAAACTTATTGGTTTAAAATAATAAATATAGTTGTTATTACCTCTCACAATTTTGTGGGTTAAAGGGGCTTGACTGGATGCTTCCTCTATTCCATGTGACATCGGTTGGGATTGCACTCCTCTGGAAGCTTAATTGGACTAGAATGTCCAGGATAGTTTTGTCACATATCCAGACACAGCGACAAGTAGAAGGCTGGGCTCAACTAGAACACTGGAGTATCTGTGTCTCTGCACATAGTCTTAGAACTATTCCTGTTCCGTGCAGCCTCTCCATTTGGTCACTTCACATAGCTTCTTTAGCTGGGTGCCTGGACTTCGTAGTTGGCGACGCAGAACTCCCCAAAACACAAAAGCGAAAGCTGCCAGGCCTCAATGCTTAGGCCTAGAACTGCTGTGACGCCACTTCCACTTTATTCTGTTGGGTAAAGCAAGTCACAGAGCCAACCAAGATTTAGTTTATGTGCAGAGGGTGGGGATGGACGGGGGCGGAGGCATTAAACGTGTATATTAATTCCAGGAGGTAGGGTTCAATTGGGGCCATTTTGGAAAATAGTACATGTGGTCACTTGAGAAGTATTAAAAATGGACACCAACATCAAGAACTAGACCCAGTTGAACATAACTTGGCTCCGCGAAGCTCATTTTTCATAGAAGAGGAAAAAAAAAGAATGTATTTGAATGCTGACTTTCTATTGATTTTTAGTATAAACCCAAATGTGGATTATGAAAATTGGCTGTAAAAATTATTTTTAATAATTTTGTGGTCATTTACTCACTTTGGCAGCACATATAATAATAATTTCATGGTCAAGGAGAAAGGTGATGTGTGTGGGGGGGTGGGGAGTACCTAATTGGTGGACCCAAGGCTAGTCCAGTCAAAGATTTATAAAGGATTCACTTTAGTATCATTAGCTTAAATGACAACTATGACTTAATTTTTCGCTACCTTTCACTATAGGCCTTTGAGATCCTTGCAAGCCCTTGTCCTTTTGGTTACTTCCATGAGTGGTACCCATGAACAAGTACTATTTGCTACCAGGAAGAGGCCATCATTTTCTTCCTTTCTTATTCCAGCCTTTATGGTGATATCCACTGTCAAGGCCTTTGTGCCTGAGAAGCTGAGTGGAAGCACCATGTAACTGCCTGCAGTGGTCATACCTGATCCATTTCCTGACACAACCCCCCTTTTCTCCTGGCTATCCTTGTCCCCTCTCAGATGCTGTTGTCTCCCTGGTATAATCCCCGTACTTGCTGGGCCCTCTTGCTCATCCATGCCCCTCTTGCTCTAAGTCTGGAGGGACCAGATCTTTCACCCGTGAAATGGGAAAGCAGGCTGCCATGCTCTGTTAGCTTTCATGCTCGGTTTTTAGTGCAACACCTCTTTTTTCTGTTTGTTTTTTTATTTAAAGGCTCTCTGCACTGAGTGAAATCTGAGTAATAATCACTATGTTGGGTGTAGGATTGCTCTTTTTTTCTTTGATATCCAACGTTCTGGGTCTAGACCAAGCTGGAAAGAATTATCTTCCAAGAGGCTTCTCCATACCTCATGCAAATGGACCCATCATCTATCAGACAGGCCTGGGTCTTCCATTTTTGGGTCACATTGAAATTTATGCCCTGTGCATACAGACATACACATTCATATATAAATACATACACATATGTGCCTATGAGGTGCTTTCATTTCTTTCCAAAGATTCTGCTTCTTTAATAGGAACAAACTATTGTTAATATATGACAGACTAATAATATACAAATGTATTTAGCATTCCACTTCACTTTACCCAAGAAATACATGGGCCGAATTTCCAAAATAACTTGGGAGCTGAGAGACAAAAGGGTTTTGAAGAACTAGCTGCCATCTGTGTGAAGTACATTGAGAATGACAGATAAGGGTGAGGAGGGAAGGGTGGACGTTTAAAGAACGCTTGCTATGCATTTAAGTGTAAACCTCCCCATTTCTTGGTCATTTTTTTTGAGATCCTGAGTAAATATTTGAAATTCTTTAAGTTACACTTACAATTTAAATACTGATACACAGTTCTACCAATTTTTTTGTGTTTCCATTTCTTAGAGACCGGGCCATGGGGTATGTGTGTGTAGGGTGGGGTGGGTGTGGTGAACTCACATGTGTCTGAGTTACACTACTACTGATACTATAAGAGTACTATCCATAGAACTGTGCTTTGAAGATGTCTTTAAAGTGGGAATAAATTTGCATGGGTCCATACCATCCTTTTGTTTTCTCTGAAATATTGGTACATGTTGGTAAGACTTCTGACCAGGGATGGAGAAACTTCTAGAATTCATGAAGTAATAAAAGTTAATCTGCCCACAAAATGCTTTACTTTATCACCTTGACACTTTTGTGGGTAATTGAAGCTATTGAGCCAACTGAATACAGTGAGTATTGGATGTACTAACTGCATTTTAGTGGTAGGATGAAGAGGCATGCTAGAATACGAAAGAACATGGAGCCAGGTGGGTGAAGATCAGGGAGGCAGAATCAGAACTGTCTCCCATCCACTAGTTCCAGTCATTGTTCCCGACACTGTAGAGAATTCGCTGAGACTTCAATGCAGAGAAAGTAGAAACCCTAACAGTGTTCTCAACATTTCTTTGGCATCATGGAAACTGGGTGGCCATTTTGCTGTAGATAGGGATGGTAAATTGGAAGCATTAGGTCCGGTCCAATAGCACTTGGGTCAGAAGAAGAAAAGCTGTGTTAGTTGAAATCCAGAAACAGGTGCCAAGACAAGACTAGGAATGTAAGAGGTTTATTGGGGAAAAAGATGAGGGAGGCACAGGAGGCCAGAAGAGCCATGAGACTACAGCTCAGCTGTCCCCAGTGAAAAAAAAGAGAAAAAAGGAAGGTTGGATAGGAAGAGTCTCAGAGCACAGTGCAATGCTGAGAAAGGTTTGGCCAGCCAGTAGGAAGTCCTCTAGTAGAAGTTACTTGTCAGGACTCTCAGGAATAGAGCTGCTTTGGTATCTCTGCTAAGCTCAGCTATGGGCTGGGAGCAGCCCATGGGCAACAAGGAGGTGGATTCAGAGTATGTTTGGGCCATCTGTCAATTAAGCTCTCTGTAGCAGATTTGAATGGCACATCTTTATGGCCACCAAAGGAGTTAATGTAAACTAAGCAAGGGTGAAGAAAGAAGTTTCTGCCCTAATAAATCTTAAGTTTGATTCAGAATATGAGAGATACGATGACATTCAACTCCTTTTACTTAAGCAACTTTAGAAAAACCTAGATAATAATGTTGATGTACATAAACATTGCCAAGCATACAACCAAAAAAAGTTTGATATCTACAACTGCGTAGGTACGTAGACATCTTAAGTTCTTCCATCTTCCGTGGTTTTTTTTTTTCCATCTTAACATTCTCCTCCAACTGCTCAACTCCTTTAATTCTTGGCATTAATGAGTATTTTATTTTATTTTATTTTATTTTATTTTATTTTATTTTATTTTATTTATTTTAGAGTGGAGGAGATGGGCAGAAGGAAAGAGAGGGAGAGAGGGAGAAAATCTTAAGCAGGCTCCACACTCAGCACAGAGTCCAATGCAGGGCTTGATCCCACAACCCCGGGATCATGACCAGAGCTGAAATCAAGAATCGGACACTCAATCATCTGAGCCACCCAGGAGCCCTAGTGATTGTTGCATTTTAAACGTAAGATTTAGGGGCACCTGGGCGGCTCAACTGGTTAAGTGTCCCATTTTGGCTCAGGTCATGATCTCCAAGTTCATGGGTTCCAGCCCCACGTCAGGCTCTGTGCTGACAGCTCAGAGCCTGGAGCCTGCTTCAGATTCTGTGTCTCCCCCTCTGCCCCTCCCCCACTTGTGCACGTGCTCTCTCTCTCTCTCTCTGGAAAATAAACATTAAAAAATTTTAAAAAATAAATGTAAGATTTAAGACATATGCACATAGAAGCAATTTGAAAACCATACCTGTCTCTCCTTGTCACTAGAAGATGTGACAATAATGTGCCCTTCTACCTAGGAGTAGAGCACAGGGAATTGGAATTCTTTTTCTGTTTTGTATATTCTTTCATTGTCTAAGTGTAGATCTGAATCACAGCTCTTGTCAGCTTTCTCAAGCCAACTCTCCCAACTATGGAAATTGTATTCTGCTCTCCTTTTGGTAGGAATGGGGTATAATGTGTCTTAAAATGTTTGAGGAAATTAAAAAGAGAATTCTCTACATATTTTGGAAAAGTTGCTGCCTTCTTTGAGTCATTTGACTGTTTTGCCATATCTTATATGTCAAGAGTTATGCCTCAAAACCCACGTATTTTCTCTTACCCAACATCTAAGAAGGCGATGTTTCCCTTCATCTGAAAAGATAAGAGGCTAGTGAAGAGGGTCCCCCCAGTTCTTTCTAGAATTTACTTTCATTTCTGCACTTGTTTGTAATCAATTATGGAAATGCCACAGCTTCCCTGTAGATCAAGCACACATTCTACACAGTGCACACACTTTGATGGCATTCTTTTCTGCTACTTGGTTTTAAATACATTGTTCTGTGACGTTAAATTTCTCTACATGTTTTTGTTCATCTTCTGTTTTTATTTTTTTGTTGTTGTCATTGTTTTAATGACTCCTTGTCTTGTCAAGGTGGCTATCTGCCTTAAAGATAAAACAGGTCTTTTTAAGCATTACTCCCCTCTACCCCACACCGTAAAGGTTATTTTCCTAGGGTAATGGAGTTTCTTTTCATTGACAGTCTGGGACAGATCTTTAAATTCAGCTACATCTGGTCACCTTGCCTCAAACCATATTATAGCAGTTACTCTAAATCAAACCTGAACTACGCACGAACATCTGTACCAAGAATTATGAGGCCCAGCTGAACATTTTGGGCCCGTATGTTCCATCTCACTTCTTTCTGCTTTAACCTTTTAGCAATTATCTTTACAATCTTTAGAAATGGTAATTAAAGTTGGTAAAAGAACAAACAGAATACTGCAATGTTTTTAAGCTCCAAACACCAGGTATATAAATGTCAGTGACTTAAATATGGCTATAAGAGTGTTTTTATTAACTTCCCCCACCGATCTTCTTGGGGATCATATTTAGCCTTTCCTTGAGGGAGTATAACACTGCTAATCAGCTCACATAGTTGGAAGCCATTAGCTAGGGACACCTGAAGCCACTCCAAGAACCTTTATTTTCCCAGACAAGTATGCTATAGCAGTAGGTATGGATAGGCATATTGACATCACAGTCTGTCTAAAGACATTTAGTCACATCCCAACAAACAACCAACAGTACTTTCAAAGGTAAATAGATGGTTTTCGAAATGGACTCTTACAACCAAGAAAGCTGTTTTTATTCAGTGACACTGCCTCCCCGCTCCCTGTGAATGTGTGCACAAATCTGTGAATGTGTGCACACAGAGTTGCTGATCTCAGCATAAGCTGACGGAGCCTCTTCTGATTGGTGACTATGAATTTGGAGACATTCATAAATATTGTTATTTTGATACATATTCTCATATGTCTGAAATACTCCTCCTTCTGCATTATAATGAGGAAATTTCTTTAGTAAGATTATATGCTCATAATTTTTTTCTGTTCTTTACATTCAAATTACTGTTTACTCATTTCCCCATCTTCCTATATTAGAATATTCCTACCAGGGATGAGGTTATAGGGATTAGTGGAAAGGGAGCCACTGACAGTAGAATGGATGTTCTTTGTTCTTTTTTTTTTTTTTTTTTTTTTTTTCATTGCATTTGGGTCCATTAGAATAGTCCTAACAGGAATAGGCTGTCAAATGATTAATTTCCTTCCCCAAATCAGGGACCCTTGTTTATTGCCAAGGGGAATTTACTAATGTCAGGAAAAGACAATTTGTTACCAAATGTCAGAACCTTTAATAAAGTTGGAAACATCTATATATCTTTTTATTTAGATTCCACTTCTTAGTATATTTAGTCCCAAAACTTCATTTATTATCAACTATTATCAACTATTATTTCAACTATTATCATTTTTGTTTTAGATCATTATTTTAAGGGCTAGTGATAGAATATTCATCCTTTGTCTTGATTTCCTTCAAACCAGAAGTAACTTATCCTATTATATTGGGAACAGATTTTCTCTTCCTTCCCTTGGTCTCTGAGTCACTGATTTTTAGGATCAGGTTGTAATGATGTTGGGCAGCAGGGCTACCTTTGGTCTCTTTGAGTCCGTATACATTCTTACTTCCTCCTATTACTTGATAAGGATTCTCAGAAATGGAACTAGAGATTTTTGGGGGGGTCAAAGAAAACTTTCTGTCTAGTTATTTATTTAATAAACATTTAACTGTCCCCCTTGTGCCAAGAACTCATAACCCTGGCATCAATCATTTTAGTCTCTCTCCATTGGCATTTAAATATAGGTGTCTACTCAACACAGTAGCTGGTTGCCTAGGTGCTTTAGATGATTATTCTAATCTAATGAGAATTTACAGCATCACTATCTTAATTCTTAATGAACTATGAGCCCAAATATGGGCACAAATAGATGTTATAAAATCCTTTCAGTGGAATAAAAGTTTAACAGTGTGGTTTTCAGTGCTATACTTTGTGAGTAGTATTGAAACCTAAATCTTACCCGTGGGACATAAACTTGGCTACCTTTCAGTATTCACAGAAAAACTAAATGAAGAAAGAACAACAATAAACTGATAATTTGAGGGTGTGTTTGTATGTTTAAACTTCTGATATGTCTACATCCCTTTCTCCCAACCTGGAAGTAAATGGATGCCTTTCCAAGAGTGGTAAGAACATTGTAGCTGCTTCAAAGCTCTGGCCGGAATCCACTTCTATCATCAGCATTGCAATTTGTATAGAAATTTTGACTCTTCCTTGATGATGGTGGAGATTCCAAAATGTGAACCAGTTTCTCTGTGTTTTAACACCCCAAATTCTAGTCACAACCCATAGAGCAAACTTGTGAGGAGTAGGACATTCTGAAGGGGGATTCTTACCTTTTATTTCACCAATCATGTGAGCCAACAATTGTGAGTCAGAATACTAACCGGTATTCTCTGGAGCCACTGAGAGTCAGGTCAAGTAGGGGAAGGATTGTTGCTTGGTTATAATGGGACCAAATGTGAAGTACAAGACAAAGTATATGTAGACATGGTTTGAGTTTCTGACTGTATCTTAAAGTCAAATGCAAAACCTTTTGTTATTATTCACTGCCTTTGATTTTTAGTTTTAAACTACCTTTCCCTTCTTTTCCCTCTAAGGGCTAAAGAATAGAGAGTGACTTGAAAGACTTCCTTGTTTCCTGTATTTACCTATGTCCCTCTCTAAAATCTCTGTATGTTTGATCGCTCAGCCCCATTAGAGAGAACATATACCACAACAATAAATTGCTTCCATGCCTTCCTGGATCTAATGAGATTCTATTCTGGGAGCTGGTATTTCTACGTTCCTGGGTTCTCTATGGAGTACTCTGGTGTGCCAACAGTCAGAAAGAGGAGTCAATGTTTGAAGCAGGAAATGAGACTGTAATTGGAGACGCTATCTTCATCACGGGGTGCATATGCTAGCACATGACAGTTTTGTGCTTCCTGAGCAGCAGTCCTGGGGAGTCTAAAAACCCTATAGAAATAGATAGATGTCTCAATAATGATGGCTTCTTTCTTGCCCTATTCCTGTAGGTGAATAACCAGGTTTGAATACAGCAGAGACTTGAGTTTTTTAGAGCTACAGTCTCTGGTTCATAATCCAACATAGCCATGGGCTATGTGTAAAATTCCTCCATTTCTCACATTTCTGTTTTCTCATCTGCAAAACTAACACCACGGAATCTAAAACATAATGGGGTACCAGTTTTGGTGCATTTTTTTATGATATGCTAACTACCGTATGACTGTAGGGGATTTTTGACATATCGGGTGTAAAGTAACCATATTTTCCAAACCCCAAATCAGGGAACCTGGTCTAACCAGGAGAAACAAAATTTTTAAAATGTGAGTTGCCCCAGAAGTTTTCAAGTCACAGTCAATATTTAGTTGAATTCAGGGGCTGGGAATTGATAGCTCAAAAAGCCATAGGCTGTTCTTGGGAAAAAAATATAATAAGTTGAATATAATGTTGTCATAAATATATTTGCATGGGGAACCAATAAAAGAATGCCTAACAATGATGAAAACGAGTATGCTTGGATTGTCCTTGTTAATAGTTTCTGTTGGCATAAATAAGCCATTAAAGATAGATCCATGTCAAGGGGTTCTTATCTCAGCCCACGTATCTTCTCATTCTCCCAACTGTCCCTTGGCAAGCTCATTCATGCTAAGTATCATCCACTCCCCATAGGATGCTACCACTTACATATCATCTCCAGACCGGTCTCTTTCTACTGCACAGAGCTCAGCTTTCTTTGTCCGAGGCACCTCGGACTCCACTTCTCTGGAACCAAACTCTGCATCTAACTCACATAATTGCTTGTCCCACTGTATTTCCTGTTTGTTGAAAGTGCTGCTAACCACTCTGTTCTTCTGCTCAAACCCAGGCAGAAAATATAGATATAACCTAAGACTTATCAGTTGCATTCAGCTGGCCACCAAATCTTCTGGTCCTTTACTTTCCTACCAGCCCCTCAGGTCTTCATGAGTTCTCATCAGGGTGATTGCAGTGATCTGAAACTGGTCACCTCATCTCCAGTCTTACCTCCTCAGAGCCACCAGGATGCACTTCTAAACTATTAAGTCCAAGCAAGACTGGCTGCTTCAGTCTTTCAGTGAGCATGATGCATAATCTGGCCTCTGTGCATGATACATATTCTCTTCTCATCCCTTGCTCTCACGTCCCTTTGCACTCTTGCCATGCTAAATTACTTAAAACACACCAAACAGAACAAGGCATCTCAAGCCTTGTTCTCAACCCCAGGCTGTTCTTCCTAGAACAAGAATCCTCGTTTACCCAATCCCATTCCCCTTGTCCAGCTAGTAAATCCCCACTCTTCCTTCAACATCACTTTAAACTCTTTCATAATCCTTCTTCAGAGAGGTAATCACCCTTGCTCTGTATTCTCCTAGCATCCTGTGCTTACCTAGAATTTTTCGTTCTATTAATTAGAGCAGGTAAGCCATAGTAACAAATAATGTCTAACATGGGCAGTGGTTCCAACACGGTAGACTGTTACTTCTTGATCAGGTTACCATGTTAGATAAGCAAACAGGTCATGGGATGGCCTTCCTGCATGCAGTCATTCAGGGAGCCAGGCTAATAGAACCCCTGACACCTTTAATAATTGACTTTAGGAGCACCTGAATGTCTCAGTCGGTGAAGTGTCAGACTCTCGGTTTCTGCTCAGGTCATGATCTTGCAGTTCATGGGATCTAGCCCCATGTCGGGCTCCATGCTGATAGCATAGAGCCTGCTTGGGATTCTCTCTCTCTCCTTCTCTTTCTCTGCCCCTCCCCCACTTGGACATGCTTGCAGGCACTGGTGCTTTCTCTTTCTCAAAATAAATAAACTTTAAACAAACAAAAACCAACTGACTTAAGATTTCCTCGAGGCTGTCTCCATGCAAAATGGACCTGAGAGCAACAGAGCATGGAGGAAGGAATGTGGGAGATTTTTATGAGCAGGCCTGGTGTATCACCCCTCACTTCTACCAGCTAAAACTCAGCCACCTTAACTGCAAAGGAGGCTAGGAAATGTGCTCTAGGTGTACCAATGATAATGAAAAGTTGTAGCTTTTGGTGAGCATCTAGGAGGCTCTGTCAGAGCCAAGTACTTGTTAGGATAGTGCCCTGAAAGGAAGAAATATGCCCGATAGCAAAGCTCCTGGCACTTGACAGCACTTGAGTCATTGCGTGTACATATGACACACATAAATGTGTGTACCTGTGTGTACATATGACAAAACAAATGGGTAAAATACTACTTTGGATTTAAAGAATAATTTAAAAAATCAGATTGAAATAGAGGTATAAGATTTACATATTTATGTATCATTATGTATTTATGTATCTCCTCCATTAAAATAGTATTTCTAAAACATATAGAATATAATAATTACTATCCATGGTTGGTAGATACAGATATTCAAAACTAACTTAATCCATCAAACTTGTATGTTTTTATCTATTCTCAATATTAAATTGAATTTTAGTTTAATTAAGACCTGCTGCCTTGTTATCACATAAAAGTATTTGGGAAGTTGAACATTTTGGTAAGAATTGTGAGTCTTATAAAATGTCAATGTTCTTAGGAAATAGGAACAAGCAGAATGCTTTCTAAAACAAATACACAGCTATGACTGAAAGTTAAAGTATAAATCAAATGGACAAAGTGTTTGCTGATTATCCATCCTTTTTGTGGCATTGAGTATTCAGTCTTTCTATGTGACACCTCACTTTCTCTTTTGGCAGACATTTGAGTCATTTTGTCTATTTCTTTAATCAGTGTAACAAAAGAAACCTGGTTTTTTGTTTGTTTGTTTTGTTTATTTTGTTTTGTTTTTACAGGCACAAAAGTTCTCCCAAAGCAAATGCCCATAAGTTTATTAGTCTCTTCAGATTTTAGCTTTTAAAAACTATAGCATTACATGACTTAAGATGGCCACCATTTTGAATCATGGAGTTAGAATTCAAAATGGCCTCGGATTGTTGGAGAAATGATTAATGAAATGTTAACTTTAGTAATGATCAACATACATTAGTCCTCTTGCAAACAGTAACATTAAAACACATCAATTCTAGGTTACTTTAAATTCAGGTTTTGGGGGTGCCTGAGTGGCACAGGTGGTCAAGCACCTGACTCTGGTTTTCAGCTCAGGTCTTGATCTCAGCATCATGAGTTCAAGCCCCACATTGGCCTGTGTGCCTGGCATATAAGCCTACTTAAGAAAAAAGAAAAAAAGAAAATAAAGTAAAATAAAATAAAATAATGTTCATTCTGACCTTTTTGAGAAAAGTTTGCACAAATGAGACTTTTCTTTATCTAGAACTTAAACAACTGTGAGTGGCCCTGAGCACTGAGCCCATGAATTTGCAATGCACCCAACAGGAAGTAGAGAATCCCTGAAAGCTTCTGATCAGGGAAGTTACAGGGTCAAGACAGGTTTTGAAGTATATGTAACTAAAGACTCAAGGAATGATTGCCCCTGATGAGAAAATAAATGAGAAATTTAATTTTAAATGTAACAGGAATAAGTTAGGTTAACCAGAAGGAAACGTTTCCAAGAATTAGTCTGCAATTCTAACTCTGCTTCATTAGTACTGGTTGATTCTTATGAAACAGTATAGGAAACACTAGTAAAACAATGAAACAAGATAACCCCTCACTGACCCTGCCTCTTGATGATTATATCAATTTTCTGTTGCTGCCATAACAAATTACCACAGATTTAATGGCTGAAAACCATACATAAGTACTATCTCATGATTTCTGTAGGTCAGAAGTTTGGCAAGTCATGGCTGGATTCTCCATTCAGAGTCTCACTGGGCTAAAATCAAAGTATTGGCCAAAGACGTAGCTCTTCTTTAGGGCAAAGGGCCTTTTCCAAGCTCTCCATTGTTGGCAGAACATATTTTCTTCTCATGCTTCCCATGTGCCCCCCTTGATCTTCAAGCCAAAATGACAGGTTAGGACCTTGTCACGCTTTGAATTTTTTTGACTTTCTCTCCTGCCCTCAGCCCAGACGAAGTTCTGTTTTTAAGGCATTCTGTGATTATATTGGGTCCACGTGGATAATCCAGGCTACTAACCCTATTTTGAAGTCAACTAGTAAGTAAACTTAATTACAGCTGCAAAGCTCTTTTGCCATGTTAAGCAATATATTCTCAGATATGATACTAGGGTGTCAAGGGGCCCAAGATTCTGTCTACCCCAATGATACCAACTATTATAACCTCTGTATAACAGAGGTCATTTAAATATAAATTATAGTTGGGGTGCCTGGGTGGCTCAGTTGGTTAAGCAGCCAACTTCGGCTCAGGTCATGATCTCGGGGTCCGTGAGTTCGAGCCCCGCGTCGGGCTCTGTGCTGACAGCTCAGAGCCTGGAGCCTGTTTCAGATTCTGTGTCTCCCTCTCTCTGACCCTCCCCCGTTCATGCTCTGTCTCTCTCTGTTTCAATAAATAAATGTTGAAAAAAATTTAAAAGAATTATAGAAAGTTATATTCCTTTCCAAAGGGCTTAAGGATTAAAATTATTTTAATTTATTATGAATTACTACAGACATTTCAAGAAGGCATAAATTAACATGATGAATAGCCTCATATTCTGGGTTTGTTTTTTTTTTTTGGTGTTCATATTTTATTTTTATTTTTTAATTTTTTTTCAATATATGAAATTTATTGTCAAATTGGTTTCCGTACAACACCCAGTGCTCATCCCAAAAGGTGCCCTCCTCAATACACATCACCCACCCTCCCCTCCTTCCCACCCCCCATCAACCCTCAGTTTGTTCTCAGTTTTTAAGAGTCTCTTATGCTTTGGCTCTCTTCCACTCTAACCTCTTTTTTTTTTTTTTCCTTCCCCTCCCCCATGGGTTTCTCTTAAGTTTCTCAGGATCCACATAAGAGTGAACACATATGGTATCTGTCTTTCTCTGTATGGCTTATTTCACTTAGCATCACACTCTCCAGTTCCATCCACGTTGCTACGAAGGGCCATATTTCATTCTTTCTCATTGCCACGTAGTACTCCATTGTGTATATAAACCACAATTTCTTTATCCATTCATCAGTTGATGGACATTTAGGCTCTTTCCATAATTTGGCTATTGTTGAGAGTGCTGCTATAAACATTGGGGTACAAGTGCCCCTATGCATCAGTACTCCTGTATCCCTTGGGTAAATTCCTAGCAGTGCTATTGCTGGGTCATAGGGTAGGTCTATTTTTAATTTTTTGAGGAACCTCCACACTGTTTTCCAGAGTGGCTGCACCAGTTTTCATTCCCACCAAAAGTGCAAGAGGGTTCCCGTTTCTCCACATCCTCTCCAGCATCTATAGTCTCCCGATTTGTTCATTTTAGCCACTCTGACTGGCGTGAGGTGGTATCTGAGTGTGGTTTTGATTTGTATTTCCCTGATGAGGAGCGATGTTGAGCATCTTTTCATGTGCCCGTTGGCCATCTGGATGTCTTCTTTAGAGAAGTGTCTATTCATGTTTTCTGCCCATTTCTTCACTGGGTTATTTGTTTTTTGGGTGTGGAGTTTGGTGAGCTCTTTATAGATTTTGGATGCTAGCCCTTTGTCCGATATGTCATTTGCAAATATCTTTTCCCATTCTGTTGGTTGCCTTTTAGTTTTGTTGGTTGTTTCCTTTGCAGTGCAGAAGCTTTTTATCTTCATAAGGTCCCAGTAGTTTATTTTTGCTTTTAATTCCCTTGCCTTTGGGGATGTGTCAAGTAAGAAATTGCTATGGCTGAGGTCAGAGAGGTCTTTTCCTGCTTTCTCCTCTAGGGTTTTGATTGTTTCTTGTCTCACATTCAGGTCCTTTATCCATTTTGAGTTTATTTTTGTGAATGGTGTGAGAAAATGGTCTAGTTTCAACCTTCTGCATGTTGCTGTCCAGTTCTCCCAGCACCATTTGTTAAAGAGACTGTCTTTTTTCCATTGGATGTTCTTTCCTGCTTTGTCAAAGATGAGTTGGCCATACGTTTGTGGGTCTAGTTCTGGGGTTTTTTTCTATTCCATTGGTCTTTGTGTCTGTTTTTGTGCCAATACCATGCTGTCTTGATGATTATAGCTTCGTAGTAGAGGCTAAAGTCTGGGATTGTGATGCCTCCTGCTTTGGTCTTCTTCAAAATTACTTTGGCTATTTGGGGCCTTTTGTGGTTCCATATGAATTTTAGGATTACTTGTTCTAGTTTCCAGATGAATGCTGGTGGAATTTTGATTGGGATTGCATTGAATATGTAGATAGCTTTGGGTAGTATTGACATTTTGACAATATTTATTCTTGCAATTCATGAGCACAGAATGTTTTTCCATTTCTTTATATCTTCTTCAATTTCTTTCATAAGCTTTCTATAGTTTTCAGCATACAGATCTTTTGCATCTTTGGTTAGATTTATCCCTAGGTATTTTATGCTTCTTGGTGCAATTGTGAATGGGATCAGTTTCTTTATTTGTCTTTCTGTTGCTTCATTATTAGTGTATAAGAATGCAACTGATTTCTGTACATTGATTTTGTATCCTGCAACTTTGCTGAATTCATGTATCAGTTTTAGCAGACTTTTGGTGGAGTCTATTGGATTTCCCATGTATAATATCATGTCATCTGCAAAAAGTGAAGAACAGCCTCATATTCTTAATGATGTTACCAATACCATAAAAACGTATAAAATTTAAAAGATATAAAAATTGAGAAGTTAAACTAATATGAATATGATATAGTACCTATTTATAATATCCATTATAGATATAAAAGTTAAACTAATATGAAGATAATATGAAGATAATACCATACCCATTTATAATATCCATTACAGATATTATAAATATCGTCAAAGAAATTCATGTAAGTTAAAAGCTTGCATTTTAATTGTTCCTTGAGCAGAATGTGCTTTTGATAATAATAATGTTGAATGATTACTATATGTAAATCACTGTACTAAGTACATTACATGTATCCTTTCCTGTCTTCTCAGCAATTCAAAAATGCTGATATCATTCCTATTTTACATTGAGTAAACTGAGGTTCAGAGAGGTATTGGGAAGCCCGGGTGAATTAATTGTTCCTAGGATTTATAGGAGTTACTCAACTATTTGTCCTTCACCAAAGGAGGTTTGAGTAGCTCAGTAGCACAATGTGATAATGATAAGAATGGGGTTTTAGAGTCAGACCTGTATTTGAGTCCTCATTTCAACACTTACACTTGACAAATTCCTGAAACCCTTTTGCCTCCAGTTCCTAATTTGTAAAGTGTGGCTAATAACAGTCACCTCCTGGGGCTGGTGCAAGATAACATGTGTAAAGAACCTGGTATGTGATAAGCTCTAGATAAAAGCTCTCCAATACTTCCCTCCAGAGTAGCTGAAGAGCATCTGTTTCTAAATCATTTGAATAACTTGGAAAGTCAGTTATGTGCCCAGGCCAGCTTCTCCTTATCTGGTAGATATGTAACAGGTCATCAAGATTCACCTAGACGCTCAGATCCATGGGATAGATCCCTGTGGGTCCAAGACACCTGTACAGCACATAAATATGGATAGCCCAATAGAATACATCTAGGCACCTGACCACACTTGATCTGGCCTGAAAGATAACTTACAATCACTGAATTTTGACATCGCACACCAGTCAATTAAGAGGTGCCAACTTAGCAGTGGACTTTCCTGGCATCCATCCAAGGAGTCACATGCCAGAATATTCTAGCTGCTCTCGCATTAATATGTATTTGTGTGCATTGTTTTTGATTGCTCTAATCAGACTTGAAATGAATCCAAGAAGTTTCCTCAACTCAGAGACATTAATTCTCCAATGTTCCCCTCCCTCCAGGCTTTGTCTGAAGGCTGAATTTGCTATCTTATCTCCCTAGGTATGTGGAGACCAAAGCCAAGGAGCTGTTTTCCTGAGGGAATTTACGCTAATTCGAAGAGAGAGCCTTCATGAAGATTTCCTGTCTGACCTCTTGAATAGTCACAAAACTGAAGACCCGGTATAGTGTCTCTTTTATTTATTCTTAGAAACACTGTAGTTCCGTCGCTAATTTTGACTTGTGATGGTGGTTGGTTTTAGCAAATCCAAAGAGGTCTGGATGGTATTTTCTCATATCCGTGACCAGAGGGAAGCAAAGCAATAGCTCAGTGGACAGACTGTATGGGGCAACATTCTACCCTCTCCTGGGTCTGGCAAGCCTCAAACATTTTACTTGAGCATTAAAGTTTGTTTGGGGCAACGTGTGGAGGATTCACATTAAAATAACTGATGTTTTGCCAGCGAGTCTGAATATGAAATGATAATCATTTAAATGAGTGAAGAAAAAAAAGGAGATTTATATGTAAATTGTTTTATGAGTCAGTGGAAATTCCACCATCTTCCCATACTGGTTTCTTTGTGGATATTTTTACTTCAAAGTGTTAGTCATATTTATTTTATGAAAGTTTGTTTCTCTGGTGGTGGTTTTGGAAAAAAAAAAAAAATGAAAGTCTCCAAAGTGAACTCTGAGATGAAAACAAGTAGTATAGTTGACTGTTGATGTCAAGATTCAGGGTCCACTCTACTTGCAAATCAAGTCATAATTTGTATTCTGTGCTTTATTGTGAGAATTGGATGGATAACTTCGGAAAGTTTCAAATGTGGCTCTTCATTGTGATGACCTTGTGCTCAAAAGGGACCACACTGGAATTAGAGATTTCTTCTCCACTCAGAAAATAATGACTTAGGTCATGTCCAAAGCAAACACACAAGTGGCTTTATTTCTACCTCTTGTGTCCTGCCCCCTTATAGCCTCTCTCCGGAGGGTGTTTTGGGCACATTAATCTCACAGATTTCTAGATACTGAGTAAATCCACTCTCTCAGTAGCCACTCATGGTCAGCTCTTACTGTTTCTGTCATTTCCATCTTCTCTGTGACAGACATTCATATTCTTTTCAAAGCTTGTGCCCCAACATGGGCAAGAACAGTGGGAAAGCTTCCCAAAGGAACTCTAATTTTCATGTGGTTCATATATATATGTATTTCTCAGTAAACTCAGAAAATGCAGAGCCTGCCTATTAAACTTTTATTGTTTGCTCAAAGCTTTTTTTGTGTGTTATCTACTACGGTACACACACATTGCCACCTAAGTTTTATTACTTCTTTCTGAGAACATTATCTTGTCATTATATTTTAACTTTGCCCCATTTGGTGTTATGCAAAATCTGAACTATGTTAGCTCACTTCAGATTTGGTTTATGAAAAGTCCTGTTAAGTACTGCTCCGTGGATACCATATGCAAACCTCATAAGCAAGTCTAATTATTACGTAATTTATACCATAAAGGAAATTGAATAATATGAACTAGTTATGAACATAATGGAATTGTCATAGCGGTGCCACTAAAAACAATTTTGGTCACTTGGCAAGCATTGAAGGGTGTCATGAACATTATTATTACATAGTATTACATTGATTTACATCATAATGAAAACTGTTCATGCTGCAGAATTTTCTCAAACTCACTGAAGTCATAAGTAATTGAGTGGGCGGTAGCATTTAACCTGAAAGAGGAATTACCTACCAGCACAAATAGTCAGAACTGGGGTTGTATAAGAAAATGGCAGGGAAGAGAAAAGATCAAAGCTTCCTGAATACCAGAAGCTAATCCAGTCTCCTAATAAATTTATGTAATTCTAACAATTTCTTTGGAAGGTATGTCTCTCTATCTGAGAACTTTGCTTGGCCCATAGGATATAAAACTTTGCAAGTATAGCTTTATTTTCTAGATAGGCATTGAAAGATCAATCACCACAGTCTCAGTGTTTGTCTAAGGGGAAGAGTTCAAACAGGAGTTGTTACTTGTATCAATAGCCAGAACAGTGAAATTCCCTTTGTGGCCAGGTATATATGAGTTTCTGCTACATGGTGGGGAAACTCTGCAACAGGATGGGGGAATCATCAAGGAGAAAACTTCCTGGTATACGTTGCAAAACCACTTCACAAAGGCAAACGGGTAAGAGGAAAAATGGTTGAGTCATAATCTGTTTGTCCAATTCTATCTGCTTACAGTCTGCTTACAAGTAAGTTCTCCTTAATAGCCCAGGGATATCCATGATCATATTTCACTGCCCCTACCGGATTAGCAGCTCTACTCCTTGAGATGGGGATCCATGTTGACTCTCACCTCCTTAGCACCCACCCCTGCACTTGCATATGATAAGTGCTCAGTTGTGGTAAGTGTTGATGGAAAAAACCCACCATGACTATTCTTAGCTTTTTTTTTTTTTTAATTGAAAACATGGTGAGAATTCCATCACAGGCTACTCCTGAAAAGGGCCTTATGTATGTGAAAATCCTTCTAAATGCAAACCGTTCTTGTTAAAATAGTATGAATAACTTCAGTTTTTAATGAGGTGATGAAAGAACATTTGGGATTATCTTCATGATGTCCTTTCAAGTCAGTGTATATGTTTGTAACAAAGAATGTGAACACGGGGGTTGCCTACTGGAAATTTATAGTTGTGGAAGTAACAAATTTATCCCCAATATGTATAACATCTTGGACAGAAGTGGCATTCAGTGTAGGAAACACCCTGTCACACTTTTGTTTAAAATAATTGCTATCCTCATTTTAGGTCTTTCATTTTTCTTCTCTCATGACCTTTCTTTATCCTTTCAAATAATTTTTGAAAACCAGAGCAGCCTGACTTGACTTATTTGTGGATCTCTTTCACTCAGAAGCTTATTTTGGTCATTTTTGACCTTAAAGTGACACTTCCTCAACTAGGGTCTCTTGGCACAGATTGACTTTTACATTGAATTAGAAAAACTTTCTAGTTAACTTTCTCTCCAAGGGCTAATTCCACTCTCCACATTTTGAAAAGCAGTCTAAGGGAGCCATTTGTCTAGAATCCACAGCAGGCGACTAAACTTCTAATCATTGTCTGAAACTCTGCATGTATGTGATTTGCATTGTTTGCAGAAATAGGATGTTTGTCAAAGGCTGTTATTCATTATTGGAAGAGTGGAGGGATAGATCATGTTGTCTTTGATTGTGAGCTGGATACAAAATTCGGATAACAATTAACATGAAATTCACTACAGAATGGGATTTTCTTCACTATGTAATTTAGGGCAAACCTCATTTGCCTGCAGCTTTGTGGTTCACAAAGCAGTTATTTAAGCCATCTTGTACCTAAATGAAAGTAATTTGAATAATTTCTTATTTAATAATAATTTATTATGTTATTTAAATTGAGGGTAGAATGTTCCTTTAATGACTAGTGAAATAGAGGTGAGCTTTCAGGAAGGGATGCTCAAAAAGGCCTATTTTTAATAATTGTGTGTGAAAAGGGAGTTTGTTTTTAAGGTCAAGTAGGTAATTCTCCAAAACTTAACTGAAACAAAAAATGCAGTTGATTAAAAACGGTTCTGCTTTAGAGTAAATTATTTTTTCTTACTCAGTTTAGGCAGGGGAGCTGGTAGGGACAAGTATTATTTCTATGAACTGAAAAATGAGTTCAACCAACACATAAACACTTACGTAAAATGGAATATAACTGTTTCCATATGTTCTCAAGGTGTTCACCACCCTCCTCCCCAACCTGCCAAGGGAAAGGAAACACTGGAATTTAACTGCTAACGTCTAAAGATAATAACTTAATTTGCTTAATTGTACTTCTCAACTGGCTACTATTTTAGAGTATTTAGTGGACCTAAGCACAAGGAAGTAGCCATGTGTCAAAAGCATTTAAGTTACTGAACGTGAGCAATGACCCCCTTTGTTGACCTCTCACTAGCATCTTCCCACCTGAACCTATTCCGCACGCCCTGGACAGAATTGCCTTTTCCCAGAACAAATAGTTGGATCTGTTTGTTCCCCCTAAGTGTTTGTGGAATAAAGAGTAGAAGGAATTAACATTTAATGGCAAATGTACACGCTCAAAGTGGCATGCGACTTCCCAAAGCCTTATTGATGAGGGACCAGCGTATTTTTTCCTTAACTGATTTTATATAAAGAAGAAATGTGCAGTCATATTGAAGGAGCCAGGTGTTTAAAAAGTAGAAGTCCAGGGTGCCTGGGTGGCTCGGTCGGTTAATCGTCCGACTCTTGGTTTCAGCTCAGGTCATGATCTCACGGTTTGTGCATTCGAGCCCTGCATTGGGTTCTGTGCTGACAGCACAGAGCCTGCCTGGGATTTTCTCTCTCCCTTTCTCTCTGCCTCTCTTCCACTCTCTCTGTTTCTCAAAATAAATAAACTTAAAAAAATTTTTAAATAAATAAGTAAATAATGGAAGTCCATTCCAATTCAATGTGTAATTTTTATGGCACACTTATAGGTATAACTTGAACTGGCGATCCCTTGGGAAAATATACTGAGACAGAAAGAGTAGATTTGGTTTCTAGTACATTTGCTAGTTCATGTTATATAATATGATGTCACCAAGAAAAAATCAGAACACCCTACAAATTATATATATGTCGCCCTTTGAGGGTTTTAAATATTTTACTTGCCTGTGTTTGCAAGACTTATCTAATGCATTCTGACTCTACCAGTCATGAACTGTTGAAAAAAATTACTTTAAGTTCAGTATATGAATATTTTATATAACTTCACATTTTCTGATTATTTTTTGATATTTGAAACCAGTACTCTACATCATTTCTACATTTCTGTCAGGACAGAGGAAGCTTGGAGAAGGCCAAATATGCACCAAGCACTTTCCTAAGGAGTTTATACAAATTTCTCAGAACAACCTGAGATAGGCAATAGTAGCTCCATTTTCAGTAGTGATGACCAATTGGGAATGTAATTTTTGAAAGATACCACTCACAATTGTAACAAAACTATAAGAATGTAGGTCTCAAAAAGATATTAAACCTGAACGGAATGTCAATGAATAACATTCTATCCTGGATTTTATTAATAGCATGCTAACATGGATTTTATTAATAGCATGCTAATACTCATTGAAGATAAATGTTCAATATTACTAGTCACCAGGGATGTACAAATTAAAACAACAAATATACAGCATTGATGCCCATCAGATTGGCAAAAAATTAAGAGTTGACAAAGGCATTATCAGTGAGTAAGAAAGATAGTAGGAAACAGTCCTATATTGCTGTTGGGGTATAAATCGGAACAGCCAGTTTAAAGAGCAACTTTCCAGTATCTGTAAAGTTGAGTATATGCATGTCCTAAATCCCACCAATTTCTCTTTAGGAATGTACCCTAGAGAAACACTTACACAGATATCAACAAAGTATTAAATGTTATGGCCTAAAATTGAAAGAAAACCTTAAATATTCATTAGAAGGTAAATAGATGAACTACTAGTGGTTTATTTAAAAAAGAAAATACTGTAGGCACAGTTAAAATAAATGACTAGATCTGTATACATTGGGTCAATCTCAAAAATATAGTGTTGAGAGGAAGTGATACCACTTCATAATATATAATTTATATCAATTTGAGTACCACATAAATATTTACTAGATGTTCAGAAGAAATGATTATGTAGAAAAACAAGGGTGCGAAAAATTTGCTCCAACAACGTCATGTTGGTTACTCTCTGCATAGGAAGAAAAGAAGGGCATCAGGTTGGGGCCATGTGCATGGTACACTTTAATCATATCTATATTTTATTTTTCAAAGAAGAATATGATAAGATGTTAATATATGTTTACATTGAGAATGGTCACAAAGAAAGTTTATTATTCCTTGCACTTTTTATGTTTGGAATATTTTTAAATACATGTATAATAAAACCTTCAGGGTAATGTCTGGCAAAAATCAGCACCAAATGAATGCTGTTTTTATTAGCAGTGGTTGAACTGGCAAATCATTGAAACAAAGTGACAAAACTCAGTGCCCAAGATTTAATATATACACTATTCCCATTTTTGCTTCAGAATATAATTAAGGAGTAGTCAAATGTATGACAACAGAATACAAGATCATGGGGCCTCCTATCAGTTCATGAACTGCAGCTCTAGTAAATAATGTCAGGATGATGAATCTCAGTATTTAAGGAGAAGGACTACTTCTTTACCCTTGACCTTTGTAATTAACTGGAAAAAAAACCCATTATTCCCAAGGGGAAATTTTTTTTTCTTTTTCAATTTCTAATTTCTTTGCAACTTATACAGTTCCTATCTGTTGTTTATGAGATGTCCATCATTTGCTAGGATTCTGCCATTTACTGCAAACACAAATAGATATCAAGATTAATTATCTAAAGGGCACTGGAGGTAATATAATGTGAAGCATTAAAAATTTCAACTCTCGGGGTGTCTGGGTTGCTCAGTTGGTTAAGTGCCCGACTCTTGATTTCAGCTCAGGCCATGATCTCATAGTTTGTGAGTTCAAACCCCACATAGGGCTCTGCGCTGACAGTGGGGAGGCTGCTTGGGATTCTCTGTCTCCCTTTCTCTCTCTCTGCCCCTCCCCCACTTGCTCTCTATGTCTCAAAATAAATAAATAAATATTAAAAAAACCTCAACTCTCATGCAAGCAGATTTTTAAGAGCAATCAACCTCTCAAATAAAAAAATGTACTTCTTTTAAAAAATTAACATCAGTTAGAAATATATAAATAACAAGTGTGAATTTTCGGACTCTGTTAGAGTGCATTTTCAGGTTTCACACTCTGAGATCCTCCCCAAAGAAACTTTGTCAGCACTGATGAAATTTCAGTATTAAATAAATTCTTCCTAGTTCATTCCAACTTTGTTCCTTTAAACTAGTATTCAAATTCCTGAGATAGTCTCCACTGACAGTTATCCTAAAGTAAGCGAGAATACTTTGAAATGAATATCGGAGATCTTCAGTAAAAGTTACAAATGTGAGGAGCTGACTCTTTGCTGCTTTTCTCTGGAACTTGGCTAATAAGCATAAACTCCTCAGATTTAAATTGCTCCTCAGAAAATCACTTGGGGGCACCAAAGAATAATTTATTGCTTCCTTAATATAAAGAGCTAATTCATCTCGTGAAAAGACCAATAACTTTCAAAGGAGTTCCTCAGCTGTTCTAAGGTGGTACTGAAACTATCAGCCCGTGTGATGAGTTTCAATGCCTATCTGTAACAGACCATTTTGATGACGTAGTTGTGTATGGAGGTGCTGTCCATCAGTAGCTGCAAGCAGCTGGGGTGGGGGTCTGGGGGGGGGGTGGGTAGTTGCTGACTCCTCCAACAGCTGGACAAGGTCATTTGACACCAGGCATCTGTATAAGGAGACCCTGAGTAGAATCGGAGAGGTCAGAGGACAGCCTAATGGAATCTTGTAACTGAGAGTCCACATTCTGTCACTTGAATTTAAGAAAGTATGAAAGAATACTGTGGGTTGTGGGCAAGGACAAAATGACCCTTTGATGCAGCACATCCTTTTAGAGTTTATATAATCTTCTAATTGGATAGACATGATTTTTTTAAGTAGGTGCTATTTCAGAGTAGGTAGAAATGTAGGCCTTTAAACTGAGATTGTAAGTGGGTTGACCAATTGAAGCAAAAATTAAAACGACATTATTTACTAGCATGATATTATTGCATAAATGTAATCTCCAAATGTTGGTTTTAAAATTCTGTATGCCATTCTACCTTCATTAATAGTAACTTTTTTTTAACAGTAACTTTTAAGTAAGAAGGTCATGTTTTTGTTCGGTTTAGAAAATAATAGCAATATTACTCAATGAAAAGTTTTGAAAGGAGTACATTTCAGTTTTTCTTCTTGTTATCTTATTAAGTTTGATTTCAACTTGATATTGACAAAGGACAAAACGAATACTCTCAAAAAAAAAAAAGATCTTTTACTTACATCACTTAAATATACATATGTAACTTCTGCTAAGCGAAGATATCTTTATCTACAATTAAATTGTTTTACCAAAACTAATAATGTGAGATTTGATGTAAAAGTGTCACTTATGGAGCCTAAGACCCGAGGAGAGGTTGTGTTGTTGGGATGAGAGGCTTTATTTCTAACTGGCTATGAGACTTCAGGCAAGTCATGTATCTTCCTGAACCTCATTTTCCTGACTTTTAAAATAAATACACTCTGGATGGCTTTGCACCTCTAGAATACTGCATCTCAAAGTAGATATTTAATGGAAACTTCAGATTCCTTACCATTGTTATTTGATGATGTATTTTTACAGAATCAAAAAAATGTTGATTTATTTTTGAGAGAGAGAGAGAGAGAGAGAGAGAGAGAATGGGAATCCCAAGCAGGCTCCTCACTGTCAGCACAGAGCCTAATGCGGGGCTCAAACCCACAAACCGTGAGATCGTGAGCTGAGCTTGAAACCAAGAGTTGAATGTTTAACTGATTGAGCCACCCAGGCACCCCATGATATTTTTTGATTGCCACTCAAGTTATCTTTTATGTCAGAACCGGTTATGTGTTTCTAGATTCAGATCTTCCTACCCCTGTAATAGATTCACCTTCCTTCCCAGTTCTCTACAAATACCCACTGTCTGCCTACGCAATCTACATGTACCTTTACCAACATAATATCGTTGAAAGCTCCACGTTGCCCTTCACATAATGAGTACTTGTATGTCAAAGCCAATTATATGTTTCAGGAAAGCTGAGTTCCTCAAACACAGTTTAATGTCAAAACCCCTTAGTGTGGTCCCTCCTTAACTTTAACCTTATTTCTGACAACATCCATTTAGACCTTCTTCACTCCAGCTCGCTGAGACCACGCTTTGTTCCCATATGCAATTATCAGCTCAGGGCTTTGCTCATAGGGCCTGTTCCTGGGATGTCCTTCTTCCCTCTTCTCTAGACTTGTCTTTATTGACCCAGCTCAAGTTTCCCTTGCTCCAGGAAACTGGCTCACAGGATGAGCTTGTCTCTCCAAATTCCTACAGCATTCACCATCTTTGCTTATGGAGCCAGCCAGGGCTCTGCCTTCTCAGGCTGCCCAGAGAACCCTATGCAAATGTGAAGAGTTCATGACTCAGGCTCAGGATAGTCCACTGTCAGTCCACAATCTACAGGGATGATCTGCCCAAGGGAGAATATTAGTGCAAGTCTGGGAAGAGAAACAGGAAATTGTGAAATCTCAGAGGGTCGAGTATGGTGGAGGGATGGAGGAGAGGGGAAGGGCAAGTGAGGGTTTGACTAGAGGTGCACTGGGGCACAAGGCAGTCAGAAAGTTCAGACTAGGAGTTAATTCTGGGGTCCCGTTCCAAGAATATTGCCCATTGGTTGTAGCATCCCTCCTACTTTGTGTCTCTATTTATGTTTTCATATATATAGAACATCTTCCCTAGATATCTTTTAAACAAGGACTATGTTTTACAATACTTGGTTTGCCCAGCACACGAAGAGTGTGTGAATAATAATAATAATAATAATAATAATAATAACACAACAATGAAAATAACAGCAATGAGAATATGAACTGTCATTTATTGTCCATACTTTCTGTACCAGGTGTTTCCTAAAGCACTTTGCATTCATATTTCATTAATCCTAAGAAGAGGGTGCTATCCCCTCCTAACAGATGAAGAAATGAAAAAGGAAAGTAACTTTCGCAGGGTCACAAAACTTAATTGTTACATAAATGATTAAAATACTGTACGTGTAAAGAGTAGGGATTGATCTCAGCAACATTTACTGAGCACCTAGTCATACTAGTCTAGGTGCTACCAGGGTATAAAGAGCTGAATTAAGCAGCGCTTGCTTTCTAGGAGTGTAAACCATCAACACTTTAATTCTAACTGTGGAAATGTTTTTGTTTTTGGATAAGGTCACCAGGGTAATGGCAGAGCACTTAGATTATGAGTATCACTTTGGAATACCTCATCCTTTTAACAGGAAAGGCTTCAGAAATAGCACTTGATTTATTTTGTTTTTTGAAAGGGTTGGACTTGATTATGTATGAAGCAGGTTCAAAGGAGCTGCTGAACACACTACATTTCAGGTGGACTTTATTTGAGTTTGAATTAGATTCCCTTGCAGAGTTATTGCTTCGCACACTCCATTGCCCTTTAATGGATGCGAGTAGATGTATGTTCAGATGGCTGCTTGCCTCCAGTTTGAAAGTGCAATTTAAGTGGATTGGTTTGGAAGTATGACCAGTTACCATTGCTGGTGAGTGTTCCAAGTTTCTATGGAGACAACTGATCTTCATGTGTTACATATTGGCCCCAAAGTATGAATGAGTGTGTGTGTGGAGAATATACATAAGAAGGTATGTTAAATAAGTTGCTAAAAACTATGGTGTCCTGTGCTGAACTCCAATATGGTATAATTCTTAGGAAGGGCAGAAAGAAAGGTCCTTAGCTTTTCAAGTGCCCTACCTCCTTGGCAACTCACAATTTATGCCACTCATGGGAATTTGGCTACAAGACTGTGCCATTTAGTATTCAGTCCACTGCATGTGACTGGAACATCCCCAAATAGTAGTGTAAGTGTATACATTTGTTTCTCTTCTATGTAAAAGAAATTTTCCAGGGATAGAAATTTCAGGACCAGTGTGAACAAAGGTGCTAGGGACCCAGACTCATGCCATTTTTCTCCTAAATCATCTTAGCCTCTGCCTCCCTTTCCCAAGGACTCCCTTGTGTTCCAAAATGGCTACCAGAGCTCCAGCCATTCCTATTCTAGGCAATGAGATAGAGGAAGGGACAAAAAATAAGGTGCTAATGCATAAAAAGGTATATACCAGCTGGCTCCTAATCCAGAAGCTGCCAGTTAGCATCTCCTCCAAATAGCTCACTGACATGAACTTAGCTACATAGCCATGTAGAGGATGCAGGGGAATCAGGGTCACACAACCTTTGTTCTGGGCAGCTATATACTTAGTTTAAGGATGAAGAGAGGAAGAATTTTGGAGTGAGGAGCCAGTGGCCTTTCCCATAATGATACACAAAGTGGGATGATAATTGAACTGAATCCTTAGTTTATATACTGAATACAAATTTACTTTGCAGTGGCTTCAAGATTTTTTGGAGTAATAAAATTGTTCTGGAATCAGATAGTAGTGATGGTTGCACGATATGCTGAAAACCACTGACGTCTCTACTTTATTTTTTTATTAAATTTTTTAAACGTTCATTTATTATTGAGAGACTGAAACAGAGCGTGAATGGAAGAGGGGCAGAGAGAGAGGGGGAGACACGAATCCAAAGCAGGCTCCAGGCTCTGAGCTGTCAGCACAGAGCCCAGCACAGAGCTCAAACCCACGAACCATGAGATCATGACCTGAGCCAAAGTTGGATGTTTAACCGACTGCCCAGGCACCCCCTGAAGTCTATACTTTAAAAGGGTGGATATCATGGTATATGAATCATATCTCCATTAAAAAAACAAACAAAACTCTGGGGTCTGTGAAATTTTTCAATCTAAGACCAATGACACAGAGGCACAAATCTTTATTTCCCAGAACATAAGAAGGGTAGCTCAAAAGAGAGATCAAAGGCTATGACAACATGGCTCAGTGGTTCTCTTTGATAGATGGGGAACTGCCCCCATGCCGTACTCCCTGCCTGGTGCTGAGTGCAAGGGACATGCAGGAGAATGGGTTGAACTTTGGAGCAGCTAGTTGTGATTATGACAGTGACAAGTATGGCAATAGCAAACACTTCTCCATCAGACATTGCCTAAATTTGTTACATATATGATAATCATAATGGCAAACTCTTCAGTTAATATCAGGATAATCCTTATGAGGAAACTGAGGCACATATTGGTTAACTAACTTTTCAAGGTCACACTTCATATACAGTAGAACCTGGTTTCAAATCCAATAGTCCGGCTTCGTGATCTATGCTCCTAACTGCTATACTACACTTAGAGGCTTTCTCCTGCTATCTAAGGTCATCTCTCCCATTTTAAGGGAGAAGTCCCCTTCTTTTATGGGTTTTGTGATTTTTATAATATATATTTAAAATTAGATTAGATTATAGTTATTCAAGTTATTTTATTAACACTGGATATCTTCTGTCTCAAGATTGCCTCATTGATTTTCATACTCAATGCTGTCCTGAACTAACTAGGAGCATGAGGTCAATTATCAAGACACACACACACACACACACACACACACACACACACACACACAGTTGAAGAAGGTGACCTACTCTACCAGGCTTGTTTTTAATTAGATATGTAAAGCACATATTTCCTTTGTCTAACCTGATATGATGCAAAAAGACAAATTTATTTAATTTTTCTTTTCTTCCAGATGATCCCATATGGTCCTTGTAAGTGTATGGTTTGCTTTTGAAAGGCAAAGCATCTTTTTTTTTTTTTTTTTTTGAAGAAACATAGAAGTTGTTTGTAGTTTTCTGACCATTTAGGGTATGGATGTTTATTATACTCTTATTTCTGTAATTAAACAATGCATGCAAATTGAAAAAGTTTATTTTTGAGGCAGTTCAAAGCTTGGGCAGTTCTACCTTGGAGTAGAAATACACTTTCGAAATGTATGTACATGGAATTCTTCTGTGTGTAATCAGTGTACATGATATGTGCAACACGAACTAAAATCTGGAGAAACACATTTACAAAAGTGTAAATTTGACTGGGTTTCCCCTTTATGAGGGTGCTGCCTTATACTTATGAAGTAGGATATTTTTGTGTACTTATTGCTTATCTGATTCTACACCATTTTACTTACTCTATGACTATGTTAGGGCAAACATTAGGACAAAAATAGTCCAAATTTCATAATTGCAAAACCAAAAATCACACATAGGTATATGCAATCTCAATAGAAATATAGTAAAAGTATAGTTTTAATGGGAAGACAGTAAGAATCTTACCTGGTTTTTTAAAGCTTAGTGAATATCCACTATCTCCAAAGAAAGAGAACGACTATTATAAACTTATAAAACTATTTTTGAACATGTGTATTTCAGAATTTATAATTTTTCCTACTCAAATACAGATGTGGTGGGTATAAGTGGGGCAGTCACACACTCAGGTGTGCAAAAGAGTGACTTTGGTTGCCTTTTGTAATCAAATTTCCTTTTTATTTTGTGTTTTATACCACCCCTGTCCCATTTATCCTGATGTAGAAGTTAATTTAGTCCCTTCTGGGTGAATTTAGTACAAGTTAGTGATTTGGGTCCAGGATTGTCTCTGTTGTATGTGCCCATCGCCTTGCCCCCATTCCCTGGGAAGCATACATAAATGCCACTGCAGAGAAGAGGGGGAGGTGTATGATTCTAATCTGGCCCTTCACTCAGGGTCTTCTTTTTTTTTTTTTTTTTTTTTCAATATATGAAGTTTATTGTCAAATTGGTTTCCTTACAACACCCAGTGCTCATCCCAAAAGGTGCCCTCCTCAATACACATCACCCACCCTCCCCTCCTTCCCACCCCCCATCAACCCTCAGTTTGTTCTCAGTTTTTAAGAGTCTCTTATGCTTTGGCTCTCTTCCACTCTAACCTCTTTTTTTTTTTTTTCCTTCCCCTCCCCCATGGGTTTCTCTTAAGTTTCTCAGGATCCACATAAGAGTGAACACATATGGTATCTGTCTTTCTCTGTATGGCTTATTTCACTTAGCATCACACTCTCCAGTTCCATCCACGTTGCTACGAAGGGCCATATTTCATTCTTTCTCATTGCCACGTAGTACTCCATTGTGTATATAAACCACAATTTCTTTATCCATTCATCAGTTGATGGACATTTAGGCTCTTTCCATAATTTGGCTATTGTTGAGAGTGCTGCTATAAACATTGGGGTACAAGTGCCCCTATGCATCAGTACTCCTGTATCCCTTGGGTAAATTCCTAGCAGTGCTATTGCTGGGTCATAGGGTAGGTCTATTTTTAATTTTTTGAGGAACCTCCACACTGTTTTCCAGAGTGGCTGCACCAGTTTTCATTCCCACCAAAAGTGCAAGAGGGTTCCCGTTTCTCCACATCCTCTCCAGCATCTGTAGTCTCCTGATTTGTTCATTTTGGCCACTCTGACTGGCGTGAGGTGGTATCTGAGTGTGGTTTTGATTTGTATTTCCCTGATGAGGAGCGATGTTGAGCATCTTTTCATGTGCCTGTTGGCCATCTGGATGTCTTCTTTAGAGAAGTGTCTATTCATGTTTTCTGCCCATTTCTTCACTGGGTTTTTTGTTTTTTGGGTGTGGAGTTTTGGTGAGCTCTTTATAGATTTTGGATACTAGCCCTTTGTCCGATATGTCATTTGCAAATATCTTTTCCCATTCTGTTGGTTGCCTTTTAGTTTTGTTGGTTGTTTCCTTTGCTGTGCAGAAGCTTTTTATCTTCATAAGATCCCAGTAGTTCATTTTTGCTTTTAATTCCCTTGCCTTTGGGGATGTGTCAAGTAAGAAATTGCTATGGCTGAGGTCAGAGAGGTCTTTTCCTGCTTTCTCCTCTAGGGTTTTGATAGTTTCCTGTCTCACATTCAGATCCTTTATCCATTTTGAGTTTATTTTTGTGAATGGTGTGAGAAAGTGGTCTAGTTTCAACCTTCTGCATGTTGCTGTCCAGTTCTCCCAGCACCATTTGTTAAAGAGACTGTCTTTTTTCCATTGGATGTTCTTTCCTGCTTTGTCAAAGATGAGTTGGCCATACGTTTGTGGGTCTAGTTCTGGGGTTTCTATTCTATTCCATTGGTCTGTGTGTCTGTTTTTGTGCCAATACCATGCTGTCTTGATGATGACAGCTTTGTAGTAGAGGCTAAAGTCTGGGATTGTGATGCCTCCTGCTTTGGTCTTCTTCTTCAAAATTATTTTGGCTATTCGGGGCCTTTTGTGGTTCCATATGAATTTTAGGATTGCTTGTTCTAGTTTTGAGAAGAATGCTGGTGCAATTTTGATTGGGATTGCATTGAATGTGTAGATAGCTTTGGGTAGTATTGACATTTTGACAATATTTATTCTTCCAATCCATGAGCATGGAATGTTTTTCCATTTCTTTATATCTTCTTCAATTTCCTTCAGGGTCTTCTTAATCCCACTGGTTCTTGGTATAGATCAAGTCTTTGGTCACTCAACAGGAGACTTGAGGTAAAGGGAAAGGCAGCTTGGACCTCCTACCAGTGGTGATCAAGCTCTGGATCCTTGCTACTAATACCTGCCAAGGTGTAAACTCATCCATCAGATTTCCAGTGAGAACCGTCCAGCCTCATCAATGTTATCAGTCATTATCAGTGATGAACATTTTGACAGACAGACCACCACGTTCTCTTTCTCTGAAAATCCCCGAGTCCTTCTGGAATCTAAAGGGTATTTTAGATGCTACTCTAGATCCAATGGAGATCAGAGTTGAGGGTGTGGACATAAGAGTTTGGAGTCTCTTTCATTCCTACATCCATATATCATGTTACCATTTCTCCTCTGGTCACCAAAACGGCATGAGGACTTTTGTCTGAAGTCTAATATTTCTTTCCACTGAGACAAAGTGGGCAATGCCTTTTTGTCTCTAAGATCCCCAAACTTAAAAATTAAAGTAAGGGTACACACTGCCCTTTTTTCCAAGCAAGACTTTCTGGGGAGCAAGAAGGGCATACAGCTTCCAGAGACATCTAACTCTCTTGAATTCTCTCCATACTCAACCTTCTCAGCCTCTATAGAAAGTTCTCATCATATAGAGTTAGTTGGAGGAAAAGAGCATGGGGAAAAAATAGTAAGCTAGATTATATCTATTATCAAATATAGATATTTAACAGGAGATTCAGCATTTGAATTTAGAATTCAGTAATTCAACACCTTCACTCTCTGGCCTGGTCTGATAATCTCTCACCTGAGATTAATGGCGACTCCATGTTTTGTGAAGCAAATGGAGAAAAATCAATGAGTACTTCAAAGAGTTATTATACCCCTCTAACTTATGTGTAACACTCCGTAAACTAAACAAAACTGAACAAGTCTGACTAATTTACAGATTGGTCGACTTTGTGCATACTTTCATTGCTTTGGTTGCAGTTTTAAAGATTCCTGTACTGTGAAAATTTCCATTATTTGAATTTGCACTATAGAATTAAATTTTACATAGTTGTATCAAGAACAAGCCAATTAAATACTTTGACTAGGGGAAAAACATTTTAATTATGATCTAAAATAAGAGGTACTTTTTCTCAGATAGGATTTAGTTATAAACTCTCCTTGCTGCCTTGTTTTCCCAGTACTGTCTACAAGAGGGAGAGATTATTCATCATTCAAGAATAATTCCTCAGTGGAATGAATGCTGGCAGAAATGATGGGCATTTGATTTTCTTTGAATAAATTCTAAAGGTCATTTCCCTTGCATACATTTCTTGTTCTCTGAATAAGTGTTCAAAAGGGGTTTAAAGTCTGATAACAACTTTGGCCTAAAATAGTTATGCACACTAAAAATGATGCATATGACCTCTACCTCATGATACCAAAGAAGGCATAGAGATCTGACCTTTAAACGCCTGGAAGAAGAAATTAATTTAAACAAGTTTCAGACTGGTTGGGTATAGTGAAAGAGGTAGAAATTTTCATCAAGTTTATCTAGGGTTGTTCAAGTATTTCCTACAGAGAACCTTTGCTTGGATTTTTTTTAATTACCAATATCAAAATATAAGTTTCCTATTTTCCAGGAGTCAGAGAAGAAGGACATCCATTTGCATTTTACCTACTGTTAGGGGCTTTCATCATAGCAAATACCTAGCCCTGACCTACTATAGGGGTTAGGCAGTTTTTAGTAACTGAGGAGTAGTCAGACAGAAACAGACTCGGCCTATTTAGTAACAAACTATTTTCATGTAGGAGTGACAGTCAGTTGACCAGCATTTTCACAACCTGTGTGGAGAAGAAAAAAAATAGGAAGTAGCAATGTTATTCCTTGAAAGTCATGATTTCTGGCTTGAGAACTCATTCATTTATCTAAAAATCACATACTGACTAGCCAGGAGATCCAGAACATGGTCAAGATTCAGAAAGTAATTAAAATGGGAGCCATAAAAGTGGTAATTACTTACAAAGGCCCTTTGGTCTCTCATTATGGCTGTGTTACTCTAACTTTGCATTTGATTCCAAGTGGATTAATTGGCATAGCTATGGCTAACAGATTGTAAGGTAGCCCCGTTCCCACCTCCTGGGTGTTTATGGTCTCATGTAATTCCTTCCCCTTAAGTTTGGGCAAAACCAATGAGTTGCTTCTAACCAACACAATATGACAAAGGTGATAGGATGTCGTTCCTGTGATTATGTTACACAGGACTCTATGTTGCTAGAAGACTTACTTAAGAGGCTTGCTCTCCTTCCTGCTAGCTTTGAAGAGACAAGCTACTGTGAGTCCTACAGATGCAGGAAGTGAATTCTTCTAACAACTTGAAAAGCTCTGAAGTTGAGGCACCTGGGTGGCTCAGTTGATTAAATGTCTGACTCTTGATTTGGGCTCAGGTCATGATTTCATGGTTTGTGGGATGGAGGCCCAATTGTGGGATCGAGCCCCACATTGGGCTCTGCACTGACATTGCAGAGCCTGCTTGGGATTCTCTCTCTGCCCTTCCCCTGCTTGTGCACATTCTCACTCAAAAAAAGCTCAGAAGTGAACCCTTGCCCAAGTGAGCCACCAGATGAGAACCCAGCCCTGGCTAGCACTTTGTAGCCTTACAGAGGACCCAGCTAAGCCATGCTCAGACCTGCTGACCCATAGAAACTATGAGATAATAAATATGTGTTGTGTTTAGGCTTTAAGTTGGTGGTGGTTTGCATGCACTATAGCAAACTAACACAACTGCTTTCTTAAACTATAAAAGAGAGGTATCGATACTTGAATCAGGTACTGATAGCTACAAGAAAAGAGACAACTGACAAGTAAAGAGACAAAATATATGAGAACATAAATCATACACAATATAAGAACAAAAGATATAATCTCAAAAAAATCACATTGCTGCCTGAACCAATACAGCATAGAAACTAGGAGTCTTATACACTAATATAATCTCTGAAAGCATAATTGAACAAGAAATGACATTCATAGTTACGAATGAGTCCACAAACAGCAATATATCATGTAAGACACATTCTATTAAAGAAGGTAGAGATCTGTGTAATACAAAAATCCAAATACCAAAAAAAAAATCATAATCATTGACATAGCATTGGATGTGTTTGACCATGGATCTTGGAATTATTTGATAATTTGATATTTATCCTAGCATTAATTCTAAGAGATCAAAGTAACAAAATACTCAAAATCAAAAACTTATAAATGCCTTTCTCACAATGTGATACGTCAGAATGCTTATAGAACATGAAATGAGAATTTTAAGTTATAAATAAATACTTGAGCTTAAAAGTCAAGGATCACTTACTTCCACATAGCCTGTGGAGAGCATGGCCTCTGTTTCCAAGCTAGAATTAGTAACAATAAAGAATGCTGATAACGATATTGGGCCATGGGTTGGTTTGTCCCTTGGTGCAAAGAATATGAGAGGGAGGGAGGTTCCTTGGTTTATGGAAGAGGTAGTAAGGGAAAAAATATCTAATACTTATTTAAAAGGCCCAAACTTGATGCACATTTATATAACTATGCTGTAAATCCACTTGAGGTTTATTTTTCATGGTCTTCTCTATGTCTCATGACGTTTAGAGTCAGAAGAGGTGGTACAAGTAAATGTTGGAAATGCCCTGGATCATGCAGAAATTTGAAGCCCTATAATCTGGGTTCAGCTCAAACATACAACGGTCATGCCACCCATCTGGGATTTAGTGTTGCCAGTTGTAAAATGGGGATAATAGTCTCTACATAAAAGTAGATTATGCATCATCAACCCTTTTGACGCACTCTTTGTAGGAAAAAAATTTTTTTTTGCGGTAATTTTGCAAATGGTATTGATTTCAGAAAAGAAAAGAAAAAGAACTTGCCTAAAACATTTATGAAGCCCTTAAGATGAAAAGTTTTGAGAAGAATCTCTTCATGTAATTTGGGCGTGTGTTGTATTTCGGCTTATAAAAGCACTTTTCATTGCAGATGATCATTTGACCTTCTTGGTTATTCTGGGAGGTTGGTATTATCAGCATGTCACGTCAACAGTGCTTCTTACTGCTTGTAGTATGTGCACATGTGCACATGCACACACACACACATTATTGATTAAAGGACAGAGTTGCGCCGTGTCTCGTAACTGGTGAATGGTGAAACCAGGACTGAGACCAGGCTTTTGACTGAATCCCATTCTAACTCTGAAGTACTTCAATGGAAGGACATCACTTACTTATGAGCAGAAGTAGTCATCCCCAGAGAGGAGAGGTGCTTCTGAGTCACCACACTGTCTTTTCATCAGCAACTGTGTCATGTTCCCACTTAGGGACTCACATCTGGAGCGATGCTGTACCTCACTCACAGGCTTAACGGACTGCTCTCTGTCCATGCAGAATTCCAGGTAAATAAGGAAGCCCTTGTCATCATCCTCTTTCTACTATTTCTGCTATTACTGGAGTCTGTTCCTCATAGAAGATGGTAAAAACATGGTCTTTATCCTTGCTTCTGGAGCCCTGACGCTAATTAACTCTCATTTAAAATATGGTTACTCTATGAAAAAACCTATTAGATTCTAAACAGAGAACAAAGTTTAAACATGACCTGAACATATGTTCATATTGGGGACTATTCATTTTAAAAATTATATAAATATCTGAAGGGTTTAAGTTTCTAAATATAATAAGTAAAATAATAAGTTTGCACAACAATGTATCTAACACAGCCCCTGTTTTGGACCAAAAAGGAAAAAAAAATGTACATATCTGTGTACATTTATAGAAGCATAGAAGCATAGAGAAACATGAAAGGAGAGATAGTACATGAGAAAAGTTGGAACTTACTGATTTCTTTTTTTATAACTATATTTTTTCACTTGTAACAAGGATCAAATAGTAATTCTGTAATTTAAAATTGTCCAATAAATATAAAATAAGAAATATGGATGAAAGAAAAGGAGAAAGGGAGAAGGGATGGAAAATGAGGAATCATTCTACAGCTGACAAGGACCTCATTTGCTTAGCTCATAGATATAATTTATATTGTTTGTCATTATGAAAGAAATAAGAATATATTGTATGTAATTAGGCAGTGTATTCATCCTGTACTTCAATAAATTTGTCTAAATGCCATTTATACATTTCTGAGGTATCTATATCTTATGTTATTGAAATTGAAGAACATGAGATTCTGATGGATACTGTAGAGTTTGTAAAATGTATGATAAAGCCATTCGATCATTTGTTCTTCCAGCCAGGTGCAGGGGGAGGGGCCCAAGATGAGCACAGTATGATCCCAACAAAAAATTAAAAAGACCTAGGAGAGCTCATAGCTTGTGTACCAGGAATGATCCATAGTTGGCACTCCTATCACCTCTGCCATCCCTCCTCCCCTCTCCCGACCACCTTGTAGAAATATCTAATTGTGTTATTCTTTGTTAGTGAGTCAGAACATCCTTCAGGTTCTTCTCAACGCTAGGCATGAGCAGTCATAAGGGACTGGTTGGAATGGGCATTGCATCTCTAGTAGAATCATACTTCACGAGAACTTAAAGTATGTGGAGTCTTTCCGTTTGGCTTGTCACTTGAGGTTTCACACTGGCCCCTGAAAACATGAAGATGAATTTAACTCTGGATGAGATAGGGGATGAGTAGGTGAACATCAACAGAATGCAACTTTTAGAGAATTTAAAGACTTGTTTTCAAGGCAAAATGTTGCAATAATTAGATCCCTCACATTAGTTGTGTGTTCTTTTTTTGCCAAAGCTATCCTAATAGATTCTGGTGACAAATTGTCAGGGGTATTGTAGAGGAGATTCATGGGTTAACCCTCCTTGGTGTTCTCACTGTATCTTATACATACGCTTTATGGTTTCTTTATGTCATTGTTTCATAATTATTTATCTGTTTATTTGCCTATTACCTGGTGATGATTAATTCATTGAACACAGCTATGAGTGAGGCAGCCCTGAGTGCTGTTAGCATGTTTTTTTTTCACTTAATATTTGCAATAAGTGTATAAAGCAAAAACGAACTCTCTTTGACAAGTAAGGAAACTGAGGCATAGGAAGGTTAAGTAACTTGCTTAAATCAGTATGTTAGCAACTTTGCTCTCTTTACCACTGCACAGTACAGTTTCCCAAGACAATTAGCAGCTGAGTGATGCTTGGATGAGAATGGTAATAAGTCTGAGTAAGTGGGAAAAGCTGTCTCTTAAGTAAATCATTTCTATTTCCCACCAGCTAATTGGAGACAGGCGTTAAGAGGAAGGAATTAGTTCCACTCCACAGTTGCCAGGCTGAACTGTGTATTGCCTCCAACAGAGGTGGGGGTGAAAAGCACAAAACATTGTTCTAATTGAGATCTTGGAGGAAATTGCTCTTGAAATGGCTGTGAATAGCCATCCTGAAGATTGATTTGATATAATTTCATTAACTCACAAAGCATAATTATTAAGTAAATTTTGCTGTTGTAATTGACAAAGCAGCAAACTTCGCAGTTGATTTAAGCTTGCTCTATAGTAGATGAGGTGATGTCTAGGTAAGATTTTTCTTAAGTTAACTGCCAACCAAATACTAGTCTTTTTATCAAACCAGGCCCTGTAAATCTTTTTCATGTAACTCCAAAGGACAGGTTTGAAACCCCTTTTCCCCCTAATTTAATTTTTATTTTTAAAAAATCAATAAAACAAGTTACAAATATGATATACAGATGTATATTTCTCATTTCCCATGTACACAGTTTCCTATGACTGTACAGAGTAAAAGCCTGATATTAACTAATTTCTGTCAGGAAATAACTCTTTAAGCTCTCAGAATTACACATGGCTTCTCTATCGTAGAACTGTTTGACAAGATATGAATTTTCTTAACTTCTCAAGTTTCTTTTTTTTTAATGCAGGCTAGTTTGTGGACTTTTAAACTTTCTGAGAACCACCCTTTGAAAGGTTTTGTACCCTGTCTCTATCAAGTATTATTCGATAAATCATTCTCAACAACTATGTCAAATAAGCATATTAGTCTATGTGTTATATTTAAACAGGCCTATTAGACTGGCTGCATTTTGGCAGTGTGCCCAATTAAAGGTTGTCATAATGAATCTATCTAGAACAGGAATGAGCCCGGTCAGGTTTCAAATAAAATGTCTGTTTTTGTATAAGTAACCTCTGAGGAGACCCAGCACTGCAAATTGCATAACGTGATATAACAGTCACAGAAGCTCAGAAATTCAGGAAAATTAAGTGCAGCATAGTCTTCCAGCTATGTCATAAATTAATCAAAATGGTTTAGTGTCAGGTTTGGCTTTTAAATTCCAGTGAATAAGAAGACAGCTTATTTTCATAAGGATATCATGATGTGTATGTGTATTTTAAGTGAAATGTTATATGAATGGGTTACGCTTGTCCAACCAACTGCTCTTAATCCTTGACCATTTAAATGGAAAATCCATCTAAGCTGACTTTATTCCATGGAAGTCACTTTTCAGTGGGGGAGATTAGGAGCTGTCATTGTGACCGGCACACTCTTGCACTTGATACAGAGGACTGTTATTACGTCTGTCTGAATTTTGTCCTTTATTTTGTTCATTAGAGTGGCTATTTCGACCAGATTTCAAGCTCGGCTTTTATTGATTGTTCCCAAACAGGGAGAGAATTCAACTATTTACAAGATAAGAATTGATTTCTAGCCCTCAGTCTAGAGACAGCTTCCTCCAGATTTGAACTCAGTAAAGAAATCATGAGGGTACTCCTTAAGAAGTGTAATTGTTATTTGAAATTTGACCAAAAGCATTCTTATTTCATATTACTTTTTAAAATACATTTATTTTATTTGGTTTTCCCCAACCCATCTCTCTGGTTTAACAAACTGCTTGTTCTTATCAGTATTTGTAAATGGGAGACTGGGAAGAACAGTTCTGACCATCGACCACGAGATGGCGCTATGTCTTTGCCATTCCAGAGGAGTGGCTTGGGCTCTAACACACCCCTAAGCAAATGAGCCCATGCTTTTTCTTGTTAACCTGCCTGCAGGTGTCAAAATAATCCAGATTTCCACACGAGATCTGGGCTGATGTTACAAATAAGCAGATGAAAATTATCCTCTTATAATAGTTTTTACAGTGGTAAAGGGAACAGGAGAGGACTCCAAAAGAAATATTTAGGTCATATATTTCTACTGGAAGGTGCCAGTTAGGGACTGGGTTCAGTGAGGAATGCTTATGAATAGGCCTTGATATTTTGCCTGGGTGGCTGCCCTCCAGGCACTCATCTGGTCTGACAGGAATCAGTTTGTGTGCTGGCCCCTCCCCCACCATGCACCCTCCGTTCTAGTAGGACCTTCTATTGATATGCCTCAGAACCCCGAAGTTCCTGCTCTCATCAGGCCCTCTCCTCCCCTCCAGGCTGAGGAGGACGGGGCTGCTTTTTGTTGGAAGCCCAGACACCGTGGCTTGAAGACTGGTGTCATCACTGCCAACAGAGAGCACCCAGCCTGCCCACTCTTTCCCTTAATCCTTGGAGATGCAAACCTCAGTAAGGGAGCCTGGCAGGTTCAGCCCACAGCCTGGAGAAAATGGCCTGTTACTTGGGACAGGCCAGGGCCTCTTAGCTGTTCATCACAACCTCGAGGTCCAAAAAAGGTTTTTAAAAACTCCGGCCGTGGCAGGAAGACTTCTTCGTTGAATCTAATTACTAGCTTCAAATGCAACTGCCAGCCCAGAGACCCAGCTTCCATGAATTTCCCGGCCTGCTTATTAAGATGTCACTTAAGACGGCAAATAATTGTGGTAACTGGCATCAATTCTTAGAGGGCTTTGTGAGGATTATTATTCCAGAGACTTGTCTTTCTTGAAATGTTTTATTATGCCCATGTTCTGTCTCCATTTCTTGAGGTTATAATACCACATTCGAAGAGCGGCTTTGAAAGAAGACAGTTATAAAGGGGATTCTTAGGATCTTGCAATGGAATTTTTATTGTTGTTTTAGTCATAATTGCACGACTGACCCCATGTTGAATGCAATTAAGATCTGCTTGTGATGAAGAGCACTGGGTATTACAGTCGTGATGTTTAATGTTGATGGTTTAGTCTTTCCTGAAAGTGGCACATTTTTAGCTGTTCTTTTGTTTTCTCATCTTTATGTCTTTATGTTTAAAATTAATTAAGTCTTTAACTTTTCTAATAGGAATACTTGGACTCTTGGTTGCTGCCCTTTTTCCCCTATCTACTCTTACAATGGTTTGTTCTATTTCATCCTTCTATATTTTATTTTTTTTAATTTTTTAATGTTTATTTTATTTTTGAGAGAGAGAGAACATGAGCAGAGGAGGGGCAGAAAGAAAGAAAGGCACAGAATCTGAAGCAGGCTCTAGGCTCTGAGCTGTCAGCACAGAGCCCGATGCAGGGCTCGAACTCATGAACTGTGAAATCATGACATGAGCCGAAGTCAGACACTTAACAAACTGAGCCACCCAGGCACTCCTATCCTTCTATATTTTAATAAACCTAGAACGGTGTTTCTAGTACAGCCTGCTTCCTCAGACTTTGTTATTGAAAAGGCCACCACTTAGAGCACATCAAAAAGACTAGATTCTTAAGCGAGTTGTGCTCTGATGTGGGCAAGAACTGTTTATATTTCAGTTTCTTCAAATCCACTAAAATAACATGAAGGTGACTGTGTGAATTATGATTATTAACAGATCAAATGTAATACAACTTGAATATATCATGGGGTCGCCCAGACGTTCATCTCGTCATGCGTGTCTAATGGTGAGGAGAATATAGAACTCATTAATCCTCTTGTGACTTAATTTTTATAATGTTTTTTGGAAAAAAAGACGACTTTGGAAGCTATGGTATTCTTCAATGCTTTTCCATGGTAAATGATAGTGACCTATGGTTCTTGGAGAGGACATTTCTAAATTCCTTTCACTTGTATAATTTATGAGCCACTTCAATGTGTAGCACTACATTTTTACCAGACTACGAAAACATTAAGAGGATTGTTTTGAAGAAGAATTGATACAGAAGAAAACAGGAAAACAAACAAAAGCACTCTGTGCATTGTTTTAAAGAAAGGTGGAAAAAGCTTGGCTCCCTTAGAATGTTTATATACCTGTAATCCTAAGAGATTTCATTTATTCAGTGTGTATTTATTAAGCAGCTTTTACCTCAAGCATTGTACTAAACACAAACACTCAGAATAGGTTATTTCTGCTTCCTATAATTCCTATTCTAATCTTAGATGTAACATACGCAGGAATGATCTAACCATGGGAATTGAGGATGTAACAAATATTTAGACATGTGCCAAAGAAATTAAGGAAGAAAAAGATCAGCGGCCAGGGAGTCATTGTGTCAGATCTGGACTGACTTTTCCAGGGTTTCTTGTTGAGCAAAATAAATAAAGCTGCTGTTGTTTGGGTTTTATATTTCTCTCAGAGCACATTCCCAACAGATTCAAGCTATTTTCCAGACTATTCAAACCTCAAGGTGAGCATGGTCTTCAGTTGTTGAAAATGGTTTTTAAAAGATCTTGTGAGTTGGGAGATGAAGACAGATAACTAGGAATTAACAATGACCTCGTCCCAAGTGGGTTGGGATACTGGTGAAGGCTCCCAGAAAAAGTGTTATGGGAGACAAAGCAAGGGGACCCAGGGACACAGACTATGCAGGATGGAAGGAATAGTGATGAGCAGTTCCAGTTTCCAGTGGGGTGATATGCCTTCGCCAGTTAAGGAGCTGCTAGGAAAACCTTCTTTGCCTTGGATGAAGGCCCCCCCCACCCCTGCTCCTACACACCATCCCCATTCTTTTTGCTTCCTATTAGATTTCAGATGGCACTCTAACATCCAAATGTGGATGAGAGAAAGTAGAAGGAAGAAGTTCCAAAAAAAATAGAAGAACCAATAGAAAAATGGAAAAAAAATCAGAGTTACAATTTGCCACATACATCAAATGAAGGAGCAGGCCTGTTTGCATAGCGTTCTTACATAGCAACTGATTGAGACCCCCAGTATGGGATTTGAAAAGCAGCTCTCTCTGTGCCTTAACCTTGGGAGTTTGGTGGGGAGGACTAAATACCCCTCTTCTTTTCCTTCCAACCCCTTAATGTTTCAATCCCTATATTAAAACTGTTTGTACTCACTTAATTTTTATCTTTTTTAGTTTGAGAATGGAGAATATGCTTACTATTTCCATACTTGCCCCCTTTACAATACACTGCATTAAAAAATTTTTTAATGTTTATTAATTTTTGAGAGAGACAGACAGAGACAGAGAAACAGTGTGAGTGGGGGGGAAGGCAGAGAGAGGGGGAGACACAGAATCTGACCCAGGCTCCAGGCTCTGAGCTGTTAGCGCTACGAGATCATTACCTGAGCTGAAGTCAGATGCTTAACCAACTGAGCCACCAAGGCACCCCAATACAATACATTTTAACAAATGTTCATTTTATTTTGAGAGAGCACAAGTGAGAGGGGGACAGAGGATCTGAAGTGGGTTTTGCGCTGACAGCATTGAGCCTGCTGTGGGGCTTGAACTCACGAACCATGAGATCATGACCTGAGCTGAAGTCGGACATTCAACAGACTGAGCCACCAGGTGGCCCATCAATACACTGCATTTAATAGTATTCTACAATTAGCTGCCTCTTGTTATGGATAATAACAGCAGCCATAATAATAATAGAGAAGAGCTATTGGATTTGGCTAAGAAAAAGGTGCCAAGGAGTGAGGTGTGTGGAAAGAAATAAGAACTTAGAACCATTCATTTGAACTTAGGAACAGAAATGGTGACCTTAGACTCCTTCGTAGACCAAGGACAAAAGAGAAATAAACCCTGATCCAAAAAAGAAGTGACAGAGAGTCAGATGATTTTTTCAGTAAGAGATTTGGACATATTATAAGCCAGAAGGTATACTAGGGAAGAGATTCAAAATGTTGGCAGGGGAGCAAATGGTTAAAATAGAAGGAGGTGAACAGAATAGAAATTGAGCAAAGCAGCAAGTGTACCTTCCAAGGCACTGTTCTCTCCCTCTGACCCTACGCATCTCATGGCCCCTTCTACTGATCCCGCTACTTGGGCTGGTAACAATGTTGAACCGTTTTGCTTCCCCCCCCCCCCCCCCCAAATGGATGGGGCCTGATGAGGGAGTAAGCAGCATTAGCTCACGGGATTAGAGAGTTCTGAAGAGCAGTAGTCTTGCTTTCCCCACCACAGAGGTCACTATCCGCATCCTCTTTCTTCTCCATGTTTTTCCATCAGCCCCGGCAGGGTGCATACCTCATGCCCTAGGTGTCAGGGACTTTGCAAAATTAACGTTGCTATTGGCCCCAGCACTTGAGCCAAAATGGCAAAGAAAAACTAGGGCTTCTTTTATCCTGCTGCTTTACTCTTCCTTCCTCAACCTCCCATTCCATGCTGTCCACACAGACTTGCCTTATCCCCAAGTTTTCCAGTTTGTATTCTGTTTACTTCCTGCCAAGTCTGCATTTTCTAGGATCCTCTTAGTGAGGGAATCGTCTGATTAAAGTTCTTGACTCTAACAGGTGGGTGACACATGAGCTTAATCTTCTCAGGAGTTACTGGCTTCACCAAAAAATGACATTGCTACCTCTTCATAATGTCTACGTTAAGAATGCGTGGAATGCTAGTAACCAGTTCGTCCTTTTAAAATAATAGTACCTATAAATTGTGAGGATTAAATTAAATAATACAAACATTTTGCTGCCTGGCGTATAGGCAGGCACCGTGTAACAAAAATTAGCTGTTATTACTTCTTTTATGTTGTTTATTTTTGGAGTGAGGGGGTTTTAGCCACTTTTATCCCATCAAGGAATAAAATAATATAGTCTGCATACTTGAGTTCACCAGTTCTTCACCACTGGAGTGGGTCTGTCCTCCAGTAGTCTGTGTCGGTTTCTTTCTGTGGGACAGACAGCGTTCAAATGTCAAGTAGTGAGGTCTCTAGTGCTATCTAGCCTTGCCTTTGGTGGAAGGGATCAAGACTGCCTCTGGGAGGGCCTTCTACCTGCCAGGCTGCATGATGCGAGGTGTGTTTACTCCTGATTTCATTCATCTTCCTGCCAACCTAAAACACAGGTCACCACAGCCTCATTTTAGAGGTAAGGAACCAGGGTCACAGGGCTAAGTGACGCACTAGTAAGTAACAGGATTGGGAACAAACACACCTTGTCTGATTCCACGTCTCGCACTACTTCTGAGGACATGGTTGGAAGTTGAAAACATGGTTCTGAAGAAGTAATGATGTATCACACAGAGACATTTCTCCCAGTGGTGTTTACTTCGGCTTTATAGTTTCAAAACAGCTAGTACTGATTGTCTTTGTTTGATAGGTAAATCCATCACTGTAAAACAGTTTATGTACTGGCAAATGCCATGAACCGTAAGTCTTATTGGTAATGGGCATAAAGACATTAGCTTCACCCTTGAAAACTTGTTTATCTCAATGTGCTTTTAAGCTCTATTTTCTTTGCTATAATGGAAGTCGTAGGTTCATTTGGTAAGATGTTTAACAAGTTGTTAGTTCGAAGTCCATCTAGGGTGATTTTCTCCACATATTTCTCTTTTCATTCTTGGAAACTATGTTAGCTTATTCACATCATCCCACAAAAAGTTAAAACCATGGTTTTGAGCTTTAGAAGGAAAAAAAAAACCCATTTCTATATCACTTCCCATTTTCTATTTAGGACCATTCAAATACATTTGTATATTATAGGACATTAAACATAACATGCCCTCGGTCAGAGTTTTGTAACAAAACTGGAAACTCAGGGACTTTTGCCATTTACCTGCAGTGTAGTTCGTTCGGTTACACTTTGTGTCAAGTGAGAGCGCTCCAGATTTGCCTCCTCCTTCCAAATACCTGCTCCCAAGCCAACTGCTCCAAGATAAATTCATTTGTCTGAGAAATACATGAGCTATTCATTTAAGTAACTTAAGCAATAACATAAGGTTATTTGTATTTTGAGGTGTGTGCATGTGCACATGTGTGCTTTATTATTTCTCTCATTATAAAAAAATGAATTCCTGAAGTTAGATTTCTGGGAAACTAAGCTCAGAGATACTAATGAAATAGATGTATTCAGGCTCAATTGTAGAAACTCAGCCATTGAAGCCAACCAGAGTAGATGGGCCACCTTGCAGATTCCCTGGTAAAATTTTAGGGAAAACAACCCAGTAGGGCAGGGATGCGGAATTCCGAAATATGGAAAAATATTTGCACCAGTGATTTAGAGATACTTTTGCTAAAAACTTACTACAAAACATAAGTGAATGTTTAGCTTCAGTTTCTTCAAAGGTCAACATCTCTCTAATTTCTCCCTTTTAAAAAGTCTGCAGGTATCATTGAAATATTGGTTGGTATTCATATATTATAATAAATGTTAATTTTATTATAATAAATGTTAACTTTATTCTACCTTGAGAACTAATATCCCAAACCCCTAAAAGTTACACCAAAGGAAACAAGCTATTTGTTGGTCTGTAGTATCACTTGACTTAGGGGTAGCAAAGATGGGTTATTGTACACATCACTTGACTTTGAATGGTATACTATAGTAATTGTTTACTCGGGTTATGTATTGTACTTCTCATGCTTTCACTCTTCAGGGAAACAATGCAACAAAATAATAGAGTACTGCTTCAGGGCACGGTTTCCAAATGAGTTATGTTGAAGTTAAAAATGAATCGGTTCTATGTATATAAAAATAATCACATATCTCTTTTTCCTCTTCTTCATGTGATCCTAGCAACAGAAACAGAAGGTAAATAAAATAGAAGAGTTAATTAAGAAGGAGCAGTCACATGTCCTCCTTTAATGTACACTTTTTATTTTCCAGAAATAAACATGGTGGCCCATAGAAGTATATAATTTGCATGAGTTAGAAACAAAATTATGCTGTCTGATGCTGGACTTCTAGTCCTCACCTCTGCTGATCTTTTGCAACACTGAGAAACTTGTTCAAACTCTGAATTATTTAATCTGGAAAAAATCCTCACTGCGTCCCTCTGAAAATTCACCTATGTTGCTTGGTGTTCTTTAACTTGTCAGTGGTTTTTTGGGGTTTTTTTTTGTTTTTGTTTTTGTTTTTTTTTTTTTGTTTTTTTTTTTTTTGACTGAAAGCATAGACAGTTTATCAAATGGTGTTTTGGAGTTTCAGAAAAGAAATTGATTTCCCACAGAGAGTAAAGTTGGGTCCAGAAATGAATTCAGCACATTGGCCTTTTAAAGGAAATGCTTGGCTGTATCCATTTGGGAATCTCCTTGAGCAATAAATTTGATGATTTAGGCATGTACCTTCCAGTGTGTCTACTGTGTTGGATGATGTTGAGTTATCTCTGATTAAGGGGAGCATGCTTCGTTATGCTAAGTTGCTTTCATCATTACTCATTTTTTAGCTGCTTTCATGTATTCTCCTGATATTCTCACATTAATAATAGGAGTCAACTTGGATTTTGCCAAATATTTTTGGAAGCTTCCTAAGAACATTCCTCTTTCACTTTTTCTCTGCCCCTTCTTTCCCTACTAAAGACTGTACAATATTACGTCCTTAGAAGGAAAAATGGACTCAAAACCTTTCATCTTGTTTTATCGAGGTAAGAGCAGACATGTAAGGGGCTAGCCCTATATGTATCGAAAAACTAATTAAGTCATAGGAAGAATGCCATTTTACTCTGCTCTAGTTTTGTTCTTATAGTGTAATATGTAAGAGCATGGGGCTTGGATCTGGGAGACATCAATATGAATCCTGACTCTGCCACTTGTTGCCCTTAGGTCTTTGGATATGTTATCAAATGTACTGACTCTACTTTCTCCATCTGTGAAATAGGAATAATAATACCCATATCATTGTTTGCTTTAAGAATTCATTGTGGAAAATATAGATGGAGCAATCAATATTACCTGACACGTATTAATTTATGAAAGTGGATTTGCCTTCTTTTAAAATTTCATACATTAAATTGATACACTTTTTAAATAGACTATTTTATAAGAAAATCATTCAGTACGACTTACCATGACCATCTTACTCAGGACTCTGATTGTAATTGTGTAATTTGCAGTGATTGTCGTGATAAATGAAATAAGTAGGTTATAAATAAATAGATGAAATCCATTCACTTTCCAGACAAACTTGACGCTATGGAGGAAGAATGTTAGTGTTGATTCAGATAGAACTGGCTTAAGGTTTTGCTTCAAGATATTAAACCTGTGTGACCAAGAGAAATTTAATTAGTTTCCTTGGTTTCTTTAATGTAAGAGAACAAAAAAGATAAAGCTATATAAAACTCATCTGTTTTGAAGGCAATATATGTTAAATACTTAAACTAGTGTTTGAGACTTCATATAGAACTCAGTTAATGTCAGTGTTCTTTCAATACATCTGCTCAGTCTTCAATGGAGCCTGTATACAATCCTACAAATGATGATCCCTGAAATATTTTAATTATCTTTCAAGTTGGTCCCTTCATTGGACTTCATCTATTGCTTCATAAGCCCATACACCCACTCGAATGTTATTCTATCTCCTATCTCCATTCCCAATCTGAAGAGATTTTCTCATTTTTTGACTGCCGGTGATTTGTAAGACTTTGTGAGACTCCTAAGCCTCCTTACTTATCATCATATCATACATCATATCAGATGGGCCCATATGAACATCTAAAGATTGATTTGCCAGAAGTCTTCTATTGCTCAGCATGATGTGTTTGGGTTCATCCAGAAATTTATAAAGAAGGAGAATCTGTTGGCTATGATAATGCAAATGGTGTCCAAAGTCTGCAATCTGACTGCCCTGATGATAATTCTAGCAGAAGACTTGAGGGGCATCATCTGTTCAGACTTGTTTGTTTGCTCTAGAGTAAGCTTTTAGGAACATCCTCTGCTCATTTTTATCCACTATATAATGTAGCACTGGGGTAACGAATGTGATTGGGTTGATACTACAATTGGGCATTACAATAGACAAAATGCCATAAGCATAATTATACTGAAGTCATTGCATAAGGTTCCCATGGATGAAGGAAAATAGAACCAAATCCACAGTGGAGCCACCAACATGAGCTGTGGACATGCCTTGAATCTTGTAACAGGGCTCTCTTCCAAAAAGAGATCAAGCTCAGCCTCATTTTGTTATTGAGATTGACAGAATTATTGCCTCGGGTGGCATATAAACCCTGATTTTACTCTTTTAAAACAATTAAAAAGTCATCAAAAGACTTTAAGCATCAGTTGTAAGGATACATACTTATAGTGCTCCTAGAAATACAATTTACCAGTTTAATTGATCTAATAAAGGTAAAAATGAAAACACACAGTAATTTCTTAGGATATGATTTTATAGTTCTCAGAATTTGTATTTGTAAAAAAAACTTATCTTTTATCATTATGCTTTTAAATAAATGCAATAATAGATTTATGTTCTCTCATTCTGTTTTGAATTAGCCTCAAAAAAAGATCTTCCAGTGTCACTTATATTTCATCTCTGTTAGATGTTTTACAGTTACTGGGTTTGATTCTTTTATAAATTATTATTAAAGTTATTATAATACTATTGACTATATTCCTTATGCTGTACATTACAGCCCCATGACTTAATTTATTTTGTAATTGGAGGTTTGTACCTCTTAATTCTGTAGTTCGCCTGCCCCACTGCCAACCCCCCTGGTAACCAATGGTTTGTTTCTTACATCTGTGAGTCTGTGTCTGTTTTGCTTATTTGTTTTTTGATTTTTGTTTTTTTAGATTCCACATATAAGTGAAATCATATGGTATTTGTCTTTCTCTGACTTATTTCACTTAGCATAATAATCTCCAGGTCCATTCATGTTGTCATAAATGGCAAGGAAGGTTTCACTCTTTTTTTATGGCTGAGTAATGTTCCATTGGGTATATATATCCCACATCTTTATCAGTTCATCCATTGATGGACACTTAGTTTGCCTCCATATGTTGACTATTATCAGTAGTGCTTCAATGAACATAGGTATGCATATATGTCTTTGAAGTGGTGTTTTTGTTTCTGATAAATACTCAGAAGTAGAATTGTTGGATTGTATAGTAGTTCTGTTTTTAATTTTTTTTTTCGTAATTGGCTGCACCAATTTAAATTCCCACCAAAAATGCAAAGTATAAGAAAGTGATCCTTGTAGCAAAAGTCTTTTGCATGTAGGTGTCCCATTTTCCAGCACCATTTATAAAAAAGATTGTCCTTTTCCCTGTTGTATATTCTTGCTTCCTTTGTCATAGATTGATTCTATCTATATCTATATCTACATCTACATCTACATCTATATCTATATCTATATCTATATCTGGATCTCTCTCTATATATATGAATCTATTTCTTGGATCTCTATCTGTACCATTGATTTATGTGTCTGTTCTTGTGCCAATACTATACGGTTTTAGTACTATACATTGTAGAATAGTTTGAAATCAGGAAGTGTGATGCCTCCAACTTTGTTCTTCTTTCTCATGATTGCTTTGGCTCTTCAAGGTCTTTTGTAGTTCCATACAAATTTTAGAACTCTTTATTCTACTTGTGTGAAAAATGTCATGGGTATTTTGATGGTGATTGCATTGAGTCTGCAGATTGCTTTGGGTAATATGGACAATATTCAACAATATTAATTCTTCCAATTCATGAGTACAGCATATCTTTCCATTTATTTGTATTTCCATTTATTTATTTATTTATTTATTTACTGTAAGTTTTTAGAGCACAGGTCTTTCACCTCGTTGGTTAAAGTTAGGGGCTTAATTCTTATGTTATCCTTGAGAGATCTGAGACACGGAAGGGTCAGGAAACAGGGTTAAGCTCCCACAGAGAAAAACAGATTGAGATCTGTCCATCAAGATCTCTCTGGCTCCAAAGCCTGTGCTCTCCCGATACCCCATGCTCTTCTGTGCTGTGAATTCGTTCACATTTTCTGGAGCAAGTAAATACTAGCATTCTCTTCTGAAATTGTAAGTCTCATGAGATTTAGTGTCAGGAGGCTTCTGTTCATAAAAGCCAAGTTCTCAAATTTTTACATGGAAACATCCCAGCATTAGGTTCGTGATATCTCATTGCTCACTAAGGATCACCTTTCACTGCAGAAGCCGAAAGTTGGAACCTCTGGCCAGGAAGGTGTCTGTAAGAGGCTGATATACGTTTTGTCCTTGACCCCTGTCTTCTTTGATTTGCCAGGTATACTATTCGATTTACTTTCTCAGAGCTGTACAGGTGATTGACGTACGGCCAATTTTGTGGGGTGTCCTGGAGTGTCTTTCTGGCTGAATCCTGTATTGCCCTCTTTTTTCCTATCTCAATTTCCTTTCCTCCTTTCCCAAGCTGCTTTCCTTTATGAAGCTCTTTGTTTTCTTTCGATTTCATCAAGTTCAAATATTATATTTTCTAATTATTGTATGTTGTTCTTTTCATCTCCATGCTCCTGAAACAATGTGTAGACCTCTAGTCCTGCATTCACCAGATGGTGTCACAACTATCTGTTTACCAGTGCCTCCTTTTAACCTGCTTTATGCATTCTCATATCCCCAGCTTATAGACACTAAAATTATATTTGTCTGCTCTTTGTTAAGAATATGAATTCCTTGAAAAAAGAAGCCATGTTTACTTATTTTGTGCCCTAACTTTTCCTTAGCTGGTGCTTGACTATCTTAGATAGTAATTTGGAGTTGATCCCCAAAGTATCTAGAAATCTCTTGAGCTGGATGGAATTGAAATTAATCCTGGAGGAAGCAGAAGGAAGGGAAAGGAAGAAGGTGAGAGAAGGAGAGAGGAAGAAGGAAAGGAGAAGAGAAAAGGAATAAAAGATTTCAAGAATATTGTCATAATAACAATAGTATCAATTATTGAGTTCTTGTTAGGTTATTGGTCCCATAGTGCACTTTAGAATACAATAGCTCATTCAGTTCTCTCAATCACCATGTGAGATAAGTACTATTTTACAGGTGTAAAAACTAAGCCTTGAGTTCAGTAACTGACCTAAAATTACCCAGCTAGTGGCCAAACTGGGATTAGATAGTTCACTACCACTCTATTCAAGAATAACTAGTATGGGGCTCCTGGGTGGCTCAGTGGATTAAGTGTCTGACTCTTGATTTTGGCTCAGGCCGTGATCTCACAGTCATGAGATTGAGTCCTGTCTGTGCGTGGAGCCTGCTTAAAATTCTCTCTCTGCCTGTCCCCCACTCCTTTCTCTCTCTCTCTCTCTCTCAAAAAAAAAAAAAAAAGTAACTAGTGTATGCCTAAATATGCAACACAATGTGGCCCTACATTATCTTCATATTGCAGGGTTCTCCCACAGCAGAGGCTAAGTAGTTAAACTTCTTTTTTTTTTAAGAAGTTGAACTTGTTAATGCTGATGAGAAGTTGCATTCATGCATTCATAGCCTGGTGCTAGTCCTTTTAGCATGTCCTGATAACATGTGTTTCACAGGCTAACTTTTTATCTGGCTTCAAATCTGTGTGCTCTTTTCTGATGTTCATCCTTTTTGAAAATTTCTGTTCAGTCCATATATTTGTATAAGGAGTTTCAGGTCATTCTGAAACAATACAGAGTATGAAACTCTGTATTTGGTTTTGTTTTAGGGTAATATGAGATAGGACAAATAAATATTGCATGATTTTGCCCCAGGGGAAGAACTGTATGATGTCACGGGCATAGGTTTTGGAATCAGACAGCACCTGTGAACCAGCTGAATGCTGGTTTTGCAACTTGCTGTGTGTCTTTGGATAAATCAACGCATTGGTGCCTCATTTATTAACTTTGTAAGGAGTATCAAAACTAAAAACACTTAGCACGGTGTTCTACATCTAGTAGATGCTAAGTGGCAGCTGCTATTATTTACAATAAATAGAAATATAAAAAAATGTAACTTCTTTAAATATAATCTATAATTATCATTCAGGTTAGAAAGAGGCTATGAGTTCCCAGGGGCAGAGTTCCTCCGTGTCCTCGGAAAGGATGCTACAAAATTGCTTGACCAAATGTAGAGAAGGGAGGTCCCTGACCCCTGGCAGCAGGACGGCGGGACACTGATGCCGGAAGATCAATCTCACGGAAGTATGGGGATTGCACCTGTGCCCCAGGAGCCCCATCATGAGACACATGGCAATCACCAAGAGTCCGGGCAGTCAGAACTCAGAGCCAGTGTGTTGCTTTGCTAAGCTGAGATTCGAAGAATTTTCTATTACTATGTCCCAGAGGTGTTTTAAGTGTTTCATAAATATTTTAATCCTTATTATGGTGCTATGAGATAGATGATATTATTATCCTGATGTATATTATCCTGAATGTTTCAGTGTGCTCATTGAAACAAGCACAGAGAGGTTGAGTAACTTGACTGAGATCACACAGTGACTGGTGGAGTTAGGACTTTAAACCAGACAGGATGAAAAAAAAAAAAAAAAAGAAAGAAAAAAAGAAAGGAAGAAAGAAAGAAAGAAAAAAGAAAAAAATAAACTAGACTGTATGAATTGTTTTTATTGCAGTAACGAATAACATATCGTCATAACTTTTATTTCACCTGGATAAGCTATGCTTAGAGGATGAAAGTTGGAGGCACAAGAAGTTGATTGTTGTTTAATTTTGTATCTTGTGGTCACAAACAGAACCTGATTTCTCCATCTATAAAACAGGAATGATAAAAATGAATGACCTTAACGGGAGTGTTAGGAGGATAACGTACTCAAAGGTGCTTTGTGACTTGTGACATGCTATATAAAGGAAAGTATTACTGCTTATAATTTAAGTTTATATTATTCCACCATGTGTGCTTGTGTATGTACGTTGCAAATTCAAATCTGCATTGTGCAAACATGTAGCAACAGTGTATAAGTTCCTTTTTTTTCTTTTTGAAATGTTTGTTATGTTTGCTTAAAGTTGGAAAAAAAAATCCTTGTGATAAAAATTCATATAAAATTCATGCCAGACAGACTTGATTGTGATGACTGAGAGAAACCACTTGGGTTTATTATGATGCATTACGTACATCATCATTAGAAACTTGTCTATTGTTCTGAATATGGCACATTTATGCATCTTATGTTACTGCTGGAATGTATAGTCTAATGCCTTTTTGTTATAGAATCAGTACCTATTACTCAGAGATATGCGAGCACTCATTTGAGACCTATTATAAATATTTAGACCATGGAACTGAAACCAAACTCTGTATCCTGATTTAGTAAATAGAACCCAACTTTATAAAGCTATAAGGAAGCCCTGATTAACTTAATTCTTGCATCTAAAAAATAATTACCTGAATTCAATTTAACTATCATAAGCCATTCTAATTAATAGTTTGGCGATCTTTAACAAAGCAAGTTTTAGGGGCACCTGGGTGGCTCAGTCACTTAAGTGTCTCTCTCTTGAGTTCAGCTCAGGTCATGATCTCACAGTTTGTGAGATCGAGCCCCAGTTCTGGGTCTGTGCTGACAGCATGGATTCTCTCTTGGGATTCTCTCTTACCCTCTCTTTCTTCTCCACCGCCCCATCTCTCTTTCTCAAAATAAATAAATAAATATTTTTTTTTCTTTTTAAAAAAGAAAGCAAATTGTAGCTTTGCTGTTGTAACTTTTTTTTAGTAAGTGTTCTTACTGAGAGATATCTTTGTTCATTTAAACACATTTCCAATTGCTTTTTGCCAGATAATACTGACTTTCTGTCTCTGTTCCTTTCCCTTTGCACTATTTGACGATAATAATGGATAATTAGGTTTTTTTTTGCCAGCTGGTAATTTTGATGGGAACTACATGGGATGTCTGCCAGCTTTCATGTAGATGGTGGAAAAATTATAACTGCTCTGAATTATCTCTGTGAACCTGTGTCAGTTTCTCTAGGCTGTGGATTCTAAGTATGGAAATACCTTGACAGTGCAGAATATATGGAAGGACATACATTGGTTTCCACGTCTTATATTTTTGTATCTGTCTCTCTTTAAAGCAAACTCAGTTTTATAAAAATGCTACATTGCAGTCTCATCTCAGGCTTATAAAATAGGACGTTTGGATACCTTTCTTCTCTTCCCCTTTTCAGCCTCTTTTTCTAAACATAACTACAACCAGGTCACGCCAGTCCTCAAGAATAGGTACATGTACTTTCCAGTTTGCCAGTGCTCCATTTTCTTTCTGTGTCCTTCCTTTCCCTTCTATTAAGGCATATATATTTTTAAAGATAAAATCATGACTCATAAAATAAACACATGAAGGATTTTATATATCTCATTAATTGAGAGGAACTTTAAAATGTTACAACTTGGGGGCACCTGGGTGGCTCAGTCGGTTAAGCGTCCGACTTTGGCTCAGGTCATGATCTCACAGCTTGTGAGTTCGAACCCAGCAAGGGCTCTGGGCTGACAGCTCAGAGCCTGGAGCCTCTTCAGATTCTGTGTCTTTCTCTCTGCCCCTCCCCTGCTCATGCTCGGTCTCTCTCTCTCTGTCTCAAAAATAAGTAAAAACATTAAAAAATTTTTTTTTAATGTTACAACTTGTTTAAAAGAGAACCCAAAGAATGCACATATATAGGCAAGTAGAAATGCTGGGATGAATTTGTTAATAGATGCAAAACTAGTCAGTTTTCACTGGGTAATAATCAATTGCATATTCACCCTTACCATTTGCATTTCTGTAGATAAGAATCATTTGCATTACTATCAGTTTTCTATAACTTACAGAGTTGAAAATAACTCCACAAACTGCTCAGATAACCCAAAAGGGTGCATTGGACAGGACGTCCATAGTCTTCTTGCCCATCTTAAATTCTTTCACAATTTCTCCTGACTGTTCCTTAAATATTAATCCAGTGCCTGGCCAGGCATTATGTAACAATGAACTATAGAAGTAAAACCTGCCACCATAGAGTTAAAAACCATTTAGAAACCAAGAAACAGAGAACCACAAATATATGATTACATATTGTGGCAAGTGCTATAAAAGGATGGTGAGAGGCAGCATGCAAAATTACAAGGGAAGTCTGAGGGAGCAGTGTTGAAGCCATTTTTAGGATGAGCCAGAGCTGGCTGTGCAGAGACAAAAGGACAACATCCCAGCTTCACAGACTAGTTACATCTCTAGGCTACAGGTCTACACCCTGGAATACTATTTGATGGAGATATATATATATATATATATATATATATATATATATATAATTTAAATTTAAGCAGAGGCTTTTTAAAAAAAGTAAAGAAGTAGGCTCCTACTCTGTATTTGAGAGAGAGAGAGAGAGGGAGAGAGAATGAATGAATGAATGGGAGAAGGGCAGAAAGAGGGAGACACAGAATCCGAAACAGGCTCCAGGCTCTGAGCTGCCAGCACAGAGCCTGACACGGGGTTCGAACTCACAAACCATGGAGCTGTGACCTGAGCCAAAGCTGGTCACTTAACTGACTGAGCCACCCAGCTGCCCTGATGGTCCCACATTTTTAAATACTCTTCAGTTCATCTTTTATTTCTTTTTCTCCAAAGCAGTGAAATGTTGATGTCACCAATATTTCTTTATTCCTAAAATATCTTAAACTTTCTAATTACATAGCCTTTTTTTTTTTTTTTTTAGAATTAACTTCTAGGTCAGCATTTATTCAAAAAAACTTCTGATCATGACCACCCACATGGTGAAAAACACATTGTTCCCTCTGCCCTCCATATGCAACAACTAAAATAGTTATTTCACAAAGTAACACCCTTAATACCAGGGATATTCTCAGATATTTTCTATTTTGTTTTTCTTTCCTGTTATATTTCATTCTGAAGATGCCAGTCTCATGACCCACTAAATTGATTTCATAAGCCAAAAGGGCAGCCATTTAAAATTTGAAAAGAACTGTTCTAAAACAGAAGTTTTATTTATTTAGCTTCAGGATCTCTGTCATAAAATGTCTTATTAAAAGACAGCAAATGAAATAAAAACTCCTTTAGAATCCTATTCTGAACTTTGTCTTATGGTTCAAGGATTGAGAATCTTTTGATCCTTTTTCTGTGAAGGTGCAGCCTGGATTTCAAAACCAAACATTCAAGTCCACATCACAATTCTATACCCTGAGACCAAATATCTAAACTTGATGTTAAAAAGACTCCTGCTCCCTTTTAAGTTAGCTTAGCTTCCAAGTATTCTGTGTTTATTCAAATGCTTGTGCATCTGGACGTGCCGTTCTGGTCTCTGGTACCCTCTCTACCTGTCATTTCTCTGGATGGCTCCTACTCAATCCTTCATGTTCCAGCCAAGAAGACTTTCCCCGCAAGACTTGGGGCTCCCTTTCTGATGCTTGTTCTGTCCTATTATAATAGCTGTGGCCCTCAGGATCACCTTAATCTTGTATCCGAAATCTCAGTGGGCAAGTTGTCTTCCTGCTAAGAATCAAGTTACCTGAAGGTGAGAATCAAATCTGTCTTCTACTATCATGGGAGAGAAGGGTGGGATGAAGGCCTTTTGATCCATCCCTCACATGATTGAAGGGCTTTGAATGATACCATCCTCAATGAGGAAGACACTCTAGAAGAACTGAAAGATGCTCATGTGTATCTGTAGATCTTTGTGTTTTTACTGGGTCATATGGCCTATAGGGTGCTATAAAATAATTTTTCATGTCTTCTGTAAATTCCTACAAATAGCACACTTGTATTGTGTCTTCACATTTTTAATTTATGAAATGTGAAGACTTAAAATGTACCACAGTTTTGGCATTATTCTTTTCTCATTTCTTCATTTTTGAAAATAGATGTGGGAGCTTAAAAAAAACAGAAGTGGACTGTGCCACTGTTCACCTCTCGATGGGGCAACTGTAGATATTATTGAGTAAATGAATGGATGATACACAGATCACATAAGTCTGATGTTGGGCAGGAAGTAAGGATTGGGGCAATAATTAAAAAATTGTTAATAATTTCACCCTTTTATGACTATATTTCCGTGAGCTGAGGGCATGATTTGACCTCCTGGACCAAGGTTTCTTGTGTGACGTGACTAAATTCCAATTGTGCCTAAGATTTTAAAATTAGCATAGATCAATCATTTTTGGCAAATATATTTATGACTAGCTCATGTTGACAAAGAATCTTCATAGAAGTAGTATTTTACCTATCAGTTTTATCAAATAGCAGATTCATCCTGCTGGTCTTGGCAAAGAGTAGCTTGAAGTATAATTTAGAAAGTTGTTACCATAATTACTTAGTATAATCTTGTCTTTGTAATTTTATATGGAATAGAAAATACATATGCAAAGTGATTTTAGTCTTTTTAAATATGTGTATAGATCAAAAGTACAAAAGTACACATTTTGGGGGGTGCCTGGGTGGCTCGGTCAGTTAAGTGTCCGACTTCAGTTTGGGTCATGATCTCGAGGTTCGTGAGTTCGAGCCCTGCGTCAGGCTCTGTACTGACAGCTCAGAGCCTGGAGCCTGCTTCGGATTCTGTGTCTCCCTTTCTCTCTGCCCCTCCCCTGCTCATGCTCTCTCTCTCTCTCTGTATCTCAAAAATAAATAAAAACATTAAAAAAATTTTTTAATAAAAAAATTAATTTTTTTTTATTTTCTATAATATGTAGTTGGTGCTGGAGTTGTCTTCCATCCAAAGGCAAGACAACTGAAATTATATTTTAATTTTGCTTTTTTAATAAAATTTGCAGCTGATGGTCCTAAATGCATGTTCCTTGCCCTTAGAGATGTTGTTATAATCGAATCTCCTATATTTATGCTAACAGGGGTTTAAAACATCAACTAAGCCTGACTTTAAATACTGCAGTATGTGACCATTTGCAAATGTTTTTAAAGGTAAGTGAGTGTTTGATATTTTGGCAGAAATTCTTATACACACATTCACCACACCAGAAATTCATTAATCTGTGTGACTTAAACAAAATAAACAGTAAGCTTGGTTCTTGCCCCGTTGCTCTCCTTGGAATCTATTTAATATCTTTTCCACCTAATTAGATGATCGACTGTTAGACTCCCTGAGCCAGTGACGTTCTTGTTCTCACTCCTTCGAACTTCAGGAAAACACATTTACAGTTTCATGATCTTGTTTTGTTGGCGCCCTCATGGTAAGGGACATTTTCAGGGACTGAATTCAAGTTGACATCTGTCAGACACAGGTGTTGCTGGCTGAGCAGTCTTTAAGTCGTAAACTGCCAGCGCCCTCTAGTGTTACTTTCCCCCAGCACTTGACCGCGCCGATGCTTCTGCTCTGAAGAGAAGATGCTTTCGGGAAAGGAGACAGGATAGAACTCTTGGGTCCAGTGCGAAGCATATGGGTGTCTTTTTATTTTCTGCTGCTCCATATCTATAACTAGAAAGCGAGAATATTCTGTGTCTTCTTTTTTTTGAATTCTGATAAGCAAAACAGTCCTCACTATGTCTCTGAAGGAACTTAGGGATTTGTAAGATAGCACACCATGGTTGGAGGAAGTTGTACCCGAAAGAGGTGAAAGACAGACTCTGGGCCTAAAGAAATTTAATTGTAATTTTAAAAATTTACTTAATATATTAGGTAATGTTTTAAGATTCACAGTTAGCTCTTAGTGATTTATAGGCTAATTTTTCATGGTCAGATTACCATCCCCTATTTCCTTCTTCTCTAACAACCATATTTCTCTACTGTATTCATCAATCAACCCAGAATCATATTTATGAAGTAGATTTAAACTTTTCCTTTTTTTTAGGAGTTGTTTTTTTTGTTTTTGTTTTTGTTTTTTTTTTTTGAGAGAGAGAGAGAGACACCAGGGAAGTGGGTAAGACTGAGAAAGAGAGAAACTCCTTTTTTTTTTTTTAAGTTTATTCTGAGAGAGAGGAAACATGTGTGAGCAAGAGAGGGGCAGAGAGACAGGGAGAGAGAGAGAATCCCACAGAGGTTCCATGGAGTCAGCACAGAGCCTGATGCAAGGCTCGAACTCAGGAACCTTGAGACCATGACCTGAACCCAAATCAGGAGTCCAACACAACTGTGGAGGCACCCAGGTGTTCCAAAAGAGACAAAATCTTAAGCGGGCTCCATGCTCAGCGCAGCAGGGCTCGATCCCACAACCCTGGGATCATGACCTGAGCCGAAATCAAGAGGCGAATGTTCAACCAACTGAACCACCCAGGTACCACCCCCTTTTTAAAAAATGTTTATTTATGTGTTTTGACAGAAAGCATGAGAGCATGGGGGAGGGGCAGCAAGAGAGGGGGAGAAAAATCCCATGCAGGCTCTGCACTGTCAGCATGGGGTCTGAACGTCCCATGACATTCCCATGAACCTTGAGATCATGACCTGAGCTGAAATCAAGAGTCGGACGCTTCACCAACTGAGTCACCCAGGCACTCCCCAAGTTTCCTTTTTTAAATGAAAAATCATGCTAAGTGTAGTTATACTACATATTCTCATAAAAGATATTCCAAAATCAAATATGATTTATTTTCAAAAATCTTATTTGAAATTACTTCGGGTTTTGTTATTAGGATGTGTAGCTTCTAATGTGCTCATAGCAATGACATCCTTTTGAACAATTCAGAGATTATGTTTTTTGGATCTGTTCAAATATGGAACATCTTGATGGAACAAAATTTTGGTGATACTAAAATACACCTCATAGTCACTTTTGGACACCTGATGGCTGGTAAGGCCAACTTTTAATATTATATACTTAATACATAATATTAAAATAGTTATATATTTATATAAATATATAAATATTTCTGAAAGTATTTATATTTATATAAATATAAATATTTCTTAAAGTACTTAACATTAAAATAAAAAATACACTAGAGCAGTTATATGACATCACAATATACCCATAAATGAAGTGAATTACAGTGTTTTGCAGAAATGTATTTTGAATTTGTGCTATCCATGGCCATTTGGTTTGAAATCTTGCTTGCTATTAATAGTGGTTTGTGAAAGTTTTATTCCATAAAACCCCAGAAATATCAGTTTGTTTACTTTATTTGGTAAAGGACTTAAAAATATTTTTAAATATTTTAGAGAAAATGGTTTTATTAAATCAAAAGAAACTGAAAAGCAATACAACAAAAGTGGCATTCCATGAAAAGTCATGAACCACTTATAAAGGGGAAGATTTATGTATATGTAACCCTAAAACTAATTTTTAGAGACATTATTTTCTGACTATTGTGGATCAAGGGATAGTCTTGACTGAAAGATTTTAACAAACTGAGCAACATACTGCTGTTTTTGGTTTTCTTTATAATAACTCTGCATTGAAAAATTTGAAAGAAGAAAACTTAAATGCTTTTTGGGTATAAATATTGCTTCAAGAAATAGTGGAAGTTAAATATGAGATGGTGGCTTGCATGATGAGATTAAAATATTGTTCTGTTTTCTACAAAAATAAAAAAAAATTGTGACTCCATTAAGTAATTAAACATTAAATTTGAACATTAAAGTAATACTAAGGGGCTATTTTTTTTTTTATTTTTTTTTTATTTGACGTTTATTTATTTTTGAGACATAGAGAGACAGAGCATGAATGGGGGAGGGTCAGAGAGAGAGGGAGACACAGAATCTGAAACAGGCTCCAAGCTGTCAGCACAGAGCCCGACGCGGGGCTCGAACTCACGGACTGTGAGATCATGACCTGAGCCGAAGTCAGTTGACTAAGGGGCTATTTTTAATTGGTTTTTCTTTAGGAATTTTATTGACGATTCTAGTAGTTATTGCCTCAAAAAAGCTTATCTAATTAAAATTAATGACAAAATATAAGAACTGTGAGAGATCATCTAATTTAGCATTGTTGTCAATGTAAGAAAATCTATGTGAAAATCTTAACCATCATAACCATTATAACCATTATTTTACAAAACGAAGGCAAGGAAAATTAACTGTTATGGGCTAGACATACTATCCATGAATTATGTATGTGTTTATTTTATGATTGATCTAAGTATTGCTGGTCTATCAATCAAGCCCTGAGACATATACGGCAATAACAAACATTAGCCATCTTTGATGGTCACTGGTTATCATTCATGAAAAACCCATAGCTCTACCCTCTTTCAATGTTATTGTCTTGGGGGTTTATTCATCAAGGTGGGAAGGTATAGTATATTATTTAATGATTTATTGGCTTGATTTATAACTTGTAACTATTGGGATTTGTAGTGTGAGAAGCCCCCATGTATTCCCTTGTTCCTGCTCTTGCAGATGCTAGGGTTGACCTGCAGAGGGAGCTTCTGGGCACCACCCCAAGGCAAGGGTACCAGCAGCAGCTGTCCCCACTGAGAACTCTCATTTGTTCACATCAGTCAGGTCAGCTACCTCAAGAGTGAGACACCGAAGGTCAGTTTTGTCAATTCGCTGTTATGTTCAGGGTTGTGAATCCTCTCCTTCCTGACTGAGTCATTCCTGGGAACAGAGTTAGGATCTCAAACTTTCATATATACTGGGAAAGACTGTGATAAAATCTGTGATAGCTCCTTTTATAACACCACTACTTCTGCTAAGACATCTTAGTTTATGTTTAAATAATTTTTTCCACACATTTCATTGGTAACTTGAACCAAGATATTTCTCTTTTTAATAAAACGATCCTCAATACAACTGCATTAAGAAAAATACTTGGCTCATGCTAAGTGAAAAAATGAGATCCCACATTTGTTGTTCCTTTTCAGGACTCCTTACACACCCTCAGGTGTGTCCTGTTTTGGAGAACAAGGTTGACTTTAAGGTTGAAGCATAGCATGAGGCGTAGTTATACAGTGTTTCATTTTAAGCAACTTGCAGGTATGGCTGGAAGTAGAAATTCTGCCAGCTTATAGCTGTTAATTGGACAGCTTTCATCAAGACTAATTTTTTTACACTCGCATTGTACGCCTCCAAAAGAAACACATGTAAGAGTATTAACAAGAGAAGAATTTAGGCATGAGATACAAGGGGAGCCAACACCACCCCGTTTAGAAGGTTGGCGGCAACATCAAGCTCACTGACAGGTAAGCCCCTGAAGCGAAGACAGTGAAGGCAGGACGAGCCAGCACTTTCCCAGACTGATTTGAGCATGCAGCAGGAACAAGTTACTTATGGCCTCAGGTAGTAATCCTTCCTGACTTCCTTTTTTGTTTTTCTTTCAAGAAGACAAGCACTTCATAATTCTCTTGCTTTTCCCTTTAGTCTTTTATCACTCTCTTCTACCCCACCCTCTTGATGAATAATGAATCCAGATATTAATATTTTTGTTAATTTCAATTTTTTATTCAAATTTTAGATTATGTAGTAGAGCGTGCGAGTTCAGAGCAAGGATGCTGGAACCACACTGGCTTTGTTCACACTTGGCTTTATCCTCTATTAGCTGGGTGGCCAGATTTGGTCTCCACTTTCTCAAGTTTTTTTTTTTTAATTTTTTTTTAATGTTTATTTATTTTTGAGACAGAGAGAGACAGAGCATGAACAGGGGAGTGGCAGAAAGAGAGGGAGACACAGAATCTGAAACAGGCTCCAGGCTCTGAGCTGTCAGCACAGAGCCCAACACGGGGCTTGAACTCACGGACCTTGAGATCATGACCTGAGCCGAAGTCGGATGCTTAACCGACCAAGCCACCCAGGTGCCCCATCACTTTCGCAAGTTTAAAATGGGAATACTATTAGTGCCACTTCATTAGGTTGTTGAGAGTTGAGATAGGGCTTTAGGAAATCCAGTAGAAATCCAAGTAGAGAATAACAGACATTTGCTCTAGATAGGTGATTAAGGAAGGCTCTCTAGGGAAATGGCATTTAATCTGGACCTTAAAGAAAGAGAGAAGGGTCCAATTAGGACATCTGTCCTGAGAGGCATTCATGTCACACTGTCTGTTTTTTGTTGTTGTTGTTTCTTTTCCCAATTAGAAAGACATTCATTGAGCTCCACGATAATGATAGCTATTAAGGTGCTTTCACCTATTGTGTCTTTATACCACTTGTTCTTCATCACAGCCCTGTGAAGTTAGATGAGGAAACAGGCTCAGAGCAGTTCATTGTTTAGCTCATGTGTTGTTTCTAGGACATCACCATGGCTCTTCTTCCTGGGCGCTTCTCATGCAAATGCTTCTTGTAGCTCTGAGGGAATAGCACCACCCTCACTCTTCTCCCCACCATCTCTTGCTCTAGACATCTTAGGATCTTGGATTTCTTGCTTTCTAGAACATGAAAGCCTTGCTCTTTTCAAAAGACTTAGCTAGTTGATCTCCATTTCCCTACTTCTTACCACCATGTATCTCTAATGAGATGTGTGGATAGTCATAGACATGACTGGTGATGTCTAAAATGTAGCGTGGGTTCATATGCATTCAACTTTGGCTCTCTTGCCCCATCAGCTCTCCTGTTAATTACAAAAGTCATTTGCATCTGACCCTTTGGTCATTGTGCCCCATGGATTTGGGCTTCACTAGAAAAAGTGGGATTCCAGAAAAAATGTGGCTGATGGCTGAATTCTTCACCAGTGAAAAACTTCACTCACTTTTTAAAATAGTTGTTTATTTCTTTGTTTGTTCTGGGGGAGGAGGGGAATCAGAGAGAGAGGGAGAGAGAGAATCCCAAGCAAGCTCTGGCTGTTAGCTCAGTGTAGAGCCCAGTGTAGAGGTCGATCTCATGAACTGTGAGATCATGACCTGAAACCCCTACTCTCCTAAATAGAATTGGCTAAACACTATTTGTTTGTTGTTGTTGTTGTTGTTTTGTGCATATGGACTCATGGTTATCAATACAAATATCAGCTATTGTATTGAATCAAATACAGTGAGGTTAGGAGTGCCTGGGTGGCTCAATCAGTTGAACGTCCGACTTCAGCTCAAGTCATTATCTCATGGTTCATGAGTTCGAGCTCCACACCAGGCTCTCTGCTGTCAGCACAGAGCCCGCCTCAGATCCTCTGTCCCCATCTCTCTCTGCCCCTCCCCCACTCATGCTCTCTCTCTAAAATAAATAAACATTAAAAAAAATGCAGTGATGCACCCAATACATAGTAAGTGCACAGTAAATGGCAGTTGGATTAATGATAGTCTCAAGGTTGGTTTATTTACATAAAGCTACTTTTCCTATATTTAATTGACCCATATTTCTATGATTTTTGTCCATGTGTGCCCCATCTATGGAGACTGCCCTCTTGGGCCAGCAAAAGGAAAGGGAGAGCATTATACCCAGCAGGCTGAAGAGACCCCATCAGAATTCCTGTCAACTGACAAAGGGTGCTAGGGAGATAGAGCTTCTCCCTTTCGGAAATCATGGTCCAGAAAGCAATGCTGATAAAAGAAGTCAGTTAAACAATTGCATTATTTATTATTATCATAGAATTGATCAGTGAGTGGCAAAAAGGAAAACTTTTTTTTAAAGTTTGGAGTAGACTCATGCTGTCAGGCTTTAAAGTATGTTTTATATTTAATTTAAGTTCTCCAGTTTCATTACATCATTTTTTATAGTATTTATTAACTTCTCAGACCTTCCTCTAAAGTCAAATACCTAGGGCATAAGTGACCACACTTCTAATTGTTGCCTCATTTGCATATGTGTTTTCTTATTTTAATACTATTACCATAGGTGGGTATGGAGTGCATGACTGATCACATGTCCACTATTGGACCCTGGATACAGTTGACAATCTTATAACCTACTTTTTTCATTTAATGATGTATGACATAAGACTAATACCATATAATTATTTTAATAAGCATATACCATTCTGTCATACTGGTGTTTTGTGATTTATTTTTCATTCTTTTTTTTGTTGAAATTTTCCCCAATATTTTACTATCACAAATACCTCATTATGAACATCTTCATGAATAAAGCCTTTTCTAAGTTTCCCATCATTTTAAAGTACATAAATCTCTTCCTATAAACTACTCATTTGCTGTTTCTTAAACTGCCCTGGGATAGGAAACCTGATAAATAAGCTTGTTAGAAGTAAACCTAAGGGGTACCTGGGTGGCCCAGTCAGTTAAGGGTCTGACTTTGGCTCAGGTCATGATCTCGCGGTTCGTGAGTTCGAGCCCCGCATCGGGCTCTGTGCTGACAACTCAGAGCCTGGAGCCTGTTTCTGTGTCTCCCTCTTTTTCTCTGCCCCTCCTCCTCTCAAGCTTTGTCTCTCTCTCTCAAAAATAATAAAATAAACATTAAAAATTTAAAAGATAAAGTAAACCTAAGTTAACAGTAGGCTCTGAAGAAATATGAAGTCCTCGGACACTGTGACATTTGATGTCACAAGAGCCTATTGTTTCCCATCCCCCCACCCCTACTCCCCAGCCCCAGCTCCCACCCCTGCTTCCATGATGGTCCAGGTGTTGAGTGTGTCTTAATAGATGCCTTCTCCCAAAATGAGGCACCAAATTTCTGGAGACCTGGCTGAAAAGCAAAAGACATTTTGTAGCTCGAATTGTTAACATAGTTTGGAAGAAGCATAGACATAAAGTAAAACCTCATTCATGACAATCCCATTGAGTCATTATTTTTACATCATTATGCTAGGGAAAAACTTACGTTTTCCTAACAAGTTTCTCCGTAATGGAAATAAATAATGTGAGTAAGTCTTTTTAAAACTTGATGTTTACAAAAAATACATATTTATCCATTAGATATATCTTCATTAAAAACTTTCTACAAGGTAATTTCTTGTTAGCACAGGGTGAATTATTCTTTATATTTGAAAGCCATAAAATCACGTTTTTCTAAAATATTAAAAAATGCTGAACCATGATCCATTCAGGTGATCCTCAATTATCTTAATTACTGAGTTTCTATAATACTAGCTCAGTAGAAATATTGCTTTGTTTAGAAACATTTTTAATAATGCTAAGGATGATTAATGAAGAAAAGACAAAAATTGAGTTTGCCTCCTGGGCAGTTGAAATGATTATTTTGCATAGTTTAGCTAAAATCCCTAGACACTTAGTTTGCTTTATTCTTGCCTAAGGTATATATGAAAATATATATTTGTGAATTGAAGGCATATATTTCAGTTATGTTTATGTCTGATCTCTCCTTTTCTCTTTGTAATTATATACTCATAATTATTTACTATGGGTGCTGATTTTACGGTAAAATTTATGTTTCAGGAATAAAGGTTTATGTTTGATAGGCACCCAGCTATGTTTTCTGTAGTTATGCCTGCCTCTTATAAAGAGACTGGTAGTGGGGTCAAAGTAACAGCAGAAAGCTAAAGAGAATGTCTTTTTTTTTTTTTTTCCTGTGGTTGACCTACAAAATTATATTAGTTTCAGGTGTACAACATAATGATTTGACACACATTGGGAAATGATCACGACCGTAAATCTAGTCACCATCTGCCTCCATGCAAAGTTGTTACAATATCATTGTCTATATTCCCTGTGCTGCACATTATATATCCATGACCCATTTATTTTATAACTGGAAGTTCGTGCCTTTGGATCCCCTTCGCCTATTTCACCCATCCCCCATCCCACTCCCCTGTGGAACAACCAGTTTGTTGTCTGTATTTATGAGTCTGTTACTGTTTTGTTCATCTTTTTATATTCCCCATATAATGAAATTATATAGTATTTGTGTTTTTCTGTGTGATTTTTTTTTTTACTTAGCATGGTTGTTACTATTTCTGTTTCCTCCAGTTGCTGTTTGGTTCATTCTCCTCATGCTTTCTACCAGCTAAGGGTCTTCTCCATCTTCCCTAGATGGTTGCAATCATATCTTGATTAGACTTTGGTTTCAAGAGGCTTCTGTCTATGTCTGGACATGTTTATTTCTATTCTTAGGATTCTAACCATGTCTCTCCCCTGTTTGTTAAGTCTGCACCAGCCTTAGCATAGCATTTGAAACTCTTCTCATTCAGCCTTCACCTTCTTTCCAGATTTATCTCCTCCTGCTCAGTTTATCCATAGGGTCAACTTAACCACCGGGTGTGATAGTGCAGTGCCAGGACCCAAGATGTTCTTAGGGGTTCATGAAAGTATTGTAATTTTAATGTATTTTAAAATTAGAAGGAAGAAGTGAATATAATGGTAATAACAGTCATGAATTCAGCCTGAATACATTTAGCTTTATACCAACACAGTTGTAAAATATCATTTTAATATGGTTTTTAATGGAGGAATGGGCCCACAAATGCGAAGGGCCTAAAGACACAGAAGCAATAATGCACACCTGCTTGCATACATTAAATTCTGGCCCCATTAGATTTCTCATTGGTCCTCACACACCTTTCATGCTTCCTTGTTTTCATCACTGTTATTCTCTTTACCTAGAAGTCATATCCAGATTTTAACCTATCCAGTTTTTCCTAAGAAAACGATACCCATACTTAAAAGCACAAAATAGCGGGGGCACCTGAATGGCTCAGTCGGTTCAGCGTTCGGCTTGGGTTCAGGTCATGATCTCGTGGTTTGTGGGTTCGAGCCCCACGTCAGGCTCTGTGCTGACAGCTCGGAGCCTGGAGCCTGCTTTGGAATCTGTGTCTCCCTGTCTCTTTGCCCCTCCCCTGCTCACACTCTGTCTCTCTCTCAAAAATGAATAAGCATTTTTTAAAAAAGCACAAAATAGCTATTTTTCTCTCATTTTCCCTACCCCTCGTCTGTTTTATGCCTATCCTAAATCACAAATTTTACATTGTCATCCATTTTTAAACTCAGCAGTGATTTATTGAACACCTACTATGTATCAGGCATTATACAAGAGGAGTCTAGGAGGAATCAAACCTCCAATTCTCAGTGGATTCTCATCTTAATGAGAGCGAATATATAGGAAAGCAATTAATTATTAGATGATCATATGATAACACTGTAGTAGAGGTATGTTCAGGGTGTCCTCCCATGTTGTGTGCAGATTGTAAACTCAATAGAGGTAAGCCTCTCTTACTCATTCATGTGGCAATGGTCTTTAACCTAGAAATAAGTTGTTCCAAGTTATTTTTAAGCCCATAGCTCACTTACACACTAGGCCCAACCCTATGCAAGGTGGCAGTCTATTCCATAAATGGGAAGCAACTGTGCCTGTATGTTTAAACCTCTGTGTCTTTTCATGTAGGAGTTTATGCCTAAAATACTCTTTAGGTTCTTGGCTGCCTCTTAAAGACTTAGCTTGCAAGTGTCCTTGAAACCTTCCCTAACACCCCAGAGAGCACTGATAACTCTATCTCCTCCATTGCCACAGTATGGTTATATGGAATGGATTATATAATAAAATATGTTATAATTGTTTCAGAATGAGGCAGTAAAAGGTGTCGTTGGTAACTCCTTGACAGTTCTGTGTCTTCTTTCGTTTTTAAATCATTTTAAATCACAGAGCCTGGCCTATAGAAGGGGATCAAGGCATGTTGATTAAGTAAGTTACTGAAAGAATAATGAAATCAGTTTTTGGAACTCAGAGCATATTTTTCCATTTACCATAGAAGCATTGTGCAAGGAGTCAACTCTTCCAGTCCAGTTTACAAATGACTGAACAATAACACCACTGAAATAAAATCCAAAAGTCATGCTCCACCTAAATACCATGGATTGGGTAACAATATATCCATGTAGAAGTTACTAAAAATATCAGTGAAGGATACAACAAATCCTTCTTTCTTAGAAAGAGGATGTTGTCTTCAGCTCTTGCTGCCTGGTGGAAATAGGAAAAAAGTCTTCCAGACCTTAAGGTTTGATGATAGTACATGTGTGGCTTGTATTCCAAACTCTAGAAAGGTTGGCTATAGGCACATGAATATAAACGGACCAAAAAACAGGGCCTTGAGGAAGGAGGAAATGGTAAGACTAGAGACTCCTTTATTTACAAAAAAAAAAAAAAAAAAAAAAAAAAAAAAATCCTGTCCCCAACCCTCCCTCCCACTCTTGACCAATGCAAACCCCAGGTCCTCTTAGTCTGCCTGAATCTTTGTTCTTACATAAAGGCAAATTCTACTCCTTCTATTATCTCTCTTGGGAAACAGATGTAGTGTTGGAATTGAATAGTCCGTTTTTATTCTTCTGTTTCCCTTAAGCTTAAATCATTGGCTTTGAACAACAAGGGTTTGCTTCCTTACTGGGCTACTTCCTTGATCTTGGCATAATAAACAACCACCTTTGAGTATTTTTAGCCTTTTTTTTTTTTTTTTTTTTTTTTTTTTTTTTGCAAATCTTAGCCATCCTTTTGTGTTTCCAGGTCCTTGTCTATTTAATACATTCATCCTTGATTATCTATCCCCCTTTCTGTCTTTGTAACAGGCCTTTTTGTGTTTAAATTTACCACTGCTCTGGGGTGCCTGGATGGCTCAGTCGGTTGAGCGTCCAACTTCAGCTCAGGTCATGATCTCACAGTCTGTGAGTTAGAGCCCTGCGTTGGGCTCTGCGCTGACAGCTCAGAGCCTGGAACTTGTTTCAGATTCTGTGTCTCCCTCTCTCTCTGCCCCTCCCTTGCTCACGCTCTCTCTCTGTCTCAAAAATAAGTAAAAACATTTAAAAAATAATAAATTTACCACTGCCTCCCTACCAGTATGTAGTGGTTGACCTCATCACCAGAGAGATATCTTTCATGGCATACCTATTAGATGCCATTGCTTTACAGAGTGTTTTAAATGTACCATCTCATTAATCCTCATTTCAAAGCACTAAAAAATTGTTACTTTCTTGGACAAATCTCAATTTTCCCTCCAAGCCTTCCCTAGTCCCTCATCTGCTTTTTGTATGTATATATGTATGTATATATGTGTATATGTATCTATTTATTTTTCTTGAATTATAATTGACATATAAATTATATTAGTTACAGGTGCATAACATGATTCATTGTTTGTATATGTTATAAAACGATCACCACAATATGTCTAGTTTTCCATCACCACACAGTTACAATTTTTTTTTCTTGTGATGAGAACTTTTAAGGCTCTCTAAGCAACTTTCAAATATACAGTATAGTATTATTAACTATAGTCACAAGGCTGTACATTATATCCCTAGGACTTATTTATTTTGTAACTGGGAGTTTGTACTTTTTGACCTCCCATCTGCTTTACATTCTTCTCAAGCTCTTACAATATTCTGCATTGTCATCTGCCTCTGTAATGTCTTCCAGATCTTAACACTTCATATGGTCTGAATCTCCACCTCTAGAAAAGTTGTTTATGGGCACACATGAATAGAAGGACCAGGACTAACTCCAGGGCTTTGGGAAGGAGAAGCTGATGGAGACCTGAGCCTCCATTTGGTTTACACCCCCATTTTTCTTCTCCATGCCAAGGGCAAATACTGTCACCCTTAATGAAACTTCCCAGAGATAGTGTTGTCTCTGTAGAGTTCAGAATAATAGTTGGAAGCTGACTGGGAGAGAAGTGGAGAAAGGGCCTCTTCGGGCAAAGAACAATGTGAGGAAAGATCTGGAAGCCAGACAGATAATGGCATACTTAAGGAGCTGCCCTCACATGACAGGAACATAGAATCCAAAGGGGAAAATGGAGACGAATAGTGTCCTGGCACATAATGGGTGCTCAATAAGTATGAATATATGGACATATGAGTGAGACTTAAGGGAGAGGATGTACCAAAAAATCCATCTTCCCTAAAATCTGGAGAGGAGTTATTGCAAGAGGGATCCACAGAGCCATATGTATATCACGTGTCATCTGTAGACTGGAAGGATAATATGGAATGTTTCAAACATATATTCACTACTTTTTTGTCAAACAGTATTTTGATTAGTTCATAAAACACAAATTCAAATAAAAGGATTACTGAACTTGTGGTAACCTTTTGTCATAAATTTTAGGCAATAGATGTTAAAATTATGTCTATGCTCCTGAAAGTGACTGGGAACACAGTTTGTACTAAATTAGAGTTGAAAGGCTGAAATTTACCAATCTGTTGAAGTAACTTCCTCCTAAACCTAGTTTGTTGAGAGGTTTTATGATGAAGAGGTTTTGAATTTTGTCAAGTGCCTTTTCTGCATCTGTTGAGATAATTGTGTGGTTTTTATCTTTCAATATGTTAATGTGGTATATCATACCAATTGATTTTTGTATGTTGATGAAATTCACTAATCCGGAATACACATTTATGTCTCATACTCTCCTTCTCTGAGACATTTTCCTAGTCTCCAACCAGGCACCATTTGTCAATTTTGTTTAACTGTTAGTGTACCACTTCCTTTCTTGGACCTTCTCACCAGACTGAGCAAAGCTTCCTTACACCAGACTTCCCAGCACCACCTCTACCAGTATTGATGTCTTTTTTATTTGTAACCCCAGGCAATTTTTCTGCTTTTCCTTCAGGAGAACTACTTGGAAATAACCACTTCCCACTCTGCCTGCTGTCTACTCCTCTATACCCTTTCATACCAAACCTTCCAAACATGTTCTGTATCACAATTTCCGTTTTTACCCATCCCTTCCTCCCTTAATCTCATTTTAGTCAGGCTTTCATCCTCACCATTCCACCAAAACTATCCTTGTCAAGGTCACCCACCGCTGGTTTCCACATTGTTACGCCTCATGGCCAACTGCATATTCTGTGACCTGGCAGTAGCGTTTGACCTGTTGACCAATATCCTTCCTCCAAGGAATCCTTTTGAACTTGGCTTCCAGGACAACCATTCTCTTGGTTTTCTTTCTGCTTCCCTGGCTGTTCTTCCTAAGTTTCTTTTGCTTGTTCCTTCTCACATCCAGGTCTCAAAACTTGGATTATTTCTTTATCTACATGCGTGCTTTTGGGATCTCAGCCAGTCTCGTGGCTTTAGATATGATTAATACGCTGAAACACCTGCTCTGAGCCTCTCCCCTAAATTCCAAACTGGTGTACCCACCTGCCTACCTGATAGCTCCACTTGGATAGCTACTGGGGATCTCCAGCTGAACTTAATTGAACTCCTGACCTTCTCCCTATGCCAGTTTGTAGCCACTCTATTCAAAACCCTTCAAGTCATATTTGACTCATCTTGGCCAGGCCTACAGCAACTCCTATTGGTTCTACCTTCAAAATGTATCCTAAATCTTTCCACCTTTACCCACACCACTACCACTGTGATCTAACCCAAGAGCACCTCTGTAAAGAGGCAATAGTCTCCTAATGGGTTTCTGTGCTTCTACCCTTACCTTTTCCCCTGAAGCTTGTTTTCAGGACAGTAGCCATAGTGTAACAGAGTGATGTTGTCAAAACGCGAGTCAGATCATGTCACCCCTTGGCTCTTGATTTCACTCTAAGTTAGAAGTTAGAAGCCATAGTTGCAACAGTGGCCATAGGGCTCTGTGGAAGCCAGTCTCCTGTTTCCTCCCTGACTTTTTTTTCCCTTCTGTTCTTTTCCAGCTCACTCTGCTCTAGCCATACCAGTTTCTTTAATATTCCCCAAATACGTCTTCTTGGTCCTTTATACTGGCTGTTCCTCTACTTGGGCTACTCTTCCCCAGATATCCTCATTGTTTGCCCCCTTGCCCAATTCCAATCCTCTTTGGTAGGTTGCCTTTTTGACTTTTTGGCCTTCTCTGACTGCCATATTTAAATCACAACTTCCTATTCTGGGCTGTAACTGTCCCTCTCCTTCTCCGTTGTTTGTTTCATATTTCTCCATTTACCACTTCTATAGAACTTATTCAGTTATCTTGTTTATTCCATGAAGGTATTATGTTGGTTCTTTTTTTTCATTGCTGCATGTGTAGGGCACAGAAAAATGCCTAGTGCCTAGTTGAAGCTCGCTCAATATTTTTTGACCGAATGAATGAATTGGACAGAATACATATTTATAGTCAGACTTCTAGGGTTTGTTTGGCTCACTCACATTCCTACTATTTCCACTCTGAGTCATCCTGTCTAATAGAATGTTTGGGTCACCAGGCCTATCTTTCTTTCTGAATTTATATGACAGCAGTGTCACTATTATCTCAGTGCTTTTTGCCATCTGTATTTAGAGAAACAGCATCTTGCTCAAGTATACAGTAACTGTTAGAAAGGTCAGTGTGGTTACAGAGAAAAACTGCTTTCGTATTTCAGTATATTAACATATTTTATAAACAGAAATTTTCATCTCCTCTGGAAAGTTTTGGTTAGCACTAGAGTTTGGTAGACTAGAGGTGGATTATGACAGGTAAATTTTTATGGTATTTTATAATTCCCGAAAGAGAAAGGTAGGACGGTCATTACTATCACCATCTCTGTTTCTCATCCAAGGAAACTCTGCTAGGTTTCTCTTTATCGCACAGAGAGCTTGTCAGTACTGAAATTAAAACAATAGCTTCAGACTGCAGAAACCATATATTTACAGAATAAGATAATAAGAACCTCCTTAGATTGCAGCGTGCGTGCACACACACACACACACACACACACACACACACACAGGTTCACTTACCCAGAGAGCACCTTTTTCTTTTACCCTGACTTCTTTCTTCTATATTTTAGCATAAGATAAAATTTCTTTTCTAGCATCAAGGTAATACTCATTCATGGTAGAGAAATTGGAAAATACAGAAATATGAAAAATAAGGTAACCTCTCACTCCATAAGTAAGAGGTAATAGCTGTAAATATGTTGGTGAATTTTGTCTTTATTTATAGATCTGTATCATAAGATTGATTTAAATAAAATTAGGATCATACTGTGAGTCTACATAGTTATGGTACTTTTCAAGAGAATTAAAAGATACCTTACTTACAGACTCATTCATTCATTCAATAAACTGGGGACCCATTGTATGCCAGGAACTTTTCTAGACACTGGGTTTGAATCAGTGAATAAAAAGATTTATCATCTTCCCTCTGAAAGCCTACAAAATTGTGAGGCGAGACAGACAGCAAACAAAGAGATAAAACATTATGTGATGTGAACTGCTATAAAGAAAATGAACAAGGAACAATGAGAGAGGGAAAAGAGCCCTTAAGAATCTCATGAGAAAGGATGATGTGAGAGAGAAGCCATCAATCCCTACAGGCTGGGAAGTAGCCCGTTATGGGACACACTAGGGCAATAGCACTCCCAAAAGAGGGAGTAGCACAAGAGATTGAGAAAGGTCCATATGGCACTGGATGGCCAGTGACAGGAAGAGTGGTTTGCCATGGCATTTTATTCTACAATTTATGAGAAATCCTTGAAATCTGTTAAGAATGGAAATGAAATGCCCCCAATGAATGCTTTTAAAACTGTACTTGATGGTGACGGGCAGAAACGAGAAGACCCATTAATGGCACTAATGATTTGGAACAGGCTGGTGGCAAGGTAGATGGAGAGAAATGGACAGATCTGAGAAATATCTCACAGGTGGAGAGGACACGACTTGCTGAAGTGTTGAAAGTGGAAGGTGTGTGAGAAAAAGGAAGGAAACAAAGATGACTCCTACATTTCTGGCAAGAGCACCTGGGTGTCTGGTGGGCTGGTGATACCATTTACTGAACTGGGGAAATCTAGGAGAAAAACGTGTTGGCAGGAGAAGGAGTGTGAGAGGAGGTGTAAGATGAATCAGGAGTTAGTTTGAAACCTGTTAAATTTGAGATATTTGGAAGACATCCAAACAGAGATGTCAGAGAGGCAGTTGGATGGTAGCAGCTGAACATAGAAGTAGAAAAGGAGGAAACTGACATTTCTTGAGCATCTGCAAGTCTTAGATACTGCGTATATGTGGGTTAGTACTCCCCAGACATAAGTAAACCTATTTGATAGAGAAACTAAACATCGGTGTGCTCCTAAAATGTAAACAGAATAAGTACAAGGCCAAGACTTGATTCCCACTTTGCCTGGCTTCAGTTTCCATGTACCAAGACTGATAGTCGTTCTCATTTGATTTAATGTTTAAGTGAGCTAGACTTGGCTGAATGGACATTCAATTAACCACACTTTAGTAGTATTTAAGAATATAGCATTGCACTTACTCATTTAATACAGCGAAGTATAAAATGTTTCCCTGTACACAGTTTAGAAATAGGTTTGTCTTCAGGCAATCCCACCATTGCCCCTTCCCAGTCTTCTATGAAAGGTGTCAGACATGTTGCCACAATAGCTCAAGTGCCAAATATTCCATGGAGCATATTTTTAAATAAATGTTTTATTTTTGCATAGTTTTAGATTCACGAAAACATTGCAAAGTTAGTACAGAGTTTCCATATATCTCACACCTAGATTACCCTGTGGCCAACACATTATATTACTATGGGGTACATTTGTCATAAATAAGAAACCAATGTTAGTCTATTATTACTAATTAAATTCTTAACATTATTCAGATCTCCCAAGTTTTCCCCTAATACCTATTATTGGTCTAGAATCCCATCCAGGATACTACATTATATTGAGTTATCATGTATCCTTAGGACGCTCTTGGCTCTGAGAGGTTCTCAGACTTTCCTTGTTTTTCATGACCTTGACAGTATTTGGTACCTAGTCAGTTGTTTTGTGGAATTTCTGCAATTTGAGTGTGTCTGGTGATTTTTTCATGGCCAGGCTGATATTAGAGTTCATGGTAGGAAGAGCACAGAGGGGTGTGCCTTCCCCTTCACATCAGGTCAAGAGTACCTGCCATCAACAAGACATCGCTTATGATGTTAACTTTGATCATTTGGCTGAGGTAGCACTTGCCATATTTCTTCACTGTAAAGTTAGTTACTACCTCCATCTCATGAGGCATATTTTAAATATCATTGATTTCTTTCGTGTGCCTCTGGAGCTCACATTGTGTACCTACGCAGGTTTTCGTTCTAACAATTCATAGAATATTTAGTACTTGTGAGTACCAGGCAAGTACTAAGGGATTATCTTGAAACAACCCCGTATGTAGTGGTAATATCTCCCTTTTTTTTGTGAGGGCAAAAAAACCTACACAAGCTGAGAGGTTGTGTAACTCACCTATAGTTGCACAGCTGTTGACTCCAGGCAGCATGATTCTATGCCCATCTTTCAAGGGTGGAGCTGACTCCCTGCTCTGCCTACTCTAGATCTCAGCCAAGATCAAGACAGAGCAGAGAGACCAAGATGAAGGCCCTGAAGACTTTGTCATCCTCCGTCTGGGAATTTCTCCCTGTCTTTGGGGTTTAGTTCTCTGTTCCCTTGCTTTTAGCATTTGTTGTTCATGATCACATTTCTTGAAACTAAGGAAGAATATGTTTGTGAGTGGGATGGTACTGTTGCCAGGTTTCTACTCTTGGAAAAGAAGTCCAGAGTCTTTAACTTTGATCTTTTCAGATTCTAATGGAAATGGTTTTTTTGAAGCCCTCATAGTGATTGCTGCTTTTCTGTTTATATTCTAAGTAATCAGCACCCTCACCCTAGATTAACCCGTGGTGGTTTGACACGGCCATTGACACACTCGTGTGTCTGGCTACATCTGTACATGTCAGATTCCAGGACCAAGTTGAATATCTCTGAATGAAAAGGCTCTTACTGTTCGCATCAAATGCCATTTCATCCTTAGCCGTACTGAGACCTACTTCCCCTTCCTGTGATAATGATGGAAAATGTGTTTGTACTTTTCATCAAAGTTGGGGAGAAATTCCATCCAGTTGTTATTTTTAGGTTGCTCAAAGAGATAAGAAACTACAAGTCTGTCTCCTAAATTCAATATGTATTCATACAGCCAAGATTAGATCTATCAAGTTAATTTATTTCAGAAGCACAGAAATCAAATTAAAACTTTTGATATATTTTCAGGAGACTGTGAAGAAAAATGTACATATCATTCATATATATTTTGGAAAACACAAAGTGCAATACAAACAGTTGATATTCTTGACATTTCAGTGCAATTCAGTTGCCATAATGTAATTCATCTTTTATCTTAAAGAGTCATAAAAGGTATGGTTAATGAAAATTTCGCATTTATGTGCATCTATAATTACAAAAGTAATTGTATGTTAAAAATTTTCATATTCACTCCAATGCGAGGGGCATTTCTTTCTTCTAGAGGCTGACATTTATCCTATAAATTTTAAAACTGCCTACTAAATGATTAGCAACATTTTTATGTCTCCAAGTGAAAACAGACCCAGATAATAAACAAATATCGCTTTATGTTAACCTTTAATTTTTTACCCCTCACGTATAAAAGAGGTCATGTATAATAACATCCGTCCTCCATGGCAGACTATGAGCCCATCAATATGGGAGGTGGGCCACCCTGGAATTATATCCCTGGAATTAGCACCGTTTACCCTGTGTCGCCACATACCCAAGTGGAGCGACCTGACTTGGCATATCTGTTTGCTAGCTCAGGAGTAACAACGTGACAGTGGTGTTTAAAGACACTGTGTGCAGAAATGATTGATTTATTCCACATTGGCACTTTTAGATCCATCTGCATATCTGCATTTCTGTCCTTTTTTCTCACTGTTCTCATACTCTGTGCTGTTATTTACCTGAGATGCTTTTGGCTTTCTGGGAGGGGTTTGGTGCTTTTTATATGAATGTTATGGATAAAACACTTGGAGCTCCACAGAGGAAAATCACTATCTAAATCTTATACATCTCAAATGTCCTCTTGTGCAGAAACCTAATACAGACTGCCTCTGAGATACATATATCTGATATACTTCTGTGTCATATAAATGAAAATGTGGGTATTTAGAAAAACTTAGGTAATCAACTGAATCTCTTTTTGTGTTGTAGTCTGCTGCATTTGAAAAGATTTTGTAACCCCAATAAATTGTTCTATTCTATTTTACCTACAGCTTGAATGCTTAATGATATACTGTTTCTTCCTTTATCAATTTCAAACTTTGTACTTGAGATATCTTTTGGTTAAGACAAAGCAAAATTAAATGTAATTTTTCTACTAAAAGTTATTATTGTTTTTATCATTTATTCCTTGAACCTTTCTAGGCCATGAGCCAGGTACACTAGAACATACCTGGGGAAGCAGGCAGAATTTGAGGGGAGGCCGGGGACGGGATTCAGCCATTGTTCACTGTGTATCGCCCTCTAGGGACCAAAAGAGGAGCTTCAATCACCTTCCCTGAAGAAATATTTCTCTGAAGAAAGCCACTTTTCATCTACAATTCGGATTTACATTCAGAGTTCTAGGAGACGTTGACTCTAGCCCTCCATGAGAATAACTGCTAACTGCTTTCTTACAGAGATCTTAAATGAGTAATTCTTTTGATTGTGTGGAAATTCTCTGAGATGTTCAAGATTCTCACATATAATTTTTAAATGGGGTAAATTAGAGTAAAAAAGAATTAGGACCCTGTCATTACTCTTACAATGATTCCATCTTCTATGGTTTGCAGTGAGTGAGTGACTCATTTATAACTATAATGCAGCTCCTAGGGGCGCCTGGGTGGCTCAGTCGGTTAAGCATCCAACTTCAGTTCAGGTCATGATCTCACGGTTTGTGGGTTCCTGAGTTCAAGCCCTGCGTTGGGCTCTGTGCTGATGGCTGAGAGCTTGGAGCCTGCTTCAGATTCTGTGTCTCCCTCTCACTCTCTGCCCTTCCTCCTCTCTTGCTCTGTCTCTGTCTCTCAAAAATAAATAAACGTTAATTTTTTTTTTTAAATATAATGCAGCTCCTTTGGGAGGAGGACATGCACAGTTTGAACCACGCCCCTTTGTGCCCAGCAGAATGTAGTGGAAGTAGCTGGGCTTTGGAGCCATACCTGGGTGTTCTAGCTGTTACTCAATCTCTCTTTTTTCATCTGTAAACTGGGGCTGGAGCGGGATTACCCAGGATGTTAGATAAGATTAGCACAGTGCTTGACTTGTAACGGGTACCAAAAACTTGATAATTCTCTTTCCCATCACCTCTCTAATATTATAGAAAGAAGGGAAGAGTAACAGAAGAATAATGATATACTGTCTAGTGAGGAGAAACCTTAATAATTGTCTTGAGATTGTGAGGGCTAGAAGTTTCCAGCAAGAAGCCAGTCTTTGGAGAAAGGTTGTGATTCCCTCAAGTGATAGAAACCATTTGTTACAAATAAATCGGGTGCATCAATATCATTTCCTGAAAACTTGTTTGTGTTCAAAACTGGTCAAATACTATGAAGTAATTAAGGAATATTTTGGGGAAGGATTTTTTTAATTGACTAAAACTTGAACACAATTCACTGTTTAATTATTTTTAATCTTTTTCATGTTTATTTGTTTTTGAGAGAGAGAGAGAGACAGAGTGCAAACAGGGGAGGGGCAGAGAGAGAGGGAAACACAGAATCCAAAGCAGCCTCCAGGCTCTGAGCTGTCAGCACAGAGCCCAAAGCGGGACTTGAATCCATGAACCGAGAGATCATGACCTGAACCTAAGTCAGACGCTTAACCGACTGAGCCACCCAGGTGCCCCACTGTTTAATACTTGATAAAGATAACTTCAGATAAGAATAAACCTTAATAGTCTAACGTAAAGGAGATATGGAAGATTATTCTTATGGAATTTAGGGAAACATTTAGAACATTGGTCATGAATTGGTAATAATGTTAGTGTTTTTAAAAAAAAATTTTTTATGTTTTTATTTTTGAGAGAGAGAGTGTGCGCAGGGGAGAGGCAGAGAGAGAGGGAGACACAGAATCCGAAGCAGGCTCAGGTTCTGCGCTGTCAGCACAGAGCCTGACACGGGGTTAGAACCCAGAAACTGGGAGATCATAACCTGAGCCAAAGTCAGACGCTTAACTGACTAAGCCATCCAGGCGCACCAATAATGCTAGTGTTTTTTTAATAGACTAGTGTGTTCTCTAGAGGAGCTAAGCAATTAACGATTAAGTTGGTTAAGGCTGCCTTGAGCCCTAATGGAGTAAGTGGTGATCCCTATAGATTTTATATGATTACTATTACTAATACTATTTTGCAATCCCCATAGATTTTAAGAGGACTATGGCCTCTGTTTTCTACTATCTCCCCAACTTAGGTATAAGAGTTATTTGTATTAGAGTTTAGTGTACATTATAAATGATCCAATACTAGTGAGCATTATTAAACTAATTTACAGTAAGGTGTTACTGCTGGTAAGGATTTTTCAAATTCACTTTCTTGTACAAAGGGAGATTGGGATTGTGGGTAGTGCAGAAGAGAAATAGATAGAGGGAGATAAAGACATCAAGATACCAAATTCAAAGTGGCTTGTAGAGAAACAAAATGGGCTCTATGTAAACTTGTCTGTTTGACTTGTAAAAATGTTGTAAATAATTTCTCTTTCTTATGCTTGACAAGGTACATACTAAATAATGTTTTTATTGTCAGAGAACTTTATTGTTTTTACTGTGAGAGGAATGTTTCATCTCAATACTTTTTGTAGTAGAAAATGGGATAAATGAAGAGAAGCCTTTATTCTATCATTTTTTAATTAAGGAGCATTTAAAACATGTTTTAAGGCATAAATTTTTATTTTCACCACTGTTTCCTTTGTGACCTATACAACAGTGTGTTGCATGAAAACTTGTATAGTTAATGATATTGAAATAAGATGGCAAAGTAAATACAGTGATGAAGGATAGCGCACAAATGTGGTGAATAAATATTGAGCCTTTTTTCACTCTGAGTTACTATTTGATGTTATAGGCAACACTTCAGTATCATGGGCATTTTTTCAAAGTTCAGTAAATGAGTATGAGTATACTCTCCCCCTAACCCTTTAGAGCCTGCGTCATTTCATGCTTGTGCTTGCTAGAAAGTCTGTTCAGCTCGGCTGTGTTCAGGGGTGCTGGCTGACCTGCGGATGTGTGTTCATTAGGCTCTCCCACCTGATAGCCTCAGTTGGACTGGGGCCTTGAGCCAGACTGAATGTCCAGCATTTTGGGTGGCTCGAATGGGAAACCATTAGAGAATGATATTTCTAGTGACCAATAAACATGTTGCACATTTTCTTATAGCTTCTACATCTAAAGTATCACACAATAATAATTGATACAGTAATTTGGTCATTCACTCGTTTATATATCCTGCAAACTTTCAACCCTTTCTGCCTGTCAGGCTCTGTGATGCAGGATACAATTTAAACCCCTAAGGATTGAGGGTAGTGGCCATGAGCCTGGTCTTTGAAGTCAGGCTGGCCTGGGTTAGAATCTTGGCTCCCTAACTAATGTGACTGGTGATAGGTTACTTACCTTCTCTGAGTTGACAAGTATCCCCATGTCTTTCTTCATCGTCCTTTTCTTCACTACTGGCTCACAAGTCCTGTTTTCTGGCCTCTCCTAATTTCACCCCACCTGTGCCCTTAGTCCCTTTTTTCTTAAGCTTCCTGTTGTGCTCCATCAATGATATCTCTTCTAGATTATATTAATCTTGCCCTTTGTGAGCAAAGTTTTCTTTTCACCCTATTAATATACCCATTTCAAGTTTTCTCTACCCTGAATAAGTCGGCATGCATTCCTTCTCTCTTGTAATTCACTCGAAATTGTATTGCTTCTGCTCAGTGCTTCTATACCCTCAATGATCAGCTCACTTCATTGCAGACTTGGCTTCCATTCCCATCATCTCCAACTTGAGGACCCTCTCAGAGATACCAGTGATCCCCCAATTAACAGATCTGATTATCTTTTATCTGCTCTAACCAGTCTGATCTCTGAAGCAAAACACAGGGCTTCTTAAAATTTTCTCCTCCTTCAATCTCTATGGCACTCCATTAGCTTTGCCTTCACTGGGCTGCTATGATCATATGTACCCTGCACCATCTCCTCATCTTGCTACACAAATATAAGCATACTCCAAAATTCTCTCCTCAGACCTTTCCACATCTTCCTCTAAACTTAAGCCCATGTCCTCAACTATGAATTCTGCATAGAAGAATTTCACATCAAGGCCCTCTGACCCATGGTCTATCCGTAGCTCCAGGCCTACACATTCCACGTCTTTCTGGGATTTTCTCCCACAACTATCTATCATGGGTTCATGTGCAGCATGCTTGCAATGAGACTCATCATTTTCCAAAGGAAGACCACAGTCTTCCTAAGCTTCCTGAGCTTCTCATTGGCACCAATACTATCCTAATCAAGCAACCATGGATGCTTAGTGCAATCATGTTCCATCTCCAATGAGATGCCAGATGTATACATTCAGCCCCTGAGATGATTTTCTGTTTCTTCTGTCTGCCAATTTTGATGCCATCCTGATTAAGGGTTCTAACGCTTTTGCTAAATAACAGATAGAACATAAATTTTCTTCCACGTGCCAATTTATAGCTTCTTGAAAACACTGTGTTAAGAATTCAGAGGTTGCATTTGGGAAAGAGTGCCATGATCCGCCGGCAATATTTACCAGGGTTATAGAAGGGAGAATGACAGCCTCTCTGGCATAGACTATTCCAAGAGTTTCCTAATTTGTCTCTTCTCTTCTAGCCTCTCCTTCATTTCACTTCAGCTATGCACCATTATGATTATTCTCCCTAATGCAATGCTGGCTCACCATTGTCTACCACATTAAGTAAAAACTCCCTGGCCCAGAGCCCAGTGTTCTCACATTCTTAGTCCCAACCTCCATCTACCCCACCAGCCTTTTGGCCCCTTTGCTGCAGCCAAACCCAGTTATTCATTCTTCCCCAAATATTCTCTACACTTCCCTGCCTCCTTCGCTTTTTCAGAATATAGGATCCTTCCCTCTTTCACCTCAGCCTTCAAGCACAAACTCATTTATCATTTTTTTTCTTGAGACTTTGCCTGATTTTTCCACCTATATGGATTTTTTCTCATTTATGAATTCCTGTGGTACATTATAACTTTCTAATAGAAACAGACAGTGGTGATGAATTGGGGTGCTATATGAGAATACGGACACCCAGGGAACTCATCTGCTCCTTCCTACTGAGTCATGCCTTCCGTTCTCACTCATAGCTCAGCTCACTTGCCCTTCCCCTCCCATTTGACTGTCAGCCCATGGCCAGTAGGAACTGTACCTGTACCTCATTTTGCTTCCTTACAGTCTATGCATTGTCTTGCATTGTTAATTGCATGATGACAGTGGATTGAATGGTTATAACTCTTACAAAATAAGGCTGTGTATTGCTTTTTATTTGCATTTCATTTAGAAGTTCTGAAATAGAGCTTATATCTGGCAAAAAGCCTGACCATCCAGGTAGGAGTGAAAAGCTAAAGTCAGGTGAACTCCTGCATGGCAAGAATTGAATCAGGGAGTTCCTAACAGGGAAACAAACAGCCATAAACCATATGGAAAGCTAAAATCCAAAGCAACTTTAAGGGCATCTAGTACAGTACTGTCCAGGAGAAACAGAATGAAAGCCATATATGTAATTTAAAATTTTCTAGTTGACATGACTTTAAAAAGTATAAAGAAACTGGTGAAATCAATTATTATAGATTTTACTTAACCTAGTATATTAAAAATACCACTTTGACATTTAATCAGTATATAAAATTATTATGAGATACTGTATATTCTTTTTGTCATGGTAAGTCTTAGAAATTTAGAGTGTATTTTATACTTTAGCACATCTTCGCTTGGACTAGTCATATTTCAAGTGTTCCATAGCCCCATGTGGCTTCTGCCTACCTTATTGGGCACTGCAGGTCTAGGATATCACCTAAACAAAAAGGCACTGTGTGTTCATACAGAAACCGAAGTTCACGATTATGAATCTCGGAATTAGGGAGATGAAAAAATGGGTCAGGATATAACCAGCACCCCAGTTGGGAAATTGAGTGGGAGAAGTGAGTAGGGTCTCACAGGCTCAGCCTTAGTATTTGTGTAATAGTTTTTTCCAGAATTGGTATGGTGACCACATAAGCAGCTCATTCAAATTTTGAGAGCCAAGAAACAAAACCAACCCCAAGCACTGATTTTAAAGTCTCAGGCTCATGAGTGCTGCAGCACCTACTTTTTACTGGAAGGTTGAAGAGATTCAGTAGGTGACCATTTTAAGGGTTTGTGGGAACTTAGAACAAAGGATATTTACAAGGATACTTGGCTAATTATTGGGCTGGTTGGTTGAAATTTAAAGGAAGCATTGGGTGCCTGGGTGGCTCAGTCATGAGCCGATCTGACTTCTGCTCAGGTCATGATCTCATAGTTCAAGGGTTCGAGCCCCACATGGGACTTTGTGCTGACAGCTCAGAGCCTGGAGCCTGCTTCAGATTCTGTGTCTCCCTCTCTCTCTGCCCCTCCTCCCACCCCCCTCTCTCTCACTGTCTAAAATAAATAAAAACATTAAAAAAGTAAAGGGAACATTTATGGGGTGCCTGACTGGCTCAGTGGGTAGAACATGTGACTAGTGATCTTGGGTCCCATGTTGGGTGTAGTTTTACTTAAAAAAAAAAAAAAAAAAAAAAGGAAGGCTTTATATTTGTGGTCGCCACTTATTTTGTTGCAGATACATATTTACAGATGACTGTAAATGTGGGAAAAATCTCATTAAGGGAAGTGGAAAAACAAAACCTTCACTCTTGCTCATGAACTCATGAGCTCATCCCTTTCTCCCTTCTACCCTCTCCTCTGCAGGTGAATGGACAATGTAACCTTCATGAGAATAGACCATGTCTGTTTTGTTTTCTGTTGAGGCCCCAGGATCTAGAACAGTGTCCGGCACAAATCAGAGCAAAGCCTTTCTTTAAAAAATTATTATTTATTTTTATTTTTAATTTTTTATCATTAAATACATGAGATTAAAGAGCAAAGAATAGGGTCTGAAGTTCTTAGACTGTATTTGGAGTAGCAGCATCACTTGCCACTCTGAGATTTTAAACTTTAAATTGAGCATCTGCGAGCACGGGTTCATTTCTTTCTTATCCTTTGACATCATTTGGTCCCCACCTTAGAAATGTGAGTGTCACCATTTGTTTTGCCTACATAGAAGCCTTCAAATCTTTTTAGCCAAATTAGCAGAGAATTTTGTTCCTAAGAGAATGGCAGGTTGCTGCTAGAATCATAAATTAAAATATAGTCCAATCCTCTGCCCCTCAGCTGGTTGTGGTGGATAAGTTACAGACACAGATTAGACACAGATTTTGCCCTTGGGGAAACTAAACAATCAGGACATTTATTTCTTTTTAATAACCATGTCACCCTAGAGCCATCTGGTGTATATTTAGAGTAATGTAATTTCTACTCTTGCTTGATGATACCAATGTTATACAGCAAATATATTGCCATTTTGGAAAATAATTGGGTTAATTTCTGCATGTAATTCAACAGTGATTTAATCTTCCATTCTGTGTGAACCACAATAAATTCTGAATTAGTTCCATTTTTAGGAAAGCAGTCACAAAAGCGTACACTGAGAGGCCAATGTGTATAACTCTATGGAAACTCAAAATAAGTTGTAAAATATGTTCTTCTAGCACTAGTCTTAGGATACCCAAATGGAGGGAGATGAGAACATCAGATAGAAGAAAATTGGATAAGCAGGATACTAATAGTTATCATTTGTTATGTGCTTACCTATGCCAGGTAGGCAGCACTGAAGACACCTTACCTGCGTCTTCTTATTTAATTTTTGTAACAGTGCTCCAAGGTATATGCATGTTATTTTCCTCTTTTTAAAGATAAAGGGGGGCGCCTGGGTGGCGCAGTCGGTTAAGCGTACGACTTCAGCCAGGTCACGATCTCGCGGTCCGTGAGTTCGAGCCCCGCGTCAGGCTCTGGGCTGATGGCTCGGAGCCTGGAGCCTGTTTCCGATTCTGTGTCTCCCTCTCTCTCTGACCCTCCCCCGTTCATGCTCTGTCTCTCTGTCTGCCCTTCCCCCACTCATATGTGCTCGCACTCTCTCTCTCTCTCAAAAATAAATAAACATTAAAAAATTATTTTAAAAAGATACCCTAACGAGGGGCGCCTGGGTGGCTCAGTCGGTTAAGCGGCCGACTTCGGCTCAGGTCATGATCTCATGGTCTGTGAGTTTGAGCCCCGCGTCGGGCTCTGTGCTGACCGCTCAGAGCCTGGAGCCTGTTTCAGATTCTGTGTCTCCCTCTGTCTCTGACCCTACCCCGTTCATGCTGTGTCTCTCTCTGTCTCAAAAATAAACGTTAAAAAAAAATTTTTAAAAATAAAATAAAATAAAAAGATACCCTAACGAGAATCACGATATAATAATGATCATGTTGGAAAGTGCTATAATGAAAATTGAGCAAGTGAAGTTCAGGGTGTGATGGTTTTGACATCGTGGTGTGGGAAGGTCTGTCTGATAAGGTGACATCTAAGCGGAGACCTGGAGAGAGGGAAGGAAGCGTGAGGTTGCCGAGTGCCAGCTATGAGGAGGCCCGTGGGACAGGAGTGAGGGAGCAGTGAGCGAAGGGTATGATAGAAGATAAAACAGGCACTTGTCAAAAGGGGCAGAACCCACAGGGCCTTGTAGGCTTGCTAAGAATTGGGATTTTATACTAACAAAAGAAGGGGATGGAGTGTTTTGTGCAGAAGGGTGACTTAACCTGTCAGACCAGATAGCTACTTTTCTTTTCCGAGGACTGGGGAGGATATTCCAAAGCTGATTTTCTTTTAAGTGGATCATTTCAAAGTTTTCTCATTTGTACAGTGGCTAAGTGCATTTTGGCCACAAGTAAGAATTTCCCTTGGTTAAGCTCTATTTTAGTTCAGTATAAAACTTGAGGGGTGCAACTTTAAAAGTCTGTACGTGCCATAAATTCAATATGTTCAAAAGTAGCAAATCTGAGCACTTACACTGCTCACTACAGATGGCAGTGTAACACGAAAGCTCTCATGGTAACAGCTGGGAGGGCGGGGCTAGTATGTACCCCACCTCTTCTTTCTGAAAGTGGCATCAGGCAGTCAGAGACTCTGGGCCATACATTATGTAGTATATGAAAAGTTCGGCTACCCATATGTGCTACGCCATTGGGACTACTAGGCCCAAGTGTATCCAACTGGTCCAGGAGCCTCAGGACAGTTTCCAAAACACTATCCTTTTTTTCTTTCTAAAGATCTTATTTTATTTTTTTTAAGTTTACTGATTTATTTTGAGTGTGCAAGGCAGGGGCAGAGGGAGAGGGAGTGAGAGAATCCCAGCAGGCTCTGCCCAGTGTCAGTCCAATGCGGGGCTCAAACCTGCGAACTGTGAGATCATGACCTGAGCTAAAATCAAGAGTCTGACGCTTAACCAACTGAACCACTCAGGCACCTCTCCAAGACAACTATTCTGTGTCATATTCAAAATGCTAAATCTGAACATTAAGTAATGACCTGAGCATATGAAAATGGTGACCTTTAGTATAAAAAGGACTTAGTGGCAATTAAGCTCTTCAATCAAAGAAGAGGAGAGCAAAAATAGTAAAGCAGTAGGATGTAAATATCACAATCAGAAAGGTTTGGAGCCACTAGGGGACTTGGACTCTTTGAACTATTCCTCAGCTGCAGTAAAAATATCCTCCATTAGGGGGCCTCATAACCCTGCTTTGATCTTCGTGCCTTGTCACTATAAAGAGTGACATATTCATTCTCTTTGCTCTTTCTCCTTCAGTTGCTCTCTTTCCATATCTCCCTCTGTCTCATTGAAAAATGAATTAATTAAGAACATGTGTATGTATTTTTCCTACATGGCTGCCTAATTCTCACCATTTGGGCGAAGAAAGCAAAGTACTATGTGACACAGGAAGGAAAAACATCAAGAATGTGTCATCTTTATGTACACAGTCTGAACACGTCTGTCATCAGTTTCTGGATAGTTTCGGTGTGGATTGGGAAATAATAGACAATAACAAGGAACCTTGGATACTTTAAGGAATAGAGCTTTGATCCCCTGGAGAGGCCTGTTTGGTAGAGAGTCTAACTTTACCCCCTTCACTTCAGACACGGAACAAAGAAGCCAACTAACTGATTGTTTAATTAATCCTGAGGTAAGAAGAGTAAGTTGTAAGCAAAAAATAAAAAATAAAAATAGAAATTATGGACTATAGTTAGGATACTAAAAATATTCCCATTTGCTCAAATCATAAATGCAACATTCTAGACTTGCTGAGTAGAAATTAATGGCTTATAAATGCATTTCTTAAACTGTCTGATCCTCAGATTTGTACCTGAGTCTACAGAAAGGTACAATTTCTGTTTTTAAGAGTGTTTTGAATTTAATACAAAATCCTTCAAGCCTATAGAGTGATACAGAGGGACATTACAAAAATCAACGTGCCCATCCCTAAATTTAACAATTGTTAGCATTTTGTGATATTTACTTTAGGTGTTTTTTTTAATAGGTCAAGATTTTAAGAAAAAAATAGGCTAGTTTGGCCTACTGCTAATGTTTCATGCCTAGTTAGAAGATTTTATATTTAGTGGAAATTCTTATGTGGTATTGCTAAAGCACTGTGAATCAAGAGTAATCAAATATGATATTTCTTGAAAACCCTAAGGATGCATAGCTCTCAAGGCTCCTCATGTTACCCTTAACCAAAAGCCAAAACCAAAATGCATGCTTCAGAAACTATTAGACTGAAATACTCTTTGGAAGGACTAACTCAGGGCAGAAAGGTTGGCCTGGACTCAGTGGCTGACAAGGATGTGATTCACGGTCAGGGATGGGATTCTCTCAGGGGCAGTTGCTGAGCTATTTGGAATCCCTGATCTATTTCCTGATGGAATCATGTATTGTGAGGCTTCTCAAAAATATATTCTTTTAACAAATAAAATGACATGCCTAAATGTATTTATATGAAATATTATCCAATCTTCTGTCCATTGTATAAAAGTACAAAATAATCACAAAGTGGAAAAATGTTAACATCTTAGCCTACGTAAATTATCATTCAGATTCTCAATGTCTGACAGTACAAATGTCCACTCTGTACTCCATTCAAGCCTAATAATGGGATGTGTGGGTAAACAGTTGAATGCCTGCCCTTGCCTCTCTCTTTAGGATGGGCTGGAGGACACCTGTGAGGGTGCAGTTCTCTTGGGACCTCCAGGGACTAGGCAGATAGGGGCATGGTTGTTCCTGGTGCCCAGTGAGAGCCTATAGCAGAAAAGGTTGTCCTTTCCCAATACAGAGTAGAGACCCAGCCTGAGAAACTGCCTTCTGAACCTTAGGAAGCCTCGGGATCCCCCCGCCCCCTCAAGGAGTATCTGACCCTACCCAGTTTCTCCATGTGACTTGGGAGGGCCTGCTCCATGTTGTTAAGATGACTCCCATGGAAGGCAGATCCCAGGCCTGGTCCCAGGCCAGGCTAATGAAAAAGAGCTTCCTGTCCAGGGAGGCTGGGAAGTTGAGTGGCTGTTCTGCATGCTTCCCAGAGGGCTATCAGTTTGCAAATCGATTCACTGGCAGATAGTAGAAGCTACTTTTCTACCACCCTTGGCTGCTTTGCCACTGCTCAAGAGACTTTAAAAACCAAAATTGTGGGAGTGCTAAGGGAACAGGAAACCCTCATCAGGAGAGAATAATGACAAGTAACTAACAAGAAGAGAAAGGTAATCTTGAGAGGGAACCCATGTAAACATCTTAGAATAGCTGGTCTCTGAAGTAGCACTGATGGGAGTAATATGAGAGCATCTTAACAAACAATGGCAGAGAACCATTAGGAAGATGGAATGAGGACACTATTAAATGAAACTGAAGTAGAGTTTTTAATTAAAAACAAACAACCTGATGAGGAGAATGATTATTGCAGAGAACTGAATGTGTGATGTCGAAGACCAAGAGACAGATATACCCCAATAGGGAGTGAAGGCATAAAGGAAACAAAGGTCGGGAGAAAACAGATAGGAGACCTGGAGGACATATATAGGAGACATAGCATGCAGTAATAACAGCTCTGGATCCAAACATGGGGGATTGAAGGAGGAGAAGTCATAGTGGAAAAAAGAGTTTTCCTGAGCCGAAGAATATTCTGAGTCTCTAGACTAGAAAGGTTCATGAGACGTGAGAGAAGACATGCACTTTGGCACCTTCTGAAAATTTTCCGAACTCCAAGGAGGGTGACTCAAACTCTTACAATTGCCCAGAAAGAAATCACAGGCTACCAACAAGGGATGTGTTCCTACATGGTGGGAGATTTTCATAAGCACCTGTCCTTTTAAAACTGTTTAAATTGAACTCATTTTCTAGTAGAATATCAACTGGGGTTTTGTTTTGTTTTGTTTGTAGGAAGGGACTGGATAACCTGATTTCAAGCCTCCCATAAAGGAAAAAGGGTGTGAGACGAGCCAAGAAGATGATGATAGAAGGACAGTGTGAGGAAACTTGCCTTACTGGACATTAAATGTTTCTACAAAGCTACTGAAAACCAAACAGAATAGAACTGGTGCAGACAGAGACATTAGTGCAACATAGTAAATGTCCAGAAATAGATGCAAACATATGTGAGAAATTACTTTTGACAAAGATGGAATTGCAGTTCAGTGGGAAAAGTTTAGTTCAGTTAGACAAAATTGGATAGCATTGCTGACATAATTGACTACCCAGCATAGGAGAAAACAAAGCTAAATGTCAGTCCATATTACAAAATGAATTCCAGATCAATTCATGGTATAATTGTAAAATATGAAATAATAAAAATATTAGAACAAAATTCCAAGCAAGACAGGAAACCATGAAGCCAAAAGAGAAAAAAAACATTAAACTGTGTTACTTTTTAAAAATCGGATGTTAAAAGATACTATAAAAAGGAAGAAAAAGGAAAAAATGAGAGACTGAGGAAAAAGTTTCAATGTGGATGAAAGACAAAAGGTTAATATTCCTAATATTAAAAGAATTTCTAGAATTTTTCTAAAAACACATATAGCCCAGTAGAAAAAATGGGCAAAGAATATGGAAGTGGAATCCAAATTTCCTGTAGGCATGCACATGCTCAACCTCACTAGTCATTAGAGAAAATGCAAATTACATTAAAAATGAGATGTATAAAAATCCATCACATTGACAAAGCTTAAAGAATAAAAGTACCCATTACTAGTAAGCATGTTAGGAAACGGGCAGTCTTACACATTGCTGACTGGATATTCGGTTGTTACCATTTTTGAAAGTTATTGTGCAATATCAAAAAATATATATACATATGCTTTGACTTAGCCATCCAACTTCGGAGGATCTCTGAAAAGCAAACATCAGGAGGTAGAGATCAGATGCATGTTACAGCTCATTTGCCTCAGTGTCTTCCAGTGCTCTAAACTGGAAACCAAATCAGTTTCTGCCATCAGGGAGAGATTAGTTATGCCACATCCATACTAGAGAAGACTGTGCAACTATTTAAAAAAATATATTTTATTGCTATCTGCCAACTTGGAGAGGTGTCCATGATGCAGTGATAAGCAGGAAGGCCAAGTTGCAGAATGATATGTACAGTACACTTCATTTTCAAAAGATGAGATTTTGCATATGTCTGTATGTGAGTGTGCATGTCTGGATGGGGATAGAGAAGGTACTGGAAGGATATTGAATGTTAATATTACCTTGGAATAAAAGGGACTCTGGGTGGATAGAGATGTCTCACTTTCCTTTGTGCATTGTTTGATAATTACTGGTAACAATGACCATATATGAGGGGCACCTGGGTGGCTCAGTCAGTTGAGAATCCGACCTCGGCTCAGGTCATGATCTCACAGCTCGTGAGTTCCAGCCCTGCGTCGGGCTCTGTGCTGACAGCTTGGAGCCTGGAGCCTGCTTCGGATTCTGTGTCTCCCTCTCCCTCTGCCCCTAACCCACTCGCATTCTGTCTCTGTCTGTCTCAAAAATAAACATTTAAAAAAAATTAAAAAAAATACATAAACAATGACCATATATGAGTTTACTAATAAAGGAATTAAAGAAAATAAAACAAATTGTCCAATTTTATTAAAAAAATACAAAAACTAGGCCTGTATCTTCTGAAATTAAAGCTAAGGCTCTCACTTTCTCCATTTCTAAAGGAACTATCATCTGTTTCTCTCTAAATCCCAAGAACAGAAGTGGCTTACCAAAAAAATAAGTACATTCTCAAAGATTTGCACCACTGTCTCTGGCTGCTCTGTGATCAATCCAAAGAAAATTCCTGTTTCCAAAGACCATCAAACCTTTCTCTAGTTCAAGTCTTCTCTCCCTGGGTCCAGCTGTTTTACTTCCAGCCGGAACTACTATTCAGGATTTTCCTTTTAAGCAGATTATATGCTTTTGAAAACTGCTAGCTGAGGAGAGTGGTCCCAAAATTTCCACAGAGCTCTTCCCTTGAGTAACCATTCCACTAGAATCTCTGTCTTCAAGCAGAGTGTTGGGGGAAGAATCATAGCTGTTGTTCATAGGTGACAGAATGCAGCAACACTAGTATACATAATGGTGCCCCTTTTTCTAGGTCCATGTTCATATACAACTTTTCAAACACACCACCATTCCCATTGTGGGTCCTTGGCAACTAAATTACCATGCTGACCCATCAGTGTAATTATCCTCTGTAGACTCCATGTGGTGTCATTGCACTCGGGAGGCAGTATATCCCAGAGTGATTCAGAGCTTGAGCTCTGGAGTCAGACTCCCTAGGTTTGAATCTTAACCTCAGCTACCTCAATAGGCTCTGTGGCCTTAGACTCAATTTCCTCCCCTGTAAAGTGAATAATCCCTCTATCGGTCTGTTATGAGATACATTCTATAAAGCTTTTGAGGGATGGTATGTTGGTCGTCATCGTCGTTGTGGTCATTGTCATCATCGTCATCATCATCATCGTCATCATCTGAGGGCTACATTCATTGATAAGTAGTCAGCTTTTCTTTTACTGCAGCCAGATCTGTGGACCTATGCTCAACACTGTGATTAATGGTCTTGCAGTAAGAAGAAATTACAGGAAGAAGAGAAATGTGAGAGCAGCATTTTATAATATATCGGCATGCCTCATTTTATAAAGACAAACAAGCCATTTGAAAGAATGTTTTCACTATGTTACAAGAATGGAAAAGCTTGCTCCGCTCTTTAATACATTTAAACCCAATAATAAGGGAGCTAAATGTATCACATTATCCAGAGCAAGAATTAAATCAGTCAGCTCCCCTTATCCTGGCACCAGGGACCTAATTTTTGAAAACCAACTCACCTTTCTCTGCTAATCTATAGGTATATATTGTTCCCATATTCCAAGTGTAACCTTACTGTATTTGCAAGTGACATTGCATTGATCTTCATTGCAATGGTAAAAATTGTTATTAAAAGGCTTGACTGAAAGTTCATATTTCTGACTTGCATTCATTTTTCCGTTTAATAGAACCTTACCCTGTTTGAAGTTTGGTTGGTTGGGAATTATAGTATCAACAAATGCAAACTTTTTGGTGTTTTGGTGTTGTGACCATCTACGGATAAAGATGAAAGGGTCTCACCCACTTGCGCATTTGTGGACTGTAATTGGACTGAATGAGCACTAGGGGGCGCTGCCACCTTCTTTACCCTGTGCCAGGCTTGTCTGCCAGAGTTGGCTCTCATCTTTAAGCTTAAAGCATGATGTGTGCATGCACGTACTTAGACAAAAAGAATGAGGCTTTCAGAGTAAAAACAGATGAAACTCTCAGCAGGTTTCACATGTCAGTACTTAATTTCTGCAGAGTCAGAAAGAAGGCTTTGTTTTTTAGGTTGTACTCCTGTGACTAACTACTTACGTTAACTTCTCCTAGAAAAGCTTTGAGCTTTTCTGTGAATCCCCAGTGCATTTAGCATTTCCTATGTAATAAGAAATAGGCCTTTTACATCACAGGATATGTATGAATAAAGGTGTGAAATATGAGCCAATCATAAATACCGTGGTTTCCTCTCTAAAGGAAATATCTATGTTTGCAAATCCAGAGACAGGTGAAAATGAGGACTTTGTCTTTTCATACTCTGTTATTAAATCTTATTTATTTGGATGCAATTCATCGTTCTGTCAAAATCCCTGCCTCTTTCCTGCTCTCCAGCAGGCTGTTGGTAACTGTTAGTAGCTACCCTGTGTGCCAGAAGACCCGTGGAGTCTTTTCTATAATGAAACTGAGCAGGAGACATTATAATCTGTTTCCAAATGCACTCGTAGTGTTGTTTCTCAGATGACACTGACTGCTTCATCAAGGGGCCCTGTTTTTCATCTCTCATGTCTGGATGACTGTACCATCGTATTTGGCTGTTTTCCTCATTCCCTCTCCTAAAATGTGCTTCCAACCAAAGTATAATTTCTCTTGCTTTTATCATGAGGTTTCATTTCTTAAAATTTCCTTGGTGACACTACACTTCTCTGAGCATAGGGTACATCCTGCACCTCTGTGTTGAAGGTTCCATCCCCTTTCAGCCTTCCCCACCTTCCTTGATACCTCATAAGCATCCCCGAGATGATTTTTATTCTGGGACAAGGTCAAAGGGCAGCATGCAAGCCTGGAGGAGCGTGAGGAGTTTGCGAAAGATGGAAGTTGCTAGGCGGGCGGTGGATTGGTTATAATAAGAAGGAGCAACGTGGACCCTTGAGATCATGACAGGATTGCTAGGAGTTCTCCAGAAGTGAATGCAGGAAAGAAAGCTGAGTGCAAGCAAGGTGTAATGAGCCCTGAGGTTGGTGTAGATCGATAGGTACTTGAGGAGGCTTCCAAAAGTTCACTACAGACGTTCTCTGTCTAAAACAGTATTCTAGAGGAGGGTGTTATAATGGGGGAAAAAAGGGGGTAAAGAAATGAATAGAGAAAGACCAGAGAATCAATGCAGTAGAAGGAGAGGGACAGGGACGTTTAGAGCTAATTCTGGAAGCGACCAGCCTCAGGCAGTTTTACTCCTAGCCTCAGGATTCATTGCTCACACGTGTATCAGATGAGACAACAGTGTTGCCCAGCAACCATACTAATATACAGCCTGGGTGCTGTGATGGTGACATCCCCCTGTCAGCACTGCCTGTTCCCTGGGAACATTTTCTTTGATTCATTTTCCCAAGAAATTGCATTAAGGCATGTTCAAAGTAAGGCAGCTAAACCCCTCCTGACTTTTAGGCCTCTTCTGTTCTTAGGCTTTATCCACCAGAGAAGTTCCAGAGATAGCTGTACCTCTGCCCCAACCTCAGTTACACATTTTATGAGACTGCATTTTTTATTCATTAAAAAAATTATTTCTTAATGTCTTCAACTTATTTTGAAACACACACCCACGATATAAGCTTGGCTAATGGTTAGATAGATGATAGGTGTTAGGTGTAGTGATGTTCATAATGTAATTCTTACAACTTTTCTGAATGTTTGAAATTTTTCATAATAACATCTTCAAAAACCAATAAAAAGTCACTTCGTAATTCTTACATTTATCAAGAGCACCTTGCTATGGATGAAAGGGGATCTGAAAAGATAAGGCAAAAGGCAAGGAATTACACACACACACACACACACACACACACACACACACACACAATCCAAACGACTCAATTCAAAATGGGCAATGTATTTGAATAGGCATTTGTCCAAAAATACACAACTGACCAATAAGCACGTGGAAAGATGCTCAACATCATTAGTCATTAAAGAAATGCAAATCAAAACCACAATGAGATATACCATTTCACACTCATTATGATGGCTATTATCCAAAAATAATAACTGACAATAATAAGAAGAAAAAATAAGAGGTTTGGTGAGGACATGGAGAAATTGGATAGATGGTATATGTATAGATATGTGTACTTTTTGTCTAAGTACGTTCATGCACACATCATGCTTTAAGCTTATATATACATGTATATGTCTCATGTATAGATGATAGGAATGTAAAGTGGTGCGGCTACTATGAAAACTAGGCTAGCAGGTTCTCACAAAGTTAGGCACAGACTTACCATAGGGTCCAGCTCATCCCCTCCTAGTATATACCCAAAAGAACTGAAATCAGTGATTCAAACAGATGTACACCCCTGTTTACAACAGCGATATTCACAACAGTCAAAAGGAGAAAACCATGTATTCATCAACAGATGAATGGAAAAACAAAATATGCTATATGCATACAATGAAATACTATTTGGGCATAAAAAGCAATAACTTTTTGATGCATGCTAGCACATGGATGAATTTTGAAAACATGCTAATTAAAATAAGCCAGATGTGAAAGAACAAATATGAGTTTACTTATATGAGGTCTCTAGATTAGCCAAATTGAGAGAGAAAGAAAGTAGAATCAGGTTACTAGGGCTGGGGTCGGAGGAAAAGGGAATATTGTTTAATGGGCACAGAGTTTCAACTTGGGGTGATGGCTATTTCTGGAAAGATGTAACAGTGATGGTTGTACAACACTGAGTGAATGTACCTAATGTCACCACATTGTACCTTTAAAAATGGTTAAAATTGCACATTTCACGTTATGTGCATTTTACCACTTTTTTTTAGAAAAGGCAAGAGATCTTTCCCAAACAAAATGTATACCTAGGAAAAAAACTGAATGAAAAGACAAGGCCATGTGCTATTATGCAAAATGAGGCAAGTGAGTAATTATCTGAAAGAAGGTAAAGAAAATAAGCTGGAGATGACAAAAGAACACTGTGGAGGAGGCGGGTTCTGTGTCAGATATCCAAGCACAAGAATGGGGTTGGAGAACAAGGGAGAGGTTGGCCAAATAAGCTTTTCATCAGCAGCTTTCCCAGTGTTCTTTGTTCTTCCCTTAATTCGGGCATCCTCGCCTCTTGCCATCTAAAGCAGAAGTCCTACCTGGCAAAGACAAAAACGTTTCATGTGTGGCCTGGATCTCCGCACACCTTCCTTAGGACCTTGGACTCCCAGTGATCCTCCCCACGTCATCAATCTCTCTCTGGTTCTTGCATTCTTCCAACAGCACATCCATGTGCTCAGACTGCTCTTTCAAGTAAACCCACAAAGCTTGCAAATCCTTCCTGGTTCTCTACCTACCTGGTTGTCTCTCCCATCTTTCTTCTCCCCTTCATAACCAGACGTCTTCGCTTGCCGTCTCCACTTCCTTAACTTTGTAAGCAGCCCTTAAGCTCATCTAAACTGGTTTTTCCCCTGATTATTCAATGGAATTGCTATTGCCCAGGTCAGCAGAGACCTTCCCCTCACTCAGTCCAGTGAACACTCCTGAATCTTTATCACAATTGCCAATAAGAGCCAACCCAATTGATGACTCCCTTCTTAAAATATCCTCTGTCCCTGGCTTGCAGGAAAGCTGCCTGTCTTTCACTCTGTCTTCATTGCTGGTTTTCTGTTTTCTACACATTTTTCCTGGCTCAATATCATGTTGTCTTCCCTCTACATTCACTTTGTAGGTAATTCATCCCCTCGTGGCTTAAAATAGCATCTATATGCCTACCAAAGCTGTAATCCCAGCCCAAACATTGCTTAAGACTATGAGGCTCAGGTGCTTGGGTGGCTCAGTCAGTTAAGTGTCTAACTTTGGCTCAGGTCATGATGTCACAGTTTTTGAGGTTGAGACCCATTTCTGGCTCTGTGCTGACAGCTCAGAGCATGGAGTCTGCTTCAGATTCTGTGTCTCCCTCTCTCTCTGCACCTCCCCTGCTCATGCCGTCTCTCTCTCTTTCTCTCAAAAATAAATAAAACATTAAAAAAAAATTTTAAAAAGAATATGAGGCTTCAATAGGCAAACTGCCTACTGCTCATCTCTATTTAAATTCCTCAGGAAGTATCAAAAACTGAACATGCTCCTGGGATGCAGTGCACAAGGCTCTGAGTGAGCATAGCCCAACCCTCTCTGCCCAACCTTTGATTCACTGGGTTTCTACTACTGTATACTTTCTGATTCCCAGATATGCCAAACCCTAGTTTTCTCAGTAAATGGAGTCTACTAGCACCTAACCCATAGGGTTTTATAAGATGGAACAAAATGTGAAATGCTTGGGAAAATGGGAAATGTTGCCATTGTTATTATCATTAATTATTATTCATGCTGGTCTACTTGGGTAGAGAAAGGAAAGCAGACCAATGGTATCAAATCCATAATTACAGTTTTCTAGTTACTGAGAGAACAAGGTATCTTTTGGTGACTACTTGGCATGTTTAACTCTTCAAGGAGTTGGAAATAATCTGTTCATACTACCCCCTCTGGAAATCTTGGAAATCAGTTTTTAATCCATATTTTAAAATGGAGAAAATGGAGGCTGGCAGTTACCAAAGGAATCAGCCAATTCAGGGCAAATAGTCCCACTATTATGTATTGTTTAGCCTCGGGTAAAGCTTTAATTCCATTTCAGCTTTCCAGCTAGCAATGCTGGCATTGTGTAGACACCACCATAGTTGCTAAAAATGGTGACTGGCCAATTAAAGCCCCCTGCTGAGCCTTCCACCCACTGAATTAGATTCCTTACTCTTTCATGCAGGACAAAGCAAGAATGCTTCAAGGACCAAATCATTTGGCAGTCTTTGATGGCATGAGAAACAACTATTTGTATAGCAAAATATTTTCCAGAACTAGAAGCCCATAAAGATTATTGCCTTCTTTTTAGTACACAGAAATATTCTGCAAGCATGACTCTCTCAGCTTTCTGCACTGTGGCACCCAGAAGGAAGAAGACCCTGTCCTCCTCCTGTGTGGCGTTCTCTATTTTGTCACCATCTTGGGCTACCTGGGTCAAGGACCCTCCTCGGTGCCTGTTCACTCTGTGCCCATCCTCCTGCTGACTGGGCTGACTGGTGGCCATCCCATTGTAAGGAGAGAACAAGTCCAACTTGGCGAGGCTGGCCCCTCCCTGCTGATGTCGGGGCCTTGGCATAGCTTTTGCTGCCAGTCTGGTTGCTTCCTTGTTGCCTTTGGAAGCCTGCACTTTTTCTGTGGCTTTTGTGGTCGTTTCCATCCGCCAGTGTGGTCCCTTTCAGAGGCACTAGCGTGCCAGACCAGCCTATTTGAATTGGTGCCAGGCCACTTACTGGGGAGGTGAGGCCAAATCCCATATATTTAAAGCTGTAATGCTTTGCCTGTCCACCTAGCTCCTGTCTCCTGAAGTCATTAGTTGTGGTTTTACTTTACTGTTAAAACACTCTTCTTTTTTTCCTTTCTCTCAGCTCTGGCTATTTTCAGCTCTATATATTTAGCAAGTTGTGTGTAGGTAGAGATTCTGCTGTTCTACTTAAATCTCTTTATTTTTTTCTGTGTGTGTGTGTGTGTGTGTGTGTGTGTGTGTGTGTGTCCCCTAAGGAAAGAGAATGTGTTTCCTATTAAATGGAGGAGGAGGGAGGGGGTGAAGATAGACCTGATGTTTGGCTAGAACAGAAAGAGCACAGTGGCAGGAGTAGGGAGAAGCCCACTTATATGACTACAGGACAGATGTCCTCCTGGTCTTACATTTCTTTAGGAAAATAGACCTTTGGTTGCTTGAGTGAGGCCCTTTGTGCTTCAATTTGCTTTGCATATTTTAAGATCCTCAGACAGTCACGGGAATCTCTTTGCATCTTTCCATGTCTAAGGCTTTGCAGAGATCAAGCATGATTGTACAATGCAAGGCAGATAAGTAACAACAGTTCCATTCTGCAGCTGAATTAGGAGAGTTAAGTGATTTTCCTGACATCCCTCAGGAAGCTAAAGACACATCTAGGAACACAACATGTGATTTCTAGTCCCAGATCTTGCACCTCTGGCCACATTGCCCTGTCTCTATTTACTCTACAATTCTGCACATATGTTTTTCAAGTAAATATTTGATTCTGGGGAGATTTAGGGTAGAAAAATCTCCTAAGCTTCATCATTGAAAGGTACTGGATTCACTGTGCTTTAGACCAAAGTCTGCCATCTATCAATATGTAGCTGTAGTTTGAATAGCAGCTGTCCTCCAGGGGGCATATGCTGTGGTCCCAGGAGAACACATTTTTACCAAAAGCAAAAAAGGGAGCCATGATAGCTGGCACACATATAAGATATGTTTCCTGGAGGTGCCCTAAATCAAGAATGGAACACAGGGCATAAGAAAAATACCTTTCAAAAGCGATATAATAAAACAACTTGCCAATGATGGGTAAATGTGAGTGTTCGTTGAAAAAACCATGGGTTAATGTATCTGTAACATCAAATCTATGAAACTCGTCCTCTGAAAACTGTGAATTTCCCATCTGGCTTGAAGGATGTGTTACAATATATATGATAATTTTAGATATGCCAGAATTTGTAAAAATTGAGAGTTAGACTAATGAGTTATATGACAATATTATTGAACACACCATACAACTTCATTGTAGAGGGATTTTTCTAGAGTAAGGGTAAAAATCCTAAATAGTTTAAGATCCTGATAAGAAACATGACAGGTGTGAGGTTCCTCAAAAAATTAAAAATAGAACTACACTATGATCCAGCAATTGCACTACTAGGTATTTACCCAAGGGATACAGGTGTGCTGTTTCGAAGGGGCACAGGCACCCCAATGTTTATAGCAGCACTATCAACAATAGCCAAAGTATGGAAAAAGCCCAAATGTCCATCGATGAATGAATGGATAAAGAAGATGTGGTATGTATGTATGTGTGTGTGTGTAATACTCCACACAATGGAGTATTACTCAGCGATCAAAAAGAATGAAATCTTGGGGTGCCTGGGTGATTCAGTCGGTTAAGCGTCCGACTTCAGCCCAGGTCACGATCTCACGGTCCATGAGTTCAAGCCCCGCGTCGGGCTCTAGGCTGATGGCTCAGAGCCTGGAGCCTGCTTCCGATTCTGTGTCTCCCTCTCTCTCTGACCCTCCCCCGTTCATGCTCTGTCTCTGTCTCAAAAGTAAAATAAACGTTAAGAAAAAAATTAAAAAAAAAAAAAATGAAATCTTGCCATTTGCAACTACGTGGATGGAACTGGAGGATATTATGCTGAGTGAAATTAGTCAGAGAAAGACAAATATCATATGACTTCACTCATAGGAGGACTTAAAGATACAGAACAGATGACCATAAGGGTAGGAAAGCAAAAAGAATACAAAAACAGGGAGGGGGACAAAACATAAGAGACTCTTAAATATGGAGAACAAACAGGGTTCCTGGAGGGGTTGTGGGAGGGGGATGGGCTAAATGGGTGGATGGTTAAGAGGCATTAAGGAATCTACTCCTGAAGTCATTGTTGCACTATGCAAACTAACTTGGATGTAAATTAAAATTTTAAAAAAAGCACAATGAAAGTGGTGACTGGTGGGGCATAACAGAGCCATGAGCCATGTGTGAGGGAGGGGTGAAGGCTGTGGAGGAACTGGAGTACCTGTAATCCCTGGAAAGGGTGCAGTACCCACAGCTCTAACCAATGCTCCTCAGGCAGGATTACAGGAACAGTGTGGTCAGGCTGTCTGATTTTTTAAGAGAACATGGAAATCCTCATTTTTATGTAAATATCCCAATTTTTAAATGTTATAAACTAATTTTTAAAAATTTACAACCCTGTGTTAGCCAAAGAAAGCATATTCTACAAGACACATTCAAAGCATAGTTTGCCAGTGGAATTTTTTTTTTTAACTCTTAAAGGTGATGATTTATGCGATGAAATACAGGAGTTTTTGGAGGAGTTAGGAGAGAATCTGAGAGCCAGGGAAGGCGTGGGGTGTCTTAGTACAAGCCAGAGATTTGCATATGAGCCCTACAAGAGCAGTACATTGACTCATAAATAACAAATCTACCAAAAAATATTTCAAATAGGAGAAGAAAGGTAACACAGGAGAGTACATCAGGGTATGTGAGCTCAAAAGACAAACTGGTCCTGGTTGGGTTGGGAAAGGAGTAGAGGGAGAGACCATGTGGAATATTTAGGTGACTATAGAGAGAGTATTTTCAACTTGTGCACACCTGGGATCTGCACTGAAAGAATGCTGTATTTGAGAAGGTTAAGAGCAAAAGTTGGAACTAGCAAGTGAAATGTAAGTAACAGCTTGTTACACATCTGATTAATGAGTTAGGCTGTGCCAGATAGTTAAATGAAGGAGACTGGGCACCGGTATGCACAGGACTTATAGCTCAGTGATTTCTGACATCAGTAAAGTTGTTTCACTATTATGATCTTTGAAGGTGTAGGTTATCTTTATATCACTACCCCTAGCATAGTCGTTGGCACATGAGAAGGTCAATAAGTAAATGATTGCCCAATATATTGGAAACCATAATCACATGATAGCATATGTTATACTAAAGGGAACACAGGTTAGTAATGACCCATTTGGTACCAAATTTAATGGCTACTTCTCAGTGCACGTGCTACTCAGAGGAGGAGTTTTAACATTATTCAATCTCCAATTATCCCGTCCTTGAATGTCTTAGTATCCCTCTTTCCTGATCTTACCTTGACCTTTCTGAGTTTTTTTCCCCTTTAATGTAAATGACTGGCTTATGCTGCTTCTTCCATGTGCTTCTTCAATGTTGGTGTTACCTGGAGTTGTAGTTTTCTTTCTAGACTGTTCTTGAGCAATCTTATCCACACTTACTGGATCAGCTCCCATTTATGTGTTGACATTCCCACATTCCAGCTTGAGCTCAAATTTCAACATATAATCTCCAGTTACCGTCATGGACTGAGTTGGTGTGCCCATCCCTTTACCCAATTCATCTTTTGAAGTCTTAACACTATGTGATTGTATTTGGAGATGGACCCTCTAAGGAAATAAAGTTAAATGAGGTCAGAAAGGTGAGTCCCTGATCTGATAAGATTAGTGTTCTTCTGAGAATCCAGAAAGCTTTATTCCTTTTTCTCTCCCTCCCTCCTCCCATCTCTGTCTCTCTGTCTGCCTGTCTCTCTCTGTACACACCTGGAGGGAAGGCCATGTGAACACACAGTGATAGGGTGGCTGCTTACAAGTCAGAAAGAGACCTCTCACCAGGAACCAAATTTGCTAGCACCTTGATTATCGACCTCTAGGCTCCAGAACTAAGAGAAGATTAATGTCTATTGTTCAAGCCACCCAGGCTGTGGTGTTTGATTATGCCATCCTGAGCCCCCCTGCCTCTATATTTCAGGATCTCATCAATTTTTCCCTGAGATTTCTCTAAATTAATCTCTGTGATCCATTTCTCTACAAGGTTCTTCTTGTACCCTGCTTTAGAGTTACCATTCTGAAATGTCTGAAATATATACCAGTCCTCATTCAAACACTTGCATTTCTACCAAATTCTAAATTCCTTGGTGTAGTATAGGAAAACCTCAGCTGAAAAAGTATGTCATCCAGAAGAACTTGCTAGAGTAGGAGCTGATGTCCACAAAAGAATGGATGTGAAGGAGATGAAAAGCGAGGAGCACTGCCTAAAAAGTTCCCTTACCGAGGACTCTGAGGAAGCTGCACATTCCCCAGTTGTTAGCCACCAGGGATGAGATGAAGGACATTAGAAAGTATGGCATTTGAGTGGCACAGGGATTTTCCACTTCTAACTTAATAACAATTTTTTAATTCTAATATTTTTTTTAAATTTCAAATATGCAAAATTCCTTACTAACACTTCTTTTTTGAAAAAAAAATGTATTTTATAATGGTGAGAAACTTAACATGAGATCTACCCTCTTGACAGATATTTAAGTATACAATACACTATTGTTGACTGTATGACAATATGGTACAGTAGAGCTCTACAGCTTACTCATCTAACTTAACTGAAACTCTATGCCCCTTGATTAGCAACTCCTCATTTTGTTTTCTGCCAGCCCCTGAAAACCACTGTTCCATTCTTTGATTCTCTGAATCTGACTATTTTAGATATCTCATGTCATTGAAATCGTGCAGTATTTATCTTTCTGTGACTTGCTTATTTCAGTTAGCATAATGTTCTTGAGGTTCATTGATGTTGTTGCATATTGCAGAATATTCTTTTTTAAGGCTGAATAGTATTCCATTATATGTGTTCACCACATTGTCTTTACCCATTCATCCACTGATGGATATTTGACTTAACGTTTATCATAACTTATTTCCTTATGATTAGCAAACATCCATACCAAAATTGGCCATGGCATACAAATGGTAGAAGTAAGTAAATTTTGAAATATCTCTCTCTCTCTCTCTCTCTCTCTCTCTCTCTCTCTCTCTCTCACACACACACACACACACACACACACACGGATATATAGGGTATTGATTCATATTGGAGGCTCTGGATTTAGATTCAGACTCTAGATTTAAGTTCTGGCTCTCCCACCTACTGTGTGACCTTGGGCAAGTGACTTTATTTTGCCAAACCTTTGCTTTTCTGTTAAATGGTTATAACAATAGTTTGTGACTTGCTTCACAAAGTTGTTGTAAGGGTTAAATAAGGTAAAGTGTTTAGCATAGTGCCCGGCTAATAGTAAGTACTCAGCAAATGTTTCTGCTGATATTAGTGGTAGCCATATTTTCTAAGGATATTTTTTAGTAAAAGTGTTAACAAAAGGCACTTTAGAATTCTGGGACTCAAGGAACTGAGTTTGAGAAACATTGACCTAGGCTCCAGACATGCTGGCTTCCTCTTGTTCCTTGAATATGCCAGCTACTTTCTTCCTCAGGGCCTTTTCCCTTGTTGTTCCTTTCTCCTGGAAGCTCTTCTGCCAGATATTTGCATTTCTTGGTCTCTTAATTCACCCAGGTCTTTAGTCAAGACTCACCTTCTCAGTGAGGCTTGCCCTAACCATCTCATCTGGATTTCAGTAACACCCCACCCAGTACCAAAGCTTTATATCCCTCTTGATGATTCATTCCTTCTTTGGAATACTTATTATTAGCACAGTGTTTATTTTAGTTATTCATCCTTTGTCTCTTTCTTCCACTACATGAAGCCAGGGAGTTCTGTTTGTTCCCTAGTACTAATCAATTTTCAGTAAATTTTTATTAAATGACTGAATCAGTAAGCTATTATAACATAGTCAACATAGTGCTTGCACTCCGTGAACATATGTTCATTTAACAATCTGCTAAGATAAAAGTGTTGACTATTTATTAAAAAACAAAAAGAATAGGGGCACCTGGGTGGTTCAGTTAGTTAAGCATCTGACTTCGGCTCAGGTCATGATCTCCCGGTCCATGAGTTTGAGCCCTGTGTTGGGGTCTGTGCTGACAACTCAGAGCCTAGAAACTGCTTCGGAATCTCTGTCTCCCTCTCTCTGCCCCTCCCCTGCTCGCACTGTCTCTCTCTCTCAAAAATAAATAAACATTAAAAAAAAAGAATATATAAGCTATTATATTTAAGTGAGCTTTGAGAAATTTTTGCAAAAATGCCTTATTAAAATAACCTAAAATAGAATGGTTTCACATACATGGTGTACAATTCTAAAAGGAAGGAGGACACTTCAGTGTTTAAAAAAATGAAATTATAGGAAAACTGTGTTAAACTACAAGTTATTATTGTAAGTTTTCAGATATGGCACAGGACCAACCATGTTATCTGAACCATAACCATCACCCAGAATGAAAACCCATGCTGTGAAAGATAGACCTAGCGGTGGCCAGCAAGAACACTAGGGAGTATGCTATATTTTAGAGCGATATTTTTGACATTAAAGTGAAATAATTTACATTTAAAATAAAAAAAATAATTAAAACTAAAAATAATAGACTAATTTCATCATTAAGAAAACATTCAGATAAAAAAAAAAAAAAAAGATGGCCTGACTTACAGCATTATTCTTACTAGGCATTGATATCCCATATCCATATCCATAGTATGAGTATAAGCCAGGAACATAATTATAAGGAATGAAAGCCACTGCTCCAATTGTGCACTTCTAATTGTCTTGTCTTCTGCCTAGAAAACATTGATCACTTTCTCATTTTTATTTCTTTGCTAGCATAACTTTTTTCACCTAGGCAAATTATGGTGTGGTGAACAGGTTGTTATAGCAAAGGGATAGGTCTGGTCTAGGGGGCCATCACCTTAGTGAAGTCACCATGGATCAGGGTGGGGTTGTCAGTCCCAAAACAACTGGGTCGGGTAATCCAGAGTTGATTGTCATAAAACTGAATGTGATTTACTAGCCACATTGATTTAAATAGATATGAACATGGATATTCACTCATAATAAAGAATGATACTTTATGAGTTCCTGTTGCCATATAAACCGTCAAGGAACGGTCAGGCACTCTCTCGCTACGGGTTAGCTTTGGCAATATTAAAACTAGAAGTAGAAGTTTTGTTTGTTGAATTTTTATAAATATAAAGCCAGAACAGAAGAACAGAAAACTCCAGGTGTCTCTAAGGGATGATCCTCAGGGAAGGTGACTTATATCCATCATCTTCACTGTAGTGATGGTCTCACTTCAGGGACCATGGTGATTAACCCTACTGGCCATGACTGAGTAAACATGACCAACCTCTGGCTCTTTGGAATTTTTCTACTCTATGCTTCACATCAGTGGTTCATTTTTTTCCCCTTCAGCCTTCTTCTGGACAAGTGAAATACAGTTTATTAGGCTTGAGTTTGCCACATTTCAGTCATACTCCAAGACCCTTGGATACTTGGATACGGCCCAAGCCCCTTGAGATACTGTTTCTGGGTCCTCACCAGTAGAATTGGATTGCTTCTCATCTTTTCAGTTCCTAACCTGCAGACACAGCACAGCAAGCATAGGATACGTTTCAGGCCACAGTGTCCTGCCACTACTTTATTTAATCTGACTTCTATGTGCTTTCACTAAAGAATTGCAGTGGCATCTACCTGGCCTACCATGCAGGACCTTGTGACATCATTAGACTACTCTTCTCCCAAGTGCATTGGAGCTATTTTGTTTGAATCATGTCTGGGCTCCCAAGGCCAAGTTAGGTGCAGTGTCATTTGGGGACTATTTTCAGAGGCAATATAGTCAGTCATGCAGTGATTTCTTACCTCATAGTATGGGTATCAGCCAAACTCTGTTCCAGATGGTATTTAAAAGGTAACATTTTGAGCTTTTATCTTTTATAGTTCTTACAGGTGAAAGAGCTGGTAAACAGAAGACCCGAGTCTTGCAAGTGGCCAAATTGAATTCAGATTAGTTCATACTCAGAAATTTATCAGAAACACATTTTTCTTGCCACCAGAAGAGAGGACAAATGGCAGGAAATGTAAAATTTGTGCATTACCATGCTTCAGCGCATGGCTTACAGAAATGAACCTGTCATTGTATTCAAGTCCACAGGAGTTCTTAGTTAAGAGGCAAGCACTCTAGGAGAGCTAAAGAAAAGAACAGACAAAACTCAATCTATAAATGTTCTAGATGTAAAGAACTCAATTCTTAAACCATCTTTATGAGTATGTTTTCTTTAAATTTAAGTTTAGAGAAGTAGTCGGAAACTAAGTTATGAATTATAAGCACTTTTGCCTTTCTCAGATTACTCAGATTTCTTTTAAAAAGAGGCCTTAATCTTAGAAAAGTAAGAGTCCAGAAGCCAAGATGTTTTCTTGTGATGGCTTTGATACATGCATTCCTCTTTGAATGAAAGATTCCTTAGAAGTCTTCCTACTCCGAGTTTCAGTTTCTCATCATCTTATTTATCTCTGTCAACATAAACTCTGCAAACACCTAATCTTTAGACATTTATATCTACCAGAGTATCTGGGGGGCTCAGTCGGTTAAGCATCAGGCTCTTGATTTCAGCTCAGATCATGATCTCATGGTTGTGGGATCGAGCCCCATGTCAGGCTCTGCACTGACAGCACGGAGCCTGCTTGGGATTGTCTCCGTCCCTCTCTTTCTGCCCCTCCCCTGCTCATTCTCTCTCATCCTGTCTTTCTGTCTCTCAAAATAAGTAACTTAAAACAAAAAATAATTCATAACATTTATATCTACCAATTTCTAAGTTGTATTTTGCAAAATAAATATGTAGATTTAAATTTTTAAGTATTGGTCTGAGAACTGAAATTTATTTAAACAAGAAAGATATTTTTATTATATGTTTTAAAAAGCCAGTAAGATATGAACCTTGCATTGATATAACTTGCCACATCAGATTTTGTGTCTTTTAGCATAATCTTTGAAAGTGAATATTGTGCTAAATATTTGGAATGAAATTTTATTAGATGCTTCGGTCACTGTGTTTATTTCGACATCTCTTGTGTCCTGTCATCCCCATTCATGAGTTCAGGATTAGAGTCACTGTTACCTGTATTGATTATAAGCACATCACATCATTATTTGTGAACAAAATAACCTCCTTTTGGTGTATATTTGTCCCAAGATCACTGATTTTTCCCCCTTTTGCCAGTTTCTTTCTGCTTTGATTTAATTAATCAGTTTTAAAACACAAAATCATGGCAGCTCTACAAAAATACACATCTGATGAGATTTCAGAATTGTTCTTTTATGGCATTTGGTAAGATATTAGTCATTTAAAAACATTTAGGGGAAGAAAGAGGAGAGGACATTGACAAAACCATGACACATGGGTGAAGCATTCTTGTCCTCTCTGGGCTGACAATGCCTCCATTCATTTCTCTAAGCTCTGGGGAATATGTTCTTTCTTTCTTCTAGCAGTGTGGGTTGGCCAGAGAGAAAGAGGAAGAGAGAAAGGCAGGAGAGTCTCTGTAAATCATCACATACCTTTGCAGCTGACAGACCAGCTCATTGTCAGTGTGTATTTTAAAAGGAGGAAAGCTGAAATAGGTTCCTTCTAAATAGCACGTTGTGATTCCTTTCATAGTAAGATGTTTACTCTTGACATTGGAAAGCAAGGCAATTGGGTAACAGTTCACTGGGTATTTTCTTATGTTCTTTTTCTGCTGTAGTATATAAAATTGAATATCAAGGTCCTTCAAAAATGAACCTATATCCTTCAATAAGCTAAACTTTCAGTAGCATTTAAAAGTTCAGGGGCTTCTGGGTGGCTTAGTTGGTTAAGCATCCGACTTCGGCTCAGGTCATGATCTCATGGTTTGTGAGTTGGAGCCCCAAGTCAGGCTCTGTTCTGATAGCTCAGAGCCTGGAGCCTGCTTCAGATTCTGTGTCTCCCTCTCTCTCTCTGTCTCTCCCCTCCCCTACCCACGCTCTGTCTCTCTCTCAAAAATAATAAATAAACATTAAAATAAATAAATAAATAAAACTTCAAAGGACCCTACAGCAAGAAGATTGTCCACCTACAAAATGGTATTTCCTACAGTTCTGAGTTTCTGTATAAAGCATTGTATATGCTGTCTATATTGTCACACGGATACAGGAGAGAAGGAAAACCAGCTGTGTGTTAAAATGTTTTTGGTCAACATTTGTGTAACAGTGATAAATAATACCTTCTCATGCTATGGAAATATTCTATAGAATGAGGTAATGTGAAGTGATATCACGCCAAGTAAAATTGTTGGACTTTTGTTTTATAGCTATATATATAAATATCATCTCTCTAGCTATATTATAAATTCCTTGATAAAGGGGTCAATTCACTATTGTATACTTCAAAAAACTCAGTATAAGATGTCTATGTCATAAGTGCTCAATAAACAGGTACTAAACAAAGGAATAACACTGTAGTATCCTTCTCCGTGTATTTCTTGAGACCTTCTCTATAGGTTCTGCAAATAAACTTGAAACTTAGATTTCGATGAAAGTAGATAAAACATCAAATAAAAATACCTGACAGTTAAATACCAGAAAAACAAAAACAAAAACCAAACCAAAACAAAACCAAAAAAAAAAACCCCACCAAAGGAAGAATATATAATAGTTTTCTTTTTTTTTTTTTTTTTTTTTTTTTTTAGCATTTATTTACTTTTGAGACAGAGAGAGAGCATGAACAGGGGAGGGTCAGAGAAAGAAGGAGACACAGAATCCGAAACAGGCTCCAGGCTCTGAGCTGTCAGCACAGAGCCCGATGCAGGGCTTGAACCCACAGACCGCGAGATCATGACCTGAGCCAAAGTTGGACGCCCAACTGACTGAGCCACCCAGGCACCCCTATGTAATAGTTTTCTAAGAACAGGTAACATGTTCTCATTATTGATAAACCTGGCAATAATTTTCTTTAAAACATAGAAACAGAGCACAATCATCTTGGTCAGTAATTGGTTTTGCAAAAATGTCTCTCTTCATTTTATAACTGACCTACTTGAAAACGTGGTGAACCATAAAGGGCCATTTCCTTGGAAAAGAGTATGGACAAGCCCCCTGCAGTTTTGTTTGGGTGCCGTTCAAAGCCAAACCCTAAACCTTTCCCAGAACTTGAAACAAATGGTAAGTGCTACCACAAACCAAAGTGGGAACCTCTGAGGAGAGATGGTTTCCGCTTCATTTTTTTTTTTAGTTTATTTGTGTATCCCTACTGCTTATTTAGATGTATCCTACTTTCTCATGGATGTGCTACTTGCTCTTCACAGTGAATGTCAGGGACCAGGATTTTGGGACAGCAACTTTGGGAGATTTATATTCTGGTGCTGCTGTGCTAGACTGCTTCCCATAAGAAGCCAAAAGGACTTCCAACTGGAGTACTAACATCCATAAACACAGAATTATCTTATTATCCTTTCCTAGAGCCAGGAAGCCTTTGTTGGGGAACTTAATCTCTGATAAGGTCTTTATAGGATGGTAATTGAATGGAATGAACACCAGCTGAGAAATGTTAGTATTAATCTAAGAATGATGGACTCCTAGGTAAGCCTTATTAATATTTCTATTACAAGCCAGTTGATGTTTTGCCTTATTGGGCCTTTTAATAAGAAAATGTAAATTGTTTTAGACATAATGACCTAAAATACATGCATTGTTTAGAAGTGTGGTAGGGACAAGTAGCTGAGTGTTGGAGTTTGGTGCTTCCCTTCCACAATGTTGAGTTGTCAAAGGGAAGTAACTGTCCAGCAAGGGACCACATTTTCCAGCCTCCTGTATCTGATTAGAACACTGACTGGTTAGTGAAAGGAAATATGAGGGGAAGTGATGCATGTCCTTCTGGGAAGTGCTGAAAAGGCAGATGTATCTTCCCTGTTTTTCTGAATGAGGAGATCTCCTAGACCCTAGAAAGGGTGTGACCACAAGATGGAAGGACCCTGAGTTTCACAATGACTCTGTGGTAGGGAAGTGGAAGGGCCCCCCCAACTGGGAACATGTGTAGTAGTCTGTTTCATGAACAAGACATAAGTGTGTATTGTGTTTATGGAATTTGGGGAGTTTTATCTCTTCAGGACCTAGCGTCTCTTTAACAAATACAGGAGGTAAATAAAAATGTACCAAACAGAGGTCATTGTAAAATGGCAGATTTGTTCCTATTCCCTCTTTATGCTAAAAGTTTAGCATTTATATAAGTACAGGCATGTTTTGAAAATCATATTAAAACTGCAGGATTTATAGATGGAGAAAGCACCTCCACTCCCTGAATGCTGACCCATTCCTATCTGCCTCTTCCCAGAAAATGGTTTTCCTGGTCATCATTAAGGCCATTCTGGATGCTCCTATCTCCTTCATCTACCTGTCCTTTTCCTACCCATTTTCCCACCCAGTTTCCATCTCCTCCATGAAGTTTTCCCTTATCACTAAAGGGATTACTTATGTTTTTGAGCTCAAAGAAATTAAAATCTTACAAATTTGTGTAGTAACTCATATGCTGCTTAGTGAGAATACTCGCATTATTTTATGATTTTTAATGAACAAAGGTGTCATTTGTCTAAATTGTAAGGTAATGGAGGAACAAAGAAATTTTCTTTAAGGAAATGGAATTAGGACCCAGGAAATAGACACCCTTATCCTTTTGTCTATACCAAGATGATTACGGGGGGGGGTGGGGGGAGTTTCCAAGACATATACCTAACTGTAATATTGACATCCATAGTGGGATACTTTTAATGCTATATACCAGATGGAATATAGCAGCCACTGATCCTTTTACTTTCCCACAAAAATTAAGATGTTTATCAATAACCAAAGAAGTGGAAAATTGGTCAGAAGTAATGCAGGCATCTTTACTAATTTTGCCTTTGCACACCCTCTGGTTTTAGTCATCTTCCAAATTTAAATGTATTTTTAGCTGATTTAGTACTTGGCATCATTCTTATGCTACCAGTGACAGTGTCACTGGCAGTACGATTAGGATTGCAGGTTTTATGTGTTGAGACCACCTGAAAGTTGAAACCAGATTCATTCTACCCATGGTGCCAGCCATGTGGTAAACTCCATCCAGTTCCTGGGATGGTACCTAGATTTCAACGGACAAAATGTAATATCAAGTCTCCATAGGCTGTTACCCAATTCTGAGTGATCAGTCCTCCAGAGTTGAGTATCAAATGTCCACATCTTAATCATTGTCAACTGTGCAGAAAGGCCCTTAGAGATTTTTATATGCACTAAATTCAGGAAATTCTCAGGTATGCTTCTCTTAACAATGTAAGTCATGCCCCTTGTGTGCACACAAATCATAATTTGAAAGATCTGTTTGACATTAAGGCTTATATAATTTGGAGGGTGAGTCCAGGATGAAGCCATGGAAGAGAAACTCTGAATGCAGAGTTTCAGGTATCTTACACTTGTGTTGCAAAAGTAAGGACTATGAATTCTCTTGCATACAGTTTAGTCCAATTATTCCAAGTAGCTATGGAAAAGCTTGAATCATTAACCCAATCTCTGGACATGGTTTATTTGAGGTATTGTTAAAAATAGCACATGACATCTAGTGTTCTTTCCTCTCACACATTATGCTTTAGATTAACATATGGTAATAATGCTGCATTGTTTGGTTGGCCAATTCTTCATCTAGCATGAAATGCAGAGTACAAAAGCACACATGTACAAACTGAGCTAATATTTCTTTCCTTGAAATAAGTAACAGTTATTCATCTAGATTCTTCTCAATTACAGAAATTGATGATATCTTTATGGAAGGAAATAGTTTTCAAAGAATTCTGCAGTGTTTGAATTATTTATTAAGACAACAGAATGGGTGAAATGAAAAGAAAGCTTGTACTTGATGCAAAAAAACAACTATTATACCAATGTAGGGAAAAAAAAGTCTGAAAAATTTCAGCACCAAGGTTAATTTTTATTATATAATGAGTGCATAAAAACAGAGTTTGGAAAGGATGCAATTTTCAGCCACTTTTCTAGTATAATTCTGCAATAACAACAGAAACCAAAATGAGTTGAATTGTTGCAAAGGAAGGAGACTATCATAAAAGATAGTAAGTAGATTTACCTGTCATTTATTATATCATCCTGTTTGCAGCGCTACATTTGAGATTGTGTCAGCACTTCCATTATAAGCCTGTACATAGAGGAATTTGGAATTTGGCCAATAAAAGATCATTCTGGACCAGAAGTTGGCACAGAAAGTTTCCTCCCATGAGCAAAAGTTGTTTTCATTATTTCTTCTTCATTGCCGTCTTCTTTTTTTTTTTCCCCTCCCTTTACAAAATTCCATAAAACTTCATCTGGTTGCTTTTAAACTTGGATATCTGAAGTAAAAGTTAAGCATACGAGAGCCAACCCAGTGGTTTGAAGACAATGCATCTTTTGTCCATCTGGGCAGAATTTGTATTTGATATTTTATATGAAGGAACCAATACTTTTCAGTTGGGAGTATTTAGAGAAAGAGTAAAACCTAATTTCAAAAGATCTCTTAGTCATTGTCTCTAATAATGAAGTTAGAAGCAGTGAAATGAGGGTGGGTGAGAGGTTATTCACTTATTCCCATTATGATGCACATTGTAGCCAATGATAAAAGCTAATGATGCACTCTAGCATCATTTCATCCCAATTTAGTTTACAGTTTTTATTGGTGTACAGTTTACATACAACGAAATGGACCCATTTGAAGTATGTGCTTCTATGAGTTTTGGTAAACATATGTAGTCTTCCAAATACCAGCAATCCCAATCAAGTTTCAGAACAATTTCTTCCCCATAAAAGGTCTCTCGTTTCATTGGCAGTTGTCTCCCACCCCCGGTGCAACCCTAACCCTAAGCAGCTACTGATCTTCTTTCTGTCTCTACAGATTTGCCTTTTATGGAATTTTAAGACAGTAGAACCAGATGATATGTGGTTTCTTGTGTCTCTGACTTCTTTCATATAGCATGATATTTCTGATGGCTATCCATGTTCTTGTATGTATCAGTAGTCCATTCCTTTTTATTGCCAAGTAGTATTCCATTGCATGAGTGTACAAGAATTTGTGGATCCATTTATAAATCATGGGCACTTGAAACTGTTTCCAGTTTGTTACTATTCCTAATAAAACTTCTGCACTTGCTTATATACAGTCTTTATGCGGGTGTGTTTTCATTTCTCTTGTATAAATACATAGTAGTAGGATTGTTGGGTCTTATGACCCACAGATTTTGATTTGATGTTTTATTTTCTGTCCACTGAATGTATTTTGTTATTTATTCTTTCACCCATGGGTTATTTTGAATGGTGAGATTAAGTGGAAATTTCTTAAATTTACTTCTGTCATTGATTTCTAATTCTGTCGTTGAAATTATTTTCAACTCTTTTAAATATGTTCAAGATTGTTTTATATCATAGTATATGGTCTGCACTGGTGAATGTGTCATGTGCCTTTGAAAAGAATATTTCTTTATTATTACGTGGAGTTTTCTATAGATGTCAATTAGGTCAGGTGATTTATGGAGTTTTAAAATTTTCTGTAGTTGTCCTTTTTTTCTTCTTGCTCTAATAATTACTTACAGATAATTTAAATCTTCAACTATAATTATTGACTTGTCTGTTTTTGTTTTCAATTCTGATTTTGGTTTCAGTTGCTTTGGCACTCTATTTTTAGGGACACAGGTACATATACATTTATAATTGGTATATCTTTGGCTCTTTTATCTTTATAAAATATTCCTTTTTCTCTAGCAGTATTTTTGTATTAATGCCAATTTTGTATGATATTAATATAGCTTCTTCAGCTATCTTGCACTTATCATTTACATGGTATATTTTTCTATCCTCTTACTTGAAACATATCTTTTTATATTTTTATAGTGCATCTGTTTTAGACAATCTAGGTGCTTAAACCTTGGGGGTTTTTTTGTTTTGTTTTGTTTCTTAGATCTTGCTTTCTAAAAGTCTAGCTTGACAATTCCTACTTTTTGGTTGGAGTATTTAGTCAATTTCCATTTTAATGTTGTTATTGGTATGATTAGAGTTAAGAATGACATTTTGCTATTCTTTTTGTCCCTCTGTTAATCCTTTACATCATTGTTTTATGTTAAACAAAAGTTTTGAGTATGCTTTTTTAACTGTATTTCTTTGATTTAGATTATATGATTGCTCTAGGGATTACAGTTAACAGCTTTTACTTATAATCTGCTTGTGGTTAACTGCCTTCTGTTAAAATATAGGAACTATTTATCAACATAGCTCTTTCACTCACTGTGTGTTATTTGTTATTTTTTACACTTATATAAATAATAAGCCCCCAAAACAGTGTTACAATTATTAGTTGAAACAGAAACATATCTTTTAAAGTAATTGAAAGAAGCAAATATTACACACACACACACACACACACACACACACACACACACACCCATTTCTGGTGCTCTTTGTTCTTACTGGTGAATCTAAGTTACAATCTATTGTCATTTCCTTCCATTTTGAGATCTCACTTCAACATTTCTTGTAGTATAGGTCTGCTAGTGACAAATTCTCTTATCTCAAAATGTTTATACTTCACCTTCCTCTTGCTAGAATAGATTCAGTGGATATAGAATTCCTGATTGACAGTTATTTTTAAGCACTTGGAATATATAATACCAGTGTCTTTTGGCCTTTTGTATCTGATAAAGACTGAGCTTTTAGTTATGTCTTTGTTTCTTGTATATGATATGTTGTTCTTTTGTGTTTTTTTTTTTAAGAACGATTACATAATTTTTGCTGTCAGCATTTCAACTGAGATATCAGACTGAGTTTTTCTTTGATATTTCCTCCTTGGAGTCTATTGAGCATCTTAGTTAATATTAATTAACTTAATTACTTAATATGAATTAACTTACTATGAGTTAACTTAATTCATTAACTTAATATTAAGTTAGTTAGTATTTTATATTGAGTTTGATAAGTTTTGGAAATTTTCTCTTCAAATATTTTTCTGCCCCTTTTTGTATCTCTTCTCCTTTTGAAATTCCTATGACATGCATGTTGAAACAACTCAGGTCTATGTTCATTTTTCTTTAATATTTTTCTTTGTGTTCTTTAAGTTGAATAGTTAGATATTGTTCTATCTTCAAGTTTACTGATTCTTATTTCTTCTTAAATCTGTTGTTGAGCCCTTTTAGGTTCAGGTTAATGGTTTATGGTTGCTATTAGATTATTTTTATAATTTCTACTTTCTTGGCATTATCTGTCTTTACTTACTAATAGTATATTTTTTTCTTTGATTCTTTGAGGACATGTTTCATTACATCCTTGAACATATTTGTAATAGCTGCTTTAAAGTTTTTGCTGCATCCAACATATGGGACAACTTGGAGTCTGTTTCTGTTGAATATTTATCTTTTAATTAGTATGATCTCTGTGTTTTCTTTGAATACCTAGTAATTTTTGGTTGAAATGTGGACATTGTAGATAATATGCTGCAGGATTTTGAATTCTGTTTTGTATTAGGATGGTTGTGGTGGTGGTTTTGCTTTGCTTTGTAGGTAAGTAATTTTCCTGTATTGAAATGTGTCTGAAATGAAATTCTTTTCTCTCATAATATGCAGCAGCTGCTCTCTCTGTTCAATTTTTTTCCTGCTTTTTCTTTTTTAGTGTGACTTCCTGAGCATCTTCCTGGCATCAGTGTAATTTAATTGCCAGCCAACCAATAATTGGGGATAGAGCACACTCATGCCATCAAGTCAGTAAAGTTTCCATTCTTGTTATTAATCTGTGTGTGGGTTGAGAACACACTCAATGGCACAACATAGTCTTATGTGTCCCCAGGCTTTTAATTTTTGTCAGGCACATAAAGGTTAGCACTCAGCCAGGCATACATGGAGAGTTTATTATTACAGCGCTTCCATAACTCTCTCACTACTAAAATCTTCTCTCCCTTAAATTTCTAGCTGCTCTGCCATTTCCCCCAAATCAAGTTCATCTTCAACTGATAAAGCTGTGGATTTTTGCCCCCCAAGCTTGAAGGGGATGGGAACACTCTCAAATAAGAAGGCTATAAATTTACAGTTCTTAATCAAATACAGTAGCAGTGTTTCATGAATAAATATTTATCAAATTGTTGCCAGGTTTGGCTATTTCCAGTCCCTAAAATGGTTGTTTTGAATAATTTTGAATAAATTTGAATGTATACTTATTTTTCAATGAAAGAAATTGCTCGGGTTCTTTGAAATGCCCATTCCCAGAGCCCAGACTTAGATCTATTTTACAACGTGAAGTAAATTAAAGTAAGTTATCCTTTTCTCGATATTGTTAGATAATCATTAGGCAAAAAATAAAGAAAAATACCTAATGTGGATGAGAACATGGGTAAATACCATCGTACGTGATTTTGACAAACTTCAAACTGTGAATACGTTTTGACCTAGGTATTCTACTCTTCTACTTCCAGGAACCATCCTATAGAATAATTCAAAATGTGACCAAAATTACAACTATAGGTATACTTACTGAAGCAGTATTTATAACAGTGGAAAATGGGAAGGAAACCAAATGCCCAACAATGGGATTTCAGTGTATTTACGAAGTGAAATGCCATGCTGCCAGTATAAGTAATGGTATAGGGTAGTGGATGTGTGTTTATTACTGTATGAGCAAAGCTGAACACAAAGCAATGCAGCAATATAGTCCCACCACTCCCCTACTTTTTAAAGTTTGTGGGACCAAGGAAACTGGAACAAATGGAAGAGAACTATAGGGCTGAGAATCAGAAGCAGGGCTTGGGCTGCCATAGATGAACCAGCCTGGGTCAGGCCAGTCTCAGGCACTGAAACATCACCTAAGGCAGGCACTGGTCTTTGATAAAGCAAGATCTGGATTTAGATGATTAATTGCTAAATAAAGGTGTGGGTGTGCCCCCAAGAACCATTAATTAAAATATTTAAACCAAATTCAGATCCTGGGCAGGGCTAGTGAAGGTGGAACAGCAAGATAACCAGCAGAGGCCTGGTCCCATTTTCCATCTTGGGGGTAGAATTCTCTGAAAGAAGTAGGGTATATAGATAGCAGTGTGATCAAATGGTAAGCAAAACTGTTAATACAAAGCAAGAGTAGCAGGCAAGTTCGCAGTCTTAGGGGTTCAAGGCAAGTTATGGTTGTTGAGGAATTGGAGGTGTTAGGATCAGAGTAGAACCAGCTGGGAAAAGAAAAAAAAAAGCCTATTTACTGAGGGATTATAAGTGCCACACGTTCCCTCCTAACTTGTCTCTTAGCAACTCTGTAAAGAAGGTGAGACCTTCCGACTTCACGTTCTTCTTCAAACATGGCACAACTATGTGCCAAGGGCTTTCTTTAGGGATGAGCCAAAAGTCACAGAGCCAGGAAGTTATACTGCCTGGAATAGAATTCAGTCTTTCTGAAGGACCAATTTTCCCCATTTCTTCATTCTGCAAAAAGATAAAAACAGGAAATAACTATCCCATGGATTCTTATATGGATGCAAAGGGCATCCAGAAATGGACTGGATCACACTTGCAGTGGATAAGTTCATAGCACTGTATGGTCAGAGGGCAGGCATGTTATTATAGTCATGTTATCACCGCAACCATAAAGGATGTCTACAGTTTCTATCCTTGGAATCACTCCTTTGAGCTAGGATATGGCAGGTGGTGCCCAGATATGTTAATAGGGAAAATATATCAGTAAGAATGGAATAAACTGTAAGTAACAAAATGACAGATGGCTAGGGTTCTGTACACCAAAAAGGAAGAGAGAGATGGGTATTGTTTAGATCAGGTTTGGCAATTTCTTTTCTGTAAACAGCCAGAAAGTAGATATTCTTGGCTTTACAGGCCATATGATACAGTGTCCTACACAACTATTCATCCCTGCCTTTGTAATGGGAAAGCAACCATAAGCAGTTTGCAAACAAATAGTTGTTCCAATAAACCTTTATTCAAAAAGAAAAAGAGGGGTGCCTGGGTGGTTCAGTGCGTTAAGTGTCTGACTCTTGATATTGGCTCAGGTCATGATTTCACAGTTGATCAGTTCAAGCCCCAATATTGGGCTCTGCACTGACAGTGTGGAGTCTGCTTAGGATTCTTTCTCTTTCCCTCCCTCCCTCCCTCCCTCTCTCTCTCCCTTCTACCCCTTCCCCACTCTGTGCACACATGTTATCACTCAGAATAAATAAATAAACTTAAAAAGCTAACTAGCTAATACATTCTCTGAGAAAAAGAAAAAAAGAGAGAAAGAAAAAAAGCCACAATCTGGATTTGGCCTATAGGTTATAGTTGGTAATCTCCTCTTCTAGAAGATATATAGTGTCTACCACAGTGAAGGCAGATGTATTTAAATAACATGAGGCTTGTTAACTTGTAAAACCATGTTAATTGACTAGATAGGCAACCATCATTTTAAAAACAAGGTTTCCTGGGCCATGCCAGTGTAGTGGGGGTCCTGGTGACAAGGAGACCCCAGATGCCTGGTTCAGAGAAGAATACTGAAAGGCATACATAAAGAGCTGTCTGGTTAAGAAGATGAACTCTGATGACCTCACAGTTATTCTCAGACTATGACAGAGTGGGCAAATGAAGAATCATGGGGAAAATCAGATACTGAGAACCTCATGTGATATTCAGGTTTTTTTTTTTTTTTTTCTCCTTTGCAGGGTTGCAATATGGGCTCCGGCCCATACAGGAAGGAAAATAAACGTCTGCTTAACTAGTTATTGTCAAGATGCATTCCCTTCTGCCCAGAGAGTGTCCTTAGTTCTAGACACTGCATGAATTACTTACGTAGACTATACAACTGAAGGATTTGCAAGTACTAAATAAGGAATATGGTGTTTCTAATCGGCCAAAAGTGGGTTGGGGGTAGAGTGGAGGAGGAGGTGATATATTGTAATAGCCATATTAAACTGTACTAAACTTGAAATAACGGGGAAAATATTTCCTTAAAGCTAATAGGAAAAATCAGTTACCAGACTCGGAACCATGAATCTAAGTTGTCATCCAGCTGCATGGGCTTACTGGGAGAGTTCCTGCACCGAGGTTTTCATTATAAAACACAGAGGCATTATTGGGGATAAATGAACCAATATGAATGAAATACCTGTAATTGCCAACCTGAAATTTCACGCCAAAAATCATCTGAATCCCAGGTTGATGTGGAGTGGTTTTTCTTAAGTTCAAAAAGAATCCACTTTATTAGTGGATTGGGATACTTAGCAGGAGTATGTTTATAAGCTTGGGTTCTTCAGGTTTTCTCTAATATTGGAAACAGAAGGAAAGGGAAGTTCTTCCTTGAATTATTTTCCCTGAATCTACTTATTGTGGTCTTTTGTTTAATGTGCTAAAGATAATAGTAATAGTGCCCAGCCTTGTGGATAAGGAGAGTCAAGATCCTGCCAGGCCCTGGTGGCCAGACTGGGAGTATCTGACCAGGGTGGGTACTTTGTCTTATTCATCTGCCCAGGTGGGTTGCCTTTCTCCACATTTACACAACGGAGACATGTAGTCTAGAGGTGGCACTGCCTAGTGGCAACTAATGGAAGGCTGGGCCCATCTTGGACTTACTGGTAAGGGAGAACACAGTGGGAGTGTTTGGGGCTTTCTACTGAAATCTCCCAGGCATCAGCAGGGTACAGAGGGCAATCTGAGCTGAGCACTGCACCCCCTTCTTCCCTATCCCAAGAGCAGAAGTTTGCAGAATGAAGTCACATGACAAATAAGACCCAATAGAATACTAATAATAGAAGGACGCTGGCTAAGCAAACGTTTTATGGGAATTCCCACTGTTTGTAAGAGGAGGAGTAAAGCCTGCCATCTTGCTTCTCACTTGTTTGTATTAGACTTCTGTGTCCTTTTATGCTCTCTCCTCCCCCTTTCTCCTTCTTCTACCTTCTCTCTCTCCCTCCTTCTTATCAGTACCAAGATTTGCTGAGATCACAGATTTCACTGACTCCCTTCCACACCTCCTCTCATGCACTTGTTCCCCTTGCTATGTGGGTATCTCTGCTCCTGTGTCAATGAGGCTTTTTAAATGTTATAGTCACAGTAAGAATGGGTCATACATGCAGCTTTACCGTCCAGAGGTGATGAGTCCATTCACTGTGGCAATGAGGCCACATGTCAGTAAGTCATTAGCCTTGTTGAGGGGTCCCAGAATAAGGAGCCCCAAATTGCCAGAGTACGGAAAGAGCAAACTGGATGGCATTACAATAGAATTCAGAGATGAACACTTTGACCTGCAACTATTGTCCTTAGTCACTTTTGTGTCTTTGCCCCTTTTGAAAATTGCATTAATTTCATCTTCTCTCTGCATATGCATATACATAACATCTTCCAAGCAGTTTTAAAAAGTGCATGTACATCCTTCAAACTCACTCATGGATCTGAGATTAATTCTTGAGTGAAATGAATCTGTAATGATTTAAACACAACATACTAAGCAACAGCAAAACTGCTATAGATTTTTTTAATATCGTAACAAAATGGAGAAAATATAATTTACCATGAAGAGATCTGTCCCTTGCCACCTTAGTTAAGTGATCCAAGTTAGCATCGCTAGTAGTGGGCCACCCTGGCATAATGCGTCTCCTGATAATGACGCAACATGAAGTTCAATTCATAGTTGGTGAAGTATCCTGACTTGTATCTAAACAACTCTTTGAACCTGACCTCTAATTGACGCAAAATTTGGGAAATGAAAAAAACAGGTTAAATGATATTTATTTCGAGGAAACAATGAGACACATTCAAAATGTGAAACATTCCGAAAGGCAACTAGTTTGGTCTTTTGAGACGGTCAAGATCTTTAAAAACCAAACAAACAAAGCAGCTGTGAAGACCATTCTGGATTAAAAGAAACTCTATGAACATAACAATCAAATGTAAAATATGAACCTTGATTGTATCCTGGTTCAAATGAACAAGCTATAAAAGAGGGTTTTGGATAATAATTAACAAAAATTTAATATGAGCTGGATGTTAGATGATATTGGGGAGTTACTGTGATTTTTTCTCAGGTGTGGTAATGGTATTTAATTTACAAGTATATATATAAAACATATATATATATATATATATATATATATATATCTGGATGTATCTAAATACAAAGTATATATAATAAAATCTTAATGTTACACTGTATCATTCTTTCCCATTTTTCTATATGTTTGAAATCTACAAAGTAAAAATAGAAAAAATGAGTTAATGAATTAAAGTTCAACTTTAAAAAAATTTTCTAATGTTTATTTTTGAGAGAGAGAGACAAAGAGAACGAGCAGGGGAGGAGCAGAGAGAGAAGGAGACACAGAATCTGAAAAAGGCTCCAGGCTCTGAACTGTCAGCCCAACATAGGTCTCAAACCCACAAATTGCGAGACCTTGACCTGAGCCGAAGTCGGACGCTTAACTGACTGACCCACCCGGGCGCCTGGTAAACTTTTTTATTTTTTAAATATCGCATTAAAAGTTGTGTTCTTAGTCAAGCATTTTATCAACTTCAAACTTTTTGCTGGACAGCCTGGCTCTGAATATTCACAGAGCCAAGACTGAGCATTTTGTAATAGGTCATCATTGACCAAGAAATCACAGCGATACTCTTTGTTTCTCTCATTCAAAGTAGAAGTAAATGTGATTAAGGATCTGTACCTTTAACTAAAAATGCAGCATTGCTTTGGGAGACTTTGTATCTCTGAGGCTTAAATAATGCTTTCTGGCAAACACTGAAGTTGAATACTTTTTAAAAGAAAACATACCAGAATGGCCACTGGCCACCATCTCGACCACTACCACCAGGCTTCTCTGATGTAATAAAAGGATATACAAAAAAGTTAAGGAAATGTTATCACCTGAGATCATATTTTCCAACTGGAATTCATTGAGAACTAACAAAGTTGGACTTAACAGAGTCGTGATTTGCCGGCATCCCCAAGTCTAATTAAGTCAGTCCATATTATCTCATGTCCCACCCGGTGCAGTGCTATGTAATGCCACAGATTACTGGGGATTGCCAAGGACTTACTGCATGGTATTAAATTGTATAGATAATGGCTTTTGGCATTTTTGTTAGAAGGGACTGGTTTCAATATGCAGTCAGGCAACATCGTTTTACTCTCAATGCTTAGTTCATCACCAGCTTTTTTCTTTTTCCTTTTTCTTTTTTTTAAGTCCTGAAAATAGCTTACCAAAGATTTGTCATTTCCTGCCTAGAGAAAGTTCTGGAGTATTTGTGTTTTTATAAATATCAGATGTGTAATCTCAGACATGAACTTATTATAACTAGCCCCAAGGCATCGTGAGCTGCAAGTTGCCACACGAAAATTAAAGGGGTCAAATTCAAAAGGGATGTGTGTCAAAAGGCTCTGGAAAATGGCATGAGCTTAATAAGCATCCCTCAGATGAACCTGTGATTGCCGCGGAAGCTGCCATCTGTCTTTTGCTGTTGGTTAGCCTTCTAAATGCCTTTTATAGCCCCCCAGTAGTGCATAGGGTCCCCTGAGCTCAATTGGAAGAAAAATATATTAAGTTGGCTCCTGTTAAGTAAAGGGGAAGGGAGAGAAGTGTTTAAATGACTTACTATCTCTTGGGCTCTATTTGCTCTGCTAAAAAATACCGTACCTAGTATTTCAGAAATGGGAACTCTTTGAACCTCAGGAAAAGTCTTTTGGGGGTCATTTGGTATCCTTCTGGAGCAAGGGACTTGATGCTATTGTTTTATTGGTAGCATTTATCATTCAGTCCCACTTCCTATTTTACCTTTTTCTTTAACAGGGTTTGATAAAGTAGCATCATAAAAACAGACCTGCAGGTTTGAATTAGCCTCCACTCAGCTAAGCCATTGTTTCTCAATTGGGGTCTGCTATTAGGGGGCTCAGGTTCTCTGTGCCAGGATGCACTCTCAGGGGAGCCAGGAGAGGGGATTTAAAGTGGGATGAGGGTGACGATTAGACTAAAAAGTCAACTCCTGAGAGGCTAGAATCAAGGTAAGGGCATGGAATTCAGCAATTCTCACAGGGAACGAGAACCCAAATACTAAAAATGCCAAAAGTTACCAGTGTGGTGTACAAATAAAGAAATGTGGTCCATGAGTCCTCGAGAGAAAGATTCTTCTTTCTTCATTGAAAGTGATACCAGAAAGCAAAATCAAACAACGAAAAGGTTCTAAAATGTCTAAAATCAAAGGAGTGGGGAGCTGCTCTGAATCCAGCAGCAGTAACTGTGGGGCACAAGGCACTAAATTTTGACACAGACGACCAGGGTCAGTCAGCTTGGACTACTTGACTATAGAGTCACCAAGCCTGGGTATGGTATGTGTGTGTAGCTAACTAACTTTCATTAAGTGCTTACTGGGTACAGGCCCTCAGCAGGTGCTTTGTGGTCATTTAAACATTTACTCTTCAAAATCACCCAATGAAGCAAGCACTCTAAGGATTCTCATTTTCCAAATATAAAAAACAACACTAGGGGTAAACAGTTTGCTCAGGCACATAATTAGCTTCAGCTGAAGACAATAGTCACAGCTGCCTTTCTGCCAGGCAACATATATATTCACCTTGTTTAGTCTGTGACATAAGAACCATTATTATCACCATTTTACAGATGGGGAAACTGAGGCTTGGGAGAGTTAGGTAAGTTTCACAGGATCCTGCAGCTAGTAAGCGTGAGTGCCAGCTTTCAAACACAGGAAGTCTGACTGCAGTGCTTGGCCTCTGAGCTGCCACTCTTCCACCGATCTATGTAGTTTTTGCTGTATAAATTTAAGTTTCTTCTCTCTCGATGTCTATCTGTATCTTCTCCATTTGTAGAGAAAATGACTTCGTAAAAAGCATTTGATACATATAAAATTCGACTTTAAAGGAATGCCATAAAACAACTATTATCCATTGGAATGTGTTGCTGTGTAGATAAAGGCGTTAATAGTCCTTGTTATTGCTTAGTACTGCATTCCAGAATGCCAAGAAGGATCTCGGGAACAGAGCACAAGAAAATGGCTTGATCTGGAGTCCTGCCGTGTTCTCTCTGGGGAAGGCAATCATGGGACCATGGTACACTACTATTTTCAAATCTGGAAATCTCAGCTCGCATCAAAACTGGCTGCAAAGCTGAGGCTGCCAAACCTGGGTGACTGAGCAGGGCCCAGGTGTGAGAATCTTCAGGGGGGCGGATGACTGGGAGCTGCAAAAAACGGGTCCGCAGATCCAGAGCCAGGCCAATAAAGGCCAGAGAAGAACAGCAATCTGGAACCCAGGAAATGAGAAAAGATCCACACCAAAGCACACTGTCTGCTGAAACTTGAAAATGCCAGAGAAATGGGGACAATCCTCAAGTATTCCAGAGAACTTGGGATCGTAATTCGATCAGTCTTCTCATTAGCAACGTTACAAACTAGAAGGCAGTGGAACGATGCTTTCAAAATTCTGAGTGAATGATTTCTAAGGAAGCTGTTTGTGGATACACACCACACACATGTGGGATCCAGTGAGTAGATGACCCAGTAGAGGAGAAAAGCAAAGGAAATTTTTAAGATGAGGCAAAGAGAAATACTGGGCTGGCAGCTGGATAGCAAGCCTAGACCATTCAGCCCAGCAGAGCCAAACTGTGCAAGCAGGAAGTATACAAAAATGTAAACAAAGAACTATCTGACAGTTTGGGGTTGTGGAAAAAATAGTATTGAGAGACATTAAAAAAAATTTTTTTTTTAAATGGATTTATTTTTGAGAGACAGAGCAGGAGCAAGGGAGGGGCAGAGAGAGAGGGAGACACAGAATCCGAAACAGGCTCCAGGCCCTGAGCTGTCAGCACGGAGCCCGATGTGGGGCTTGAACTCGTGAACCGTGAGATCATGGTCTGAGCCAAAGTCAGACGTTTAACCGACTGAGCCACCCAGGCACTCTGATATTGAGAGACATGTTATAGATGTTTAGGATGAATTAGGTGTAGATTACAACATTTTTTTAATAACAAAAAAACTAGACAATTATTTCAGTGGAGTTGAAAAATAATAGAAGAAAAACTGATCAGTCACTAACTCCATAGTAGTCATAATAATGAAGTATGGAATATGGATTTCATAAAAAATTAATCCAAGGTGTCTTTAACTATAAGATGCTTCTTTATCTTATATACCAGTAAGAAAGAAAAAAAATATGACACACATTCATTATAAAGTGACTTATTAAGTGATTATAAAGTGATTTTAATATGATTTAAATCCTTTTCTTTGCTTAAGGCTGACAAGAGTTAACTCCATACATAACAGTCTAATAACCATTTACTCATGCTGTCTTTAAATGTCTTTATGTAAGTTTCTTACTAACAATTAATGATGGCATAGATTTGTAGGTGTTTTTAAAATCCTGTGCTTGGAAGGTTTATAATGAGAAATGTTCTTTGAAACAGGCAATTTAATTTTTTTTAATGTTTATTTATTTTAAGAGAGAGCATGAGAGAGAGGGAGAGAGAGAAAGAGAGTGTGTGTGTGCACATGAACAGGGAGGGGCAGAGAGAGGGAGAGAGAGAATCCCAAGTAGGCTCCACAATGTCAGTGCAGAGCCCGACATGGGGCTTGATCTCACAAACCTTGAGAACATGAACTGACCCAAAATCAAGAGTAGGATGCTTACCTGACTGAGCGACCCAGGTGCCCAAGGCAATTTAATTTTTAAGATCTTACCAAATGTTTGTATTTTGGTTCTCACTTTTGTAGCTGAGTATGGGTTGTGTATATTAGGGAGAGAGATCCCCATTAATGAGATGTCTTGGGCATGAAGTTATCTGAATATTACTCCCATAAAAGAAAGTTCAGTTAATAAGGGTGATTTAATACATAAGAACAGATACATAAAAACTCATGCTTTTGTCTTTTTCCATTCATTCATCAAGTATCCTCCACAATCAAAAAGGCTAGTGTATGGCAAGTGTCTAGGATGGTTTGGGTAGTCAATAAGCACTTAAGATGCTGAGTGACAGGGGGACATTTAAAGGAATCAAGAAACAATCAAGGAATATTCATCTGTAAAGTAAAAACCTGAAGATAAAAAGTGTACTAATTTCTTCTTTTGAGAGAGTTGTCGGGTCTCCCACCTCAAGTTGAATTACTACCTTAAAGACTTTTCTCCACACTTTCTCTTCTCTCAGGAAGCAGAGCTTCTTTGGCCTTCCAGCCTCCTCTGGGGAATGATATAGGCCTTCTTTCCATCACTCCCCGCCCCCCCCCCGCCCCCCCCCCCCCGCCCCGCACCTCATGGTCTACTCAGTTTGGGATACTCCCTTGGGAACTGGGAACATTGGCTGTTCCTTTTTGCCACACACACAGCAGTCGTCCATTCCACTCAGCTCAGCCCCGAGGCCCTAGGCAGGCTTCTTCATTGACCATGAAGGTCAACAGAGTCACCGTCAGTAGGTTTCATGTTTAAGCACCTCTCTGTACTTCCTGACACATCCAGATGAGGGCGCAAGGGAGCCCTAAGGGAAAGAGCAGAAAGAGTTGTCCAAGAGAGGAAGAGAGAGCTCAAGAGAGGCAGTTCTGTTGGTGTGAAATGGCTGACATTGCTGAAACCAAAGAGAATAAAGAACGGTCCTGTCTAATGAGGAGAATGATGACGTTTTTATGACCATTAATGGATTTAGCAGCAAGATTTCACTTTTTTCATAATCATGGAGTCCGTTTGCAGTTTTGACCTGGGCTTGGAATAGCCTGCTGTCCTCTCCCACCCCCTGCCAAGATGCTTTCCTTTCATCCCAGGGCCTTTCAGTTCTTCCTTCCCCTGCCAGGCCTTCTAGGTTAGACCCGTGGGGATGACAGCTCCCTCCCCACAGCTCTCTACCCATTTAGACAGTTACATTGCTCCACACCAATAAAATGCATTTAACCTTGGCCTGTGGGGGATGTAAATCTTTCAGGTTCTATTTATGTATCAGTTTAATATTTTTATTTCCCTGTCTAGATATCCTCTATGTGTCTGTCATTGTTGTAAGACAGTGGCTTTTAAGCTTTTTTTTTTTTCTGTTATACAACACTTTGTTCGAACTTGTTCTCACATGGAACCCAGTGTGTTTGTAAAGCAACATGGATGTGGAGAATCTTTGAGGTGATGGCAGGAAGAAGGGGTCCGGGTGTTGGCCCACTTCGTTCTCTCCCACCCCTAGTTCCAGCAGGCCTGAGGGGCCTCAAGGAGCAGAGTTTCATCAAAGCTGTCTTTTTAGAAAAGAAAATGTTGTGACTCCTGAATGCTGCAAAGGTCTGTTTTATTTCCTCTGTGCTATACCCAGAGGGCTGTTTGTTATGTGATAGTAAAATAGTGAAACCTCAACTGAAATTTGGAATCAATAATCCTCCCCAAGCGTACAGGCTCCAGTTTATCTTATACTATTAGTGAAGCAAAGGATTGCCTCAGAAACCCACTATTAAAACAAGACAAAACAAAACATAAGTAGACTATTTACCTACATGAGAGAAAAAACTATTTATAAACACATTTGGTGGTGCTAATTTGGACAAGCTTGGTAACACAACTTTTGTGTGTCTGTGTGTGTGTGGGCAGGGGTACTCTTTAGTACGCTAATTATAGATCTTTTTTTTTTTTTTTTTTCCCTAAGGAATGATTCCAAAAAAGTCTTATCTGTGTTACTTGTTTGGATTTTAGGAATATTCTGTAATTTATATTTGCTTTAATTCAAAATGACTCTCTTATGAGTCTAAATTTTAAAGCTTCACTATAAATTACCTTTATAAAAGAAAGATTGAGCAAATTGTTTTTCTTTCATGCCTCATAAATTATATACTTAAAAAGTATAATCCTCCGGAATGATACGGTTTTATTACTCTCTTTTCCTTTCAGAACTAGTGGAATCATGTTCGTATGTTTACCAATCCAGAGTATCAAATTGAGGAGGTAACTAGTATGGTTGCTATCACAGTGCCTGGAAATAGTAGATGCTTTCAAAGTGGTAGTTCTTGGCCTTCCCTTCACTTCAGACCTAACCCAGCTCCGCCATGTTTATCTTGTATTGCCTGTACCCTCACTGTTTCCCGAGATCTGAATTGCTGAATGTCACAGCCAGTTAAGAATTGGCCTGAAGTCCTGGAAAGATCACAGACCATAGAATCCTAATGGGATCCCATGCTGGAATGATTCACTGAATTGATTGTATTAACAAAGTTGATCCCTGCCCCAGAGATCCTCATAGTATAGTAGGGGAGATTGAAAGGTGAATACTTAACAACACAGCATTATGGGGGCTGCCATAAAGAACTTCCTCTGGCCACATGGGGCTCTAACTGTGACCTAATGGCCAGGGAGGCATTTGCCAAGTGTATGGGTGAGCACAGTACATCCCAGGGACAGGACATTATGTGGAAGGGCACAGAAAATTACAGACTGTTTAAATACCTATTGCCTGCTGTCCTGGACGCCAAGGATAAAACAGCGATTAAAACCAAGACCCAGCTCCCATGAAACTCACAACCTAGTATAATGAGAGAATGTGTGGTGTTCAGGTAATGGCCCACGGTTTCTTGTAAATGAGGGGAAGTGGTGAAGACGACGGTGGTGATACAGGGTTCCATCTGAAGGAACTTGAAGGACAAATTTAGGAATATGAACTTCAGTCTATAAGGTAGTTCCAGGGGTTGCTGACCAGTTTAACCTCTGGAGGGCAGGACTGGTTATGACTTCCTGTGGACAAAATTGAAACCATATGTTGTGTCTAAAAGTTCAACAGTGTTCATCTTGGCATTTGCTTGAGCCAACGTCCATGAGCTGATTAAATGTCTTCTGTTTGGTATGCATGAAAATGCCACACCAGTGCTTGTGAGAAGATTTAAAGAGGAGAAGAATTAAAGTGAGAGCAGGAGTCATAGGAAAAGGCTACAAAGATGTGGCCTTGTGCACTGGCCTTGGACTTGAACCCGAATTCCTGTTGCCTGCCAGTGGCTTGAAGTGTGCACATGGCTTCACCTGAGGTAGCCAGATGGATAACAGCAAACACTGTGCCAAGATGTTCCCACTGGGTACTTTAAACTTTCCTGGAGCAAAACAAGGCTTCTGTGCACAGCCTGAAAATGTGTAATTTGGGAACACATTTTTTACCCTTAGTTTGAAAGGAGGAATCAAATCTGTTGACTCTTGCTACCCCCACTCCTGCACTGCAGCCACTGTCTTAAAGTTTCTTCAAGGTGTCCCACGTACAGCTTTATGGAAGGATGATTGATTTCTTTTTTTTTTTTTTTTTTTTTTATGGCAGGCACTCTCATTGCTTAGTCTTTAGTGGAAAGAGTGTTTTTAATGATATTTAAATGAGTGATATGCTGCTTCTGGCCACCACCCACCAAAGCATGCCTTTCTGTTCTTTAGAGTACCAGTAAAGGGCACTGATTCATTCACACTGCCTTTGACCAAAGGCCTGGATTGAGAGTATAATCTGTAGCAGCAGACATAATAAAGAAATTGGTTTTATGCAGATTAACCCCATGACTTTGACCTGACCCAGTCAAGGGTAAAAAATGTATTCCCAAATTACACCTTTTCAGCTCTCTAACCAGTAGTTCTCAAATTTTTGGTGTATCCGAATCCTATGAACTTCTTATAAGTAATTTTTTAAGTTTATTATTTATAATTATTAAGTTTATTATTGTTAAGTCTATTTATTTTGGGAGAGAGCGAGCATGTGTGTGTGTGAGTGGGGGAGGGGCAGAGAGAGAGGGAGAGAACCCCTCTCGGCACAGAGCCTGACATGGGGCTTGAACTCAGAGACCCTGAGATCATGATCTGAGCCAAGATCAAGAGTTGGGAGCTTAACTGAGCCATCCAAGTGCTCCTGCTAAGAACTTTTTGAAACACTGATTCCTGGGCTACACTCCCAGAATTTCTAATTCAGTGGGTCTGACACGAGGCCCAAGAATTTGCATTTTTAGCAAGCTCTCAGGCAATGCTGATGCATCCCCTGGACAACACTTTGGGAACCATTCATCTTGTATCCCAAATTAACCTGACCATCTGAAACAAATTTTTAAGGGAGATGCCCTCAGATGTTGAGTCTTTGACCACTCCCCAGCCCTGCATCAAGTGCCCAGGTGATTCCAGTCATCAGGGAATTTTGGAAAGGCTGTTAACTCACCCCAGTTGAATTACATGATCATTATGTCTAACAATTTAGTTTTGCAATCATTTAGAGCAATGGTTCTCAACTTTGGATGAATCTTAGAATCGCTCGGTGGGCTTTTTAAAGTACTGATCTCTGGGTCATACTCCCAGAAATTCTGATTCAACTGGTCAAATTAAGCCCAGGCACCTGTGTTTTTAAAAGTTCCCCAAGTATTTTCTATGTGTAGCCAAGGTTTGGCTGAAAGCTTGTTAGAAGGCCTTTCGCCCCTTCTTTACCTAAGTCCCTGCCTGAGGAAGCCCTCCCTTACTCCTCCATCCCCAGGAGGGGTGAAGCACTTCTCTGCAGAACTGACAATTCTGTCAAAACATTTGGCACAATGCTTGCAATCATTGGGAACTTCCCACTTTCTCCTGTGAGAAGGTAAACTTCTTGAGGACAGACGCTAGGTCTGAATTTTCTAGGAAACCCAGTCCCTAGAGAAGAGCATTAGATCAGCTTCTGAAGAGCGAGTAAAACTGTTTTGTTTTCTGTGATTCCTACTGCAGTAGAGCAGAGGGCAGACTTGGCTTGGACACTTACCAGCCACAGACATTGGAAATATTATTTAGCCTTGACTAAGAGCCTCTGTTTCTTTCTCTGTCAAATGGACATCTCATGGGGTAGTTGTGAGGTTTTGATGGGATTGATGTAAAGCACATTTCACAATGCAAAGCATATAGTAAGTGATCCAGTCAGTGTTAGCTATTTTTATGTTCCGTTCTGTTTATGTTTTAACTCAAGCTGACTTGCAACCCCAGTTCCCTGGCCAAACAGGGCTGCTGGCTTGGCTTTGCAACCTATCAGCTCTTCCTGCCCTTCTCAGCCCAAGTGCCACTGGGCTGCACAGCTCTCAGGTGTCACAGCTCTCCTGGTCAGATGGGTGGAGCTGTGATGCAGCACTTTGCTTGGGTGTGGACAAATCCTGCTCTAGAGCCAATAAAACTCTTCATTTGAGGATCCAGATCAGGCCTTCTACCAAAGTCCCTGGTCAGAATGCATCCTTGACTTGGTTCTGCAGATGAGTGAAGCTGCTGGTTGGGATTTACTACTTAGGCACTGCAGGTATGAACTCCATCTGCCAAGATCCAGATGATGGTTGTTGCAAACTCCCCCATCCCTTCTCCATCCTAGCCAGATTCTCAGTGGTTCAGCCCTGTGTGTTCCGCTGTAATCCTTGTGTTGTCAGAGCAGAATAGAGACTCCCACAAAGCAACCCCGTTTTGAGGGGATGCTAGTTTTCTCCTCTTGGGTTCTCTTTTCCCACTGGAGGAAATGGTGGCTCAAGGGTGACCTCTCTGAGTGGTGTGCTGTCCAAGGGGAGGGGCAACACGGTCAACCTATAACCACTCCTCTTAAGCTTCTAAGGCAGTCTGTCTGGGTCTCTGAGCTGTGCTCCAGCCTCACCCACCCCTTATGTTTTAGGATTCTCTAAGTGATGGCTTATTTTTGAATACTCATTATTTGTTCTTGTGAAGGGGAGCAAAGTCAGGAATGACATATGTTGCCATCTTGATGACATCACTCCTTGTCCCAATTTTTTTGAGGCCAGCATAGCCCTAATATCAAAACCTAAAAAAAAGTTATAAGAAAAGGGAATTACAAATAAATATGTCTCATAAACAGTGATGTAAAATTCCTTGACAATGTATTACCATCACAAATCTAATAATGTATAAAAAATTAATGCAATCTTAGGAGGGAAATTTATCATAGGAGTGCCATTTAAATTTATCATAGGAGTGTCTATCGTAGGTTAGACATTTAAAATCATTCAATGTAATACACCACAATAACAGAATAAAAAAGAAAAATTATATAATCAACTCATAAAGAGTATTGGACAAAACACAATACCCATTCATGATAAAAACTTCCAGAAAATTGGAAAGAGAAGGATACTTCCTTAATCTGATAAAGGACATCTATAAGAAACTGAGAATTAACATCATTGTTGATCGTGAAATATTAATTTTTGTCCTCCTTAGATGAGGAACAAATCAAGGATGTCTTCACCTCTATGTACACTATTTTACTATATAATCTATTCATTACAATAAAACAAGGCGGGGGGAGACATAAAAATTGGAAAGAAAGAAGGAAAGTTCTCTTTATTCACAGGCAGCATAGATGTTTATCCTAAAGAATCTATAAAACACTACAAAATAACTCATAAGTGAATTCAGCAATGTCACAGGATACAAATTCAATATACAAAAAGTCAATTGTATTTATATAGACTAGTAACAGACAATTGACAATTGAAATCTAAAAAATACTTTTTTATGTAGCATTAAATATATGAAGTGCATAAAGGGTACGTAACAAAACGTGTAAAATCTATGCACTGAAAACCACACACATTGCTCAGAGAAATCGAATAAAGCCTAAATAAGTGAAAAGATATGCCATGTCCATGGATTAGAAGGTTCAATATTGTTAAAGATGCCAACTTTCTCCAAGCTGATTTATAGATTCAGTGCCGTTCCATTTGAAAGTGCAGCATGCCTCTTTGTAGATATTGACAAATTTATTCTGAAGTTTATACAAAAATGCAAAGAGCCCTAAAGAGCCAAACGAATTTTGAAAGAGCAGAGAAAAATTAATAGGCCTCAAATGACGTGGTTTCAAGACTTACATTAACACCACAATAATAAATTATGGTATTGGTATAAAGATAGACAAACAGGTGAATGAAACAGAACTGGAGCCAGAAATAGACCCACACATATACCGATTTCTGATAAAATTGCCAATGCAATGCAATGGGAAAAGGAAAGTCTTTTTAACAGGTATGCTGGAACACCTGGATAAGTACAGGGGCAAAAATAAACCTCAATAGCTACCTCACAATACATACAAAATTAATTCAAAACGGATAATAGATTTAACTTTAAAAGCTTAAAGGCTGAAAGCATAAAGCTTCTAGTAACACCATAGGAGAAAGTCTTGACTCTTTATTGCCTGGAATGGGCAAAGATTTTTTTAGACCCACTAACACAAACGGTATTAAATGTAAAAAGAAATAATAAACTATACCTTATCAAAATTTAGAATTTATCCTCATCAAAAGACATCGTTAAGAAAATGTTAAAGCATGACACATACTAGGAGGAAATACTTGCAATACATATCTGTCAAAAACCTTGTATCTAGAACATCTAGAGAACTCCCACAGATCAATAATAAAGAGGCAACTCAATGTTTTTGAAATGGGCAACGAGACTTGAACAGACACTTGCCAGAGGAAGATATACAAATGGCCAATAAACACACACAGTTCTCAACATCATTATTTTTGAGGAAAATAAAAATTGCAATCATAATAAAATATACTACACACTTAGGAGAAAAGATAAAATTAAAGACTTTGACAACACCAAGAGCTGACAAGAATGCAGAGCAACTAGAATCATCCTTTGATGGTGACTCTGAATCAGTATAACCACTTTAGAAAAGGTAATGGTTTCTTATAAAATCAAATATACCTATAGTGTGACCCAGCAATTCTACTTCTGCATGCTTACCCAAGAGAAATGAAAATGTTCATACCACTTTATTTAAGCTTACCTAATACTGGAGTCACCCCCCAAAGTCCATCAACAGTAGAATTGATAACTAAATTCTGATATATTTATACTTTGCAATAGTACTTGCCATTAAAAAAAAAAAACTCATGGTACATACAAGATGGACAAATCTCAAGCATTATGTTGAGTGAAAGAGTTCAGACACAAAATAGTATCTACTACCTTTGCAAGAATAATCAAGTATTATCTACAGTAATAGAAATCAGAACTGTGGTAAACTCTGAGGGGAGGGTTTAACTGGAAAGAGGCACTGGGGAATCTTCTGAGGTGATGGAAATGTTTCAATTGTGTTGACGGTTATATGGCTAAATTCTTTTTATTGAAAGTCATCCTTTTTTATCAAAATTCATTGTGTACAAAATATGCATGCCTTTTTTTCTAGATGTAATTTGTTACCTCAAAAAAAAAAAAAAAAAGAAACAGGGGCAACAATTTGAGACTGGTCACTAAATAAGTTTTAAAAAGGTCATAATGTCTTTGAATTTTATGGACTCTAATAAAATACATTGTATTATATATTGGATATTTAATATAAATAAGGCATCTTATATATTAATCAAAAGTTGATTTAGAAACATTCAAGTGTTAGCACATTCCTTCTGAGTAATGTATATTCACACATTGGCCCTGCATGGTTCCACTCATCCCTTCTGCCTTGGTAAATGAAGGCTGTTGAATCTGGTTTGCAGATCAGAGCTCCACTTTCCATATACTTGACCTCTTTATGGTAGTTGATTATTTCCCAGAATGCATTTTCCTAATGTGAAACTTTTATGTGAGAATGTCTCTAATATAGGGCTACCTGCCATTATTTAAGTGAAATATGACCTGTTGCTTGCAGTCAGATTTCAATGTAAAGTTAACCTTGAACAAAAAATTGAGACCAGTTAAAGTTTTTTTTTTTTTGTTTTTTGTTTTTTGTTTTTTCCGAAAGCCCTATTTTTGCCAATACCAAGGGGGGAGAAAAAGAGCCAACAAAATTATATACTTAAGATCTGTTTAGCAAACAAAGAATGGTTATTTGGTTTGGAGTTGAGAGAAAACTAAGTAAAAACTGAGAAAAGCTTCAAATTACTGATCCTCACTTTTATTGAGTTTCATAGTAGGTCATTTTTAATTACATGCCACTTCTTTCTAAACAGCAGTGACGCTCCTGTTTCTGTAATAACTGACTGGGCAAAAACCTTTGCTCTTCTGGAATTGCATTTTACAAAATCAACCGAAACATAAATAGAGTCAGACTTAGGGGTGTTTGGCATGATGTCATAGGGTGGTTGTGTTATTCTTGACTTAAATGACCTGTTCCAAAGAATAAAATGAAGAGACCTGTTAATGACCCCATGTAGAGTCAGACCTATGGGCATACTTTCTCTTTTTATTTGGGGGATTTAGAAACTGACCTGCCAACTGAAAGCAGGGGATTTTTAAGGGGTCTTTCCTCAGCAGAACTGAAAGTCAATCATCACATGCAAGCCTTTCCCCCCCTTTATGGTAGGTAATGATATGTCAAAGATTGTCTTCTCATTTATTGATGCACGCACTAAGAAGCAGAGCGGCAGTGGGGGTTTCTAAAGCCACAGAATAAGGCAGAGATAGACAACAATGACACTTGAGGTCCCAAGTTCTTCCTTTGGTATTTTAATGTTCATTTTTTTAGGCAAATAGATTCTAACCTGTTGATATGAGTGCCTTTGGGCTAATGTTAAAACCATTATAAAAAGTCCTGACTTTAAGATTAAAAGATAAGGGGAAAGGTACATTTTGAGTTCAAATAACTCAAAAGCAATCCAATTAGGTAACTATGTGTTAGAAAGAAATAGTACTTGCTTACAGATCTAGCCAAGTTGGCTTCTCGTTCATTCATTCAACAAATATTTTTAGCATGGCCTTGGATTGTGGGAGCTTAAAGATATTTAAGGTGACTTTCCTTTTTTAAAGTAATTTACAATTTAGATATAAGGGCAAGATATATGCACTGGAAAACTTGAATTAAATAATAGTACAAGACTCAACCACATCTCTAAAAGAGGTGTTACAAATCAATAAATGTGCAAAATATCATCATTAAGATGATCATGCAAAATTGAATATCCAGGAAAAATTAAAATTTGTTGCTAAGAAGTGCTTGCCTTCTTAGCCAGTGAACCCATGTGTTAGTTTTCACTTCTGTGGAGAGCACAGGTATGCCCTCAGTTATAATGAGATACACTTCTTGCTGAGAATGTGGATGTTTAAAACAATAGAACTACCTGTTATAACTGATCACAATTGGGTTGTAATCAATGATTTTCCTATTTGTCTCTCTTTCTCTACTCTGTGACCCTAAGGACACTAATTGTGACCAATATTGTATTGTTACCAATAAACAACATTTATTAAGCTCTTACTGCATGCCAGGTGTCATTTTAAATTTCAAGAATTTTTCATATATTAATTCATTTAGTTCTCATAATAACCCAATAATGTAGGTATTATCCCCATGTTTACAGATGAGGGAACGGAAGCATGGAGAACTTGAGAAGCATACCCAGGAGGTATTTGTGGCAGATGTGGGATATGAAAATAGGCAATCTGGCTCTACAGCCCCTGTATTAATTTCTGTACTGTACCACCGTATCTGGTATCCTTGGTACCTACAATAATGGTAGATATGTGATCACTGGTTAGATCAACACATGGATGATGTATTGTGATTTTTTTAATTGCATATTTTCTGGAAAGGTATGTCAGCAGTAATGCAAACATTAATGTCAGCAACTCCAGAAAGGGTCATTTGAGCCTGAAGGATACAGAACACAGAGGTGTCCCCCCAAAATGGCAGTGTGTGCCCATCCATGGATACCTTAGGCTTTCAGTCCCTCCTCTGTTCCCTCCTACAGCCTACATTTTAGCATGGATGATTGTCTAGTCAAAGCTCTTTGAAATGAATGGAAACCCCTCAAGCTTGCTCAAGTATTAAATGTATTAAGAGAAATCCCATGGGTGCAAAGGAAAGAAAATGTACTGGGAGTAGAGGAGAGACACATTCCCAGGGAAGCAGTCCCCTAAAATATATCTGCTACAAGTATGTAGGGCTTATACTTTTAAGTTTTATGAAGTAACTGTCATTTAAGGATTTCTTTATTTTTCTCTCATAGGAAGTTAAATAGTAGTTAAAATGAAGGCAGTGCTTGCTAGGAATTTACCCAAGGGATACAGAAGTGCTGATGCATAGGGGCACTTGTACCCCAGTGTTTATAGCAGCACTTTCAACAATAGCCAAATTATGGAAAGAGCCTAAATGTCCATCAACTGATGAATGGAGAAAGAAGATGTGGTTTATACAGATGAACATAAGCGAAGGGAAACAAAAATAAAAACAGGGAGGTGGACAAAACAGAAGAGACTCATAAATATGGAGAACAAACTGAGGGTTGCTGGAGGGGTTGTGGGAGGGGGGATGGGCTAAATGGGTAAGGGGCATTAAGGGATCTACTCCTGAGGTCATTGTTTCATTATATGCTAACTAATTTGGATGTAAATTTTTAAAAATAAAAAATAGAATTAAAACAAAGAAGATGTGGTTTATATATACAATGGAATACTACTTGGCAATGAGAAAGAATGAAATCTGGCCATTTGCAGCAACATGGATGGAACCGGAGGGTATTATGCTAAGTGAAATGAGGCAGTCAGAGAAAGACAGATACCATATGTTGTCACTCATATGTAGATCCTGAGAAACTTAACAGAAGACCGGGGAGAGAGGAAGGGGGCAAAAAAAAGTTACAGAGAGGCAAGGAGGCAAACCGTAGGAGACTCGTAAGTACTGAGAACAAACTGAAGGTTGATGGGGGGTGGGGGAGAGGGGAAAGTGGGTGTTGGGCATTGAGGAGGGCACTGGTTGGGATGAGCACTGGGTGTTGTATGGAAACCAATTTGACAATAAATTACACTTAAAAAGAAAATGAAGGCAGTGTTTGAAGCCACTCACTGAAATAGGCAGTACTGTCTTTATCAGCAGTACCCACCAGTCATATGGCCTAAGGGTTCTGGCTCAAACCAAATCTTTGTGCCTTTCCTTCGAATAGGTTGTCCGTTTATTAATTTTCTTGTTTCTGTGTACATGTATTCATTTGGAAACTTTACTGTCTTTTGCTTCCTGTTTGCCACTACTGGCACAGAGAAGTAGGTACGCTGTGGTGAGCGCAAAGGCCCAAGCCACGACTTCTCAGAGTTTACAGTTTGATTGTGTCAGTATATAAACATACGTCTCAGTGCACTTGACTGCGAAGTCCTGTTTCCTCATCTGTGTAACAGGGTTAAAAAACTAGCGTGGCCTTTCTCACAGGATGAAATGAGGCTTAATGTACGCGAAATCCTCTTTCGAAGTGTAAAAACTTAATTCCGAATGCTGTTGTTTGGTCAGTTAACAGAAACACGATGATGGTAGCCGGAGCAGTTGACTGTTACATGGCTTTTAGGAGGCAGTCTGGTGTGGGGCAAAGAGAGTGGCTTTCAGAGGCTGACGTCTGAGTTCCATTTCAGACATCACCATATACTAGCCTTGTCTTTTTGGGCAACTTATGTAACCTCCTGGGGCCTCATTTGTTTTTTTCATCTCTAAGAAGAAGCCAATCATGCTTGCCTTTGCAGAGTATTTTTGAGACTCAAGGTTTGTAAACCACTTGACTCAGTTCAGTCTTAATAAATGTTGGCTGATATTTTCAGGATCCTGAGCTATTCAGGAATCAGGAATTATGGGTTTTAGCTTTCCTGGATATCCCCCTTCTACCTCCCTCTCTTCCCTGTGATCCTGCTACTCCCTGCATCCACTTAGCCATTTCCTGGCCTTCCAGTCACCACCTGTAGCCTGTAGTCCAGATGTTCCCTCCCAGTTAACATTCCACAGTCCACGGTAGCCTTCTTGGTTTATCAGTGAAAACCAAGGTCTCTCATACCATCTTCCTTGGGGTCCTGGTGTCTGTGTGGGTGCTGGAAGCCTAGTATATCATCCCAGTAATGAATCCTTTTGTTTCATTTGTGGAGTACCAAGTGTGTGCCAAGTATTTTATCCCTACAATACTCCTGCAAGGCAAATACTTTTTTCCCCCATTTTACAGATAGGTGGAATATTATCCCCATATCATACAGTAGGAAGTGGTGAAACAGAGATCTGAACTCTTCCCACTGAATCCAATATCTAGTGACTCACAAAGACAAGGTAAATTTCACTTGTAAAAAAATACAACCCTTAGGAGTAGCAGTAAGTAAGCAAACTGTTAGGGACTGTATCTTAAATATGTAGCTATCTCTGGGGCACCTGGGTGGCTCAGTCAGTTAAGCGTCTGACTTCAGGTCAGGTCATGATCTCACAGTCTGTGAGTTCAAGCCCTGTGCCAGGCTCTGTGCTGACAGCTCAGAGCCTGGAGACTGCTTCAGATTCTGTGTCCCCCTCTCTCTCTGCCCCTCCCCTGCTCATGCTCTGTCTCTCTCTGTCTAAAAAATAAATAAAAACGTTAAAAAAATTTTTAGAAATATGTAGTTCTCCTAAAAGCAAATTTGTAAAATCAATGATTAACTAATATTTATCAGACACCAATTGCATTCCACTGACTACATGCTCAGCACACAGAGATGGATAAGCATGATCTTGCCCAAAGATGCTTATGTAAATGATGAAGAAGATGTAAGGAGAATAGACAGGTGGTCATGAACACAAGGAAGAAATCATTAGTTCAGTCTAGATAGAGAGTGGCGTAGTCAGGGCACATTTTTCGTGTTGGTTTTAGTGGAGCATGTTCACAGGAAGAGAGAGGAGAGGTCCACAAAAGATAAATAGCATGAGAAGCTGACAAAAGTATGAGAATATAGGAGTTATTTAAAAAGACTACAAGAAGGCTAGATAGAACAGGATAGAGCAAAATATTCATGGAGAGAAATGAGAAATGAGCCTAAGGGAAGTATGCTGGGATGAGGCAAGATGGCAGAAATGTCTTTGATGCCATACTGAAGCATCTAAACATGGGCCTATAATCAGTGGGCAGCCACAAAAAGTCTATGTTCTCAAATAATGACTCTGATGATGTATATGTTAACTAACCTCATCATGGTAATCATTTCACAATTATACAAATATCATGTCATCACGTTGTACAACTTAAGCTTACACAGTATTACGTGTCGATTATATCTCAATAAGACTGAAAAATATAAAAATAAAACAATTACTCTGTGTGTCATTTAACCTCATTGTGTTGGCTTATGGTTTCTTAGATACCACACAACAAATCATGTCTTTCTCCTGGATCTTTCATAGGTAAAAGCTTGGTATAACCCAATCTGAATGAACAATAGGACTTAGTCCTGAAACATGGCTTGGGGTTTTAATGTTCTACACATGGTGATAAAGAATGTGCACCCCCAAGGACCCATAGACAATATGAATGAAATATGAAGGTCCCTATGCTAACTTTATCTATGATGTAGAAATTGAACTGTCCATTAAAGCAGTTTTAGGGGGGGAAAAAACAAGAAAGCCACACTTGCCACAAAAAACCCACATTTTCTCCCCCCCACTGCCATTTCTTCTACCATGGGTTCTATTTTAAACTATAACTTTACTAAATCAGACACTCGTGTTTTAGAAGCTAAGCATCAGTAGCTCTGGCATGGCTCAGAATCTTCCTCAATCCAGCAATGGAACTAAAATGAAAATAGAATTATGGAAAGGGCAGATGCAGTATCTTATATCACTTTTATTACATTATATTTTAGCAGCTGAGACAGGAGGGGAGAATATTATAGAATCAGCTTGCTGCAGTCTCGCCTATAATTATATTTTTCCTTGATAAGGCGTTGGCAAGGAGCCCACAAAAATATTGATGCGAAACTTGATCTCCTAGTGCTGTGGAATTTCTCCAGGCCCAGGATTGAGACTGAGAGGTTTTGGAAGTGTTTGGCAGCTATAGTAAATTCAGGAGCTGGAGGCAAGGAACAATTCCTCTAGCACAAGCCCAAAGTCAATATATTATATAACTACGAAAGGCACACTCCACGCTGTACTTTTATGCCCTTGACTGGATTTCATCCAGCCCGTGTATCCTATATAGGTGTAAACATGCACTTCAAACAATATTTGGGGAGAACGGGGGGAGCCCTATAAAGTTTTCATGGCCTTATATTTAGGGATGAGTGTGTTACTTGTAGAGATGTTGATTCTTTAGTTCTCCAAAAACAAGTGGCAGTAAAAACTGGGTGCCCCACCCACACATGCTATTGCATAATTTGAGTTTCGCTCTCCCTTGCCGTCATTTTTATAAGCATCAGTCCAACTTTTCTTTTTCAAAAAAAATATTTGTTGCAGCATAAACATACAGCATGAGCGGAGTTTGCTGAGGACTACACATTTGTAAGTAAAATTATTTTCAATTAGAGCCTCTGCAGCTATTCCCATTGACGAAGCTAAAAGGCATTTTATGCCCTGGCCCGTTGGAAGACCTGAGTTCAGGGTGACTATCAGGAGGCTGCTGGAAGAGTGAAAAGAACAGAAGCTTAGGAACCAGACATACCTGAATGTAAGGTCCCAACTCTGGCACTTAGCTGCATGAGCTGGTGAGTATCTGACTCTCTTTCATTATCTGTGAGGATGGGGCGAATAAAATGGGGTTATGGACATGAAGCACCCATAGTTGGCACCTAGCAGGGGCTCAAGATTCCATTCTTTTCTCCTATCTTCCCTGCTCTTTTCCACCTCAGAATATAATGATCTGTGCACGAGTGAACAGAATGCCAGGAAACTCACCTCACAAATTATCTAATGAGAGCTCTGGTTACTAAGGTTGTTAAATGGCTTCAAGTGTGAGTTTTTACATTTCACCATCTATTTATACCATACCACTTTTGCAAAAATGATTTGAGACAGCTTTTCAAAGGAGATAAATGTACTAAGCTTGATAAAATGGTAATAGAAAAAGATAAGGAAACAGGGACCAACCCTTCTAACCCAGTTGCTGTAACTGAGGAGAATATTGGCCAGGGAAATCCTTGGAAATTTCAATCACATGTAGCTTCCATTATAAGAAAAAAAGGAACGATGGCAATTCATCAGAGGAGACAGTTTTGCTTGGTATTGAAAAACTTTCTGATTTGGGTAATTTTATTAGGACTATTTGGAGGCACTACTGATTTTAACATGACAGGTGATATTCTTAATTTGTACTCTTGAGACCCTGGCTAGTATAGTTAGGCCTGGCCAAGGCAGCAGGATGTATGAGATTCCATGCAGATCCTTGGATAGAAGCCCAAACTCTTAAGAATCAACTCACTTTAGGGGCGCCTGGGTGGCTCAGTCGGTTGAGCGTCCGACTTTGGCTCAGGTCATGATCTCATGGTCTGTGAGTTTGAGCCCCGCGTCGGGCTCTGTGCTGTCAGCTCAGAGCCTGGAACCTGCTTCGGATTCTGTGTCTCCTTCTCTCTCTGTCCCTCCCCCACTTGTGCTCTATCTCTGTCTCTCAAAAATAAATATAAATGTGAAAAAAATTAAAAAAAAAAAAAAAAAAGAATCAACTCGCTTTATAACCAGCTTAGGTCGAGTGGAGATTTCTTAGGCTCTGAGGTGAAACCAACCCAGGGTCAGACTGTGCTCTGCTACCTACATCCCTTGAAGCCTTGGGCAAGTTTGCTTAAGCTCTCAAACCATTGTAAAAGGGAAGTAACTAACACTCTACTTTTTAGGGTGTTAGTAACCATTTAATGAAATAAAATGTTTTCGAATGGGAAGGGATTATGCCTAAATGGTCTCACCCAGAAATGCCCTGACATTCATCTTCTTAGCACAGCACCAGTGTGTGCTGTAAACCCCTGACTCAGTTTCCATGCGTTCTTCTGTTGGAGATCCCTCATAAGAGATGATTATGAGCCACCATCTCCTTAAATGTCTATGCACATGCACACATATGTGTTCAGCAACACCCCCCCACAGGATTAGTCCTTGTATCTTACTTCATAATCATGAAAAAATGATTTATACCTTGCATGTTTTAAAGTGCTGCCATTTCTACTTTAATCCTGAAATTATACCCTACTTCATTGGCTAGTTTGTTAATTTGAAGTTCTCAGTCCTAATAGTGGTGTCATCCTGTCAGTGTGTTGTTTGTTTTTTCAACATTTGACATACTTACACATCACTTTCTAAACAAACCAATTCACCTAGCTAATTTCTGCATTTCTTCCAAATTCACATGGTAGACAGAATAATCTTTAACAAATAGAGTCTGTTATCAATTTAGGTCACGAGACTGAGGGTTGGGAAAACCTAGACATTCAATAGAATTATCTCACTTCTCTGTTTTATTTAGTTTTTTAATTTATTCTTATTTGTTTTATTTGTATTTAAAGCTGCTACTGCTAAGTGTTTTCCTCTCCAATTCTTTATTTAGAATATTTTCTACTGTTCCATTAGCCAAGACAAATCGTTGTGCACATAACCATCTATAGTTCTTAAATAATTATTTTTATATAATATATAATAAAAGCTTTTGATGATTTAGATCCCTTAATAACCTGAGGATTGTATAACACATTGTGAAAACATATCAGTATCTCAGTGTAATAACAAGGGGTGGTTGCCATAATGGCCCTGTGGAAAAAGAAATATTCTTCTTAATCTGTGGGGCTCTGGTTCTAATGGGAAAGGAGCCACATGTTTGCATATTTGTTTTTTTGTTCTGAACATATTCCTAAAGTTGTTAAGACAGGCTACTGCAACACAGTAAAAATATTCTAATTTGCAACTAATTTTGCCCCGGTTCTGTGTTTACTGAAAACCTACTGGGAATTGAAACTGGGAAGGCAGTATTTCCTAATCTGCATAAGTGGAGTTGCCCCACATTGTAATCTACATAGGAGTGTTGTGGGTTTGGTTACTGTACCCAAATTTTCTGAGGATAAGTGACACCGTAATAAAGATAATAGATTCTGGACCTCTCCTAGGCACTTCACACATTGTAAGCCCAGTGCAAAACAACCTATTATTCCCTGTCACTATTAAATAACCTCATACTTTCTCATTTTAGAACCAACTATTCCAAAAATAAGCTTTCAAAAATGAAAATCCAAACTATGTGTGCTATACCTATATGAAGTGGTATTAAAAATATGTTAATGCTGTTAGGCTTGCAAAGTATTTGGAGATCTGCCATATTTTAAAGGCTTTTTTTTTTTTTTTTTTAAGTGCCTTCAGACTTTCACAGAGTAACAAGATAGTTGAAGATTTGAAGGTTTGCCTAATTGAATTTGGGAAGTTATAGAATTTTTTCCACAAAGAGAAAAGAAAATTCTGGTCCCCTGATGTTAGCATCTGTGGGAATGACTAAATTGACTACAGATCTGTAGTCTATGGTGGAGACTGACTAATCTAGTGTTAGTGGAGGGGATCTGAAGCAAGTCTCCACAGCTCAGTCTCAAATGAGTAAACAAGTTCAGGTATTTTTGCATCATGCATACATAGCATGATTAACTGGAATTTAACAATTTATCTAAACCTGGTATCAAAACTCATGCCACAGACTTTAAATAAAGTCTGGTGAAATGCCTAAAGAGTTCATGTTCCAGACAGCTACACCTAGGAAAGAACTTAGAGTTGCCTTTGGAGAGGTATTGTTTTGTTTTGTCTGTACAACAGGCTGTAACAAATTTTAAGCAGCTTATAAGGATTATCATGATCTTGAAACATTTTGCTGTTAGGAGGAAGTGATAATTTCACTTTTTTTTTTTTTTTTTTTTATCACGGGCAACAGTTTTTCTACCTAAAGGACCAAGCCTTGTGCACATGAATAAATCTAAGCTGAAATGGAAAAAAAAAAAAAATGGTGTGACTATTTGAAGTTACTCAAGAAAGTTACTTAGATATTTCTTTTTTTTTTTTTTTAAGTGTAATAAAATTGCTCTAGAATTGTCAGAGAAAACAGTACCGTATTTAAGAAATGATCTGCAGGGCTAAATATTTAAAAGCAGAACCATGTGGTTTATATCAAATTCTGCAGATGGCTATATAGTCTTTTACGCTGTAGAATTTTTAATTTTTAATGTAGCCTGAGATCTAGTTTTACAGATAGGTGAAGTGATTTGACCAGACTTGCAAGTTAATGCAAATATTGGACTAGATGTTAGATTTCTATCTTTGTCTATTCATAAATGAATATAAGGCTGTATTTGTAGAGATGCCCATTTTGTCAGGAATGCGTAGGAGCGGCAGAAGCCCTAATAATGAGACCACCACCACTTACGTAAATGTCACTGTGCGCCAGATGCTATTCAAAGCCCTTTATTTTTATGAAGTCGTGAGTTAATGCAGGAGTTATTGTCCCCATTATCTCTCCTTTATTACTGTCCTCATTTTACAGATGAGGAAATTGAGGCATAGTGAGATTTTATAGTTAACCCAAGGTCACACTGCTAGAAAGTGGTAAAATCAGGATTTGGACCAAGCCAAGCAAATTCTAGAGTCTGCTGCATGCTTAACCACCACACTATGAACCAAAGTTTAGACCCTTGGTTTTACTCCTTAGCCAAACTCCTTCCCAGTGAAATGAGAAGGTGGACTCCACTGGAGCTGGGTTCTAGAAGCTCTGATAAGCATGGGGGTGGGTAAGCCTGTGGTGGTTTTAGGAGTTGGGCAAAGATGAGGGCATGAGACGGAAGATTCTCCGTGATACGGAGGTGCAGTGGTGAAAAACGTGCAATTGTGCAGTCATTTTTGCTATAAATGCCTGGCTGACTACCTTGACAGGGCCCTCAGTGCTACCTAGTCACGCTTCTATTTTCTCTAGTTGTTTTTCTCTCCCTGGCAGTGAATACTTTGTTCTTTTTCCGGTCTCTTCAAACCACTGACCCCAACTTGTCCGTCTCACTTTCTTCATGGAGAAAGTACCCATCAACCAGAGAATCCCTTGGTCTCTCACCACCAAATCACACATTTCCTGCATGAGATCTACCTCTAGCTCCTGTCCTGCATCAGTGGACCCCTCCTGTCAGCACCTGGCTTTCTACTTCCCCTCAGCCTGCGCCTCCTTTCTGCCTCCTCAGAGACTTCTTGTAACAGATTATCCGCTTCTTCTTCTATCTTCCGTGTCTATTTCTGGCTCCTTCCCACCAGCATGTAAAGATGTTTAAGACTCTGTCATCATCTGAAAAACCATCTCTCCTTTCACTTCAGGTTCATCTCCATCTTCTGCCTTACATTTCTCCTCTACAATCAAGCATCTTCAGAGAATTGTCCTACCTACTGTCTCTACCCCCCCACACCACTTCTGGTACATCATCAACACCTTCCAGTCTGGATCCTCTACCTGCCACATTACTGAAATCCTCTGAGCTAGGTCTGCAGTGCCCTCCTGGTTGATAAACCCCGTGGACACTTCAGTGCTGATGTGACTTATCTTCCTTTCACGTTGTGGATCACGTATAGAGTCAGCAGCAGGAATTTTAGGCTGCCTCAACACCACCGATTTCCTGCTTTTATTCTGGCTTTATTCTGGCTTTCTGGTGGCTTTTTTCTCATCTTGTTGGCAGGTACCATTGTCCTTGCCCATTTCCGGAACACCAAAGTTGCTCAGATTTTGTCTTAGGGTACTTTCTCTTCTCACTGTGAACACTCTCTTAGAGTCAGTTTTATCAAGGCTTTCATTGTTTTCTATGTGCTTATTATTTTTGAATCTATGTCTTTAATTTGGATATGGATCCTAAATTACAAATCTAAGTGTATGTCCAACTCTCTCATAGTTCTAGGTATGTTCTCAACTTACACATCCCAAACTGGACTCATAATCTTCTCTGACCTCTTAAAGCCCTCTTCCTCTTCCTGTGTGTATTTCCCAAGTATTCACCCAAACTTATCAAGTCTACTTACCTGTCTCTCAAATCTGTTCACTTTTTCTTTATACTGACTGCCTCTGCTACCCCCCACCAGGTTCCCGCCTTATCTCAAATATCTGCCTATTATTGTCTTCTAACCAGTCCGCTGTGCTTAGTTCTGAAGCCAGAATGATCTGTCTGAAATACAGAAATCACCATTCCAGTTCCTATTTCAAACACTTCAGCGGCTCCACATGGTCCCCTGAATTAAACTTGGATTCCTTACCTGATTTCATCACCCTTTTGAATTCTTGTATGATAGCACTTGTCACACTGTATTGTAACTGCTGGCCTCAGGCTTGAATAAATGATTTATAAGCATTTAATAAATACTTAGTTGGATAGCATAAATAACATTTTATATCTCCTCTGATTATTTTAAATTTTTTTTAACATTTATTTATTTTTGAGACAGAGAGAGACAGAGCATGAATGGGGGAGGGTCAGAGAGAGAGAAGGAGACACAGAATCTGAAACAGGCTCCAGGCTCTGAGCTGTCAGCTCAGAACTCACGGACCGCGAAATCATGACCTGAGCCGAAGTCGGCCACTTAACCAACTGAGCCACCCAGGCGCCCCTGCTCTGATTATTTTAGAAATTAAGTCAGTTAAACCTGTCATCTGCCACCTAAAAACCCAAAATCCATTGTAGATTTGCAGAACTTCACACTGTAGCTCAGTGGACCTTAATGAATAATTGTTTCCCCACTGCTTGTATAGATATAGAACAAAATATACCAAAGACAGAGAGGGAGAAAGAGCTGAACTAAGTGTGACTGAAAGCAAAGTATTATGTCAAATGAAAAAATACCTATGGCCATGAGGGAATTATTTAGGGAAAGTATACACTTTGTTGATGTTCATTTTGGTTCAGTTAATATTTATTGAGCATAAGACCATATGATGTTGCCTCCTCTTGGTGCTGAACTTTTTAGTGTGAAATACATATTGTATGACAAAATAATGAATTAACTAAAATTCCATGCTGCCAAGTTTCCCTCTTACTGCTAAGTCCAATTTTGTTCCCATTCCCTCCAATCCTACGTAAGTCTTCTCACCCTAGTATCTATTCCAAGGGCTAGCCTCCAATGCAAAGAAGAGAAAAGCCACAGGCACACTGAAATGACAATCTAATTATAACTTGGGAAAATCAGGATTCTTTTTCCAAATCTTCCTTTAAGCAAGTTTTATAACTGTTTAGACAGTGTGCAGATCATTCCCTTTAATTCCTATCTCACGACACGGTTTAGTAAGTTTCAGAAACTGTTTATAAACATCATATCGAATGGTAGTATTCATTAGGGCTATGAAAATGGTAAGTAAGAGTCAGAAGAGTAAGACAAAAGGGACCAAGAGGAGGGTACGTTAGTTTTTGGAGTTCACCTCATTTTAGCTGCATCTCTCTGATTTAGATATTTATACTAGAAAATACCATCACTTTTCAGTTAGTAAATTATATGGTATATATACTATAAAGTATATATACTTTAAGCTTTCAGGCTTTACCCTTTCATCTTCTAAACTTTAACAAAGTTTCCTATGGTTTAGTAAGTTATTTTATGGAGTGAACAGGTGGCAAATGTGGCCAGTCCTGCCTATCCACCCCCTTTACTAAGTGGTTTTGCAATGTTTGGAGTTGATGACTTTGAAAATGTGTGCACTTATTTTCTTTTCTGAACCTTCGTTTGTTTTAAGTTAAAATACTTAAGATCTTCTCAATCCTTTGACAATCAGAAATTCCAGAACAGAGAAAAACAGAGCTTGAGAGAAGGGGCTGCTTTGTTAGCATTTTCTGTCCCCAGCACTGTATTCAGTATCAACTGAGGATCATGTCTCTCCCTCTCCTGAGTTTTTGAAAGGAACTGGACTCAAGGAACATTTTATTCTAAGATTCTGGTCTCTTTAATTCTCCTGACCAACAAGCCCTAGCATACCAATACTTACTATAATATGGCCACTGGAGCACAGATAATAAGCTATACTTTGAGCGTAATAGAAGTGAGAGCACAATTCTCACTGGTCTGAACAACATTTCTCATTCTTTTCAAATGGTGTTTCTGCTTTAATATGTACATCAGTTGGGCAGATGGTTTTGCAGGTCTTTTTAGTTCTCTTTTAGGAAAGCTTCCTCTATCTAGATGTCTTAAGAAGTTTCTCTCCCAAACTCAATCCTAAGCCTTACTTCATTGCTTACCTTCTCTTTTTCTCCCTCTCTCCTTTGCATGTTAATATCTAAAAACTGAGGTTTCCTGTTCCTCGAAATGAACCCCAGCAGTGATCAATGAAGTGAGTATCAATTACAAGCACTCATCCAGCAGGAGCCAGTTTGGCTTACAATCAACCTTCCTTGGTAAACCAAGAGAATGTATAATCCTGATTGATTACTCCCAGAGAACATATTTGTGTCATTGGTAGTGCAATTGAAGTAAAAAGTTCTTCATTCTAAATCCTCACTTGGATTTTACCTTCTTACATATCGATGCCACAGGTAAACAGTTTGGGTAAAGAATGAAGAAATGAAAGCTTATTTCAAAGCTTTGTTGAATTGGTAATGATTAGGTAACACCATCAGAGGGTCCATAAGCTTCTTAGAATTTGTCTTGGAAGGTGTAATAAACTACGATGTATTTGATCTAGGCCAGGATCCCTGTGCATTTAGAATTGAAAAAATTTCCATTTACTGAGTCCTTGACTCTAATGCAGGTACTCCAAACTAAATCTATCACAAAAACAGCTTTACCTTTAAATAATGTGACAGGTGTGTTGGCTTGCTTGGGAAAAAAAGGTTCATGATTCTCTGTATGGAAGGCCTCTGCTGAGGTCCAACAGAATGCCTCTTGCTGGGGTCTAACTTTATTTTTTTATCTTTAAGTACAGAGTACTAAATTATCAAGTTCTCCCCAGAATTACTTCATCTATTTCAAGGAACAACATTGAACAATTCTTAAAGCATGTCCATGAAATCTAGAATCTACTTTCCTTGAGATGAGAGTAGAAAATGTCTTAACTCAGGATTTTCCCCCTACATGGTGAATTTTTTTCTTCAAATAAAATATCTTTGGCTCTAATGATTTATTTTCCATTTGTTCCCTGCATCCTTCTCATAATAGTTTTTTAGATCCTCAAAGAAGTAATCTAACTTCTCTTGACTTTTGCTGTTTTGCAACATTTTGATTATTTATATGACATCTTCTGGATCATATCTGTATGTGTCTGTTAAATTTGGAACCTGTTAAGGAGATGATGAGCCTGTGAGATTCACAAATAGGTCTTATTGATGGTAATGATAGAATAAACTGACATTTCACATGGAGAGGACCAGTCCTGGGTACTTGGGATGACGAGGAATGGGGAGTTGTCGAACCCCAGGTTTCCCTTTGGCAAATAACACTGATACAGCCGTACCAGGTAACACCCTAGGGAGGGCATAGGTAGAGTAAGGCTAGGTAAATGAGCAACAGTGAGGTAGAGATAGGAACAACGTCAATAGCACCAGGTGCCGAATCTGAGCACACCACATACTTGAAAACCAATGTTTAACACTTGATCTTAGTTCAGAGCCTCAGGGTTCAAAAGGCAGCTCAGCAGGGGGAGTTTGGAAGCTCTCTTGTCATCCTCTAGATAGTTTTTCTGTAGGGCCTCTTTTGAGGTCCTGGTGGACATGCCTCCACTAAGCTCAAAGGCATGGTCCTGGCTCCTTGACAGACATGATGAGAGTGGCCAGGTGACTCAGACCTTCCTCTCCTGTCCCTGGGGGTTAGTCTGCTCATCCAGAGGCAGTGCTATACTTTCCTCACGTATGGCTTCACCCTGACCTAGTTTTCTATATGGATCCAGGTTCCTGTGATGCATGTTCCCGGGTCAGACAGCGTATTGACCACTGCCTACATAAGGAGGACACACAAGTTAATGAATGCGCATCTCAGAAATGTGAGGAGCTGCTTCCATAGCAGCCACCATTGGGCTCTTCATTGCAGGTGCCATTGTCACTACATAGAACCATGAGTGGCAGGGTTGGCCCCTTTCAATAAACCTTGGGGCAGGTGAGACCACAAATCACTGATGAGGAAAGAAGCAAGGATAGCCATCCAAATACTACATGTACAGCAAAAAATACAAGACAAGACAAGTCAGGGGCTTCAACCACTCGATGATAGTCGGCCTGGCCCTCTCACTTTGCTCCTCTTGTAGCTTTCTTCCCATTCCTGGACCCACCCAGCTTCCAAACCATATGGATCTCCCCTTTGGCTTTTTTTTTTTTTTTTTTTTTTTGTGCAAGACAGAGCACGAGTGGGGGAGGGGCAGAGAGAGAGGGGACAGAAGATCCAGAGCGTGGTCTCCACACACACTGATAGCAGCAAGCCCGATGCAGGGCTCAAACTCACAAACTGTGAGATCATGACCTGAGCCAATGTCGAACACTCAACCAACCGAGCCACCAAGGCACTCCTCCTCTTTGGCTCTTTAAGACTACAAACCCACTAGCCCTAGGAAGTTCTTATTTATTTGATCTAATTTAACAAATACATTTGTAGTTGTTTCACTCCCATGTGCCACACCAGTCTATTTTACAAATATCAACTTCTTCATTTAAGAAGTGACTCTATTGTTACCCCACTTTATAAATAAGTTTGTCCTTACTTGTGGTTCTTCATGTTTCTGGACACTGCATTTGGCCAGCCCACTGGAGTCCCAGTGTGGCCAGAGTCAGCATTATCAGTACCCTGTCGATGGCTTCCTCAGAGCAGAGTGGGACAGTGATAATTGTGTGGCATCAGAAGACCATGAGCTTTTGGAGCTGAGCAGTTTGGGTTTCATCCCCCTTCGGCCACTTACTAGCTGAGTGACTGCAGGCCTGTTATAGTTGTCTCATCTATAAAACGGGAATCATATCCATCTTGGAGGGTTATGGAAGGGGAATTAGAAATCACATAGGGAAAACCTATGTGCTGGAACAGGTGCTGGAACAGATAGCATCTAAGAAATGATAGCTACTGTTATTCTTTCTGATTTTTTAAAAGTGTAGACGTTGTTGTGTTTCATTAAATTGCACCCAGGAGAAACTTGAGAAGTGAAAGTGACCTGAGGTTTTTACTATTTTCTTTTCTTTTTTCTTCTCTTCTCTTTTTTTTTTTTTTGTTTTTCTTTTTTCTTTCTTTCTTTCTCTCTCTTTGTTCGTTCTTTCTTTCTTTCTTTCTTTCTTTCTTTCTTTCTTTCTTTCTTTCATGATGAAAGTATACCAAGACAGCTTTAGATTTTCTTAAGTTATCTGGCTATTGAATGAGATAACTGGGAAAGAACTGAGGCTACCTGATTCCTCCTACCTGAGTCTTTAACCACTACCACCCTCTGCTACTGCCCGTGTGCTGGAGGGGTTCAGCCTGATGTTGGCAAAACCTGACACTAGAGATCGTCTGTCAGAACAGGGACATTCGTTTATTCATTTTCCAGTAGAAGCAGCTCCTCATCTCAGATCTCTCCCTTCAGGTTTCTAGAATAAGAAATCTATTGTTCAGAGGCAAACACACAAAGCCCCTGCTGCAGCAGCCTGCTTACAGCCTCAGTGGTTTCTTGACTCAATTCTTCCAAGCTTCGCAGAAGGTCATTTGTTTAAAACAGAAACACACCCCAGTCTCTCTTTGTCCCATTTGTGTAAGTGGTCACTCTTCTAGGGAATGTAGGGCACATTTGATAGGACATATTACGTTAGCTTACATCACATTTGTTCTCTCCTGATAATTTAGAGATTGAAAGTTGCTTCTTAGAGACAAGAAAATATTCCTGGGTGTGGGGCTGAAGTTGGACTATTTGATGTGTCTGGTAGCAGGAATTTGACCGTGGTAATATTGTTACCATATGGATGAATGTGTAACTATTGAAAACTGGGATGAGAATTTCAGGGCGTTTTACTGGGACCACCAAGATGATGAATGACATATTTGATTCTAAGGCACTAAAGTGAAGAAGAGTTTCACATTTTAAATTGGAGTATCATGTCAAAATGAAAACCTTATTATAAATAAAAGTACATATCTCTATCTCTATTTATCTATCTGTCTATCTATCTATCTGTCTAGGAACAAAACCTCTTTAGCTCTGGGAAGGATCTACAGGACATCAACATAGTTAGAATGTTTCAGAATTATTTAAAAAAAAAAAAAACAATGAATCAGCATAGCTGTCACCATCATTTATTCCTCTCTTCCTCTCTAATGTAGCAGTGTTCTTTTCCCCCTCGAAATGAAAACTGGTTGGCCCTGCCTTGAAATATTGAAATATCTGGGGGTTTTCAGGCCTTTTTGCTCATGATATTTATCACAGGGGCCAGCGATTGGTGAGCTGGACCCACCATACTCTGAGTAACTTTTTGTTTCAAACCCTGCTTTGTTTTAAGCTAGGTGTTGAATGCAGCATCAGAGGTAAGCAAGCAGACATTCAGAGGCAGATGTGGGCACATTCCCAAAAGTTCAGTGCCAAGGGCCTTGTGTTTCTTAACAGAGGTGACCTGGAAAGACTCCAAAAACAAGATGAAAAATACAAAGTTGAATTTAGTTAAGGGGAAGGAGAAAGGAAAGCATTGAAAGCTTGAATCCCGTTAACTTGAAAAGTTGAGTTCTGGCCTTTTAAAAGCTTCCTTCTAAAACAGACCTGTGTTAGTTTAATCTCTGGCCAATTGTAGATTTAAATTGAGCTTCTCACACATATTAATCTTTTTAGGAGTGAAAATGGCCATTGTTGCTAATAGGGAACTGATTTAGTAGTTTCTGTTCATAATGGACTTTTACTTACTTGGATGGTTAAAACAGAGACCACGGTTATTATTTTATTAATGGGTCCCTAGCCGAGCAGCCTGGGAGTGGAACACAGTGACTAGGGCCAGCACACGAAGTCCGTCAGACCTGAACGCAACTCCCAGCACCGCCACTTGGGAACTTTGGGTGTAATATCACTAGCTAAACCTCACCACCGTCATCTATCAAATGGGAATGTTTTTGTGACATTTAAGGGAGCAAATGGATGTAAGGTATAATGCTTGCAATATAGTAAATAGATTCTGTATGTCATGGACACATGTCTTTAGAAAGATCTGGAAGTGCTATCAAGCCCAACTGCTTACTTTACATGAAAACACTGAGATACAGTAGGATGCCCTCCCAGTATCATGGGGCCTGTAAGTTGCAGAGCCAAGGTAAGAATCCAGGTCTTTGTCTTCATACTGTTGAAGCCACTCTGTATAAATACATAAGAACACTTTAAATTAATTACTCTAAAATAATTATTTTATAGCTACAAAAAATACAATGTTATCACTGCATATATAACAGTTCTATACAATACTAACCATCTTATTTTGTTTGTTTTGAGAGAGAATATGAATGAGTGGGGGAGGGGCAGAGAGAGAGAGAGAGAGAGAGAGAGAGAGAGAGAGAGAGAGAGAAAATCATAAGCAGGCACCAGCACCCATCATGGAGCTCGACAGAGGGCTCGATCCCACAACCACGAGCTCCTGACCTGAGATGAAATTAAGAGTTGGAAGCTTAACTGACTGAGCCACCCAGATGCCCCAATAAAATAATAATCTTATGAAGCATATCTTGTTTGCCATTCTACTAAATCCTTACATATATTATCTCATATAATCCTCATAATGACCTTGTGTGGTAAGTACTACTATAACACATGTCTTTCACAATTAAGGAAAGCTAAGGACTGAGTTTAAATAATTTGCCAAAGTCCTACATTTACCAGTGGCAGAGACAGAGTTTGAATGCAGGAGTCAGCCCTCTTCACCACCACGTGGATTGCACTTCAATAATTGTCCTGAATAAATGAGACACACATGGATAGTTATCGCCCTTGTCTCCATAGGCCACTTGAAACACAATAGATCACATCTCAAAGAGCAGTAAACTTGGACAGCCACATCTTGTTCATCACAGTTGGTGGATTTATTTAAACGACTGCCCAGAGTATACGGGTAACTATAGCTTATATTCGTAAGGAAAACCGTGACTTCAGGTGTCAGAAGCTCTGTATTCCAATCCTGTCTCTGTGTCTTTCTGGAAGGTTAAACTTGTGTCCGTACCCTTCCTGAGCTTCTGTTACCTAGTTTGTTAAATGAGAATGAGGATCCTCTAGGTATTATTGCCTGAATTTAATAAGGTGCAAATGCAGTTACTGGGTGTGTAGGAGGTCCCCAGATAACACCTCTGCCTTGGTGGAAAGTGCACATAGTGTAGATAACTATTTGATACATGTTTCTCGTTCTTTCTACCAGCTTTAGAAAATTACACGTCGATGGGGTGCCTGGGTGACTCAGTTAACTGTCTGACTTTGGCTCAGGTCATGAGCTCACAGTTTGTGGATTTGAGCCCTCCGTTGGGCTCTGAGCTGACAGCTCAGAGCCTGGAACCAGCTTTGGATTCTGTCTCCCTCTCTCTCTGCCCCTCCCATGCTCTCTCTCTGACTCTCTCTCTCTCTCTCTCCCTCAAAAATAAATAAAAGTTAAAAAAGAAAGAAAATTACACCTCGCAACGTATTTACCCATCTTCTTCACGTTGGACTATATTAATGGTAAAATTCAGTTATTTCTGGGGCACAGGCCCTAATCACAGAACTGCAGATACACAGAACTGCAGCCACTCACTGAGCTGATGTGAGAAGTAGAATTACTGCCCAGAATCTCCTCGGTGCATTTGGCTTTCAGAGGAACGCTGCATCCAAATTTAGTCTGAGAGAAGCTTTCTCACTTTCTTGGAGCCTGGACTTCTGAAGACAAAAAAGTACAACGTGGGTGTTACCCTGCAGGAACCTGGGCCCCAGCACAACCAGAAATGGAAAATACCCCCAAAGAGTTGGAAGAGGGGGAAGCACATTTCGAAAAGAGTTTTAACTAGTGTGGCAAATGATCCGTCACACACACTCCTCTCCTAGTTTGTTTTGATCCATCCCCACCTGGTCCCCAGGTGTGTCAGAACCACAAAATGCCCTTCGTGCTGCTGCTGTGGACCAGACTTGTGCAGGGGAAGCCCGGCTGTGCACCTCGAACAATGGCTTTATTCTTTCAGGTGCCTGAAGAGAGAGGTCTGAGTGCAGCAGGAGCTCTGTTGTAAGCGGCAAGGAGAGAAGGGAGGCAAGAAGAATGAAAGAGAAGAAAGAAATGGTGTACTTTGGGGAATTCAGTTCCCCGGGAAAAAAATCAGAAAGGAGGAAGAAATCCCACTGGGAAAATGTGAAGCCAGCCCTTCCCTCTTAGCTCCCGAACCTGCACCCTGCACCTGAAAGAAATGTCAAGGTGAATTGGCTGCATGTTGAAAAAGGAGAGGAGCAGAGAGAAAACTTTTGTCTTCGAAAACCCAAGGGTTGAAGTCTAAAAATACAAGACAGTTGCCAGAATGGAAAGTTGGGATTCCATCTTCCACATCTGGATTTGGAAGAATAAAGAAAGCTCTGGAGAGTTTGTTTTGGCATTAATTATCTCACATTGGAAACCATCATAACAAGATGGTAAATCCTGGAATTTCCACGTTTCCTTCACCTGAAGAGGGTATATGTGTTGCTTTGGCCAGACAGAGACCTCACATTATTAGAGACACGAGTGAATTGGAAAGAACAGTTTTCCACCTCATTCTTTTATGGAATTGGCAGGAAAATTTTACTAGTCTCAAGGCAGAATGTAGTCTGTGATATTCTCAAAATTTTCTATAAGGAGAAAGGTGGCGAGAACTTCATAGAATTTTGTCTGAGAAGAATTGGCAGAGCACCACACTATATATATATACACGTATACATATACATATATATATATGTATACGTATACATATACATATATATATATGTATACGTATACATATACATATATATATATGTATACGTATATATATATATGTATACATATATATATTCCATTTACATATATGGAATATGTATATTTATGTAAAATTATTTTTCTTATATGTGACTTTTAGCAATGGAGAAACAAATTGTATCTCATATCCATGGGACGGGGCTTGTTAGTCCATTTGTAAGCTCATTGCCTTGAAATAACTAAAATTGTAAAAAGACATTAAATAAAAAGCAGCCTGCCTAAACACAGATTTTCTGGTTTGAAACAAATGCCTTGCATGTAGATTAATAAGGTGACGCAAGACACTACATCATCTGGCAGAAGAAGATTTAAAGCAGGTCAGGTTCCTTGGGAGAAGAGAAAAATAACTTTCAAGATGAAAGACCCAAAAAAAAAAAAATATGTGTGTGGTCCAAACCCTTTTTTTTTTTTAACAATTTGCCAAAGGTGTTTAAACTGCATGGTGATAGTTTTCTTAAAGTTTTAATGATTGACTTGCGAGGCATGATTAGTCATATCTCCGACCATATGAGGAACGCATAAATAAGGACTTTTCTCTATTATTAGTGTTTGATTCTAAGAGTATTGGGAAATGTGATGAGAGGAAGTGCACTTAATAATGCCTGTTCTCAAGCAGGGGCATGGGGGTGTTGGCATGTAATAGCACATTATACTTTTAAAATATAATTATAAATACTTAGTTTAGACCAAAAGGGGGGGGAAGTCTGACTAGAACAGGTCAGACCTCCCAGAAAGCTTAAACTTGACCTTCTTCCTTGTCTGCTTCTTCTAGTTCTAGACTTGCAATGGGTCTACTGGATAAGAATTACTTAACCTGTGGCTCCATCAAATCTTCTGAAAAGGACTATTTGCTATATTTATTGTCATTTAAAAACATGTGCAATATTCTTCCTGAACCATATTATTTGAAGCAGCCAATGTAGTATAAGGGTAACTTTGTCACAAGAAAATTAGATTTTTTAAAGAAAGAAATTTATATGTCTTTGGTATTTCTTTTGGTAGTTAGGGGCCAATTGTTCAATTATAAACACTGTACTTGAAGCTACTTTGAGAGCTGTGAGAAATAATAGATGGGATTTCTTGTCCTAGCACCAATATAACTGGTAGGATTTAACAACGTTCTTTTATTATTATTATGGTAAGAACACTTAACATAAGATCTATCCTCATAAGAAATTTTTAAGTGTATAATACAGTATTATTGACTAAAGGTACAATGTTGTATAGCAGAGCTCTGAAACATATACATGTTGCTTAACTGAAATCTTTATGCCCATTACTCCTCATTTCCCAATCTCCCAGCCCCTGTAAATCACCCTTCTACTCTTTGATTCTATGAATTTGGCAATTTGGGAACTGCATATACGGAGAATCATGCAATACTTGCTTTTCTGTAACTGGTTTATTTCATTTCTCATCATGTCCTCAAGTTTCATCCATGTTGTTTTATATTGCAGAATTTCTTTTTTTTTAAAGACTGAATAGCAAATATTTCAATTTAAGTATATGCCACATTTTCTTCATTCAGTCATCACTAGACATTTAGGTTGTTTACTTGTCTTGGCTATTGTGAATAGTACTACAGTAAATATGGGAAGCGTTAATGTCTCTTTAAGATCTTGATTTCAATTCTTTTGGGTAAATACCCAGAAGTGGGATTGTTGGACCTTATGGCAGTTTTTTTTTTTTTTTTGAGAAACATTTATTCTGTTTTCCATAGTAGTTGTGCCATTTTCCATTCCCACCAATAATGTACAAGTGTTCAAATTTCCCAACATCCTTGTCAACGACTTGACTTTTTAATAGCCATCCTGACAGGTGTGAGGTGATTTCTCATTGTGGTTTCAATTTGCATTTCTTTTTTTAAAAAAAAAATGTTTATTTATTTATTTCGAGAGAGAGGTAGAGAGCATGAGCATGAGCAAGGGAGGGGCAGAGAGAGAGAGAGAGAGAGAGAGAGAGAGAGAGAGAGAGAGAGAGAATTCCAAGCAGGCTCCATGCTGCCAGCTCAGAGCCTGATGCGAGGCTTGATCCCAATAACCATGAGATCATGACCTGAGCTGAAATCAAGACTCAGACGCTTAACCAACTGAGCCACCCAAGTGCCCCTCAATTTTCATTTCTGATGATTAGTGACCACGGGCACTTTTTCATATACTTTTTAGCCATTTGTATGTCTTGTTTGAAGAAATGTCTATTGTTGCCAATTTTTAAATCAGGTTTTTAGTTTTTTGTTATTGAGTTGTAGGAATTCCTTATGTATTTTGGAGATAAAAATACATTTTGTAAAATATTATAAAATAAAATATTTACTGAATATTAATCCTCATCCGATATATGGTTTACAAATATTTCACCATTCCATGAGTTGTCCTCACACCCTGCTGATTGTTTCCCATGCTGTTCAGAAGCTTTTTAGTTCGATGTGGTCCCACTTGTCTATTTTTGCTTTCATTGTATGTGCCTTTGTTAATATATCTATGAAATCATTGCCAAGACCAATGTCATGAAGTTTTCCCTCTATGTTATCTTCTAGAAGTTTTACAGTTTTAGGTCTTATGTTTAGGGGTTTAATCCATTTTGAGTTGATTTTTGCACATGGTGTAAGAAAAGAGTCTGATTTCATCCTTTTGCATATAGCTATCCAGTTTTCCCAGAACCATTTGTTAAAGAAACTAACCTTATAAATAATAATTTTTAATGCAAGGGGATTAAACTCCCCTATCAAAAGCCATAGAGAGGCTGAAAAAAAGTCAAGACCCAATGAACTTTTTCTCTTTAATTCAAGTTCACAAATATATAAAATATGGTTGGGGTGCCTGGATGGCTCAGTCGGTTAAGCATCCAACTCTTGATTTCAGCTCTGGTCATAATTCCACAGTTGGCAACTTTGAGCCCCACATCAGGCTCTGCTCTGGCAATGTGGAGCCTGCTTGGGGTTCTCTCTCTGCCCTTTCCGCACCCTCTCTCTCTTTGTCTCCCAAAATAAATAAGGAAACTTATGAGATTTGTCGTCTATTCTGATTTTAAAATACAGTTCTATCCTCTATAATGCTATCTTTATTGCATCTTTGGATAGAGAAACAAAGAGCATACTATAGAGATTGATGCCAACAGCTATCTCTTTCAATCTTGTAAAAAGTGTTTGGAAGAAGAGATGCACATTGAACTTTACGAGACTGCAGATTTTACTAATCATGTGGGAGAAATGGTTCAAAAGGTAAATAGATAAAGATTTTGAAATGACTTATAAGTACTTATAAAGACAATGTTCTGTTTCTTCCTTCTGTCTAAATCACAGATCCATATCCAGAGAACATGTGCCAAGTCAGGTGATTCCTCATCCATACTTCCCTTAACCTACTATTGTTCTGGTTACATGTATATTAATTACTCTTACAGGATCTGCCTGCCCTCTGGAGTGCCAATTTTTCAGGTTAGGGATTATGTTTAAATTTTCTTTATATACCAATACTCAAGATAATTTCATGTGTTCATGTCCCTTTGTCTTTGTACTTTGTTAATGTATTATTGTATTGCCAGCCATACCTAAAAAAATGTACTATTCTATATGAAGCAGTTTCAATGTATTCCCAATTGGAAACCATCAAAAGTTATTTTATTGTTGATTAGTAATAAATACACAGGATACAAAAAATAAAAGTTACAAAAGGATACACAGGAAAAAAAAATACCCCATCCCCTGGTCACTTAACTTCCCTAGCAATCTGCAACCTCTGCTGAATATCTTATTTCTTATGAATATTTCTCAGAGATATTTCATTTGCATACAAACAAATACATATATTTGGTTGGCTGAGACCAAGTCCACCATAGGCCCTTAATGCCATGAGAAATAAAATACAGCAGGCAGAAATTCTTTATATGGTAGTGGCACAGACCCTTGAGTATGAGGGTGATGTATCTCCCAGGCACTCACAGAAAAACATGTCCTCCATTCTGGGTACCTCTGACATAGTGATAGCCCATTTCATATGGCCACCCTTGACCACAGAATATCACACATGCCCATGTAAGGGAACAAGGAGTCACCAAGGAACTCAATTCCTTTATATCCTTCCCTCATGTACATTTGTAGTGCTTCCTTATCACCGAGGTGAAAATAGCATTAGTAGTAAAGTGGTTAATACTTACATAACACTTGCTATGTACCGGACAGGATTCTAAGTATTTAGTTTTTAAGACATTCGAACTAAAGTAAAAATCAAACTTAAACCTGGACTCAAGTACTCTTTCTCTTTAGTTACCAAAGCTGGAGCAGACCTGAATGCCTAACATAGCTTGCTATGAGGAATTTACCCCCAAGTAAACATGATTGATAGTTTCACACAAGTTTTTGGTAAGTTCATGGACATCCATAATTGTTTACTGAGGATAGGGGGATGTTTCTTGGCTCAGTCTACCAAATTAGGTTAGGATGAAAATGGGCAAGCATGTCATCTTAAAGCTGGCTTGTAGCCGATTTGGGTTCAAATATTTCATGGGTTGGGGTTAGGGGAGAGGGAAAAATGGGTGATGGGCATCAAGGAGGGCACTTGGGATGAGCACTGGGTGTTGTGTGTAAGCGATGAATCATGGGAATCTACCCCCAAAACCAAGAGTACACTGTATGCACTGTATGTTACCCAACTTCACAATAAATTATATAAGAAAATAAAAATAAAATTTCACATTTAAATGAAAAAACAAACAAATATTTCACGGGTTAAATTTAGCTAGTAAGGATGCCTATAAAATTCTACATTTCTCCACCAGGGGGCAATGGAGAGTCATAGTAATAGCTTCTATTTTCACAGGTTACAGGCATAAACTCAGTGGTTACCATCTTTGTGTGTGTGTGTGTGTGTGTGTGTGTGTGTGTGTGTGTAATAGTCAATATCCTTGTCTCCCAAAATAAGAATAGCCTTATTATTTGTCCGTATTATAAAACTAATATATGTCTATTGCAGAAAAACTTAGAAGATGCAGTCAAATATAAATATTGAAAAACCGTCATAATCTAACCTCACAAGGATGTTTGGTGTATATACTTCCAGACTTTTTTCTATACATGTATATACCTATAAATATTGTTTTTCTTCTTTTGCTAAAATAGGATCATATTCTACATACTTTTCCTTCCATAATACATCATGTATATCTGTTCTATGGACATAAATATACACATTACGTTTTAAAATAGTTGTATCATATTCCCTTGTATGGATATACCATAATTTAATCATCTACTGATATATTTTAGATATAAATGTCTTGATAAGATGAATAAATATTAGTACACACATCTTTCTCTGTATCTCTGGTTAAGACGTTAGGTCCTTCAACAACTAGGTTGTTAGGTCCTACAACATTAGGACCTATTATTAGGTCCTACATTAGGACCCTATTAGGACCTTACATATTCTATAAGTAAATTTATATCTTCATATGGAGGGATAGTTAAGGAACTTTGATGCTATGTTAAATGATCATTTCTTTTTATTTTAAATGAGAATCCATTCCTGCTGACACAGTGAGATTACTGATGTGATATTCAAGATTTCATTATGCCTCCATTTTTGAAGAGATTCGAGCACCAAGAGGAGGCAATACACATGTGGAAGGTGAAGGTGGTGTGTATCTAATTGAATATGAATTACATACAGATATTTAGAGCAGGAAAAGAGACAAAACGCTTTGATATTGCTCCGATGTCCATGCTGGACTCCACAGAGCTCCAGGAAGACCAGGTTTGGAAATGCCTGGTTTGGAGGCCAGGCCTTGAAGATCCTTATTGATGAAGTCCTTCAATCCTGCTTTTTTCACCTCTTTGGCACTGCTTTCCTTTTTGTGAGATGGTAGAACTTTGCCAACCTTTTCGGGCAGTGTCATAAGAAAATGAACCAAACACATTGTTTAAAGATTCTTGAACGTCTAGAAGCAATGTTTTAATGATAGAAAGGTATAATGTAAAGTGTATATATATAAATATATATTTTAAATTTTTATAAAAATCCTAAAATAGGTTAACCACATGACCTACCGTGTCTTAATATGTATATGGAAGAGTACCAGTAGAACATTAAGCTGGCTCCAGAATTAGAGATGGTACCTGCAAGCATCTTGGTTGTCATTACATAGCAAGAGAGATCACTAAAATTATAAACCCCTTTTCAAATATTAATGACAGTATGTTTCCAAAGCTATTTTGATATATTGTTAGAGTTAGGGAAGGACGCTGATAAGAAATACAGTACCCCAAACTGCATGTTCCTTTAGACCAGTCTATGAATACTCCCACCAAAAGGCATGTGTTCCTGAACTTATTCAATAAATCTTCAAGTTTCTGCTGTCAGTTCACCTTGTAGCACCAGGCTTTAAAAGGGTTGTTTGGATTAAGATGAATTTTTTGTTTTAATTTACTTAACTATGCTAAGTAATGATTCCTACTTTAAAAATTCTGTTATCTCTACCCTAAAGTTTTTTGCATCTACTCAGTGCAGAGTTCCCTTTACCAAAAAACTTCTGCACTTCATTTTGCACTGCTCTCCAGAAGGTGTTAAAATGAATCAATAAAGTTGACACATATCAGGACTAGGCTGTAGGGAATAAGCTCCATCATCAGAAGGATAAGGTAGCAAGAGGGTATCTAAGCGAATGAAGAATTTAGTACAAAGCTACTAATTGGCCTCACAGAGAAAGAAAGATCTGTGGTCCATTAATTCATGTTCCAGAAAACATAAAATTTTCACATACTGTACATGTTGCAGACATCTGTGCTGAGATCTACTCTGAGTTTAAAAATCTATCACTCCCAGCACAACTCACCCTAGTGATTCATACATCAATTTTTTGGTAATGTTTGCATGGAGGTCTTTGAATACATATTAAACAAAATTATCCAAGCTGAGAGAACTTAAATTTGTCGTTGACCCCATCTCTCAAGCCTACATACATATCAACCTTATCAGGACATTTTCACTCTTATTTGCTAAAAGTTCCTAGGTGTCTGAAATGTGTGAGGGAATGTTTTTTAATAGAAAAGGCTAGAGAATATATGCCTTAATCAAAAACCTCCTTTGGAGGCTTTTAACTGAATACATGAATAGGGCCACCCAGAGTTGTTTTTTTTTTTTTTCCAATTAATTCAGAAGAACCCTGTTGAAAAAATGAAAGTTTTGATTAAGAACTTTAATTAAAAATATTCTGATATTACCAACAATTGGTAATCCCTTTGGTAGAAGCATTATTAACATTCCATTTTGCTTCAACAGAAAATTGAAGAAAAAAAAAAAAAAAAAAAGGACTGCGTTCCCATGGCTCATAGCTTCCCAGAGGGCGAGGAGTTCTAGATCAGTGTTTTATTAACCAGAAAATGCTTCAAATGTTTCTTAGAGTTCTTTGGGGGAAATTTTGTAACCAGAGATTAGCTTTAAGTGTTCCTGTGACATTGTTGGATTTTTTCACTATTTCAAGTTTCCATAAAGATAACATTTCAGAATCTGAATCTAATTCCTTTCTTCATCTGAATTTTATTCCTTAGTTATGTATTTGTTCCTAAGTGTAGCCAAATATAATGCCAAACGCTCAGTAGTCTAAGTATTGCCAGCTACAAGATAGGATATGTATTTTATTTGTTTTTCCATAACCTAGAATAACAAAACATGAAAATTAAGAGTTGTCATTACAATCTTGCAACCTTCATCTCTAAAGTTAATATTCTAGTAAAATAATACTGCTGGTCATTTAGATACTAAACCATCCCCACAGCACATCCCCTTCCCTCACAACAGATTAGACTCCAAAAGAGAGTATGTTTTACTTCCTTGTTCCTCAGTCTAAAGCTCCCTCTCACCCTGTTTTCCAAGGAAGCTATACCGAATAGTGAATGAGAGCATTAGGCTTTGGACTAAATGGACCTAAACAGTTCAAATCTCGGCCCTTCCATTTACTGAACATATGACATTGGTCATATGACCTTGGTTAAATCAGTTCATCAGTTTTCTCATCTATAGAGTGAGAATACCAAGAACACAGTTAGGGAAATGTATAGGTATATTACAGTGCCTGGCATAAGAAACACTGAATGAATGCTAGTTAACCTCAGAACTGTTTTCCCCACATATTGAATACAATATAGAAGAAATGATAGTTGAGTTCACTGGCTTTTCTGTTCCTTGTTCCCTCCATGAGATAATTAGGGTGCTTAAGAACTTTTTTCTTTTTTTGGCAATTTTTATAGAGATTAAATTCACAAAACAAAAAACTCACCATCTTAAATTGTAAAATTCAGTGGTTTTTATATATTCGCAATGTTGCATAACCATCACCACTAACTAATTCCAGAACATTTTCATTATCCCAAAAAGAAACCCCAGAACCATTTAGCAATTCCTCCCCTCCCCCAAACCCATGGCAACCAGTAATCTACTTTCTGTGTCTGTGGGTTTGCCTATTTTAGACATTTCATGTAAATGGAATCAGACAATATGTAGCTTTTTCTATCTGGCTTTTTTCATTTAGTGTAATAATTTTAAGTATCATGATAGCGTGTATCAGTACTTTATTCTTTTTGATGCCTGAATAATATTCCCATGTATGCATACACCACACTTTTCCAATCATCATTTGGTGAACATTTGAGTTGTTTTGTTTCCATGTCTTTACCTATTATGAATAATGCGGCCATGAGCATTAATGCACAAGTTTTGTGTGAAACATGTTTTAAATTGGGACCATTTAACAATGTTTCCCAGTATCATAGGCTGGGTAGTAGAGATTATTGTAATTATCTAAAACAGACATTCAACATCACAGGGATGTATTAAATTTCTGAGAATAAGAAAGTTTGATCCTTTCTCCCGTTTTAGAGTATTATCACAAGCAAATATGTGGTCATGCTGTTAATCAATGAACTGTGGTTGATTTCAACTCAATCATGATTCCATTTTTTTAAATAATTATATACAATTATATATCATCCATACAAACACATATACAAGTGCCCACTGAACTGTAGTGACTAGTACAAATTAAGGCTCATCCTGAGGTGAGATGTTAAGGAGTTTTGTATGTTAGGACCCTTTCTTCCATCTGGGCCTTTCTGATTCCTTCATCCCTCGTCTTTTCTATTCCTGTGCACCCAAAATCAGATGCTGTTCTAAGAATGTTTGGCTTCCCATATCTTTAATGAAGTTGTGTGATTAAATCATTTGCTGCTGTCGTATGACTCAACATGCTTTTTTTTCCACCAGAGATAGAACAAAGAATAAGGACAATGCCTAACACAGAAGATAGTTCCAATGATGACATTTTACTTCCAGGAACATACTTGAATCAGGGCCTTTGCTTACTGTTCACAGCTCTTCAGTAGTGAGGTAACCGTATATATGGTTTTCTTATGCACCAAAATTATGCCAAAATTGTGTTTTTTAGGTCTTTTCCATCTTTTCTGTACCTTTAGCAATTTTGATCATGTATGATACAGATTAAGCACAACGTATACTATTTGTAACCTTTCTGAGAGGGATCTTCATTAAAGTTGTTGGCATTATACCAAAAGTTCCCACCTAGCAGGGTTAATATTTTTCACTTAATATTCTTCTCTCTCTCTCTCTCTCTCTCTCTCTCTCTCTCACACACACACACACACACACACACACACACACACACACACGCACACACACACACCCTGCCACCCTGCATTGACACCTGGGCTCAAGCCTTGTGGTGTAACATTGAAAAAGTTAATTCAATGCCTGTTTCCTCAGCTCTAAAGCCCTCATCATAATAATATAAATCCTCTGGATTTATTGTGAGGGTTAGAGATTCAAGCATCAAGCAAAGTTTCTAGCACTTTATTAGTGCTCAATAAATAGTAACTTCTATTATTACTGTTACTTTCAGGGAGGGAAAGCCAGAATGTGGTTTCCTAGGCCCTCCCTGTCAATGGATGGCTCATGTGTCTGCTGCAGCTTGCATAGATATACTCTGTTCTCCCCATCTCCAAAGCAGCTGCCCTTGTCTGCTCATTTTCCTCCATAGCCTTAGCTCTAGACTGAACTGAGTTGAATTTAAAGGAGAGTTGAAACAACAGTAATGGATGATCTAGGAGCTACTCAAAAACACAAGGATCCAATTTCAGAAGTCCTGTCATAGTTTCTAAGTACTGAGCTGTAGGAAGTCAGATACTGGCGCTCCAGTTTAGTTCTGCCATTTCTTCGATGGAAGAGTCTGAGCAGGATTCTTAAACTCACTGATGTTCAGTTCCCTCTTCTATAAGGTGAAACTGATGGCATTGGCACTAACTACTTCACTGGGAATACATAGGTAAGACATTCTATATTAATGATGACCAAGGGAGACAACTAGAAAATAGTGGAAAGATTTTAATTATTCCAGTGACTGGGGAGAGGGCACTCTTGGCAAATTTAAGGTGTAGCAACAGAGACACTCAACACCCGGCAATATGGGACAGCCCCTTACAACAGAAAACTGTCTTATCTAAAATGCCTATAGTAGGGGCGCCTGGGTGGCTCAGTCGGTTAAGCGGCCGACTTCGGCTCAGGTCATGATCTCGCGGTCCGTGAGCCCGAGCCCCGTGTCGGGCTCTGTGCTGACAGCTCAGAGCCTGGAGCCTGTTTCAGATTCTGTGTCTCCCTCTCTCTGACCCTCCCCTGTTCATGCTCTGTCTCAAAAATAAATAAACGTAAAAAAAAATTAAAAAAAAAAATAAAGTAAAATGCCAATAGCGTTGCTGTTGAGAAACAGTGCACCTTATAAATGTGTTTTGGAAAATCTAGTATCGAGCACGAAAAAGTCACACTAATGCTGACTGATAAATAAGTGGATTTGAGTGGCAGGTGACAGTTTTCCCTTCCTGTGTTCTGTGACTATCAAATCTTGGGCATAATCCTAAACTTTGCATTTTCCCTCGGAAAAACGGAGAGGAAAATATCTGGTTTTTTTAGTGTCCCATATTCTACTTTCTGTGCTACCAGATAAATGAGTAAATTTGAATCTGAGTAAATCTTAGGAGTTAATTACTGCTAAGGAACTTATCTCAGAAAAATACTAATTGGAGTCATAAAATGAGGCTTCTTAAATGTGTTTTGAGTTTCATAAAATACAAGATGGTATTGTTTTTTGCCTGAATTTGGGTGCCTACTCACATCATACTCTCGACAGGTTTACATCTTACGGCAGTATGTGAATGGCATGAGAAAAAACAAAATCATCTGTAATGTATCTAGAGTTATTTTCCAATATGTGTTTTTCTATTTTAAAGAATATTAAAGTCACATTGTAGAAAATTTGGAAAATAGAGAAAAGAGCAGAAAAATCATCTGTAATCATTCTACTCCCAAAATAACCACTATTAAAATGTTGGTATATTTTCTTTTAATGTTTTCTTACTTGATATTTTCTCAACTTTTCAGTAAGAAGTTTTTTTTCACTGAATGTTACATCTAATATTTACACGACTCCTTTTGAAATTTGAAGTTAGTTTTTGATAAATGTCTGTGGCTGTAGGCTTTGGGGTGGGGATATTGTAGATTCTTCCATTTGAGTGACTTTGAACTTAACGATGTGTTGCTCCTTGAAGCAAAAAATAAGGGAAATTTAATTCTGCAGCATCTAGAGTTGTTTGTGTTTCACTCCAAAGCCACTTCTTTTTTCCAATTTTAAATCCCCTAGAGTATTTCAAGGAGTGTAACTCTGAAACGCAACATCAAGCTAATTTAGTTTTCGTGTAGAGAAAGATTCTAGTGCTGGATTTAGATACTTTTGTGAGCAAATAAAAGCTCCAGAGACTTTGTAGTTTGGTGAATAAAGGATTGGCCTCCAACCAAACCCAACTAGATGATTTTGGTGGTCTCAGCTGCATTTCCAGCAAGTTTTAGCCTGCATTACAAATTCATTATGCACAATTATGTGCAATTTGGCACAATTTCCTATCCCTGCTTAGGAGAGGCCCTCTGTTTGGGGCTGACCAGGAGAATAAAATACTTGTGCCTAGAGGAGCAGTTCTCTTTGGTCAAGGTTGTGTTACATATAGAAAGAGATGAAGAACAAGTATCATCCAACACAAAGAATCTAGGAATAAGGGGATATTGTTGGTCATCTGTACTTACCATTTGAAATTCCTTATCCTAAGAGTCTTTATTCAAACAGAAAATGTTGATCATTCCAACCCTGATGGGCACTGATTCTCTCCAAGCTATAATTGGCACATAAGAGTTAAGATTCATGAAATTTTTCTACTCCCCTAACACCGGAACACGGGGAAGGATGCAAAATCAGTTTAGAAGCTAGTTGGGAAAAGAGTTCACAGATTTGATGAGGTGCCTAATAAGTTGGAACAGATAGATTATGAATCTCTAGAAATCTCAAATATTTTTAGTATTGCAGTAATGCACAATAATTGTTTGATTGAACATAGGCCAACTCAGGAAATGAAACTTCAAGCAATTAACTTTTCTTTCCATAGAAAAAGAAGTCCACTTCTCTTACATTCCATATATTCAACTTGGATTTGTTTTAATTATTTGGAGAGAAGTATGCTGAATAGCAAAATGTTTCTTGCTTTGTATTCTCATTCTTAAGGAGTTGGCATTTTACTGGCAAGTTCACTATGTGTAAGAGTAAATAATTAGACTTCTAAACAAATCATCATAATCTACAATCAGAGATTGGGCTGTGAGAGTCCATCATTACTTAGTTCTGGGAGGCAAGGTAGAGCCATCCTGTGAGTTGTGCTATTGATAAATAAATTGATATTTCCTTCTCTGAATGAATCCTGCATCAGTGGCTAAATTAACCAAATTCCTGGGCCTAGTGTTTGTTGGTAGTTGGCCATAACCTTAAATAGCCCTCTTGTTATTGCATTATCAGTAATTAAAACTTAAATATATGAAACCCAACAAAGTATTGATTAACATGAGAAAATAAATACAGCCATGTAGCCAGAGGAAAATAAAACTTAAATTTATGAAACCCAACAAACTATTGATTAACATGAGAAAATAAATACAGCCATGTAGCCAGAGGAAAATAACCCAAAGAAGCATGATGTTGATATTTCAACTTTTACTCTACAAAACTCTAGAATGCATATTAAACGCGGTGTCTCAATGTAAGACTCAAGCTAGCTAGGGGTGCATAGGTTGATAACAGAATTTCCTCTCTAGCCTCACACCTGAAAGTGTTATTGGAGACAAAGCAACTAATGATGGGAATATCCAAAGGCAGTTGGCTGAGTGGGAGCTCTAGCCATCTTTCCCAGGAAAGTCAGCACCCTTCCTGTCTCAATGAGGTGTTGACTGAGGAACAGACACCACTCCCACCAGCTCACTCGTCAGGCATCCTGCCACAAATTGTTGGCAATAGCTACTATGTTTCTTCTGAGGTCTCTCCTAAGTAAACCATCATAAAACGCAGTTGTGCAAGCAATCCAACTTCTTATTAGCCTGTTATAAGCTGACCAACACATACAGGAATTAATTAATTCTTTGGGAGACAGCATAGAAAGAACCTAGTCTTAGAAATCAAATTGACATTCAGTTTTGATTTGCCTCTTTCAGACTGTGTGATTTAAAATGAAATTACCTAAGTTTTGTGGTTTAGTTTATTTATTTGTAAAATAAGAATAGATAATTCCTCATGTTTAGTAAGGAATGCTTATGAACTTGGCACACAGCTGCAGTTATCATACATGATCTTTAAAATCTTGCTATGATACTTGTGGTGAATCTGTGTGATAGGTAAGGCAAATCATAACAAAGTCATTCTGATTAACGCTTGCGGAAGGAGAAAATCAGGGCTGACGGTCCCTCCTTTCTAACATGTTACACCTCCAAGTAATACCTAGCTCCATTGTTCAAGGACAAATGAGAAAGGAAAATTAAAGAAGGAATAAGTGAAGAAATGTAAAAGACAAAGGAGTACAGAGACGTTCTCTGGAAGCTACAGACAGAGGAGAAACAGAATTAAAACCACTGAAAATAGAATTGTAGTTTCTAGCAACACAGTGGTCTAGACATCCTAGATGCAGAACACTCAAAGATACTCAGGTATTAAAATCATGTTTTTTAAAGTATATTTGAGCTGGAATGTAAAGACATTCTTAGAGGCTAAAACTGAAGAGAAAGTGTGAATCCAGAGAGGAAAGCATGGGTTGGAGCCATCTGCCAAGTCCTAAGGGTCATATATTTACTGGAACAAGAGACCATGCCTAAGAGCCAGACAAGAGCAGGAGTTGGGAGTAGAGACTCTGACACAAATCCAGGAAACCCCCAGCCACCCAAATGACAGTAGCTTCAGTACAAAAAGTCACTTGGCAGAGGGATACATTAATTCTTCTTGTCTTTACATTGACTCTGAATAAAATGGGGGGAGAGAATTATTTCTACTGTGAGAGAGAGAAATGTCTACTCACAAACACAAGCATGGCATCCCAAATAAGGCTCAGGTAACAATTTGGGTTAAGGTGGGTCCTTGCAAATAACGCCCCAGGAGTGGAAACAAACCTAAACTCTCTCAAACAATAAGGTTTAATCTCTAACCTCAAAGAATTCCCAGAGAGACTATTCTAAGGAATATGAGTTTACAGTCAAAACTCACTAAACTCTGATATGATTTCATGAAGTTTAATAAGTAAAAACAATAAACTATGTAAACAGACCCTCAAAGCCTACAGAGATTGGAATTATCAGATATAGAATAACATGTCCATATTCCATGACCCAGATATACTCTAGATTGGCACTGGCATGTGTCTCCAGGATATATGCAAAAGAATATTAATAGCAGCAATTTTGTTAATATCTCCAAACTGGAATCAACCTATCTTTTCCATCAACAATAGACTAAATAAGTGAAGTGTGATATATGTCTTCAATGAAATACTTAGAGCTCCTAAAAATTAATGAATTATAGTTATGCTTGTCAACATGCAACCAACAGTGTGGCAAAAAAAGAAGTCATAGAAAACTGTATCAAGTGTGTTTTTATTAATATAAACTTCGAAAACAGAAGATTATTTAGGAATGCATTCAGACGTATATTTATAAAATGGATTAACACAAAATGCAGTATAGTGGAAGAAAATCTTGGAGAAGCCTGTAAACCTGAGTGGAGGGACAGAGGTGTTCAATTTTTAAACTGTATTCAAATCATATATGCACATTCTATATATTCTTTGGATGCATGGCAATTTTATAATAAGCAAATGCAAATAGCAATTAGAAGAAAGAGGGAAGAGAAACAAAATTTAGGCTGAATTAGAGGAAGAATTTGAGAGTCTTAAAGTGGAAAATGGAAATGAGAGGAGATTTAGAGTATTGCTATGCATTTTGAGTGTAAGTTCCCTTTGGCATTTTCTTTTTCTTTTTTTAATGTTTATATATTTTGAAAGACAGAGACAGAGCTGGGGAGGGGCAGAGAGAGAGAGACAGAGACAGAGACAGAGACAGAATCTGAAGCAGGCTCTAGGCTCCAAGTTGTCAAAGCAGAGCTGGACACAGTGTTCAAACTCACAAACCACGAGATCATGACCTGAGCCGAAGTTGGACGCTTAACTGACTGAGCCACCCAGGCGCCCCTCTCTTTGGCATTTTCTTAAAAGATAGTAATAATGATGTAATCTACTTTTTACTTAATTTTGGATGCCAGGGTGAAGTTTCTTTTAGTGCAACCAATCAGTAATAAGACAGTTCAAAATTATATGGATTAAAGTCTTCCTTTGTTGTCTTTGCTTTTCATGGTAGAAAAAAAATGAACCTCCATCAGCTTCTTATATATACAGGACTGAAGTCATCACTGTGCTCCCCCATTTCATCATGTTCCTTTTTAAAATCCATTTGTGTTGTCTTTCCTTGTTAGTCCTATGTACTAAATCTCACTTATATGTACATTCTGAGATCATCATGTACTATTTCCTCATTCTCGAGACATGCATATTTTTCATACTATAACTTCAGGAAGTTGGTGGCATTGCATAATTAACATAATTAAAATTAATTGTAATATACTACTTTCTCCTCCAAAAAACCCTCCAGAAAACGTGTGATTAAATTGGTGTGTCTTTAACCATTTAGAGCGGAAAAGATATGAAAATCAATAATTAACTCTGTTCCTTTTGTCTGATTCAAGTGTAGACAAATACATTTCCCCTTTCCTAGATTTGTTGAGTATTAATATGCTAACATTTCCTCTTATAAGCAGTCCTTGTTTTTTGGCATTTTCCTCTTTAACCCTCTGTTTATTCTACTCAGAAAATCCGAATCTGTTCACCTACTGATGCAATGTGCTCGTTTAAAGGTTTCTACCAATGTCCGAACTGACAAAGGCAACAAAAAAAAAGGGGGGGGGTGGTATACTAGTAGAGTTATAAACATATGAATATAGGATTTTGTTTAAAAGAGACAGATCTGGGGTGGGGTGCCTGGGTGGCTCAGTCTGTTAAGCATCTGACTCTTGATTTTGGCTCAGGTCATGATCTCATATTCATGGGATTGAATCCTATGTTGGGCTCCATGCTGAACGTGGAGCCCGTTTGAGATTCTCTCTCTCCTTCTCTCTCTACCCCTCCCCTTCTCATGTGCTCGTTCCTTCTAAATAAATAAATAAATAAACAAACAAACAAACATTAAAAAAATAAAAGAGAGATCTAATATATAGTCTCCAGGAAGGCATGAAGTTCAAGCTTATTCATTTATAATGAACCATAATGATTTAGTTACTGGAATGAGAGTATTTTTGGAAAAGTGAATCTTTCAGATAATAGAAGGTGTGACTTTTTTCAGAGAAATAACATTTCATAATGGAAAGAAATGGAACTTGCCATGAAAAAAACTACCTGGGTTGAACCTGTAGGGTTATCATTTACTCGCCCTGAAATTCTGGGAAAGCTGTAGTATCTGAATCTGTTTCTAAAATCTAATAATAAACATTATTGTAAAACATTAATAATTTAATGAACAGCTACAGTGTAGCAGCCACTGTTGTTCTGTGCACTTTTTATATAATAACTCTTCATCCTCAAAATAACCCTACCAGTTAGGTACAGTTATTAGCCCCAGTTTGAACAGAAGCAGAAACTGAGGCACAAAGAGAGTACATAACTTTCATAGACACAGAGTTGCACATTTAGTGTCAAAGCCATATGTTGAATCCAGGCATTGGATGGATGAATGGGTGGATGAATGGATGGGTGGGCAGACAAGTGGGCATAGATATGAACACGATGCATAAAATATATTGCATGCATTTCTGCCTCATAGATATAAAACATCAGTTAATTTTTCATTGACAGGACTATCACCATGACCATTCTACTTACACAATGTTAGATCACAGTGATGCCGTCAGGGGTAGTAAAATGAGGACCTCCTGGCTGGTTCCATGCTTTCTGCTGTGGTATTGAAGTATATGTCATAGCAAAGGGAAAGACGTGTGGAACTCATATCTGTTGCACAAGAACAACATATCTGGCAGTGGCACCATTTTTGTCCATTTTTTATTTAGGCAGATTTTATCATCACCATTTTATACAAAAGGAAATTGAAACCCACAAAGGCTCAGAGATTTGCCCGGTGTCTCACAACTCTTAAGGGGGCAGAGGCAGGATTGGCTGCAGTACAGAATTGGCTGCCTTCCAAGGTTTTTGCACTCTTTATGCCCACCTATGTGCTGCCTTCTGCGGTTGGTCAGGCCTGTGGATACAGTGAGAAATCCTGGATGACAAATGTGTTTGATTCAATTAAAGATCAGTGTATAAGCCTGTGCTGTGATCATTTCAGCAACAGATATCATAAAATTTAGTACAGATATAATAAACTGTAAACATTGAGTAGGATAAAAAAAAATTACCAATGAGACCTTAGGATATTACTATTTGGTCTAAGATTTTGCAGGGAAAGCACAAAGCAATACTTCACTAATGGCTCAAACTGATAGGTATTCTTTGTACATTGCCTAGCTTTGTTTATACTCCAAGCAAAAAATCCCACTTTGGAGTTACTGGTCTTCAGTTGGAATGACAATGAAAGGATTGGGAACTGTAATGTTATAGAACAATTCAGAGACTGATCAATTAACAACCGTGTTTATATAGAAAAGGAATTTGCTTAATTTAGTATTTTTTTAAGGGAGAGTTCACATTTTAGGAAAAATTCATATTTTGTTCACTAGGTAAGTAAGTTTGGGCTCTTGAATCAGACTGCAATGGTTTTAACTCTAGACTCTATCACTTACTGCTCTTGAGATCTTGAGCAAGGTAACTAACTATACTTTTTCATCTGTAAAATGAATATAGTAGTGGTATCTATTGCCATAGGATTGTTGTATTAAATGATGCAGGTCATATAAAGCAATTAGCATGGTGCCTTAAACATGCTAAGGGCTCAACAAATAAAAGCAGTTCATATTCATATTGATAAGGCTAATGACAGAAACTACAATCATCATCATTTTATTTATCATTACTACATATATAAGTGATAGTTCCCTCTCATGGGTTTTGTGTGTATGTATTTCCTACATAAAATGTGTTTATAGAATATCTTTATTTTAAAGAAAGTACATTTTCACATTGAATTCAGCAATGTCAGTATGATGTAGGCACAGTAATTGGATGTAGATGGAGACAAAGGATACTGTTCTTGCCTTTTTGGATATTGCTCTTGCTTTTATTTTTTTAAGGTGGATAAATTGAGGTATAGGAATCTCAAGTGATTATGTCAAATCATAAAATTAGCATATGAGTTGAGGGAAATATTTAGAATGTAAATATTCTAGATAGAGCCATTTTAATAGATGTTGGCATATGTTCTATTTGGTACAAAATGCTACATTGAAAACCATTGCTTAAGACACTAAATGCTTTTTATAGGAATTCTTGGTTGACTTTTATGTCTGATTCTTTTCTAACTTATTATACTTGTGTAACAACTAACCATAATTGAGAAAATAATTCCTTGCTTTAAGCAATACGTGTCTCAGAATAAGGTCCTTGGCTTTGCAGCGCTCATAGATTTTTGATTCATGTTCTTATGCCTTATGTGTATATGCATTATCCATTCTGACCTTGTTCAAAGATCTTGATTTAGGTTTGCTTTTTGATATAAAACTCAGCATAGCTATCATGCATTCCATCATTAGAATAATACTTTATGATTATACACCAAATGTCTTTCTCCAACAGTTGGTATTTTAATAAGGGTGGAGTGCATCTGAAACTTATATCACATTGCAAACTGCATATATTGCCAAACCTTAAAAACACATTAGGCACAAGTGGGAGGTTTTTCCTTTTAATGGAATCTGATATTATCTGAGTTGTTACTCTTAGGTTTACTGGGTATTTTTATTTGCTTTATAAATACATGTTTGCTAAAGTGTAATAGTTTTATTGTTGTGATAGGTTTTTGTAGTTCTTTGAACATACACTGTTAAACATGAAAGGATAGTAAAATTACATTAAACAAGGTTTTAGAATCATGAAATACACAACACTATAAAATTTATCGACATTTTTTTGTATGAGGTCCTGAATTTTAGAAAATATATTTCACAATCACTAATAAATGTGGGCATTAGAATGTGAGGAAGTAAATCTCACTCTAGTTTAGAATATCTCTCTCTGGAGCCAGATGCAGTTTTGATGAAACCCAGAACTTGAAGAGTGGATATGTTGTATAAATAAAACTGAGTTCCTTCCCTAAAAGGGCTCTGGGCTCTGTTCTGATGTTAGATTTCTGAACGTACAAGACCCATTCTCACCATTAGACACCACAGTGGGTCTGAGTTTCCAGGTAATTGTAAGATAGGCAAAATTGTTTATTCAATCCAGATAACGGGAATTTTCATCGATGCAAAAAGAGGCCTGAACAAGAAAGCAACTTGAAAATCAGTAAGGAATCCTTTGCTTGTATTTCCCCAGTGACTGATTTAGAGACCTAAAGCTGGGCCCATGGAAGTAGCAAAATATAATTTGTTTTCAATGCAGTGTCTAAAACAAGAGGGAAGGCACAAGAAAATAATCTGGAAACTGACTGAGAGATGACAGCTCTCAGGACTAAGTAGTGGCAGCAAGGAAACCACTAAGTGTAATCACCAAGGTTTAGAGGAAGAGAGAAGAGGCATAGGGAAGGGCACTAATGGATAACTGGAGGAGTAAGGAGCATGCCATAGCTCGTGCTCCTTTGGACTAATAACATTGCACATGAGAATGGCCGTGGCAGCTTACAAAACCCTTTAAAATAAGTATCTCATGTGATTGCCATGATCACCTTATGAGAAGTAGAGCAGGAGGAATCTGTATTTTATAGCTGAGAAAAAAAAATAAACTGAGAGAGAAAGAGGAGATACCAACTGACCCGTGGTCTTAGTAGTAGACTTGAATGGAAGTCTTTAGATCCCAAGTTCAGGACCCTTACGCTACCACACATCCAAATTCAAGATTTCACAAGTCTCATTTTCCTATATTTAATGTGTGTTCACCAACACTATAAAAATCCATTCTAAGCTCTATCATCAAGGTCTTTTGGTTTGCCTCTTAATTGAGGGCTTGCTCCCATCTATTATAGATATAATACAATATTGAAGAGTTTGGTTACATGTGGGTCTCTCTAAAATATATGCTTTCTGTACACACAACCACTTCCTGATTCCAGATTGAAATATGGGACAAATCATAATAAAATCATGCCCATAGAAAAAATAACAAAATGGGACAAAGCAACAAACTATGGAACCATCTCGCTTATTATTCATAATGCTCGGGCCAGGGGCACATCATAAATAAGATCCTGCCCTGGGCGTGTTGGAGCTTCTAGGTAGATGGTGGACCTGGCAGTCAGGAAAGGCCTGAAGAAGGCTTTGTCACTGCAAAAGAAGATTCTTTGTCTTCTGGAACTTGCGGCTTGACTTCTAAACTAATAGGATTAAATTGGATTATTTCTAGAATATCTTCCCATCCAACTCAAGGATCCCATTACTCTTAGTTGAGCCTCGGCCTCCCAGTTCCCAAAAGTAGGATCATTAATCATTGTGTCACAAAAAGACTTCTGAATTAACTGTCTCAGCTGCCATTTATTGAGAATTTACTCTAGCCTAAGCACCAGCCAAAGAGCTTTCCATTTTCTGTGGGTGCTGGAATTCGACCTACTATATACATGCAAGGAATATGTAGCATCATTTTGTAAAATTATTTCACTTTGGTAATAAGTCCCTCACTCTGCTGGATGGATAGTGGGGAAACTTGTACTTGCCTTAAAATATCCTAGCCATCCTCTTTCAGCTTACAACCGTTCTTTTAGATATTCTGTCCTCCTTTTCTTCTCAAAATAATATCTACATTCAGGGTGTTTAGCTCTGCCTTTGGGGGGCAAGCAGAAGGGTCAGAAATCTTCAAGCTTATTCTTGGGCTTCCATTATCTTCTATAAAAATCTTCTGTTAGTCACCTCAGCATTGCCAACAGGGGAGCTTCTAGAGCCAAGGGAGAATTTGGAGGTCTAAATTCAGCATTCTTCCTAACGCCACACCATACCAAGGTGTGCATGAACACCTAGCCATGAATTCTATCCCTGTGCTCATGAAATGAGGTGGACAAGATATTTCTTAGCATCCTAAAGGCTGCTTGGGATACTGCTGCCAGCATCATGGCACGCAATCTGCAATGAGCCCCCTGAGTGGCTACAGCATGACTCTAAGGAAAAGCACCTTCTTTCTTCCCTCTTTCTAAGAGAGGTGGGAGCAGGCAGTAAAGATTGCTTTTGTTTACTCCTACCTGCTACATCTGCAGTATGTGTGTAAGGCCAGAAATTAAAGGGGAAGGTACCTGCTTTTAGTTCTGCCTTTAGCCCATGGAAGAAGTCTTTAACCAAATTAAAATGCAAGGAATGTTATTTGAGGACTGAAGGAAATACTGTATGTGAAGCTCAGGTGTCTGGCACATAGTAAACACTCAATAAATGGTAACTATTTTGAGCTGGTTTTTTTCAAAAGTATAATGAGAGTGAAAAAGTAGAGACCTTGAATAAAGAAATCTTTCAAGAATCTTGGCAATATAGCCAGTGAGGGATATAGGATTGAGGGTTTTTTTTTTAAGATTTTACTTGTTGGTTTTGTTCTTATTTTAAAGATGGGAAGATAGAGCTTGATTGAAGCCACGTCTCACACAATTTTCTCATTTTGTATCACAATAAAAGAAACACACCCAAACAGAAAAATTTGTCTTTACCAACATCTTTTCTATGATGCTAAAACGCATTGAAATCAATCTCCCAGCACCATTCCATTTCTTATTCCCTTGCCTCTACAGAGCAAACCTCTCTCCTACTTTACCTTCCCTATTAAGACTTTTTCTCCCTCTTTCTACTGCCCCCTTTACCCCACCCTAGTTCTTTATTATGTACATTACCTTCAACTCTTATTCATTAGGTCCTTCCTTCCTCTTCCTCTCTAGTCATGTCATATTAACAATGACATGTTAATGTCATTAACCAAAATAATTGTTAACATGGCTGACGGAAACCATATTAACAATTATTTTTTCCATCACAAAGGCTAATAGGATAAACACAAGAGTGGAGGTAAAAAGAATTGATGTATCAGGGTCCTTGAAAAGGATGGGATTGAGAGTCCAGGTGAAGGAATGAACTTTGGATAATAGGACACTTGATTCCTCTAAGACTAGAGAGACATGCGATGTAAGTGGGGTGGCAGATGGTCATAAGAGGATCAAAAACTTGAGAGAGGTCCTGACCAATGCCGTTAGTTTTTTTGTTTGTTTGTTTTGTGTGTGTGTGTGTGTGTGTGTGTGTGTGTGTGTGTGTGTATGTGTGAAAAAGACATAGGCTCATCTTCTGGGAGTAAGGATGGTAGTCCCTGGGATGAGGGGCTGGATGGGGATGAGCTGAAAAACAGGGGTAGCATGGAAGAGGAAGCTGATGAGACTGCTGAGGAATCTATTGGCTGCCTTGAAAATTCAAGAACAGGAAAAGGGAAAAATTGATTTCATAAGGGATGAGAAGACAAAAACGTAGAAAATGGTATATATGGGATAAAGGCAAGGAATGAAATAAACTGTGTCATGGAACAACAAACAAAAAGTGCAGTTACTACAAGGCAGTGTAAATGTGAATGAGGACATTAGGAAATGAACAGCATGGCCCATATTTGTGTTCTTGGACCATTTCCTTTACTCCATCATTCCACTGGGGATTACGTGCTTTCATTAAAGTCCCCCTTCCTGTTTTTCCATTCCGCAGGCATAAAGAAATCAAGCACATACAGAATGGGACAGCAAAGTTTGGGGTACCCAGGGGCTGTTAAGAAATATTGACAACTGTCTTACTTTCTCATTTTCCTCATTCTTTATTTTAATCTTCTCTCTCTCTTTTCCCTTGTATGTTTTTCTTTCTTTATCCATTATATGTGTCTGAAGATTTCTCACTATTTATTTCTAATAGGTTTTTCTACATTATTGATTCCCTAGGCTGCTCTTTTTACTTGAATTTGTCAGTATAGGAATTCAGAAAGAAGAATATGGGGTAAGAAAGATGACAAAAGAGAAAATTATAACAAATAGACTAACTGAGAAATTGGAAGTTTCAGAGTAAATACACAATTTATAAAAGAGAAGGTGCCTAATAATTGAGAGAGAGAGAAGCAAAATGAATAGAAAAAATGAGAGAAAAGTAGAAACAAAAAACATTGAGGAAATAAGGGAATGAGAAACTTAAGGAATATGTATAGTTTAAATGGATACTAAAAAAAGCAAATTTAGGTTTTATATGCCTTCATCCCATCCCCCACCAATAGCTCTAAGAGCTATTTTTGAATTATAAATAATTTTTTACTTGTTGACTTTACTCTTCTGGTCATCCCTTCTGGGAAAAGAGCATAAAAAGTTGCTACTTTTTACATTAGGCAAAGAACAGTTTAATGAAAAACTTGGGGGAGGAAGAAAGTGCACATTTTCATGAATAAAATTCCAAATGACTCAGTCAATCTGGAGAGTTCACATTTTATATATTAGCGCTTCATTTTTTTAAAAAAAGAATTCTCATGTTTTTCTCATTAAGGCTGAATTCACCTCCGTTTCTATCCATCCTATTTTCCCCACTTAATACGGTGCTTCAGGTGAATACATAGCCCAAACAAATGCAGCATGAGCTGTTACAAAATGGAGTGAGAGGGGTTGCCCATTTCCACCAAGGAGAAACCTTTGTTCTGAAACAGCTAGAAACATCCGCATCGGACTTGATGGGAAACTCATGTGGACAGCACGTGGTTCCTGCTGGTTTAGATCCTTTGTCCCACAAGGTGTGCTAGCATATTTAAGTATTTATTTGGTTTTCTCTTGTGTTCTCTAGGCCACTCAGTTCTCCTCCTGGCTGAAATCATGCAACTGGAATGCATTTGAATGGGTGGAAATAATCTGAGTGAAATGATAATGTTCATATGTTTGACTCAAATAATGAAAGCTTACACTAAGTTTAAAGTGGTTAGACTCTCTGGTGGTAGGCCTGCAGGTCAGCAACTGACCCAAGGCAAGTTAGACCTCCTTCACGTAAGTGGTTTTAATATGCGAAAAGGATGGGGAAGGCATTTAGGCTAAGTAATAAATTATTAATTTGGTTTGTCCATTTATCTCTTCCCTCAGGTTTAAAGATATGTTTCTGTTGTGAAGAAATAATAGGTCTTTGTATCTGTTTTTATTATTATTTTTTAGGCACAATAGTGGTGTTAATAATAGGTACCAATTATTGAGTACTTACTTTATGCTAGGTCCTGTTTTGAATATTTTACGTTTAGTTCTATTAGCCCTATTTTATAAATTAAAAAGCTGGAACTTGGACAAGTTAAGGTTCTTGCTCAAGGTCACGTGCCTGTTTGGAGTAGAGCCATATTTGAATCTAGGACATTCTGATAACTCTACTTCATGCTGTCTGGTAATAGTGGGAGGGCAGGGCTGAAGAAAGAATATTCCTCGCTTCCACAAAGAGTGAGAGGTTTCCTTTAATGAAATGTATGCAGAAATCTGGAATTTATACTTGATGAAGGGCTACAATGTCACTGGCTCTGTAAGGAAAAAGGGAAAGAAATTGAGCCCATTTTAAAAACTGCATATCACTGAGAGCTTATTTGGGGCAGGGAGGAGAGAATTGGATTTTGACTTGCTTCCCATTCTCCTGGTGAAGTATTTTACCATAATCAGTAAGGATCATTTTAAAGACAGCCAAAGGATGAAAGAAAAAAAAAATCAATGTTTGCACCTTTTATTTAAAATGTAGGGGTTTTAGTTGTTTCCTTTCTCCCTTCCATAGCCTGTAAAATACTTTCTAGACAGCTCAATGAAATATTTTCCTGTACTGTATCTTGGCTCCTTCCTGAGGGCTTCTGCTTTTTCAATGACTGCTGGCATACAAAGGCGATAAACCAGATTCATGCGATGATTGCGTAGGTTTCTTAGCCTGCCGCTAGAGAAATTTGACAGGTGACAGGTAGTTTTTGCAATTCCTTGCAAAGGGGCTTGGAAAATGACTGGCTTTTAAAACTAAGACCTTTCTGTGATTATGCATGTGTTTTCAAGGCTGGCAAGAGTAGCTCAAATACAGAGATCTGTTGTCTTTAGAAAGCTCTTGAAGAAGATACCTTCCTGCTGTGAACTCCACTGATGCTCATGTTACCAGTTGCTAAACATACTGCCACATATCTCAGTCTTCCCACATGTGACTTTCTAATTCAGAATTGCTTGGAAATTTTAATTTCGCCAGAATCCTGGTGGGAGAGATGATTCCAAAACTCATTTCTAAATTTAGCTACTTTCCCTTTCAACTGTTCTAAGATGACTTTTTTCCTTTTGTTTAATAGCAAGAACTGCTTTAGATCGGGAAGAGCAGGAGGAATGTTTGTTTTGGAGAACCTCTACAGGCACATGGAATCTTAGAACACAGAGAGGAAAGAAATATCAGTATCTCCAAAGAAACAAAGGAGCCATAAAACCCAGAGCGTGTTTAGGGATACGTTAACGGCAGGAAGGAGACCAGTGCTCCAGGACATATCCTGAATATGTGTGAGATTGGATTATGAACAACATCACGGTGTACTTCTTGTGGTTTCCTTGAAATTACCTCCCAGTCCTGCGCAACACCCAGTGGGAAGAGATCCCCACTAACAAAGGTCTAAGTTCTGATGAACCATGCTCATAATAACACAGCTCTGCTAGGCTGGCTGTCTTTATAGGGTAGATTTCCAAAGGACACGTTGATGCCAAATAGAAGGATAGCAGATACACAGAGGGAGATGTGAAAACTGCAATAAGGCTGCACTGGAAATAGAATATCAAAGAATAGAGCATAGCTGAGGGTGAATACAGAATAATAATGCTGTGCTCTATCCTTATACATTTCCTTAAATGAGGTAGGAAGGGACAGCTAGAGAAGGGTCCATTTAAGGGACAGCTAGAGAAGATTCCATTTCTGAGCTCACCATATATGTACTGTCCCGTGGAAAGTTACTTAAATACAGAGAGGTGAGCTTTCTTCCTATTAATACCTATATTACAAAGTTGTGGAGTTTTTCTCTGTGTGTGAGCATTAAATAACTTATGTGAAGTTAAAAATACAATGGATATTTTTAAATACTAAAAATGTTGCATTTCTTCCATACTCTCTACCCATTGTCTCTCTTTCACTCGGCAAGGAACTTTCTGTACGAATTAATCTTGGCTATAGAGAGAGTGCGGGGGAGGGCTGATGAGAGGGCATAACCACACCAGAACAGACTTCTTTTACTTTGACTACATGTTGAAGGCCTTGAAATTCTGAGTTTTTCTTGCAAGAGCTAGGCCCAGGAGAGAGAAGTGTTTCTCTGACCAGCAGAGGTTTCTCTGGCTGCAGAGATCAGTCGAGCCAGCCTCGGCTGGAACTGACCAGCTGACCTAGAAAATTATCAGAAAATTGTAGAATGTGATAGCTATTTTTAAGTCACTAAGTGTTAGGATCGTTTGTCCCTGAGCAATAATAACAAATCTGAGACTTCTGGAACTGTGGAACTGCCCTGATTGACCCACTGGACGAAGGTTGAATCTTGAATTAATGAAATACTCGCCCCAGAAAGACTGTTTTAAACAGAATGACACTGCCTCAACCGGGAGAGACACATGTAAAGTAGTTGTTGTTCCCAACAGGAGGGAGCTGGAAGGTTTTTCTGATGAGGCTGAGTTCAGGTATGGAGCAGTAAAGAAAACTGCATTCCTGTACTGCTGAATATTGTCCAAAGTAAATTTAAAACGGTGCTCCTCAAACTTTAGTGTGCGTAGAAATTATCTGGGGTCTAGCTAAATGCAGATGCTGATTTGGTAGAGCTAGATCTCTAGGTCATGGTTCAGGTTTTGCATTTCTTTTTTTTTTTTTTTAATTTTTTTTTTAACGTTTATTTATTTTTGAGACAGAGAGAGACAGAGCATGAATGGGGGAGGGTCAGAGAGAGGGAGACACAGAATCCGAAACAGGCTCCAGGCTCTGAGCTGTCAGCACAGGGCCCGACGCCGGGCTCGAACCCACAGACCGTGAGATCATGACCTGAGCCGGAGTCGGCTGCTCAACCGCCTGAGCCACCCAGGTGCCCCAGGTTTGCATTTCTAACATATTGCCAGGTGATGTGGGTACTGCTGCTCTGCGGCCCACACTTGGAGTAGTAAGGCCTTATGTTACCAAATGATTGGTACCTGATCATGGTAGATGATACTTCACCAGCGCTGGCTCCCTCATCTTTCATTGTCTTCATCTCATTCACAGTTTGTCAGAAAGTCTTGCAGGAAGAGTTTTGACTCCCAAAATGTCCTCAAGTCCATGAGGTGTGAGTTACCTCCACCACTGGGACATATTCCTTCCTTCACCCCCTGTAGTCTCATGAGCACATCTTTCATCCACTGAACTCTTTGGATCTCTGTTGTCCTTCTGGTCAAACCCAATAGGATTATCTTTTCCAGTTCTCCCTTTTCTTGATATTTCTGCTCCATTTATCCCTATTGGCTACTTGTTTACTCTTGAAACGTTCTCCATCATTCTCTGGATTCCGCTTACACATCTCCTGGATGTGCACTCGACTCTTCATCTTCTCTATCACCGCCCAATCCCTTCCTACACTCCTTGAAACCATTTTACAGAGAACCGCCTCTATGTACCTCTTCCACATCTATGCTTTGGGCCCTGATCTCCCAATTTTTTTTTTTGTCTACTCACTAATAAACATTTACTAAATTCCTCCTATTGTACCACACTTACTGGGAACACAGACATAAATCCTGCCCTTCAGGAGCACATAGTCAAATGGAGATAGGCTGCGGGCAGAATTTGGAATGGCAGGGCATTTAAGTGATGCTATTGTGGAGAAACTGGGCTATTTTTCTCTTTTACCCACTGTAGAAAATATGACCCAACAACTTTTCCACCTAAATCCTTCCTCAGAATTGACCTCTTGCCTGCATTTCTTGGACAAAATTCCCCGAGCCTCTGGCTTTATTATCTATCCAGATTCCCACATTCCCCTCCAAGATGTTAGTGTTGCCAGATATCAATTGAGGGTAAAGAGGGTATGACTCATTCTATGGTGAAATGAATCAAGTGTCTCCTCTGTAAGTAATGAGAAATGTACCTCTTACGAATTTAAAAGGTTTTGCTTTACTTTTATGTTACTCCTTGAATTTACTTTGAATAATTAGTTACAATGCTTTTTGAAAAAATGTTGTGTTGATTTACCTTTAATTTGAACAATATGTAATAACAAAAATAAAGCTTCTTTCCAGCCCTTCCTTTTACAATACACCTTATAGACAAGAGTCCCCAAAGCTTTTAGTAATGTTAGCTGTAAAATGAATGTCAAGTTTTAATTTCAGCTTTGAAAAGAATAATTATCCACCTTTAAACTTTTAGTCCTCTTTTCAAAAAGCACAAAATTAATTTTTAAATTCTCGATACACGGTGAATTGTGGTTTTCCTTACTCCAGTAGTATTTGGCTGACATTTCACTGTATGCTTGTCACATTTATAGTCCCAAACTAGCAACACATGGTGCAGGAAGGGAGTTATAGGCAATTGGTGGCAGGATTTGTTTTAAATGATGTGAGAATGTCGGTTACTCATTCTTGTTTCTCAAGTAGCTTTCTCCCACCTGCATCCTCTCTATTCCAAGCTAGAATGATAATAATAATTTTATGGCAGCACATAAATGCCAGTGAAGTCAAAGAATGTGTAATAAAAGAAGTATCCGAAAACCATCAATTCATAATATCTGTGCTTAACTACTATTTTTTCAAAAAAAAATCAGTGAAAAAATTATTAGTTGAGTTCAAACTGCTTTCTTTTGTTGTTGTTGTTGTTGTTGTAGGAATAGTCTTAGAATTCGTTGTCTAAAAGAGTTGTTTGATAAAGAGTGCTGAAAAATACTATTTTAAACAAAGTTGAAAATATACTGTTGGTTTATGGGAAATGATCACTAGTTCTACCATTGCAAAATAATGGCAACAAAATTACAAATTGCTGAGTGCTGAACCTTCGATTTGATATGGTTCAGCTTTTTAGCCCTCCATGATTTGTTAACCATGATGGTTAGTGGTGAGGTAATTACTGGAGCCAGGCATAATTAGGGACTATATCACATTAAAGGCACTGGGATACTGGGGTTTAGATGATTTCTCTGTTCCAAGGTAGCAGTGTGCCTCCCCACCAATCATGCAAATTTAAAAATATTTCTCCCCTTTCAGGAAATCTTTAGATTTTCCTGATTTAATAAGAGACTTTTCCTTCCTTTCCTTTCCCTTCCTTCTCCAACATTGTCTAAAATCGCCTTTATTTCTTATAGGCTTAGCCCATAATCTGATCCAATTCAACATTTCTTCTTCACTTTGTGACATTTTACTTTGAATTCTAGTCTATTCTACATGCATTTTATTTCCTTTTATATTTTTCTTTTAAGATTTTAGAACTCTTTAAACTGACTTCACAGGATTTCTTTGCGATTTCACATTTCTTCTCAGCAATCTTTCTCACTTGTTCTTGAGTATGATGAGCTGAATATCCTTAAAATAATGTTTTTAGTATTCATTTTCCTTTCTTTTAAGCCCAAAGTTCCTTCCATTGCATAGTTACTCAAATTTCTATGCTTCCATGGACAAAAACCAAGGTCTCCAAAAGAGAAATTTTGTCAGCACACATCCAAGGTGTTAAAAGTGATGTGGAAGGCATATATTTATTGATGTGGAAAGGATGTTCAGGGAATATCATAGATGAAGAAATGCCTTTCTGAAATCAACATTTACAGCAGGTTCCATTTTTATGCATTTACTATAACATGTTAAATATTTTATATTTTGAGAGTAACATATAGAAAGAAAACCCTGCAAGGATAGACTTCAACATAAAAATAATTGTGAAATATTTTAAACATATAAAATGAATAGATAAAACATAATATAAATGAATGAATTACATAATGGCTGCACACTTATGTGCCCACTTTCAAGTTTCTTCAGATTTACTTTTTCACCATATTTACTGGACACGTATTATAAAAGCTATATAGCAGGGTGCCTGGGTGGCTCAGTCGCTTAAGCGTTGACTCTTGGTTTTGACTCAAGTCATGATCTTGCAGTTTCTTGAGTTCAAGCCCTGTGTCCGGCTTTTCACTGGCAATGCAGAGCCTGCTTGGAATCCTCTCTCTCTGCCCCTCTTCCACTTGTACTAAAATAAATAAATGAACTTTGAAAAAAAAGATAGATAGCAATGATATCATTGAAATTGCCTGTACAGACTTCTTCTATCTTGTTTTCTTCCTTCCTCACCTGGGTTATTATGTGTTGATCATTCTCATGCATTGTTTCAAAATTATTACCCAACTTATAGGCATCTATAGGTCATATGTAGTATTACACATGTATCACTTAGTACATAACATTCACAACTTGCTTTTTTCTCCTAAAATCATATTTTTGAGATTTATCCATGTTGACACATATTATTCTAGTCCATGTATTTTCATTGCCGTATAATATTCTAATGTATGAATATATATTAATGATGTATCAATTCTCCCCTTGATAAGAATTTGATTTGTTTTCAGTATTTTGTTGGTTATACTTCATATATGTTTTATATTATCTTTTTATTATTGATTTTGGATTTAATAGCATTATGACCAGAGAATATTACCTATATGATAATGATTCTCTAAATTTTTTTTACTCTTATTCCGTGGTCATTTTTGTGATGATTTAATGTAGATTTGAAAGTATCTAGACAGTCTAGAAGGTGGGTGCAGGGGTTTGAATTGGTTTTTTGTATTTCATCTCTTCTTATATTTTTGTTTGATCTGTCTCTTAATGATATGTTTTAAAAATTTTCTCCCCAAATTTTTATTTTTTTCTTATAATAGAGTTTTTTGCTCTGTGGATTTTGAATCTCTGTTATTAGCCTCATAAACATTGAGAACTTCTATAATTTTCTTAAGGACTTGTGCCTTTTCTCATACGTAATGATCTTCTTCATTCCCATTAATCCTCTTTGTTTTAAGTTTAATTTCTCTAATATTTAACATAAGTAAGCCTGTTTTATTTTGGTTAACACTTGCCTACTAGTGTTTCATCTCTACACTTTCAACTTTTTATGCCCCTGAGTTTCACATATGTTTCTTATAAACATATACTGCGCTTTTACTGAATTTATATAATTTAATAATTTTGTCTATTTAATAAATAAGTCTAGTCTTTACATTTATTTTTATTAATGAATTATTTGTATCTATTTGTACATTATTAATTTGAGCTTTATATTTCACAGATTTTTTCTCTGCTGTTTCTTCTCTCCTTTTTTTTTTTTTTGTCTTCCTTTCTAGCCTTTTCTTTTCCTATATTTTCATTATTCTCTTGTTGCCCTCCTGTATTAGGTTGGAAGTTAAATATTCTGTCTCAATTTTTGTTGCATAATGTTAAATGTTAGCACCTATATTTGATTTTAATCAGTTTACAATTAATATTTCTACATTTTAACAAGCAGCACAAATAATTTAGATTTTTTTTTACCTGAATCACCTCCACTTCTACTTCGTTTTGATTTGTTTTATTTTTGAAGAAATAGAACAGAGTTTCAAATTCTTTGCTTAATTACTGAAGTATACAGGCCTCTTCCAGGCTATATGTTGGCCATCTCAGTAACTTATTCCAAGAATTGCTTTCTATGTAGCTTCTAGAAGAAGCAAACTAATTAGCATACATAATCTAATATAAATCACCAAATTAAAATTTGTATTGAGCGTCATTTATATTTCCAGGATTGTACCAAGCGTATGGAGGTAAATAAGGAAGCCCTGACCTGGTTTCTCTTCTATCCCATCAAACTAGCTCTCCTACCTTCTAATTGCTGAAATCATTTTAGCCACACTTAGTTCAGCCAATTGAATTGTAGTTCTTACTAGGAATTTGAGATCCACAATTCTTATGGCTCCATCTGTGTCTTAGATTCTAAGTCCGGGAGGTGCATGTGCAATATATAGGGAGAAGACGTTGACAAACCCATTCAGATAAAAAAATATTTCAAATTATACATTTTCACCAGTATATTAACTTCTGAACACAGGAGTTAATTTTTAGTGAGTACTTTGCAAATACAGGTATAGATGAACACCATAGTGTTGTTAGGATAAAAAGTAAATGCCCTAAGAAAAATAATTGAAATTATGATCTTCTATTAAACAGTTTATAAGAGCGTATGTTTAGAGACAGATATAGCTTAAGACTCCCACAGACAGGCACAAAGAGCTTCTTCACAGCAATAACTCTGATATTCCATTCATGTGTAGTTTACATTGTTCTAGAAAGGGATTTTGAAAAAAACATAAAGGAATATGTGCGGTGAGATAAAACAAATGATATATAAGTAGGTAATGAAACTTGGGTAAGTTAAAAATTAAAATATTTAATTTCAGCCAGAATTTAGCAAAATATTTGCCATGAACACTGTGTATTATTTATTGGAGGTAGGATACAAATGTGGCTCTAGACTTCCTAGCAGCAAGGCAGATGGGGGGGGGGGTAGAATCATCATATGATTCATAATGTCTATGAGATTTTTTTTAGGTTGCTCAGGATAAACATACCATTTCTGGCCCAGAGACTAGAAAGTAATTTTTCCCCTGGGTAATCATGAAACACTGAAATGTAGGGCACAATAATCTCCACAACTAGCACAGTAAATTCTATGATGAGATGCACAGGGGTTTTCCGTGTAGACAAGTGGCTTCATAAATCAACAAAGGCAGTCTGCAGTATTGAGTTCTAAAGTGGTCTGAATTTGCTGGACTATCCTTCAGGCACCCTCAGCATGTCTCTCGGTTAGCCTTTGCTTACGTACAGCACAGAAGTGCACATGAGATTTTTTACCCCATGGTAAGCATCTGGAGCACAGCTATAGTCCTCTCTGTTAGTGATAGCACAGAACCACACGCTGGGACAGTCGACTGCACTGGATCTGGCCAACATCATCCCGGAAGTGTTGAAAACTCCCAACCAGAACACCTAAGGAGAAGTCTTCTTCGCTTCCCCATGGAGGAAAACCAAGATACCTGTGTTCGGGACCAAGGTTTCCTTCATCAGGATGCAAGTTGGAGCTCACTCTAGCACACAGCTAAAAATAGCTAAAAACCTCAAAACATTCGCAGTGAATCACCCACAGAACTTTAACCTTTACTAATGTAAGTAAGCCTGTCTAAGAGAACTCTCCAAGATAAACAGGGTTGCGTAATGTGTGCTGAGATAACTGGAGGTGTTAATTTGTTTATGGTTGTTAACTATAGGCTAGATGTTGGGGTCATCTAGTGAAAATGATTGCTTTGGCTGTAAAATGAGTAATCTACATGAGCCCTTCTTCCTGGCAGTCATGAGTGAGCTGGGTCTCTTGCCGATCCACACCATTTCTAATTAATAACAGCAAAACCATGCCCCGTAGATGAGGATCTCATTTGTTTTATTGGATCTGAAACTACAGTGGGCTCTTTTGATATTTAGGCTCACTTTTCTAAATACTTTTTCTGTCAAAGCTCTAATATTTAAAAATCTGCTTTTTTTTTTTTAAATATAATTTATGGTCAGGTTGGTACAGTTGTATACACTGTAACATACAGTGTATACAGTGTGCTCTTTGTTTTGGGGGTAGATTCCCATGATTTATTGCTTACGTATACCACTCAGTGCTCATCCCAACAAGTGTCCTCCTCAGTGCCCATCACCCACTTTCCCCTCCCCCTCCAAAAACCCTCAGTTTGTTCTCTGTACTTAAGAGTCTCTTATGGTTTGTCTCCCTCCCTCTCTGTTTGTAACTATCTTTTCCCCTTCCCTTTTCCTACGGTCTTCTGTTAAGAGTCTCAAGTTCCACATATGAGTGAAAACACATGATATCGGTCTTTCTCTGACTGACTTACTTAGCATGATACCCTCCAGTTCCATCCACGTTGCTGCAAATGGCAGGATTTCATTCTTTCTCATTGCCAAGTAGTATTCCATTCTGCTTTCTTTGCCCTTTCGGATTTTAAAAACCTTTCCAGTGTAATTCTTATTAGCAGAGAAGATTTTTTTTATTGAGAATAACATTCTTTTTACCAGTTTGCTAAATGTTGTTAATTGTCTTTACTTACCCTAGAATTCTTTTGTTAAAATTATTAGTACTGAGCAAGATGTTACAGAGCAAAGTTGGTCATTTTTTTTTTTTCAGCAGAGAGCCTTCATGTGGTTTTCTTAACTCCCTACGAGAAATTATTCCTGCTCATTTTTCCAAATATTCAATTTACACTTGGATGAACAAAATGGTATGTTGGGGGACTTATAACAATATATTTCTTTCTTTCCCATATTACTATTATGACTAATGAAACTTTAATTGAATTACCTTCACAAGACAAATAGAAAGCACTTCATTGTGTGTATGCTGGAACTGGCCGCTGAAAACTTTATAATACCAGTTTTACTAGAAGCTTTGACTTGATGGCCCTTCTTTAGAGAGGTATACCCTCTCTTTGAGAAAGTAGTTTAAAATTCCAGCTCTATTTTTCTTTAGCAAAAGTAGAACTGTTTTCTTGGAAATATTTCATTTCCTTCCCAAACTTCAATACTAACAAGATTTTACTCAAATTTCCAAAAAGAAAAGTCATCTTTGGATGGCTTGAATGAGAATATTTGGAAATTTCTGGCAAGACAGTCGTATTAAAAAGTCAGATATAAATAATTGAAATATGGGCTTCTCTGGCCATCATATTCATTGGCTCAGAAATTACATGCTTAATCCTTCATGCCTCTTCCAAAATCAATGTTTAGGAGTACATTTCTGTCTTAAAAAACAATTTTCTTTAGTTCTTTCAAAGAACCACTAATTAGAAAGGAAGTATGGTTCAGCAAAAAAGACAGTGACTAAAGACTCAGACGATTTGGGTGTAAGTCCTAGATCAGCTACGTCTTAGCTTACCTTGGACCAGGCCCCTAAACTCCTAGTCTCAGTTCCTTTATCTGTTAAAAATAGAACTAGTCATACTGGTCCCACTACCTTGCAGTGTTGTTATGGGGATCAAAATAATATAACGTGTGTGAAAACATTTACATATATTGCTATGAGGAGTATATAGTTTGTCAGGGGGCAATCACTAAGCCCAGTTTTGTGGTACAAAGAAAAAAAAAACAAACTATGGATAGACTGTTTAAAAAACCTTCTCTTAGAGAAGGTCTGCAAGTTAGCATGCAACAATGGCATCCTAGCACCTGCTCTCAAACCAACATCACTTTGATGTGGTCAGGCGTGCCCTGCAAAAACTACTCATTTCACTTTCCTTGATGTTGCTCGATGTGCTGACAACAGTTTTCTATGCTGATAGCCTTTATCTGCATCTCTGCTATGCACTGGTTTTGAAACTTCTCTCATTGGCCCCTGTATTTTGAGCCTACTTGTGTTTACATGTCAAAACAGTTACAATGTAAAGTAAAAAAAAAAAAAAAAAAAAGTAGGCTAATTGAATTAAACCATCAGGTAACTTGAGGAATGATGCAAAACAATTTATTTTTGCATTTTTTCCTTTGTTATTATTTTTTAATGTTTATTTTTGAGACAGAGAGAGACAGAGTGTGAGCAGGAGAGGAGCAGAGAGAGGGAGACACAGAATCGGAAGCAGGCTCCAGGCTCTGAGCTGTCAGCACAGAGCCCCATGCAGGGCTCCAACTCACAAAGGGTGAGCTCATGACCTGAGCCTAAATCGGACGCTCAACTGACTGAACTACTCAGGTGCCCCCACATTTTTTACTTTAAAGGATACTGTCTGCAAGAAATAAATCAATCCTCTTAATTATGGGTCAAAATGAGAAATATTAGCCTTCTTTCCTGGTGTGTGTGTGTGTGTGTGTGTGTGTGTGTGTGTGTGTGTGTGTTTTGCTTTGTTTTATTTTACACATATCTGCACCTTGGTGCCTAACTCCTTCCTTTTTCCAATAGCAAACCACTTCCAATATTTTTTTCCAATAGAAAGAAAAACCTTAGGGGCACCTGGGTGGCTCAGTCGGTTAAGCATCCAACTTGGGCTCAGGTCATGATCTCATGGTTCATGAGTTTGAGCCCCGTTTCAGGCTCTATGCTGACAGCTCAGAGCCTGCTTCTGATTCTGTGTCTCCCTCTCTCTCTCTGCCTCTCCCCAGCTTGGTCAGTCTCTCTCTCTCTCTCTCTCTCTCTCTAAAAAATAACTAAATGCTTAAAAAAAAGAAAAAAAGAAAAAAACTTTGTCTCTGCCAGTCTTAGTTTACATCTGGGCTGGTTCACATGCTACTCAAGGCAAAAGATGGTTTATCTACATTTGGCTACTCGATTTAAGACAGTCTTTACTGAGCACTTGTCACAGTGATGCTAGCATGATGCTATATGCAAGGGACACATATGTTCCCTCTTAGAGTGCTTCTAGTGTACTTGTAGAAATGCTGCTGGATGAAGGGGTGCCAGGATGGCTCATTTGATTAAGCGTCTGACTCTTGATTTCAGCTCAGGTCATGATCTCAAAGCTGTGAGCATCATGCTCTGCTCTAACTTATGGAGTCTGCTTGGGATTCTCTCTCTCTCTCCCTCTATCTCTGCCCCTCCCCTGCTGATGCGTTATCTCCCTCCCTCACTCCCTCCCTCCCTCTCTCTCAAAGTAAATAAACATTAAAAAAAAAATAAAGAAATGCTGCTGGATGAACTAGGGAGACCCCAGCCCTGAGGCCTCAACCCAGCAGGAACCAAATGAGTCACCAAAAGTTCTTGTTCTTGTTATGAGAAGGACTTCAAGGACAGACACACAGCACAGTGGATGAGTAACACAAGCAGGAAAATTTATTAAAACAAAAAGTATACTCTCGAGGTATGAGAGCTGGTGGGAGAGAGAGAGAGAGAGAGAGAGAGAGAAATTTGTTATAAACTATTCTGCTTTAAACTTACATGGAAAGTCCATCTTACATTCTCAAGTTACAGAGACAACAGGCTAAAATAATGGCCTTGAGTGTAGATATAAGAAAGTTGATTAGAAATTCAACATGACTTTAATTATTCATGCTGTATCTCCAGATTACATTCCTCGGTAATGCAAACCAACCCAGAAAATGCTTCGCAAATCTCCATTTTAGACAGCATGAGACAATATGAGAACAGCAGGTCTGAAGCAAAGAAGGCATTCTTCACATTACACTATTAAATGGAACACTTAATCAGCATTTTTGCCAAAAGAGAACTTCCTATTATGTTAAGTTATAAAGAGGGCTGTGGGAAAAAATATCTGCAAATCGAAAGGATGTGGCCCTGTGTCTGTTGACTGTGGTTGTTTCATAAAGTGGAACTAAGTCAGCATTTGTCAGAAAGTAACTCACAGACTTTTGAAAAGTTGGTCTTAGGTAATTTTGCTTATCACTTAGTCTAAGGTTTGATATACCAACTTGCTAAAGTATATTTCTCATGGTGGGTCTGTCAGGTAGTTCCCTCTTGGTCCCTCATCACTCCTGCTTTAGCCGTAAGCCATTTCCAGGTGTGTGAGATTATTTCAGCGTTCCTGCATTATGTCATGGAAAAGCAACAATAAGATTTGTAAACTGTATTTCAAAATAGTACAGTCAGGAAGTCAGAGTGAATTTACTTAGGTTTAAAAACACAAAGTATATATTCAACCAGTGGTGGCTTTAAATCCTCCCTTTTCCATTAGAGGTAAAGAAAGGAAAAACATGAATATTGCTTGTTGCTATGCCAGATCTTGACCTGAGGTGGGTAGCATTCAGGATGGAATTAAATTCCCGTGCTTTATTCAGAATCTCATCCACTGAGGAATAAGATTATTCAATAATAGGATTGGTGGATTATATCTATTCCTCTTCAAAAAAAGACTTTGGAATTTGCCCTTTAAGTGACATGATGGAAACTGCCCCCTTTTTTGGACAGGGCTGTTATTTGCAAAGATAAATAAGTGGACAGTTGGAGAGGCAGTGCAGAATCATTTCTGGAGTTTCTGGGGAAGCTCTAGAAAAAATTACATCCTGAATTGAATTCACCCAGATCTGTACTTCTGAACTGCAAGTGAGCAAACAGCTCTGAGCCTGTGTATATAAAATTGAACAAAGGAGGGGAATATAGTGTAACTATTCTTTTTTTTTTTAACGTTTATTTATTTTTGAAGGAGAGAGAGACAGAGCATGAGTGGGAGAGAGAGAAGGGCAGAGAGGGAGACACAGAATCTAAAGCAGGCTCCAGGCTCTGAGGCGTCAGCACAGAACCTGACACGGGACCCGAACTGTGAGATCATGACCTGAGCTGAAGTCAGACACTTAACTGACTGAGCCACCCAGGCGCCCAAGTTTAACTATTCTTGATTCAGCCTGGTTTAAGTGGGACACTTTAGGTTTTTTTAGTGATTGTGACTATTGAGTGAGTAGTATGCTAGAAACTACACTAACATTTACAGATGCTCCACTTCTCTGTAGAGATCATATATACATGAAAGAGGAAATGCAAGATCCCAATATACTGTCTTCTGCTCTCCAGATGTCTCTGAAATGGCTTCCTTTTATGCTGGCCAGTCTCTAGAAGGAAACCTTTGATGCTAATCAGCATTTGAATCAGACCTCTGAGGTTGACAGTTTCCAAGGCTGAGCCTTGCTTCTGAGACAGACTTTCCTAGGTCATCTACCATAACCCATGAGGCAGTCAGGACTGTCCTTTATCCTAAAAGCACTCCTGTTCTTCTCCTTAAGCTGCTGGCCTGCTTCTCAGGTGCTTCTGTCCTTTCACAGTCTGAGGTCGGACTAGGACAGTTGGTTCTCATGGCTGAGAAATTTAACTCAACATGGAAGAGGTCAGAAGGTTGACCGAATCCTGTTATGTTACACAAAATTAAATTCTGGCTTTGTTATTTCTCCTTGAAGTTTGTTATTGCTCCTTGAACCCAAGTCCCTTATGCTGCAGTTGTTAATTTTGTGTTAATATTGGTCAGTGCAAATAGAATACATGCCTTTACTTAAAAATTGTGCTCCCTATGCAAAAATAAACCTTTTTTGTGCTGTGATGATCTCCATTAATAAAGTTTAATCACTCTCTCACATTTTTCAAACCCTCCTTTAGTTGGCTTTGTTGTTTTCAAACTGTAGGCATCAGAACTCAGCACATTCCTAAAGAAGGGTCCTACAAAATGCATGTATTGGTTCTCTATGTACTGTGCCTATTTGTATATCAATATTGATCTAGCTCTTGTGCTTTCTAACAGAGTCCCTGTCGATAATTTTTATTCTCCATGCCACATCATCCACTGTGAGCCTGGGGTCTCTGAGTTTTCAAGTCATATGCACAAATTAAACATTATCACTGGGTTCAAGTTTATTTAGATTTCTTATCCAATATTTATTTCCCCTCTCTCCCCACGCTTTTTCTCTTATTCATGAATGGTGTTCTTGACTGATTTCCCAGAGGTCTATGTAGTTAAATTATGAACTTAGCCTGAGTTGCGAGCGCCTTGATTCCTTTCTGGTGTGATATTATCGTCCCAAAAGGAAACCCTGCCTGTTGGTATCACTATTTCCAGGAGAAAGTGGCAAATTCTATGAGCTTAATAAGTATCCTATTTCTTGAGCTCCTGATGCCTTGATGAAAGATACAGCATTATTTTACATGCACCCCAAAAAGCAAAAGGGTCAAGAAAAGGAGTTTAATAATAATGTAGTCTCATAATCTAGAAGAATCTAATAACATAAGAGACCTTATTGTGAGAGCTGTGTCCTTACTGTATGAGTAAACAAAAAGATAAGCAACTCAAAAGAATCACCATGTAGGAAAGGACAGCCAGAAACCTTACATTTCTCAATATTAACACTGAGTGGAGGAAGAAAAATAAGAGTCTTGCCTGATTATTTGAACTAAAACACAGCACAAACACGGGTTTGCAGTCTGAATTCACAAAAGTGATTGTATGTCATTATTTAATTTATAAGACCTATCCCAATTTCCGAGCTGTTGAAATGTTTTTTAAAAAGTTTCTTTTAGGATTAATAAAAGGAATTTAAATTGTTTAGAGGTTGTTGTTGTTTAGAGATTTTCCCGTATTTTCTTAACTTCTGAAAGATTTGGATAAGCATCTATACTTCATTGTTCTACTCCAAACTGGATTTCCAGATGTCTTAAGGTCATTTATCATTGTATAAACCTCTCTGGGTTCAACTTGATGTTTTCTCCCAGCCTCCATAAAGATGGAATATTTTAGAGGCTAATGTCCATAATGAGGTGTGTACATCTGAAAGACCCCTAGAGCAATGCAATATTGTCTTGGTCAGGGCAGTGTACATCAAGATGCAATTGTCAGATGTAAAATGACACTGAAAATATATTCAATATAACAGCTGGCTTTATGGTATTCATTTTCAACACTCTATTTCCATCAGATACACAACAGACTATCATCTTACTAATTTTATCAAATTAAGTGGGATCAGCCTCCTCATTCACATTGAACGGTTGACTCTCAAGAAATACCCTGATGCTTCATGTGACATATGTGCAGTTGAATTACTTTAACTGATCCATATGTCCTCCCATGTATCAGAAAAAAAATAATGCCATTATGACAAAATAGGAGATCCTATTGCATTAAAATAACTTAAAATGTTCCTCTTTATACTACGAACGACCTGGAAATTTTTGCATCCATCAGATACTAGATGTATGCAGATTTTCCTCTACTTTGATCTAGATCAGGTTTTTCTACTCTAGAACATTAGTCTAAGGATTAGTGTTAATTAAATTTGGAAAATTCTGCACACTTTGATCCCTGCGTTCAAAGTCACAACACACAATTGAGTATTAAATGCTGTGAGAAGCCCTATAGTAAGGAAATCTAGTTAACTTTTCACAATCATTTTACCATGAAACCATGTATTTCACATAAAACATATTCTCACTTTGCATTACATAGTTTGAGCTGCTGATCCAGATCATAGCTATTCATTTTGACCTTATTAGCAATGATTAGAGACAGATAGGAGACAGATCAGGTGGGACTTTATGGGCTGTTTTAATGGAAAGCCACAGATGGGTTTTCTGTAAGGAGAGAGATAATCTAATTTGATATGCCTCATTTATTCATTCTTTCAAGAATATTTAATGAGTGTCTATTATATACCAGGTATTGTATTAGATGCTAAAGAATGAGACTTGAATGGTAGAATAGATGGTAAAACATAAACTGATAAGATGATGGTCATCCCCAGGCTCAGAAGCTTAAGACAATATGTTGGAGAAATGTCATGGTAGGGAAATTTCAGTTCAACAAACACCCACTGTAGTACCACTAGGTGCTGGATAGTTGTTCTCAGCTGGAGTTACAAAGGTGGATCTAGTATATTCCAACCTATAAGTTCATGAGTAGAGCCACATCATTTGGTGTCAAGTGTCAGAAACATTTGTAGAGCAAGAACTGAAGAAAGCAGAACAGTCTTGTCTTTGCCCTGAGAGAATTCATAAACTTAAGGATTGAGAGAGACTGTAAATTTCTCTAGTAATTGGTGTAATATTTTTAACTTCCCATTTTAGAACATACTATGCTATATAGCTTTAAAAAATAATGTATTTTATTATCAAAGATTATAACAAAGCATAAAAAAAGAAAATTTAAATAAGCCATAGCCATGAAATTGGCTTGCTCCATGACAGAGACCAAGGTCTCCTGGGGTTGTCTTGGAAGGATTCCTGGTTTGGGTTCCAGTGCACATAGGTTCTTACAATAAGCTCCCTTATCACAGGAAGTGACTTGGGGAAGGGTCCCTGTTCTTGCAATAACCACAAATAACAACAACCCAAATAATCTAATTAGATGCACTCTAGTACTATAAATTAGTGGTCATCAATAAGAATGCTTGAAAAAAGAAGCATATCTGAAATAAAAAATATAAATAAAATAAGAACGGTTTAGTTTTTTTTAAGCTACTGGAACTTAAGATGCTATCTTCCACTATGATCTTGTACTTAAGTCTAATCCTAGCAACTTCCTCTTTTCAAAGCTTTTAAGCTACATTTTTCTATGATACAGAAATGAAATTTGTATTAATTATTGATATACTTATATAGGAATTTTCCCCAAATGTGTGGGCTATATATTCTTTATTCTATTATATTTCAACAAGTTGGTAATGTCATTTTTATAGCAAGCATAGAAACAGAATTCCATCTTTCTTCCAGTATGGTTAATCAAAACAGTTTTTACTGGAATTTTTAAAAAGCTTCTTTTAACTTCAATTCTTAGTATTAGTAATGGCACATAGGCTTTTAGGATTGTTGTCAAATTTAGAAAAACTTTATCAAGTTTCTTTCATAATATGCTCTTACAGAATACTTGCTGTTTATAGTACTACTATAGGTTTGTGGTCTCCAGACATAGATTCTGTTTTTTTGTACTTCCCCTAAAAATGTATGATGTATTTCTAATTGTATGCAGAACATATTTCTAACAGGAATGAATTTCCATTTTGACTTGGTGTCAATGAAAACCAAATCCTCAGCTTAAAATTTTTATGTGTCTAATGAATGGAAGAATTTTCCATAGACTAGCTTCTGGTTCCATACATTCCAAACCTTGTTTCTACTCATTATCCACATACTTCTGGTGTTAAGTGCCCCTTACATCAGAGTAAATCCCAATGGGACCTCTGGCCATGCACTTCTGTGTCATGACACTGAGTAAGTTAATAGAGTGAGTAGTTTAAGGATGCCTGGAAACCATTCAGTACCAGGACAGCTAGTAATAAGCGAACAGTAAACAACATAAATACACCTCATTAAGTACAAACTAAATCTACTTCAATTTCAATTCCCCCTTAGCTGGATCTCAAAAATGCTCTTGATCACTCCAGTGAAACCTGACCAGAGAGAAAGTATAATGAAAAAGAAATTGAAGTGGAAAGAGACAGCAAGCTTAACCAACTGTGGTTTAAATATTTTATTCCTGCGATGTTTTGTAAAACTGATGCTCATACGAATGCATTGGTAGAGCCCCTCCTAGGGTCTTGGAAGGGCTTTTGCAGTTGACAATTCTGAAGCTTGAGTTTCAATAGCTTTTTACCTCTGAGTTTTTTTTTTTCTCTTGCTTCCAACTGAGGCTCTTTCTATACCGTTTTCTATCACTTGCTTTCCTCTTGCTCAGTTTCTGTTGACTCCCACGGAGTCCAGTTCTACCTTCAGATTTCTTTCACTGAAGCCTTTGTGCCTTCATGTCTCACGGTTTACTTCTTTTTTCTACAGAAGTGGTTGCTTTGGGTTTAGGTACCAATGCCTAGAACAGTTGCCTATGATAGGGCTAGGAGAGACTGGGGGACAGTATCACAGGCTCTGAATAGGACTGCCCCAAGGCATCACCCAGTTCTAACATTAGGAAAGTAGGAAAGTGAGTCCAGGAACTAGGTCAGCCGGGTGATGATATCTGCCACTCTTGGTTAGTGTTGGAAAGAGCACATTTAAAGGAATACCACCTCTTGATAACTATGTTTCCCACTGTCTTTTCACCACAATGAATCCTTTTCATCACAATAGTGATATACTACCTTTAAAATGCTTATAAACACACCACTTTGGGAAAATGTGTTCAGGGAGAGGAAACTGCTTCTCTGATGTCAGCTGTGCTTCTGACAGCTTTCCTTTAATGAGAGGCATGGAAAGATCATTCTCACATACAGGGGCTTGGGGACAAGCAAAACCCATGACTGGCGTTTCTAGTGCAAGGAAATATTTAAATACCTGTGTATATGGAATGTAGGTAGGCCTCCTCCATTTTCAGAATTGGTTATATGACAGTGTAAGCAGTATGATTGTTAGCTGGTAATATGAAAGTTTATTTTCTTCTCACTCTCTCATTCCCATGTGGATTGTGTCCCAAATCCTTGCCTGCACCCAGATCTTCCTCCCCTGAGCTCCCCATGCACCTATCCAGAAGACTCATTCGTCTAAAACCATGCTTATTCCAAATCTGCTTTTGCTCCATTATTTATTTTCACAGTGCATGCACACTACCCAAGACAAGGAAAAAGCACTTTAAACTTGACTTGTGCCTTGCCCTTCTTATTTAATTGGTCCATAAAATGTATCAATTCTGAGTATCTCCCAAGCCCATTTACTTCTCTTCATCTCACTGCCGTTGTCACTAACCTGGCCTTCATCATTTCAGGATAAAATAAGGCATCAGCTCTCTAAATGGCCACTCTAGCACCCATTTACCTCCTTCATTTCTGGTCTCAATCTTTTTAAATCACTACCTAAATCATCGTTCTGCATCATTAATCTCTTCTTGTCCTTCCTCTGCTTAGAATTTCTCAACGTGAAATCAAATGTTTTAGTTATCCCTAGGATACCTTTCAGCCCTTAGTTACCAACATTCTCCAGCCATTCTTAATACCATTCAGTCCACTAAACATACTAAGCTCTTTCTTGTTCCTAGGTCTTTGCATCTTTTGGATATCCCCTCCAGAAATACCTCTTTGTCCTCCATTCCTCAGCTCAGGTGCCACCCCTTCCAGAAAGCCTACCCTGGCATCTGTTCCCACCCATCAGCCTGAATTAGAGATTCCCAACCTACCCTATGCTTATGTGTAACCATGACTAGCATTGGGCTATAATCACCCAGCAGAATTTTTATTGCTTTTGTCAGTACTAAGTAGACATTTACTGACACTAAAGTTTCTCTACTTCATGTATAGTCTACTTGATGTACAATCCTCATGAAATGTTTGATTGATTGAGATTGATTGATTTCATTATTTATAATTTACAGGGGAGGAAGCTGGGACTTTGTGAGATCAATGAACTTGACCAACATGATACTACTAGCAAGCAGTTAAGTGGCAAAGCTCTGATTTTAGCCCGAGTTGATCTAGTAGATTCCAAAGCTAATGCTGTTAAGTTCAGCCTAACTGCTGCCCATTCATCACACTTTCTTGTAACAATCTTAAAAAGTAAATTTTATTATAGAGCAGTTTACTTTCAGAGAAATTTTAGATTCAGAGCAAAATTGAGGGGAAGTCACAGAGATTTCCCATATACTCTCTGCCCCCACATGTGCATAACTCCCCCATTATCAACATTTCCCACCAGAGTGATACATTTGTTACAACAGATAAACCTTCATTGACACATCATCATCACCTAAGCTCCACAGTTTACATTAGGGGTCATTCTTGGTTTAGTACATTCTGTGGGTTTGGACAAGTGTCTAATGACATGTATTCACCAACATATTATCATAGAGAATAGTGTTACTCTCCTAAAAAATTCTCTGTGCTCTACCTACTCAATCCTCCCACTCCCTAATGCTGGTAAACACTAATCTTTTTACTGTCTCTATAGCTTTGCCTTTTCCAGAATGTCGTATAGTTGTAATCATATAGTAGGTAACTTTTTTAAATCAACTTCTTTAACTTAGTCAAATGTATTTACATTTCACCATGGCTTTTCAAGGCTTGATAGCTCATTTCTTTTAGTAAGGAATAATATTTTATTGTTTTGATGTACCACAGTCTATCCGTTTACTTACTAGGGACATCTTGGTTGGTTCCAAATTTTGATAATTGTGAATAAAGGTCCTAAAAAATCTGTGCACAGATTTCTGTGTGCTTATAAGTTTTCAACTTCTTTGGGTAAATACCAAAGAGCATGGTTGCTGGATTGTATGGTAAGAATATGTTTAGTTTTGTAAGAACATACCAAATTGTTTTCCAAAGTGGCTGTACCTTTTGTATAGTTACCAGCTGTAAATAATAGTTTATATTATTCCACATCCTCACTAGTATTTGGTGTTGTCAGCATTAGGGACTGTGGCCATTCCAATAGCTGTGTAGTGGTACCTCATTGGCTTTTTTTTTTTATTTGTATTTCCCTTAATGACCTATGATATGGAGCATCTTTTCATATGCTTAATTGCCATCTGTAGATCTTCTTTAGTGAGATGTCTCCTAAGGTCTTAGACCTATTTGTAGTTATTCATTTTCTTATTTTTGAGCTTTAAGAGTTCTTTATATAGTTTATATAAAAATCCTTCATCAGATATGACTTTTGCAAATATTTTCTCCCAGTACATGGGTTGTCTTTTCATTCTCTTGACAGTATCTTTTACAGAGCAGAATTTTTTAATTTTAATGAAGTCCAGCTTATCAATTCTTTCTTTCTTTGGTCTCATATCTAAAAAGTCATCACTAAACCCAAGGTCATCTAAATTTTCTCCTCCACTAACTTCTAGAAATTTAATAGTTTTGTGTTTTACATAAAGGGCTGCAATTCACTTTGAGTTAATTTTTGTGAAGGATGTAAGGTCTATTCTAGATTCATTTTTTTTCTTTCTTTTTTGCATGTGGATGTCCAGTTGCTCCAATACCATTTGTTAAAAAAAAAAAAAAAGGAAAATACATATTTTCTCCATTGTATTGTCTTTGCTCCTTTGTCAAAGATCAGTTGACTATACTTATGTGGATCTATTTCTGAGTTCTTTGTTCTGTTTCATTGATCTACTCTTTCAACCGTACTACACTGATTTTCTGACCTATAGCTGACCTATATTTTCATTCTCTCTGAAGAAGTTCTTTACAAATACCTTCAATATTTGTCTGAGAGGGTTTTTATTTCTTTTCACTTGTGAAGGATAATTTTGCAGGGTACAGGATTCTAGTTAGTGCCATTTTCTCTCAACACTTTAAATATTTCACATCACTCTCTTGTTTGCATGGTCTGCAGAGAAGTCTAATACAATTTTTACCTTTGCTCCTTTATAAATAAGATGTTTTTTTCCTCTGGATTCTTTCAGGATTTTTCCTTTATCTTTGATTTTCTGCCATATAAATATAATATGCCTAGGTGTAGATTTTTATATTTATCCTGCCTGGTGTTCTCTGAGTTTCCTGAATCTGTGGTTTGGTACCTGATATTAATTTGGGGAAGTTCTAAGTCACAACGGCTTCAAATATTGTTTCTCTTCCTTTTTCTTCTTCTTCTTCTTATGGTATTCCCATTATACATGTGTTACATCCTTTGTAGCTTTCCAACAGTTAATAGATATTCTATTCTGAGGGTTTTTTTTTTTCTGTTTTTGTTTCCCCCTATGCTTTTCAGTTTTGGAAGTTGTTACTGAGATATCTACATCCTCAAGTCCAAAGATACTTTTCTCATCCATGTCCAATCCAGTGCTAAGCCCATCCAAGGCATTCTTTATTTCTGTTATAGTGTATTTGATCTCCAGCATTTCTTGTTATTCTTTCATAGAATTTCCATTGCTTTCATTGCCCATGTATTCTTGCATGCTATCTACTTTATCTATTATAGATCCTAGCATACTAATCATAGTTGTTTTAATTCATGGTCTGATCATTCCAGCATCCTTACCATATCTGGTCTGGCTCTGATACTTGCTCTATCTCTTCAAACTGTTATTACCTTTGAGTATGCCTTGTAATTTTTTGTTGGAAGGTAGATATGATTTACTTGGTACAAGGGACTACAGTATATAGGTGTTTAGTAAGATGTAAGGGAGAGGAAGCATTCAATAGTCTTATGATGAGCTCTCAGTCTTTTAGTAAGTTTGTACCTCTGGACTATAAATTTCACAAGCACTTCTTAGTTCTCCCCTGCTTCATTGGACAGGATGCTAGAGTAGGCTGGAGTTGGGTATTGCCCTTCCTAAAGGTCAGCTAGGCTCTGATAAAACCCCAGCAGGTTTAGCTCTCATTAAATAGTTTCTCCTGAAGGCAGACCTCGGTCAGAAGAACAGAATACTCTGGTGTATTTCAAAATACTGTTAATTACAGTTTATGTTTCCCCATCCTGTCACTGGTTTGCATGGAGGTTTCTGTTCATGGATTTCTGTCCCAGTGAGTTGTGACTCCCTGTATCTACTTGTCTATCTCTCCAACTTGGCAGACAGCAGTTTGTCCTATGACTACACTTCTCTTATGGATCTAAGAACAGTTGTTGATTTTTACTCTCTTCAGCTTTTTTATTTGTTAGGCTAGAATGGCAACTTGCAAACCCTTTAATTTTGTCTAGCTCCTCAAGGAAAGAGAGTGTGCCTAATTTCTCTGCCTCAGCAGTGCCTAACACATTAGAAGCTCTCACTAAAAATGTGTTTAGTGCCTGAGTGGTGAAAAAACAAATTAATGAAATAAAGACTTTAGCCTTCTAATGACATTGATTTATTGGACATAGAGATCTATAGTAGGTGCATTTCATCTCTTCTTACCATACTGTCCCCTTCATCTCAGACACCTGTTTCCTCATCAACTGACACACTCTTTTCCCAGACTTGCTTCAGACATTTTACTTTATTTACTGGAAGTTTAAGAACATTTCTTCTGTTACTCAAAACAATCTTAATTAATATTTTATTATGCTTTTTACATGTGTTAACATTGAATGTTTTTTCTTTGGGTGAGAGGTGGTTGTAATATATGAGCCTTTCATGTAAAAATAAACTTTCAAGGAATTTCTCAAATGCAGTTCCACATGAAAAGATCTATAGAAAGAAATAAAGATGAGGTTATGGCCTTCTGTTCCATCATTTTATGGCCTATAATAAAATAATGCCATATAATTTTCATAGGTGTGAGGTTATTTATTCTGTCTTTTCTCATAGAAACTTCTTTCAAGGATACTCCTCTGTTCCTAGTTTCTCTAAATCTGAATCAACTATAATTTTGAGTATCTGACATGAGTTTATAGTTAAGTTGTTATTTTATAGAAACTTTTTATCTATTTGCCTCATTCCTTATTTTTTAATCGCTATAATTAACTCTTGAATACTTCAAAGTCTTTTTCCTTTTTTTGTCAAACAATGAGGTATAATCATGGCAACTAACAGTTGTGAAGGATTTTATGAGTATCTGAATCTAAGAAGCACCATTCTCCCATAGCTCAAATAATGCAGATTTAATGTTTTCTGGCTGCTTTGAACCCACAGGAATGCACATTTAAATCATATCCTGGGTTTGTTTACCAAGTTCCTATCAGCCTCTGAGGAGGTGCCCTGTTAATCTTGATCTCTTTCCGAATGGCCAGATGATGAATTCACCCAGACTTTCCTTTTCAGCTACATGTCTCTCAAGCCACCTAAGAGTCTTTCAACAAATAGCCTGAATATCTTAATCACTTTTTCTCCTCTGGTCACCTCTCCTGTCAGAACCCTGGCATTGTGCCTAGTGAAGGAAAAGACAGTAAATTTTCTTGTAAGCTCATCAGCAGTATTTCCATAGGATTTCTAGGTGCCACCACTGAGAGAGTTGCAAAGTCTCCCATTACAGAAGCTAAACAACCTAGGTGTTTTCAGCATTCCCGACTCCCTTGATCAGAAAACCATTACTCACCCCTTTTTCCAGATTGTTTCCCATTGCTCCACATCCCCCACTCCCCATTTCCTTTGATTCATTTCTCTTCTTCTCTCCCTTTGGCCCCTGGATTTAGTCTTCCATCATGTCTGGCTGGCAACTTTCTTAACTAGACCTTCCTGAATTCTGTTTCTTTATTTACAGAGCTCAACTTCCCCGCTGGCCCCAACGACCTCTAATGTTTGCTTCTCTCCGGCCTCATGATGTCAGGTTTAAGGCTCAATTTTCATGGTTCCATCTTTTTCTTACGATACAATACAGTTCTAACTATATTCAAACAGCAACATAAAACAAATCATTTTTTTTTCTGAAGGCAAAGAACCATTTGACTTTCCAATTACATCAACTGCAGCAAACTCCTTCTATTCCCTACCCTTCAGCATCTATTCTATACCTTCCACAGACTTCTGTATTTTCTCCATTTGCTTAGGTGGTAACTCAGTTGTCTCCAAACCCTAAAGCTCATAAGATGGCAGTGGGAGATGAAAAAGATTACACAGGAAAATCAGGCAGCAGATGGCATGGGCACTTTTCCAAACCTCTGTGAATATCTACAGTTTAAATTCCAGAATTAACTGCCTCCACATTTGGCCTTGGGCCACCCCGTATGCTGGGATTGCAGATTCCATTCAGACCAGGCAAAAGCTGAGGTGAGAGTAGAAGATCCTTCTCAGATGAAGTGAAAGGGTGATGCCACCCTTTTGTTCCCTTTGGAGGGAAGAAAGGAGAAAACTTGGAAAAATTAAAAACTGAGAAAAAAGATACATGTGGCTCAATTTTATGTAAAAGTAACATAATGGTATCAGTTACTTTGAAGATCATTTCTAGCAGTGACTACAATTTACAAACAGTGTACATGTTCAGATAAACGACTCAGTAAAGGGAGTGACAGAGAGAAAGGCAAAATACACTCATATCAATTAATGTAATTTTGTGGGTATTCCTCCTCGCTTGACAATTTCATGGCCTTGAATAGCTTGGTTTGGCTGTATTTCTTTTTGAAAAACAACAACTTTTGGAAAATGTTTCTGCTTTCTTTAAAGGAGACACTTTACAGAGAAGAGAACTTACAAAGAAGTTACCCAACTAATTTATCATAAATATCTTCAAACCAGATCATTTAGCTCTTTTTTAGAATATTAAATTTTGAAGAAATTATATATCCATTATCAAATTGACAAGACATGCAGATTGAAAATAATCCAACCATGTTTTAGATACTCCCCGACAAATACATCTTTTTTTTTTCCAACTCATGAAGGCTTAAGTCTACAGTACAATCCCATTTTCCATTTCTAAGAGCATAATAAGAAGAGAAATCATGCAGCGTTGGGTGAAGAATACCCTATTCAAGGAACTTTCTCACCAAAGTAAAAATAAAATGGCATGCTTCATTGTTATTAGGAACGTTTTCTTCTTCAATGGAAAACTACTCATCTGTTACTATTAATTAATAGCCTTTAACTGATTCAGATAATCAGTGTTGTTAAAATTAGTATCAGATGTATTCTACTCAAACTATTTAATTGCATTTTTTCCCCAATACAGTGCCTAGATCCCTAGACATAGAGTGAAGGTTTGGGTTCATGTCCTTAATTGGCCATTTAATAACTGTGTACTCATGGGAATATTTTGCTTTTCATCATTTGTAAAATGGGAGTCATAACAGCCTTAAGGAGGCTAGTGAGGAGTAAATTTGAGAATGAATGTGAAAAATGGGTTTAAAACAACAATGAAAGATTTCTTTATTCATCCAACAAACATAGTTATTGAGTTCATACTAGGTATCAGGTACTGAGACTACAAAGATAGAAATTGAAATCCATCTCTATGGCACTTTGACACCCAGAAGAGGCCACATCCAAACAGTTAAACAGGACGATAATTGCTTTAATTAAAGTGTTGGGGTGCCTGGGTGGCTCAGTCGGTTAAGCGTCCGACTTCACCTCAGATCGTGATCTCACAGTTCGTGGGTCCGAACCCCGCGTTGGGCTCTGTGCTGACAGCTCAGAGCCTGGAGCCTGTTTCAGATTCTGTGTCTCCCTCTCTCTCTTCCCCTCACCTGTTCACGCTCTCTGTCTCAAAAATAAATAAACATTAAAAAAAATTTTAAGTGTATACAAAGTACAGGAAGGGCAGAGGAAGAAACTCAAACCTGCCTGAGAAAGTGGAGAAGAGTTTCACAGAGGAGACAAGTACTTGGATAACTTGAAGGATGAATAAAACTGTGTCAAGTGGACAGTGAGAATTGATCAGGCAGAAGAAAGAGAATCTGTGCAGACACAAAAGCATGAGAGAACATGGCACACTTATAATCCAGAGCTCCGGGAAAAGAACTAAGCCAGAAGGATAGATAGAGCAATTCTCATTATATAGGAAACATTTGAATTCAGGATAGGGTGAGAGGAGATGAGAACTAAGGGTGGTTTCAGAGGGATTAAAGGTGAAAAACTCATGAAGGAGAATGAGAAGTAGCCACCCAGAAGTAGATGGAAAACCAGAGGAAAGTAATGTTTTAGAAGTTAATGCAGGAAAGAATTTTAGGAAAAAGGAGTGGCAACACTGTCAAATGCAGCTAAGAGATCAAGTAAGAAAAACACTGAAATATATCCATCCACTGGACTAAAAACCCAGAGACCCTGAATAACCTTAAGTGAGGATCAAGAAGGAGATGTGGAAACATTATTGTAAAGTCTTGAGGTGCAAATAGGAAGTCAGGAAGTGAAAATAGTATTTGCTCCCCTGTGGCTGAGAAGAAAAGAGGATAACAGAGGAGAATAATCAAGGGCGTCAAGGGTGTTAGGGAATGGTGACTATCTCCAGCACCTAGGTCATGAAGAGAGGGAACTGTAACTAGGGAAGACAAAACTATTGTAGAGAACATTTCAATTCATATAGAAAAAAACAGAATATATTTTTATGTTTTACACATATACATCATATATATGGACATAATTAAGAAAATGATGAATTTCTATAACGTCTTGGGGTTTTATCAATTAAACTGTGAATATACTTATTCACACAATATGGCTGAAAAATAAATTCTAGAAACATCAGTAAATTTTTTTAAGTTAAAACTGGAACAGATAGCTATACATCCTTTCATTTAAGAAATACATTGAGTATCTACTGTGTGCCAGTCACCGCACTAGGTCCTGGTGATACAGTGTGGGCAAGGTAACCAGGTTCCCTGCCATGCTCAAACTTAGAGTCTAATGGAAGAGAAAGACACCAAAAAAAAAAAACAAAAAACAATTATTGAAACAAAATTTATTCAGTTCTTTCCTAGATATGTAACCTCATATTTCCATCTTTCGACTTTTGAATATCCAACCATCCATAAAGCTTTTAAATTTTATTCCAACAACCATGTATTAGGCATCAAATGTTGTCAGGCAATTGGCTAGTCATAAGAAGAGACAAGAATTTGGAAGACATACATCCTGCCATCACGCAGCTTATAACTAATTGTGAAAACTGAATCTTTCAAGAGTAAAATATAATAAAAGATCTCATATAAGTTTAAATGAGTGATAAAGGACTTTTTGCATGAGTACTATGGGTTTGCTATGATACACACAAGATACACATTTTTAATTGTTCTTTCAGTTAATTAGGATCACACGAAGTTACAACTGTAAGAGATCCTAATGATCAGGTAATCTATAAATTTATTTTACAGATAAGGAAACTATGAGCCAGAGAAATGAGGGTCTTGCCTAAGATCCCACAAATCTAATTTTAAAAATCAAAATTCTAGGGCCTCCTGGGTGGCTCAGTTGGTTGTGTCTGACTCCCACTCAGGTCATGATCTCAGGGTTGGTGAGTTTAAGCCCCACAAGGGGGCTCTGTGCTGACAGCGCAGAGCCTGCTTCAGATCCTTGTCTCCCTCTCTCTCTTCCCCTCCCCCACTCTCTCTCAAAAACGAATATTTAAAAATTTTGAAAGTCTAAACAAATACTTCCATTTGCATGTTATGCAGCCGTTAAAAACTCATCTGTAGATTCATGTTTAATGAAACAGGAAGATATTTATAATACAGGGTTACAAATGTATTACCAATTTTCTGCAACATGCCACTTTAAACACGTTTTTTTCCTGTACTCTCAGTCCCTAAGGTAGCCAATTTTAAGGTTTTCAAAGTAGACAGAGACAACATATACATATAAACAGTGAGAATTCCTTTCTTTCTTTCCAATTCCTGTATGTTGCTTCTTTTACTCTTTTCAAATTTTATTGGCTAGTATGTACATTATAATAAAGCACTGATGGTATCCTTGTCTTCCTCCTGAGTTTAAATGCAATAGTTTTAATATGTCAATAATGAGTTTGATGGCTAAGGTAACTTTTTATAGCTGTTCTTTATTACATTAGACAGTTTTCCTTCTAATCATTAAAGTTCCTTCTATGTAGTTGAAGCATTTTATTATGAATAGCTATTGAATTTATTAAATGATTATTCCTGATGTAATGAGATATCTGAATCTTTTCATCTATTCATGCGCTAAATTACATCAGTAGATTTTCCAAAGTTGATCAAACCTTATACTTTTTTAATCAGTTCAACTTGATTATAATATTCTTTTAAAATTTGTGGATTTATTATAAGAAGTATCAAATATCACTAAAAGAAAAGAACATCCTAATGTTATCATCATTTAGCTTCAACAATTATGAACATTTTGCTATTCTTGCTTTATTTATTCCTCTCTCAACCCCAATTTGTTTTTTTAGGGTGGATTATTTAAAAATAAATCTCAGACATCATGTCATTTCGCCCACAAATATTTCAGTGTGCATCACTAACTACTAAGGTATTATTATCCTATTATTGTACCCAACAGAATTCATGGGAATTATTTTATAATCTAATACCTGTTTTATATTCATATTGCCAGGAGAGTCTCAAAAGTATCTTTTTACATTATTGTGTTCCCCTCCAAATTATTAAACAAGATCCATACATTTTATGAATTTTATATCATGATTATGTCTCTTAAGTCTTCTCTGTCCTATAACAGTTCCCCCCAGACACACACTCCCTTTGTTTCATGGCATAGATTTGTTGGAGAATTTGGGTCATTTGTCCTAGAATGTTCTATCCTACAATTTCTGGATTTGGCTCACTGTTTCTTTGTGGTGTTATTTCACTGACTTTTCTAGCCTCCACTTTTCCTGTTAACTGAAATTCAGATATAGAAGCACTATTGAATTTAGGTTCAATATTTTAGGCAGGAATACTTCATAGGTGATGCTGTGTCCTATCACATCACATTGTGAGGTACAAAATATCTGATTATCTCACACTTAGTGATGATATGATTGATCACTGGACTCAGGCGGGGTCAGCCCAATTCCTCCATTGTAAAGTTCCCATCATCGTTTACCTAATGGTTTCAACACCTATCCATGATTATTTCCCACATGTATGATTTCATTTAGAGTTTCAAAATCATGATGATCTAATATGTCATTCATTTTGCCTTTGTTAACTAAATTCTTTTTCATAGAACTTTCTGTCATCAACATTTAAGGTACAATAGAATATACTTCACACAGAAAATTCACGATAAATGTTCATTTCTTCCCTTTATTCATTTTCAAGCTATGAGTTTTGTTTTAGCAACCATCATTGGTGGCCATTGAGGTATTTTTGGTTTTGTTTTGGTGGTTTTAGTGTTACTATGGTCTCCTGGATTTCATATTTTTGAGGTGTTTCAAACCAATATAGTTATTTTTTTTGTTCTCAAATCATTCCATGTTATGCCAGTGGGAGCCCCTTCACATTTTATCCTCTGCCCTTGACATGATTCCATTAATCTTTAAAAGTATTTTTATTTTCTGACACAACAAGATTTCCCAGGCTAAGCTTATTTATTTACTTCATAAGGCATGAAATTACCTATTTCTCCAAGAAGCTTGGTTTCTCTTATTAGGTAATATTTGTTAATATTTTAATGTGATTTTTGCATCTATATTCAAGAATGAAATTGGTCTTTTACATACACACACACACACACACAGTGCCTTCTCTGTGATTTTGTTGTGATGTAGAAGTCTTACAGAAAATTAAGAAGTGATTTTTTTCTTCTCTACTGTGAAGGAATTTCAATAATAGTGGAATTATCCATTGTTTAGGTGTTTAGTAGATTTACCTTGTAAACCTTCTCAGGATGGTGATTTCTTTATGAAAACATGTTTATTTACTAATTCTATTTCTTTAATAATTATTTTACCACCACCTCAACTGTGATTTAAACAAAAGAAGTTATTTTTAATATATTACATACCATTTTTAGATGTTTTCTATTGGGAGAGTTATCTCAGCACATCTGGTACAATATATCAACTCATGATTTTTTTTTAAGTGAGGTAGAGATGGAAGAAAAAGTTTCAATTACCCCAGAGCCTAACTCTTCATTCCCTTTTATTGTTGAATTGTTGTGGCTTCAAAGTATTGGTTGTAAAGTCTCTTTCCTCACACAACTTCCCGTCCCATTTTTCTTGGTTTCCATCATGGCAGAATTATTCAAGACATGTTTATGGGATTTCCAACAGAGCTTTAAAATAGAAGATTGGCCACAGTATGATATCCTGACTAAATTTTTTTATTTCTTTTTACTGATTTTTTAAATGGCACAATTCTATCTAAACTTACTAAATCTTTTATAAAATTATAGAATCTGAATTGTTGGCACATTACAGCAAGTAGCAAAAAAAGCAAAAGGAGTTGCCAGTTGAGCAAGGAGCAGTGAGATGTTTGGTACAGTTGGTATTTTTAATTGGTTCTACAAAAGATATTTTCTCAGCAGTTGACTATTCAAATATGACTGCAGTAAAGTCTCTGAAGCTCGTACCATAAAATTCTGTCACTTCATCAATTTTAAATTCTAATTCTTCAAAAGAGGTTTATGCCTCAAAGAAACTAAATCTGAGATGCCACATAAAATATCCTGATTAATGCATCTATCAACATCTGGCATATACAGAATGTTCTCCCTATTGATTGCTTCTAAAAAGTTACTGTCGTGGAAACATAAACTTTCAATAAAATGAAAATATCTTCATTATATTCAGATAATGGATTTTTTCACAACATAAACAGCTTCTATTAATCATTTTTTAAAGAGGAATAGGACTTCCATTTCTACAAAGATAGGGTAACAGAAGCCAAGTTACTCTTATGCTTGAAACAACCCCAAACAAACAAAACATATGAAACAGGAGTTTGCAAGACAGAGAAGGGCAGTGGCCTCTCAGTAATGGTAAACAAAGTAAGCTCTACATCTACTTCAACTTACCTCCTCGAGAGAGTTTCTAGGCTGTGTGCAGAGAATAGGAACGTGGGCAAAACCTGCCAAGTTCCCTGAGTTGAGAAGATGATGTCTGAACTGGGAAGACCAAGATTTAGTTCACAGGACAGAGTACCAAGTGAAGAAAACTCTGCATAGAGAAAGAACTCCAGAGACCTACAGAGAACCCCCTCTGAGTGTCCAGCAAAGTAATGATCAGTGCCTGCATGTGAAAAAACTACTCACTGGAAGGAAAAGAATTCCCTGAAAGGATTAGAGAGAATACCTGGCACTCACACAGAGTGGGAAATTATGCCTATTCCCACAAGGCAGACTGGAAAAACCTCAGAATTTGCTGGCCTTGGGTAGAGTGCTAGAAGTCTTACCTCGGTAATAGGCAATAATTAGCCTTAGTCTAAGCACAGCTCTGGTTCTGAATAACAAATTTTAAAAACAAGACTCATAAGGGTCAAACAGATTCCAAATAACTCAACCTAGAACAAAGTTCAGGAATGTTTACATAAATAGGGGCACCAGGTGACTCAGTAGGTTAAGCGTCTGATTTTTTATTTTAGTCAGGTCATGATCTCACAGTTCATGAGATGGAGCCCCACATAGGGCTCTGTGCTGATAGCAAGGAGCCTACTTAGGATTCGCTCTCTCCCTCTTTCTCTCCCCTCCCCCACCTACATTATTTTTGTCTCTCTCTCTGTCTCTCAAAATAAGTAAATAAACTTAATTTTTTAAAAAAAATTTTTAACGTTTATTTTTGAGACAGAGAGAGACAGAGCATGAACGGGGGAGGGTCAGAGAGAGGGAGACACAGAATCTGAAACAGGCTCCAGGCTCTGAGCTGTCAGCACAGAGCCCCACGTGGGGCTCAAACTCACGGACCACGAGATCATGACCTGAGCCGAAGTCGGCCGCTTAACCGACTGAGCCACCCAGGCGCCCCTAAATAAACTTAAAAAAAAAAAAGAATGTTTACATAAATACAAAAATTTCCAGTACTCAACAAGGTGAAAGTCACAATGTCTGGCATCCAACCAAAAACTGAGCAGCTGTAGAAAGAAGGAGGGAAATACAACCCATATAAAAAAGGAGCAAAATCAATCAAAACCAACCCAGAATCAACAGATGTTAGCACTAGCAGACAAACATATTAAAAGTTTTTATAATTGTATTTCATGTGTTCAAAAAATGAAGTAGAGACATGGAAGATAAAAAGAACCAAGTCAGATGTCTAAAGATTAAAAAAAAATGTAATATCCAAGATAAAAGATCCCTTGGATGGGATTAGTAACAAATGAGATATCGCAGAAGAAGAAAATCAGTCAACTTAAAGGTACACTGATAGAAAGATCCAAAATGAAATACAGAGAGATATAGAATTTAAAAATTAAAAAGACAAAGCAGGAGTTGGTAAGAAATAACTTTAAGTGGCCTAACATACATGTAATTTAAATTCTTGATAACAAGATGGGGTGAAGAGGAAATGCAATTTGAAGAAATAATAACTAGAAATTATTCAAATTTGAGTAGAAAAAAACCATATATCCAAGAATCTCAACAAACTGTGAGCATAAATAACATGCTACACCGAGTCACATAGTAATCAAATTATTTACCCTATGACCCAGCAATAACACTACTAGGAATTTATCCAAAGGATCCAGGAGTGCCAATTCATAGGGGCACGTGTCCCAATGTTTACAGCAGCACTTTCAACGCGATAGCCAAATTATGGAAAGAGCCTAAATGTCCATCAACTGATGAATGGATAAAGAAGATGTGGTTTATATATACAATGGAATACTACTTGGCAATGAGAAAGAATGAAATCTGGCCATTTGCAGCAACGTGGATGGAACTGGAAGGTATTACGCTGAGTGAACTAAGTCAGAGAAGAACAGATATCATATGTTTTCACTCATACGTGGATCTTGAGAAACAGAAGACCATGGGAGAAGGGAAGGGGGAAAAATTAGTTACAAACAGAGAGGGAGGAAGGCAAACCATAAGTGACTCTTAAATATAGAGAACAAACTGAGGATTGATGGGGTGGGGGGGTGAGGGAGAGGAGAAAACAGGTGACGGGCATTAGGGAGGGAACCTGTTGGGATGAGCTCTGGGTGCTGTATGTAAGTGATGAACCAGGGGAATCTCCCCCAAAAACCAAGAGCGCACTTTACACACTGTATGTTAGCCAGTTTGACAATAAATTATATTTAAAAAAATCGGAGTTAAACAGAAAATCCTAAATGCAGCCATAAAATGATGTTTGGACAGAAAAACAAAGGTAAAAAACGTAGCAGATTTTCTCATCAGAAGCAATATATACAAGAAGACAATGGACAAATATATTTTAAGTACTCACAATGTGTCAATCTTGATGTCCATACCCAGTAGAGTATTTTTCACAAATGTAAAGAAAAGCTTTTTCAGATACGAAAGCTGAAATAATTCATTACCGGTAAACCCACACTACAGAATATGTTAAAAGAAATCAAGAAAAATAAAAACTATACCAGATGGAAATAGGAAACTGCACAAAGGAATTAAGAGTAGTAGAAATGGTAACTACATGAATAAATATGAAATACTTTCTCTTATTTAAATATTACAGAGGATAATTGACTAAACAAAAACATTGTAATGTGAGGGTTATAACAGGAAAATGTAAAATATATGTCAACGATAGCACAAAATTCCGGAAAAGAGAAATGAGAGTATATTATAGTAAGGTTCCTATACTATTTGGATACTAGTATGATATCACTTAACTATGAAAAGTTAAAGATGTATATTATAAACCCTAAAACAACCACTAAAATAAAGAAAGAATTATATTAGCCAACAAAGAAGATGAAAAAGAATTATGACAAATAGAAAGGAGACAAAAAAATAAAAAAGAAGAACAAATGAGGTAAACATCAATTAATAACAAGAGTATAGAAATAAAGCTAACCATAATCATATTAAATTAGAGACCTAAACATACCACTTAAAAGTAGAGATTGTCAAATTGGATGAAAAAGCATGACCCACCCATATGCTGTTTACAAGAGGTACAATTTAAATAGAAAGAAACAAATATGCGTAAGGTAGAGGAATAGAAAAAGATACACTATGTTAACACTAAGCAAAAGGAAGCTGTGGATATATTAATATCAGATAAAATAGATTTCATAGTAAGAAATACTACCAGGAATAAATAATGTCATTTCTTAATGATAAAGATGTAAATTTATTAGGAGAACATAACAATCCTATAGTGCACCTAGTTAAAAAAGATCTCCAAAATGCATGAAGCAAAAGCTAGATAAAACTATAGGAAAAAATAGGCAAATCTAAAATTATGGTCAGAAATTTATCCCTTACCTCAATAATTGATAGAACCAGGAGAACAGAAAATCAGCAAGACATAGAAGACTTGAAAAATATAATCAACTAATTTGACCTGACATTTCTAGAATATTCCATCAGAATACACATTCTTTTCAGGAGTAAGTGGAATAATTACCAACATAGACCATATTCTGGGCCATAGAACAATTCTCAATAAATGTAAAGAAGATTCAAGTCACACAAAGTATGTTTCTGAATTAGCATGTGATTAAAATAGAAACAAATAACAAAAGGATCTTCGTAGAATCTTCAAAATGTTTGAAAATGAAATATCCATTGCTAAGTAAGCCATGGGTCAAAGAGGAAGTCAAGGGAAACTACAAAGTATTTTGAACCGAGGGAAAGCAAAAACATAACATAATAAAATTTGTTGGATGATGCTAGACATTAATTGGGAAGAGAAATTGATAGCACAGCATTCATATGTTACAAAACGAGAAAGGTCTTAAATCAATGACCTCAGCTTTCACTTTAAGCTAGGAAAGTAAGACTAAATGAGACCTAAAACAAGCAGAGGAAAGGAGATAAGATCAGAGCAGAAATTAATTTAAAGATAAAAACAATAGAGACAAATCAATAAAAATGAAAGGTGGTTCTTTAAAAGATAATGAAATGGATAAACATTGGACAATATTAACAAAAATAAAGAGAGAAGGGTTAAATTACCATATCATAATATTAAAGGGGATATTACTACATACTGCACAGAAATTAGAAGGATAAAGGAATACTAAAAACAACTTTGCTCCTCTAAATTCAACAATAATGGACAATTCCTAGAAAACCCCAAACAAAACTCAGCCAACATGAAATAGATAACCTGAATAATCCTGAAACTATTAAAGAAATGGAATTTGTAGTTAAAATACTGTCAAAAAGGAATTTCCAGGCCCAGATGGTTTACCTGGAATTTTCTACCAAGCATTTAAAGAAGAAGGAAAACAACAACAACAACAACAACAACAACAACAACAACAAGAAAATCACACCAATTCAATTTTATACAATCCCTTCCAGTAGATAGAAAAGAAGAGAAAACTTTCTGATTCATTTCATGAAGCCAGAATGAACCTGCTACCATAACCAGATAAAGATAGTAAGATAGAAAGAACACTAGAGAACACAAAATCTTCATCAATCACCAAATCAAACTCAACAATATAGAAAAAGAATAACACAATACAACCAACTACAGCTTATCCTAGAAATGCAAGGTTGTTTCAGTATTTTTTTTAAATTGGCTTTAATAAAGAATACCTTAATAGTTCAAAGAAGAAAGAATATAAATTGATGCAGAAAAAAGCACTTAACAAAATTCAACGTCAATCTCTCAGCAAACCTGATAAAGGACATCAACAACAACAAAACCTACAGGAAATACCATACTTAATGTGAAAGGCTGAATGTTTTCTCTCCAACATTGGGAAAAAGATAAGAGCATCCATTCTCACCACTCTTATTCAGTATTATACTGGCAGTCCTAACCAGTGTGATAAAGAAAGAAAAATAAATTTTAAAAAGCATATATAATAGAAAGGAAGTAACATTACTATCTCTATTTGCAGAATACATAACTTTAATCATCTGTGTAGAAAATGCCAAAGAACTTACCAAAAAACTTCCAAAAGTTTGAGTTTAGCAAGATCACAGGTTACAAGAAAAGCACACAAAATTCAATAGTAATTCTGTATACTAGCCATGTAAATTAGAAATTGAAATGAAAAACCAGTAATATTTTAATAGAGATAAGATGGGAGAAAATGAAATAAGGCTAAATCTAACAAAAATGTACAGCATCTTTTTGCCAAAAACTAAAAAATTGTTGATGAAAGAGATCAAGACCTAAATAGGTAGAGAGACATAGCTTGTTCACAGAAGGGAATACTTAACATTAGTAAAGATGTTAATTCTCCCCAAATTGATCTATAGGTTTTATGCAATTTCAGTCATAATCCAAGGAACATTTCTTTTGTTTTCTAATGTTAATTTATTTTTGACAGAGAGTGTGGGCACTAGGGAGGGGCAGAGAGAGGAGGAGACAGAGGATTCAAGATGGGCTGTGCACTGAGAGCGGAGAGCCTAAAGTGGGGCTTGAACTCATGAACTGTGATATCATGAACCGAAGTTGGACACAACCCACTCAACAGACTGAGCCACACAGGCACCCCAAGATTTCTTGAGTATAGGGACAAGATGACTCTAAAATGTGCGTGGAAAGGTAAAGGAATTAGAACAGCTAAGACAACTTGAAAAGAAGAATTACATTACCTGGTTTTAATACTTACTATAAAGCTGCAGTAATCAAGACAGTATGGTATTGGCAAAGAGAAGGACACATACATCAATGGAACAGAATGCAAAGTCCAAAATTATACCAAACAAATAGGGCCAATTGATTTTTGACAAAATTGCAAAGCAATTCATTGAAGAAAGAATAATCTTTTTGACATATTCTGTTGAAAAAAATTGGACACATATTAAAAAACAACCCTTAACCTAAACCTTATGCCCTACATAAAAATTAACTCAAAAATGGATCATATATCTCAGTGTAAAGTGTAAAACTATAAAACTTTCAGAATAAAACAGGAGAAAATTCTTGTGACCTACAATTAGGCAAAGAGTTCTTAGACAGGATACCAAAAGCGTAATCTATTAAAAATAAAGAATAATAATCTTTATCAAAGATTAAAATGTGTTGCTTTTATAGTCTCAATAGGACTGCTGAGTGTTTACTCAAGAAATAAAAACTTATGTTTGCACAAAAACCTATACAAGAATACTTACAACAGCTCTGTTCATGATTACCCCAAATTGCCTAAGATACCTTCAACAGAGGAATGGGTAAACAGACCAGTACATCTGTACCATGGAATATTAATCAGAAGTAAAAAGAAACAAACTGTTGGTTCATGTAACAACTCTGATGGATATCAAAGGCATTATGCTGAGTTAAGGAAGTCGATTTCAAAAAGTTACAACTATAAGATCCCGTTTATTTGACATTCTTAAAAAACAAGGAGGGTAAGCAGAGGTTGATGAAAAGGTCAGATCAGGAACTGGAACTTTAATAGCAGAGGTGAAAGCTGAAACCTTACAGAAAGATGAGAACCTAGAGAAGGAAATGCGCAGAAAGAGGTCACTCATTGAATTCCTTCCCTGGCCCCCTCTCCTAATCCTCAGCCACCTTTCCATTGGGCTGGGTGGGAAACATCGCTATCGCTATTTTATTTATTTTATTTAGCTATGTTTAGTATTATGAGTACAGGTTGCCCTTTTATAACACGGAAAGTGCAAGAAATGTGTAGTCCTGGGTTTGAATCTTGGCACTATTACTTAGTATCTGTGTGATATTGGACAACTTAATCTTTCAGAGCTGCTCTTCTCACCTTTAAGAGTAGAATAATGATAACTTATAAGAATTTCACAGTAATATAAATGAAGTGTGTAATAAGATGGGTGTTTTATAAATGGTAGCTATTAAAAGTATTGCACAGTTGCTTAAAGGCAGCACTCTATCAATGGGGTATCACTTTATTATGGAAGTAGACCATTATAAATGGTCAAGGATTTCAGAATGTAATATTTGCAAGATGTTTCTTTCATCAGAATTTATTGCATAACACTAGCAGAGTCATTTTAGTATTAATTACCTGAATAGTGAAACTGGTGATAGCTTTGTGATTACAGAACTAAGTAGAATAATGGTAGCCATTTAAATGTTATACTGCCTATATCTGTTAAACAGTGTCATAAAATTGACACCTTACAACCGCATCCGGCTCATCTCCATTTCATTCCTCCCTGGTTTCCTATAAACTCTCCCTGGTGGTTTTCTTTAGGTAAAAGTGCAGTATATTCTGGCTATTGAATGAAATCTTATACACACACAAGCAACCTTAACCATTGGGAAGTATATTAGAAATACTTTCCATTTTCTGACCTTTGGTGAGGTGTCTAAAAATTTAAGTCACATCAAAACAGTCTCTGTCTCTCTGATCAATTATCCTTCATCTCCCATGAGTTTTTACATGCACATCACTGAATCCCCTCCTTCTAAATCAGAAACTATGTATTGACTTCTTTGTGAATAATGCTAAGCCATGTCTCTATGGCCTTCAGACCCATCCTTTCTGTGGTTTCTTTATCATCCCTCTTTTTAATTAGAGAAGCCATGCTCTTGCCTCTGCTTTCCTGAACCTCAGTTTTCATCCATGTATATGGTATGTTCCAGGTACTACAGCAACTTTTACCTCACGTGCATTGTGCCCCCTTATTCCTCTGTGCCATTTCCCATCCTGCTGTACTACAAAGAATATCTTTCCTTGTCTATGTGAAAGACAACTGAGGCATCCCCAAGGAAAACTTCCTGGGTGTTCACCAAAGGATTCACTCATTCTTCCTCTCTGTTCTATGGTGTTTGGTACAGCCTCTATCATCACCCTTATATTGTTGGGTAACTGATTGCTTTCTGGTCTATCTTCCCTTATCTATTCCCTTGTGGATAAAGACTTTATCTTGCTTCTTTTTTGTATTCCTAACACGTATGCCAGCGTCTTGCATGGAACAAATAATATTTCAAGGCTAGAAAGTGACAAAATGAAATTCCTTGCCCTCTAAACTTTTTTCTCAAGGTTCACAAGAGCACTGAGTTATTAAAGAGTGTTAATTGTAGAACCTTCTGGATGATCCCACTTGTGCCTTCCAGACTTTGGTGTATCCTATGTCTAAGACCTTTGTATAGGATATAAAAACTCCTTCATATTGTGGTGGCCAATTTCTTTAATTTCTTTCCCCTTCCTGGAAATCTCTTTAATTAAATTTTCCAAGTTCTTTTGCTAGTGACCTAAAGGCCCTAAGGGATTACGTGTGTAGGAACTAACCTGGCATTGAGCCTAAAAATGGTTTATTGCTTCAGGGAGAGAAATTACTTTCTGGACAATTTAAACTGGATTTTCTTTCTGTGTATGTTTTAGATAATAATGGAAAAAATCATAAATTAACCAGAACCTAGGAAAGAAGGCTTTACACTTGTTGTATGGCATAGGTCACCTGTGTAGGAAACGTGCATTTTAAGATATGCCAACAAAGACTTGATTACCCTGTAGTTTCTGGTCCAACTGATACCCCCTTAGAACCTCACTCCCGTCCCGGTTAATAATTAAACATGTAAAAACATATGCACTCACTATCTCTCTTTCTTTCACATATCTCGAGGGAAAAGTAGCTTACATGAATGCATTATTTATTCATTCAATAAATATTAAGTAAGGCTTGTTAGAGGTAAGCACTGTACTAGGCAGTTAGAGGGATTCAGTTCCTTGAGGACAAGAGTCACAATTGGCAAAATAAGCAATATTTCTAAAACAAGATTTTTAAAAAAGTGCCATGCCTATGAGAAGTACAGAGATGTGCTTTTGGAGGTCAGAGGAAGGGAAAGGCACATTTGTCTGAGTTGCATGATAGAATATTGAGTGTTGAAACCAAATCTTCTTGCAAAATGAGTAAGAAATCCATGGCTTACTTGCAATGTAGGGACAGAATAGGATGGTTTCCATGGCCTTTTAAAAGAATTTGAAGATTTAAAATGTACACATATCTTCAGTCCCAAGCTTCATATCTTCAGTTTTCCAGTATAAGGTTAAGATAAAGTTATCCTTTAATAACATTTATTCTCCAAGTCTTTATCCCACAGACTAATGAGTACAGTTGCAGTATGTTGATAATGCTTTTGAGTAAAGGGCAAAAATGTAGCTCAACATGAGAACATTTCAACTACTTATTCAAAGATATGCTAAATTTAACCTCAAAGAAATTAGTACTTCATTGGTATCTCTGAATGTTTTCTAAAATAAGATCAATTTCCTTCAGTCCGGGATGTTTTAGATATGGCCTGGCTTAATGGTGAAGGAGTGAACAAGAGCTGAGCTGTTAATGACCTTCCATTTCAAGACTCTCTGATGACCCTCTCAGCCAATCAAAGCACAAGCAAGTGAGGCTAGAAAACAATCACCCTGTTGAACTCATGCTGTAAGAAAAGTCATGCAGTGAATACTCTTGGCTAAGCACTGTGCTAAGCTAAGGGACTGGAAAGATGAATCTTGTACAGTCCCTGTGAGAGCACACATAGCTTAGTGGGGCAGGAATGAGTGTACATTACCATAAATCAAGACATAACTTAAGCTCATAAGAAAAGTGACCATTACTGTGGAGTAGGCAATTTTCTGAGAAAGCTTATATAGAAACGATGGTGTTTGATATTGAATAATGAACCTTAAAGTTGGAAAAAGCAGAAGAATCAAAACACCAAACCTATATAAGGAGAGGAAAGCCCTACCCACATTGTCCTGCTTATTACAAAGAACTAAGATGATTCGCTCATAGTCTAGAAAGAGATCATCTTTCTGGTGGTGTTTTTTGTTGATCTGTTTGAATATACCTATCTAGGCTCATGTATAGTCAGGGTGAGCTTTATTATCAAGCAGAATCTTGAGATTTTAAGAGGTGTTCTTAACCAACCCCTTCTGACCCATCATACTTGACACTGTCGTGGTATTTGAAACTCCATCATTCTTCATCATTCAAAGATTATACCTTGGTCTTCAGTTGACTTCTTTCCTAAATACCCCTCAGAAAGTATCTGGTTGACCACTATGGTTTGGATATTAGTTGGCAACTGGCTGAAAATAAGTCTATATTATTAAAAAGGAGAATTGCAGCCTTTAAAAACACTGCTGAAAGTACTAAGAGGAGTTATGGGAGCTGAAATTGGGAATTGATAATACCTGCTTTACAATTTGACTATAGGGGTGCACATGTGTTTGATTTTCCTCCCTGCCTTCATCCCTCTCCTCACCTAAAAAAGGAATGGCAAAATAATTGGAATCATGGGAGTTCCCATCCTAGAGTGGAACAAGCTGGGAAGATGTGTATAAAATGCACATGTTCGATCTTATCATACTGCCTCTTCGTAACCGAATTTGCTACCCTGTTTAAGAGTTTTGCTCTGCCAAGGTGCCTCCCAAAATTATACTCTTAGATAAGCAGCAGAAGTTTATGAATCCCCAACCATTGTTAAAATATCCAAGAGAACTTTCAAATCCTGAGATAGTTTGGCAAAAATTTAAAAATCAATCAATAAAAATAAATACAAGCCAGCTTCTTCTTTACTATGGTCCTGACATTGGTTGAATATAGTGCTTAGTTTCACAGCAATATTTCTAATTGGGTTAAAAAAGAAAACTTTACAGACCCAAATCAAAAAGGGGTAAGGGAACGGGAGACCATCCATGAAAAATTTCCCAGAAAAATTTTTACCCACCTGAGATAGATGGAACTTCAGCATCGCATGTATAGTGCATATATTTTTCCCTTAATATATTCCATTTATCCCACAACAGGCATGGCTACAGAATTCCTAATTAGGACTCTTTGTTGGAGGGGCACTAACCCGTAAAGTCCTCAGAATCATCAATAGACCAGATGTGATGGCCTTATTCATAGCACTACTTGGTTAAGAACAAAAGCCCAGGGATGAGAGGGCGAATCCTTGCCAAGGGGTCAGTCCACTGGCTAGTGACGTGTCCAGGAAGTCTCCATGACCCAAGGCAGTGAAGAGCTGGGGTAGAAGACAACTTGTCAGAATGCAACTTTTCATCTTGCACAGAAATTATTTCTCCTCCCTGACAGAATACCTACATTTTTAATTTACCTTAAGTTAGATTGGCAAGTAATTTCCTAAGTATAAAAAAACACCATGTCAAAGGGGCATGCAAAACTCAGTATTTCTTTTGCATTCTGGAATTTAGCTTCCTGACTTCTTGGTGGCAACCATAATTGTGAATAATAATAGCTATGATTATTGCTTATTATGGTTAAGAGTCTTTCTAAGCATTTAAACACACTTTCTGCTTCTCAAATAATGAGAGGTTAGGTAACCTGCCAGGGGTCACAGACTTAATTCGTGCAGGTATACAGCTCTGAACCCAGCCATCCAAAAGTCAACCACAAGGTCAGTCTGTCTCCTCTGAGGAAACTGAGGCCTACAGACATTTCCACTTGCCTGAGGTCACTCGGCAAGCTGGTCTCATACTCCAGCCTGAATCCAGAGTCTACACACTTCCTAAATAATTTGAAATGAGTAGCTCCAACCTTTAAGCAAATAAAGAATAGGCAGCAGTTTATCCCTTTATTTTTTCCAAGAGGAGGTGTTTTTTAATGAATCATATTAATATTATAAAAGATTTTATTACTAGGCTTAGAGAACTGTAGTATCTTGAAAACATTTTTATCACTTGATGTAGGTATCTCATATAAGGTCTTGCTCTGAAATTACATCTCTCTTAAAGCTTTAGCTTTAAAGCAGGATGGCTATATTAATGCTTCTGTGATTATTGTTTCCCAATGGCCTTTTCTTCCACCTGCTAGTCTAAGGCATATTTGGAGCAAATTGGAGACACTTGGACTTAAACAAATCTAACTAAAACCCAGTGTACAGATTTCTCAATCAAGAATGGATTTGATAATTATCAGTTTGGGTTAGTAAGATTGAAATTGAGATTTGCAAGTCATTGAGTTGCCCAATTGCTAAATAGGGATATACTCAGATACGCTTTTGGTAGGTGCTTCCATGGATCATTCTAGGTTTAATTCCTGTATTTGGGTGAAGAAACAATTTCATAGGTAACAAAAACAGGTAACGCAGCTATTTCACAGGTATATGGTGTTAAAATATTAGAAGTGATATTTATATCAAAGCAAACAAGAAAAGTCACCATAAACTTTATGGTATTACTTTTAATTTAATTTATTAAAAATAGTAAGTAGTAGAAGGTAAATAAGAAAGTATACAGCAAAGAGAGATATGATTTTTTAAAATCTCCATAAGTGTGTGCCTGTTGGATCACAAAAACCTTCTTTTAATGCAATTTAACTTTAAACTAGAGTAACTAACTAGCTTTGCCCAGGACGTTCTCACGGTCTCTTAACATCTCAGATGTTAGTGCTCAGGCAGGAGCCCAGGGGCAAGCACAGAGGTAAGCTTCAGGGGAAAGCCCAAAGGCTTTCAGGTTACGTTTTCCAAAACCTTTCAATTAGCTAAAAAGTTTGCTGAAGCTTGCGGCTAAGTGTTGGCTCTCCTTTCTAAAGCAGGGACGGGGCCTGCCATGCCTTGAAAATGAACTCACAGATTCTGAAACGCCTCTCATTTCCCATGACTGTGTTCAAGTGGAAGTGTTTTACGCTCAGGACAAGATGGAAGAGAGTAGGGTCCCCATCCTTTTTCTGTGCCTAGTCCAGGTCTTTGATGTCTCATGCTGCAGAGTTCTGCAAGTGCTGAAGTTGTCAGGCAGTTTGCCACCCTCCTTCCCTACCCACCCTGCCCCCCCAAATACGTTACTTCTTGAGGGTTACCTTTTGTTTTCAACATCTTATCATCATCCAAGCATGGTAAAGCAATTTTAGATCATTATATAATTTTTGCACAAAATTCAACCGCCTTTTATGAAATCTGTTATTTACCTGGCATTGCACTTGGGACTAAAGAGAGCACAAAAGATATGTAACGTGGTTACTGAAGATTGCAGGGATCTCTCTCATTTTCAGGGGAAAAAAATATCGTCCATGCACAACAATTGCAAGACATCATAAGTCGGAACACAATGAAACAGTAGCATCTAAATAGGAGAAGGTAAATTATACCCTCTATAAAAATTAGGCAATATACATGATTTTTGACCATTTCAACTGTATTTTTCTTTAATGTGCATTAATAAAAAGCCTCAGTTCTTTTGAATGCCTTCTTTCTTACTCATTCTGATCTTTAGCGTGTAATCCATAAAAGGCCATTGCACCTTCATAAATCTTCTTTAATTCAAAGCATAACTCTTAGAGCTCAAAAACTGAGCAGATTAGCTGTTGTAGCTCCTCACTGAAATTGTCGGTGTATAAACATCTCCCTCGGGTCACAACTACAGTCGGTGTAAAAATAAATCAGAAGTCAGCTATAAGTTCCAATGATTTATCAATGAGTTTTTTAATGGTGTGTGTCTGAATTATAGCATTTTTGTGAACCCCACCACTGATTGCCATTTTCATTAGTTCATAACGTTTTTGGTATACATAAATATACATGCACACACATGTGTATTTGCATCTATAAATTTTGCATTTCATAATGGCATATTCTTTGCCACTAGATCAGCTGCACTATTTTTGGAAACATTACTCTCTCTGCTTGGAAATCACAACCTCTTAGTCAATCTAAATATGACTTCATAACTTTTATAGCTTTCACCTATGCTTTTGCAAAACTTTATTGTGATTGCAAAATAGCTCTGTGTGGTTAAGAAAAAGAAAGTGACTGCTCATGACATACTCTAAAAAATGCTTTGTGTTTCTCTTCGGTGTTGGGATCATGATGTAGCTGAAGTGTTTTGTGTGCTAGTGTGTGAGCAGATGATCTAGGAGGTTACATAAGGGTGTGTTTCTAAATTAAACTGAAATCTTGACTCTATTTCTTCTCCAGTCACTAATTAAATTAAAGTTGAATCATCCAGAACAATGCTTTCAGAGGTCCCTCTGCCCTGGAAAAAAGATTAACATTAATTTAAAATGCAGAACATCATTAATTTTATTCATTAGGCACAAGCAATTCTCTTACCAATTCATCATTCTCCTTCGGGGTGGGGGACGTTCTCAAAGTTTTGTTTCTGTTTTTAAAATGTGAGGTTTTTCTTCTTCTTCTTTATTAGGTGAAATTTCATTTTAACTCTCTATTGATCTGATTGTAGTGTAAGTTTTAAAGCAGGGCTTCTTAAAATTTTATATACACGGGAATCACCTATGTCTCTGAAATGTGCAGACTGGTTCAGAAGGTCTAGAATGAAGCCTGAGAGTCTACATGCATAACAGTCATCAGGTGATGTGTCTCTGCTGCTAAATGACACTCTGAACAGCAAGATTTTAAAGTATCATAAGCATGTATTATTCCAAGAGTTCATCAATAGCATTATTCTTCTGTGAACCACACTGACTTCCTAGGATATATTTGCCCAAGTTCCCCTTCTTATGCCTCGTTCAGCATTTTTTACTCCATATTGCTCACGTAGAAGCTGCCAGTTCAGAGGAATCCCTCAGTAAAACTTCTTGGGAGCTGGAACTAATCTGGTTCTAACCTTTCTCTAGGGGAGTGTTGTACAGACTTTGAAAATGTTGTAGCTGTGTGTAGAAAACTAAAATATGCTTTAGTCACATACATTTAAGTGAGTTTAATGTGATCCCTGCAATCTCACACCAAAAGGACCTATACTATTTCACTGACGACCCCCCCCCCCAAGCATCACAGAACTAAAAGCAGCTCTGTGACCTCCTTTCTACCAGGGATCCTGAGACAAGGCCAATACCAAGACAATGGCTGTCCTAGTCCCCAGAAGACCCCTTGCACCAGGTGCACACCCTCCAGCTGAAATGAAAATGTGCATCTCAAAGGGGAAATGTTTGCTGAATGGACTTGAATGAGAGGAGCAGGAAAGCGATGTGAATTGTACCACTAACCAATACTTATAAGGACTGTTGGTTGGGGCAGGAGATGGGCTCAAATAGTTAGTCCTATATGGTTTAGCCATAAATTATCTCTATAGACATAAACTAGCAGGCTGAATGAGTCACACCACATTTGCCTGTTTTAGGTCCCCGCAGAGATGGTGGAGAAAGGGTGCCAAACTGTCAAGGTGGGTGCACTAATTATTGAATGCCAGACAGACTCTGTGAGCCAACTATGCCGAATAATTGTAACATGTACTCCAGCAGGTGTATTCATGTGCCACACCTGTGCCAACAGCCTCTGGTCACCTCCAGGATGGTATCAAAGAAATAAACTTCAATTAAGACAGACTTTGGGGTGTCTGGGTGGCTCAGTTGGTTAAGCATCCTACTCGATTTCAGCTCAGGTCACAATGTCACAGTTCATGAGATCAAGCTCCGCATAGGGCTCTGTGCTGACAGCACGGAGCCTGCTTGGAATTCTCTCTCTCCCTCTCTCTGGCCCTCCCCCATTTGCACGCTCTCTCTTTCTCTCTCTCAATAAATAAACGTTTAAAAAAACAAAAGACAGACTTAGGGGATAAGTTTAAGTTCAGAAATGCCCTGGAGATGTTTTTATTCATTGAGATGTTGAGTTTATAAGTCCAGAATACAAATGCAAAGGGGCACTGGTTAGCTGACTTATAAGTATCTGGCATGGTCAGAGGCAAATCCCATAAAATATCCCATTTGTGGAAGAAGCTAAATGTGAGCTGATGTGGCCCATTATTCACAAGTCTTTTTCATTCAAAAGAGTGTTCATTCAGAGACAATTATAAGCATCCTCTGAGATGTTTAAAGCCCCAGATTCTCAAGATTTAGAACAAATTTCACTGCGTATAAGAATTTGTGTATGGGACACTATCCTATAAACTCCCAAATCTTATTTGCTGGAGCCAACATCAGAGGTCATTAGTCCAAACTCCCACTCAAAGCTGGAATCCTCTCTGTCGCATTCCTTGGCCATTGGTCATCCAGCCTGTGCCTGAACATTTCCAGGGATGGGAAACATCCCACTATTTGAGAAAATGCATCCCCTAATGATAACGCCAAGTGTGAAAACATTCTCCGAAATACAGATCCCAAATTTGCCCTTCTTTTTCTTAATTTTTTTTTAACGTTTATTCCTTTTCTGAGAGACAGAGAGAGACAGCGAGTGAGCGGGAAAGGGGCAGAGAGAGGGAGACACAGAATCTGAAGCAGGCTCCAGGCTCTGAGCTGTCAGCACAGAGCCCGAAGCAGGGCTCGAACTCACAAACTGCAAGATCATGACCTGAGCCAAAGTTGGACGCTCAACCGACTGAGCCACCTGGGCGCCCCAAATTTGCCCTTCTTAAATTTCTACGCTTTGGTCCGATTTCTGCTCTATGGAACTATAAAGGACAGGTCTTCACCTTCTAAAACCTTGATGAAGAAAACCTCTCAGCTGCCCCAAAGGCTTCTCTGCTTCAATTTAATAGCCTCAGTTCCTCCATCTTTTCTTCTCATGACCAACCCTTACTCACCCAAGTGAGATGATTATGAACATCCTAAAACCATGATCCCCAGGACTGAACTGAATAGTAATAAAGTGATCAAATCCACTTCTGATGCTGCAGAAATACTGTTTTGATAAGCTGGAGTTTAATTTTTATTCATGTGGCATAAAATTTGCAAATTTCTTTCCACCAGCCACATGATCCTGCTTTTACTGAGTTTACAGAAAAAAAAAAAAAATCCACATGCTTCCACATAAACAATGAAAGGCAAAACTGGTCTTTTCTTCGTTTGATATTGGATAATAGATTTTTCCTTTTAATCTAAATTTAGAATGTAACATATATCACTTTAAGGAGCCCACCTCATTAAATTTGGCCTGTTGTACCAGTTGATCAATATTTTTTTAACTACTCATTTTATCTGGGTGCTAACCACAAATTACATTAAAAATATCTTCCAGGGGTGCCTGGGTGGCTCAGTCGGTTAAGCGTCTGACTTCAGCTCAGGTCATGATCTCATGGTGAGCTCGAGCCCTGCATTGGGCTCTGTGCTGACAGCTCAGAGCCTGGAGCCTGCTTCGAATTCTGTATCTCCCTCTCTCTCTGACCTTCCCCTGCTCATACTCTGTCTCTCTTTCACAAAAAATAAATAAACATTAAAATTTTTTTTAAATATCTTCCATGTCTTTAGTCAAATCATGATTGAAAACCAAAGATGACTGAGTCTTTCACATCTCTCTTTACGCTGGCATTGATTTGCTAGTTTCACTAGACCTGGCAGAGAGCCCAGAACATAGCAACTGCTCAATAAATATTTGTTGAATTGAATATACAGGTTTTCAGCCATCAGTGTATGCTTCAGCTAGAATCTCATGTGGCTCATATTGTTCTGTCTTGCCCATTACACCTTAAAAAAGATTATCAAATAGTTTGCTAAACTCAAAACAGTCATTTATTAGAAATGAAGACTAGATTGAATAAGTAGGCCCAAATTCTAGTACTTGTTTGCTCTGGGCCTCAGATAACCTTTTTCTTGTCTTTGTTTCCACATAGGAATTATCTGCCCTGATACCCATACAATTATTATAAAGAGCAAATGTAATAAAACATGGGAAGATAGTGTACAGATTACTAAGTCTTAACTACACAAATGTTAGGGCTCATGATGATGTTATGTTATTCCTCTGATCTACTAGTCAGTCTGGTATTACTTAGGTATAAAAGCAAGTGTGATTAGTTTACTATCACTTGTCCTTAATGAAAGCATACAGGATACTGGTGATCAGCACTTTATTTTTCTACATGCCCACCAAGGACTTTCAGATGCAGTCATTCTGGATCTGGAGCTAGCTGTTATTTAATCCACAATCCTCATTCCAATTCTAAAGCTTTTCTTCTCAAGAGTCCTGCCTTGATTTCATTCCTTTTTAAATAAACAGGTGGTGAGGCTGACAATGAATGTGTGTATATAATTTCAGAAGCAGGGGCATGTGGGTGGCTCCATTGGTTATGTGTCCTACTCTTTATCTCAGCTCAGGTCTTGATCTCAGGGTTGTGGGTTCAAGCTCTGCGTTAGGCTCTGTGCTGTGCATGAAGCCTACTTAAAAAGAAAAAGAATAAGGAAGGAGGAGAAAGATAAGAAGAAGAATAAAGCACAAATCATGCAAAATGAGAGTAACTGAGTAGGCCCTTTATAGACCCTTACCATGCTGACTACAATTGGACAACAACACCAAAAAATTTCATTTGTATGAGTTCATCACTTAAATGTTATGAACAATTTTCATGACCACAAACTGATTTTTCGTATCAACTCTATTAGAAGCCCATTATAATCAAGATCGTATCAATGTTTGTATTTCTTTCTCCTGAAAGGACAAATACCTTTATGAAATGAAACATAGCAGAATTATTTGTTATTTTCTCTGCCCTGGACTGGAGAATTTTACACATGGACTATAATATAAATTATTGGAACTTCTCAGGGACTGCAATGAATTGATTTCATTTAATACTGCCATTAAAAAATTTTTTTTGAACTTCCCTGATGGTACTGAAATTAGGGAAGCCAAATCACTTTTAATATACTTGATTTGGATGTATGTAAAGATGGTAATATACCTCAGAAAAAACTGGGCGACCACTCATACAGGCCAAATTAAAGGTACAATTTTAAAAGGAAGCCATGATTTTATAACCAGTTTTATATTAATCCCAGAGATCTGAACAGAAAACTCAGTTTATTCACACAAAGCTAATTAAGCATAAGTACTGGCTAGAATCTAAACTATACTTAACAATAGACTAGAAGAACTTTCAAATAGTTCCACAAGTTTCAACAGAGTAACTCATAAAACTCTAACAGACCTGGTCCATAATTTGTGTATGTCCTCACTTATAGAACATGGAATTTCCACTGGATTCAACACAGGATGTGTCCACATAATGCTTTGCTGTTTAGGGGAATGTTAATTGCAATTCTCATATCTTTCCACCAATCCAAAGAACTGTTAGAAACTATAAATTTTAATGTTTCACACAAGTTGGTTATGATGACAAGTTGTCTGGCAAGCAAACGCTGAACTTTTACATAGCCTTCCAAACTCAGGAAGGATAGTTGGTAGATACTAGCTTCAGTAGCTTAGAAAAGAATAATCATAGGGAGGAGTACACATGTATTTAGCCTTTCTTTTTTGTTCCATCAAGACACCTATTAAGAAGTTTTCAAAAGCCTGTTGTTTAAAAGAGTTCAATGTCATTCAAGCTTTGGGCAAGGTCCTTTAAAATCATTTTCATGGAAAAACTAGGAGACCGTGCTAAGTTGGTAAAGAAGACATGATACTATTCATAGAAGCTCAAGCACAGGTTCCTTCTGTCCAGCTTCCCGACAATAGAAATTTAAAGTCAATTTTGGCAAATTTTGGTGGACACTTAAACTATGTATCAGGAAATATTCTATAGTAAAGAATAAGAAGACAAGTTTCTTGGCCTCCATGGAGTTATATTCTACTGGAAAAGTGCCACGGGACAGATGAGAACAGAAAATTAGAAAAAGAAAAGAAAATATTCATCAGTGATAAAGGTATTGATGAAAATAAATAAAGGTGATACAATGAAGTGCCTATCAAGTCCCTACAGATTGGGGGAATAGTCAACAGATTCTGTGAGAGGTGTCTCATCTCCAACACATTCTCCTCCCTGAAGATGGATTGAAGTGTTTTATCTATTTGCATGCTCTTGGGTTGGAGGCTGAGTCCATTACTAGGACTCGGAACTCTATGAAGACAGGAGCTGTACCTAGTTTTGCTCACCACTTCATCACCTGGTATAACTTCTGATATATGGTAGATACTAAATACGTATTTAGAAGCATGAATACATTGAAAGAGTTGAGCAGAGATCTTGGATATTGTGACACAGTAGTTCCTGATACTGGTCAGCTCCATGATCATGCAATCTAATGATACTTTTTATGGTTACAAAAAAAAAAAAAGGTGTCAATTGCTCGCTTAGCCAAGGTATTTTGAGTACCTATTGTATACAGAGACCTGTACTTGATGCTTTAGGAATTAAAAATCTAAAAATGCATGGCCTTTGTCCTTATGGAATTTATATCTTATTTAGTATTTTCATAAATGAGATAATCCTAAAGTAGACTGTAGCAAGGATTCATTTATTTATCCAACCAAATACATGTGCCAGGCACCTCTCCACAGTGAGTCCCTGACTTTATGAAGTTGTGGTCTAGTAGGGAAACCAGACTTAGTCAAATATCCACACAAAAACATAACTGCCAGTGTGGTATGTGTGATGAAGAAATTCACTGCTTTAAGAATATGTAATAGGGGTTGGGAGTGGGGGATCTGATCTGTTTGGTTAGCTAGGAGAATTGAAGCCCAAGGGAGGGCTCTGAGGGAGAGTTTTCCTAGGCAGAAGTGGAAGTAAACTTCAACCTGTGAGGAGGTCTGTGAGGCCAAAACACGAAGCAATGAGGAATGTCTTCAAAAATATTTGAACTTCTACTTTAAAGAATAGGTAGAGATTTTAAAATAAATAACCTTGGGTAAATCCAGAAGGAGAGGCCAAAGAAATGGCAATAAAAGGTATGGGATTAAAGAATTTAGGGAAACTTCGAAGGTTTTTAGTGGTCTGGACTGGTTGGAGGGTTGAAAGTCTCAAGGAGATAGTGAAACATAAGGGCAGCAAGAGGTTGAAGAAGACTGTGCAGGACCGCAAGTGCTAAGAGAGGGATTGAGGTAGGTGACGGTATAGCCCCACTTGCCTCTTTCATCTCCTCCATGCCTGCCTGCAGCCAGTGTCCGGGAAGGACCTGGTCCGGATCACCCTACCCCAGCTCCCCAACTACTTCATTCCCTTACTGTTCAGCCCTTTACCTAGTGTCATCATCCTCTTTCTTGCCTTTAACTGTTTCACCTCAACTCAGGTCCTTTCTGCTCAGGAGACCCCGAACTTCTTGAACTTCTTGAGCCACCTTGTCTCTCTCTTCATCTTCACAGACAAGCTCCTTCAAGCCGCAGTCTACACTGACTCCACTTCCCTGTTGTTGCTCCTTAAGGCTACAACCCACTGCTAACTGTCTTCTACACTATTACCCCCTTGAATTGTTCTTACCAAGGCTAACCGTGGTTTATCTCTTGGTCGTTTAGCACTCACATTTCAGCTGCGATGTTATTTACATCTTTACTATTGACTCCTCCCTGCTCCCAGAATCTTCCTCCTCTGTTAGTTTGCAGAACTACATCTTTTTCTATTTTCTCAGCCATCCTCATGGAGTCCTTTTCCTCTACACTCTCTTACACAGTATCCTCTGGAAACAGACCGTAGGGTAGAGCTGCCTGCAGAAGGTTTGTTAGGGAGAATTCTCGGGAGGTACACCTAGAAGAAAGAGAAGAAGATGGGAGTGAGCAGAGAAAGGTGAGGCTGTAGCCAAGCCTAAAGGAGCTCTAGAGCTGGAATAACACTTCGCCATTGTTCCACATTGAAACTGGGCCTTTGTATCTGGGCATCAGCCAGTCACTGGCTGTGGGCCACCATCTGGAGAGTTGTAATCGTGGGCAAGGCAATTCCCTGTGGCTGAGAGGGATTCCCAGTGAGGGATATTGGCTCTTATGGGCACCTCACACTCTTCACATCAAAACTGAGCTCACTACCTCCACTCCAATCTTCTTAAGAACCTACTTCTTAATTCCCCCATCTTTTTTAGTGCAGCACCCGTACAGCTGGGTTTCTAGGGCCAGAAACATTCTCCGTCTCTTCATGTCACAATTCCAGATAGTTTCCATGTCCCGTATATTTCGCCTCATTAATACCTTTTGCATCGATCTACTTCTCTCCATTTCTGCTGCTGCTACTTTGGTCCAACCCCGATCTCTCCTCCGATTTCTCCCAGTGGGACTTCTTTTTCCAGTCAGGATAGCCTACAGTCTATTCCTCTGCTGTGTTCAAAGCTTAAGTTTCTTTAACTGCCTTCTGACTGCTCCAGGGTCAAGTCTGACCTCCCTAGGATGTCACCAAATACTTGTCCTTAGCTAACTGGCTCTCCAGAGTCTGACTTATAGAGACAATTCTTGAGAGTTTAGGAAGGCAAGCCACAACACTAGTTCATGTTATATTTGGAAGTGATTTCTTCTCAGTCAGAAACAAAGTCCTGGGCCCAGAACAGTGATAAGCAAGGCATTTCATTAAATGCCAGTATTAATCCCAGGGGATCACATGACCTTTTGAGCTGCCCGGCCTTGGCAAGAAGACAGCCCCTGCCTGCTAGCTGGGCTAATCTGAGGCCAAATGTTGCCACTAAATCCTTATTGAGCATGACTTATGCACCCAGCTGTTAATACTGATACACTCTCAGTGCCAAGACCAGGCGCCATTCCCTGGGCATTTATGCGGCCCTGCTTGCTAATCCTGGCTACATGCTGGCATGGGAGGGAGAAGAGCAAGGTCACTCCCAAGACAGTGAGGGCACTGGGCACTCTTGCCACCATGTGTCTGGTGGCGGGATGCTGTGTCTTGTGTATTGTCCACATCAGGCCAGATAATGTCGAGCAGCACATAAAATCTCTTCATTGGCCTAATGTGACAGGAAAGCATTCATTGCACATTTCTGGTCTTAATCTTGGGTGGAGAAAGAAGGGGGGGGGGCGGATAGAGTTAGAACGTGAATAATAAGAGAAATAGAGGGAGAGAGAGACTATCACCCCAAGCTTGTTATTTTTGAAAAATAATTTCTGATGAAACCAGAGCCCCTGTCTGAAAAGTACATGCCAAGTTTTGCTTTAAGAGTAGCAAAGTCCCCTTTTGATCTTTTGCTAGGAGCCCAACACCCCCAGGGCAGCTACCCTCAGGGACAGCTGAACCCGGCCTCCCAGCACCTGGGGTGGTGAGGGATGTTTTTGCTTTGGTGTCAGCAGGACCTGACGGCAATATTTTGGAACTGAGGCCGGCTTCCTCCTCCTCTCCCCCCAGCCCCATCTCCTCGCTCAGATTTCAAGCCTGTCCCCTCCGAGCTGCCCTCTTGCATTTGCTTTCTTCTTGAGCTCCTGAATGTTACCCTAGAGGGGGCTGCAGCACCGCAGGCTTCCTTCTCGCCGCCACCATTTGCTGTTGTTGGCTGCGAGTCCCTTGCCCGGCGCCAGCTCCTCGGCAGCCAGGGAGGACTCTGTGCTCTGCTTACCCAAACAGACACGCCAGCACAGGGAGAGAGGCTGTACACGAGGGCAACCTCCCCCGCCAGGCTTCTGCATTCTCAATCTGATATGTACATTTCACCAAGTGTGCAGTCCACAGCACCCAGGCAGTCACAGCTGCCATAGCTCCTTTCCAGAGCCCTTGTGCCCGCCTCCCCCATCTATTCACACTCCCCTGCTGCACTTGGTGAGGGTTGGCAGGTCTTTCTCTTCTTTCTGCTTTTCCCTTTTTAAATGGCTCCATATAGGTTTTCTGCAAAGTTCCTTTTGGAACTCCCTGGGCATTGCATTCTGATAGCATCTAAAGAAGCACAGTGTCTTCTTCACTAGGTCACGACCAACCACCCTGCCAGGGACTAACAAGTCCAGCATCAGTAAACCCCATGTCCCTCTGGCAACACAGTCACCCTTGGTACCTTTGTCTTAATTTTCCTTTAAAGATATGTCCCAGCGAGGCAGTAAATAGTGCATAACTTCCTAATGCTGATTTTGCTCATTGTTATTCCTTGTGAAAGATATTCAGCTTTTAGAAATATATGGCAAATAGAAGTAAATGAGAAACACCATCACCACAGCTCACTTTTAAAAAAAAATTGAATATTTACATTGTATTTGGTTTGCAGCTGTAGCTTCAGACTCTCAAGTACCTCCTGGCTCCCAGAGGCTTAATCAGTATTCACTGAATGAATGCCACGCAATATACTAAGCCCTCTACAATTACTATCCCATTTCAATTTCTTACAGTTCTGTCATTTGGTTGGTAATGCAATGGAGATGTAGAGAGGATAATTTGTGCGCCCAAGGTCATATAATAAGGAAGTGGTTGACCTTCTGACCTCCGTTGTAGTTTGAGCCCCAGCTCTTGATCATATCCAGTAGCTAGCTATTTGTAGTCAACTTTAAAGCTTGCCTCAAATTCTGACATATCATCACTGTAGCATTGGCTAGCTAGCCTCTATAGATCATGCTTAGAATTCTCTTGCTTAGAACATTTTCAAGTGGCCTTTCTTCCATTTTATTTGCTATTATGTGTTTTTTCTTATATAGACAGTTCTACCGTAGTGTGATATGCATTTCTGAATACCTTACATCCTGGAAAACATGCATTAAAACTAACAGGATTTATAAGAAAAATAGATCAAGTCAGGCCACTCAACACCCATGGAACTCTGTGAGCAGAACACCCACGAGAACAATAGCAAACCTATAAAAACACTAGCACCATTTAAAAGGTGTGTTAGAGTCCAAACAAATACTATTAAAATTATAGGACTTTACCTTTAAAATACACAGTAAAAGTAGCTTAATGAAAGGGGGGAAAAGGAAGGTGTGCACCTGCTGGGTAATAGAGAAGAAGACAATATGCACCAAGGTGGGAGAACAAGCAAGGAGCACTTCCCAGCAGAACATGTGCCCCGGTAGTGGAGAGGAAAAAGAGTGAAGAGCGTGAGGGCACAGTCCTTCACCACTGGCCCAGTGCAGACGTATTGTAAGAGGGTGGAGAAATCATATATCAGCCAGCCAACCTCCTTATGATTCTGACATCATTCTTCCACCAATCACATGTGCACTGATAAACAGTACAGGAACATGCGTTAGGGCAGAACTCTTCCTCCCCAAAGAGAGTAAATAATTAGAGAAGCAAAGAACCTATCTTATTCTTCAGTATCCCCAGTGCTTAACACTTTCCGTATTTCCAGTGGCTGGCACTTACTACCTTTTCAAATCATATTAGTTTGCTTTCTCTATCTCATCAAAGGACACACACATATACATGTATATACATATGTTACCATATATAATTTATATAACTTTTGCTGATTAATACTTGGGTCTTTCCTTCCGAAGGCATAAGAGTTAACATATACGTGTTTCATATACATCCTTTAGCTTCATATTTCATGTATGGTATTAGTTAAAATAAATGTTTAAGTCATGATGGAATGTATCCCATATCAGCACTAAAGATTCCTTGGTGCTGGAAAAGAATATAGTTTGATTTTTAAATTATTTTATTTATTTATTTATTTATTTATTTATTTATTTATTTTGAGAGAGCACGTGCAAGCAGGGGAGGAACAGAGAGAGAGGGAGACACAGAATCCAAAGCAGGCTCCAGGCTCCGAGCTGTCAGCACAGAGCCTGATGCAGGGCTCGAACCCATGAACCGTGGGATCATGACCTTAGCTGAAGTCAGATGCTTCACCGACTGAGCCACCCAGGTGCCCCTTGATATAGTTTGATTTTTGAATCATTACCATCTATCCACCCATCAGTGTATTCAGCAAATGCCTACTATGGGCCAGCACCACACTAAGAATTAGGATACAGTTATCAGTCCAACAGGCTTACTTCACACACAAAAGAACGTTCTCAGTTACGTTTTTGGATAAATGAAAGTGACATTTTATATTCATAAACAATAGACTGTTTCAGATATATATCTCTTGATTTCAAAGCCAAATGTTTCATTCTTATTTTATATGTAGGCTTTCCTTAATATTGTCCCCAAAATTGTATTATTCACACCACTTGAAGAGATGATCATATTTTAAAATCTTTTCCAGTAATCACTATTGAGACATGAAAACAGGAGAAAATCAAAAGAATTTTGTTTTATCTTTATTTACCAGGAATTTTATTTACCAAGAATACCAGGAATTTCTTGACGTCAAAACCTATTTGAGGGGCGCCTGGGTGGCTCAGTTGGTTGAGCGTCTGACTTCGGCTCAGGTCATGAGCTCACGGTTTGTGAGTTGGAGCCACGTGTCGGGCTCTGTGCTGACAGCTCAGAGCCTGGAGCCTGTTTCAGATTCTGTGTCTCCCTCTCCCTCTGTCCCTCCCCCACTCATGCTCTGTTTCTGACTCTCTCTGTCAAAAATAAATATTTTTAAAAATTTAAAAAATTAAAAAATTTATAGCTTTATAAATATTTATTTATAAATATTTTAGTTTTATAATTCAACAAAGACCCAAATTAGCTACTCAACCATGATGGACAATAATTTATCATGATCAATTAGAAATGAATATGTTGAAATATTATTTAGTCCTAAAGGGGACAACACTGAAGTGTTGATTGTGCTACAGAATAGGTGAACTCTGAAAACATGCTAAGTGAAACAAACCAGGCATAAAAGGCAACATAGTATGTGATTCTATTTATGTTGCATGTCCACAACAGGCAAATCCATAGAGACAAAAAGTGGATTAAAGGTTGGAAGGAGGTGGGAGGTGGAAGGAATGGGGAGTTCACTTATCTGAGGCTTTTTTGGGGGGTGATGGAAATGTTCTGGAATTCAAGGTGGTGATGGTTGCAAAACTCTGTGAACATAGTCAAAACTACTGAATTGTGCAGTGGATTTTATAGTATGTGTATTCTCCATTTAAGAAAAAAAGGGAAAGTGGTCACTCCCTCCATTTCTCTAATAGCTGAAACTAGAGAAATCCAGCCTAGTGAGAGATTTGTGTGAGCTGGCACTTATTAGTTCTTAGTCACAAGGCTGCTATACATGTCTTACTTCTAATCAGTTTTAAAATAAGACGGGATTTCAGATGCAGTGTTTTCTTTCTGTCGGGGATGGAAAGGAAGATCTGGGAAATTCACCATGGACAGGAACGAGAAGGAAAAGAATTCACCACAGAAAATACAAACAAAGCTAAAGCCTCATGTGTAATGTCAGAAGATGAAGAATGGCATGATGCCTCTTCAAAGACCTGCTGGGTTCGTGAAAGGAATCCATTTTTTTTCCTATAATAGGAAATGCTAAGGAGACAAAAACCTTGAGATATGTGTGTCCCTGGAGGCTTAAAATGTAATGCTCTCAGCCTGGGAGGGATAACGTTTTGAAATACAGTTTCTCCAAATGGTTGAACGTAAAGTTCCGAGCTATGTTACCTGGAACAAAAGGCCCTCAGTTCAATTTTTAACGAAAGTTTTGGTGCTACAGAAGTATACAAATCTGTAAAAGGAAAAAAAAAAAAACACAATAATAAATTTTGATGCCAAAAGGCCCTGAATACAGTAGGTGGCTACTTTGGAATGGCTGGACAATAATGGATAGTATGCTAATCTACACACCAATCATGAATAAAGTTTTAGCTATAGGAAAAAAGCTGCTGGCTTTTCATTAACACCTTTCACACAATAGGACTCAAAATATCTTCTGAAGACATAAGCTAGAGTCTTATTCTAAAAGAACCATTGTATCCAAGAGCTTGGTTTGTTTTGCCGAGAACATTATACCTGTTAGGATGGTAATAAATGTGCATTTTAATCTGCACACTCCACACTTGCATATTCCTGTAGTAAGTTTTCCAAAGTTTGAGGACAACACGAGTGAGAGAAAATGAATATAACTTTCCATTCCTTGAAATTTTGCCAAGTGATTATTAAAGATTTAAGTGATATCTTCTATGGAGATTTTCAAAAGGAGTTATTAAAATTCCAAATTGGGAGACACTGTCTTTTCAAATGAGCCTAGACATTAGCAGCTCGGTGGAATGTGTGTTTTGTGGACTCCCGAAAGGAAGAACAATTCTCAATTATCATTTTTTTTTGATATATGTTAATTCTTTCAATTATGCTAGATATTTGTTTTTACAATCTCAGAGGAAGAGCCTAACTACAGGATTTCAAAACGGGTTTAATAATTTACCTCCAGCTGCTGTGATAAGGAGGAGAACCTGATACTTTATTTTTTTCCCTTTAAACTTTTTAATAATATGGAGCTCCTGACAGGTGGCTTTGCCATCACATATAAACTTGGTAGTACAAGACAGCGCCACCTAGTGGCGCGCCAGTCGTTTGGTTGGTGATGTCCGCCAGGGGAGCATAGGGCCAGGGAAAAGCAAATAGGAAATGAGTTTGTACTAGGCCTTCTGCTACCTGCCACAAGTCAGCACAATACCTGGTTTTATAGAACTGAAAGGTGGTTCCAGTGCCCTGCATGCTAGCCCCTCCTTAGTTAGGGCTGGTGTTAATGCCTTGACATGCCTGTGCTTGCAATATCTAACCTCACCATTCCCACTGCCATCTGCTTAAAAGGAAGGCTTTGGGGGCCTGGATATTCCTCTTTCCAAATGACCAGCCATGCTTTGAAAATCTGGCCTTTGATGTATTTTATAGGGATAAGGAAACATATAGTAAAGTCCGCTCTGCTCTACACGCGAGGCCACATAACTGAGTCAATACCAAAGTTGTAATTTCATCTTTAGTTTCTTTGGAGCTTAACTGTTGCTGATGACATCATAGGAAGTCATTGATGAGCTGACAACCTTTTATGATCTAGCTGAGCGTGCATTAATTTTGTCTTTCTCCTTCATGTATAATGAATACCAGTGCTTCCAGAAATGTTAAACAATTATCTGCAAAAGAAAACTGACTCTTCTTAGAAGTAAATTGACAGGCAAAGCCAGCGAGGTAGTCTTTCCAGGGTTTTATCTTTGGTTCCATAATCAGCAACAGAGGTTATAAGTAGGTAGAAGTTGTAAGGTGGGCTGGAGGGATGGTATGTAAGCAAATGAAGGCTGGAGATTATAGGAGAGCAAATTACTTCATAAATCAGTTTGGAGTGAATCAAAGGTCTGGTTAATTTGAAGATCTTCAGGCTAGGTGTGTACTGATTTTTCATTTCTTGATAAGGTATGGAAAGAGCTGCTGTATACTTGCGGTCCAATTCATAGATTCAGTGTGCATGGCTTACAGCTTCATATCATCAGAGGGGGAACTCCCATCTTAGAGGGAAAAGCTAGGGCTATCTCTGTGTATGGATTTTTAAACATTGCCAGAATTTATTTGAATAGATTGTCTCTGTATGCCACAAGCAAAAATGGAACTAAAGTATAAAGCAGCAAACTTTCTATTCATTGATTAAGTGTGGAGTAGAAATAAATAGCTGCAAAAGGGAGATCATTTTGTGTTCTGATGACACAGATGTAGATTATTTTCAAATTTAAATAAGAACAATTGGGTAGCGTCTACTATAGATGTGATAGTGTTCTTGTGGAACAATACCTGGAAGTCATTTCCTATGTAGGTAAAAATGAACTAAAGAAAGCTTATGGGGCGGGGTGGGGGTGGGGGCAGCGCCTGGGTGGCTCAGTCGGTTAAGGGTCTGACTTCAACTCAGGTCATGATCTCATGGTTCGTGAGTTTGAGCCCCATATCAGACTCTGCACAGACAGTGTGGAGCCTGATTGGGATTCTCTCTCTGCTCCTACCCCACTTGCTCGCTCTCTCTCTCTCTCTCTCTCTCCCAAAAATAAATAAATCAACTTTATTTAAAAAAAAAAAAAAAGAAAGCTTATAGGGGTTTGCCATGGAATCAAGAAAACATGAGAATGGCTTCTTGGTTTTAGAGAATTTTTAGAATGTTCATTTTCTTATTTGATTGCAGTTAATGAGAGAAGAAAAATTATGGAGAACCGACTAAGAGTCAGGCACTGTGTTGGATGCTTTGTAAATGCCATTTCTTTTCATCCTCCCACTGATTTTTTTGAGCTAACGGGTAATATTTTCCATTTGCAGATGAGGAAATTGGAGCTCAGAATGACTAATGAACTTGCCCAAATTCATGCAGCTACTAAATGGTGGAGATGGGATTTGAACTCAGGTCTTTCAGATTCCAAAATCCATGCTCCTCCAACATTGACTTAAATGCAAACAAAAGGAAAAAATTCATATTATGTGTATGTAAAATTCTACCAGTCTTCACTATGTTGAATTTTAGCCTTAAAATACAGAAAAACAAGCTTTAAGGATTAGGTTTCAAGAAGATTCCCAGTATTTCACCTGTGCATCCCTTTTCTCCGTTGAAAGAATATTCACTTCTTGAGGACAAGGTTATATCTTGTTTTACCTTAAATATCTGGCAAAAGGAGAACAGATGCAGTTGATAATAGTAGCATGAGTGAGGGCCAAGTGGTGTCCACAGGCATAAGGATAGACAAATATCCTTCAAATTTTCACCTAAATGAAAAAATGCCATATTAATGTTATGCCCCTTACTGATTAAGGAAAAAGTCTGCAGATTTACCAAGATACTAATAATATCAGCAACCACTAATGTTAGCAAGCCCTTTCTTTATTCCAGGTACTTCTCTACAGGGAAGGCTTATTTACTAGGCTTATATAATTTTTCAAAATAATTCAGTAGGGTAGGTACTACGATTAACCTCATTTCATAGGTGAGGAAACTGAAATCCATAGAGTTCAGGTAACTTGCCTAAAGTCAAGTAGAATGTTCTAGATCCAGGATTCACACCCAGTCACTTAGATTCCAAAGTTCAAATTCTTAAACCCTGTGCTATTCTTCAATAAACTAAATGTATGGACTTATTTTCCATGGTAGGGTTGGTTCCTTGTCAAGATTGCAGTTCTTATGGGATTATTCTGATAGTGATAACCAGACTCTCTTTCACCAGCTCGGTTTGATGGTGTCTAAAAACAAACTTTGGTTCCAAAGTTCACCAATCTATCACTACCATTATGCATCAAATATATGTTTTATCTTCAGAAAAAAGAAAGAAAGAAGTTCATCAATAACAAAGGTTTTGACCATGCTTCTCAAGCATGCAAAAATAAATTGAATGTTGGACTTGATAAGATGAAATCCTCATTGTTTATCTACATTCCTAAATATAAAAGTTATAACCTTGTGGCACATATTTTAATCACAGTATATGTAAAATAGTTCTTCAACATCCCATTATTTACAAAATGGGCAGATAATGGTATCTTTAGTATTTGCTTTATTCTAACTTTTCAAAGTTTTGTCATTCCATTTTATTGATGGGGAAACTGAAGATTTAAGAGATTTGCTAACAACACATTTTACCAAATGATACCAAAGAAGCAAATACTAGCTAAGACTCATATACAAAAATACTGAAAGTATTTGACGCCCTACTTGGATGTCCTAAAAATTTTTCACCCGGGCGAAGTTTTATAAAACATCTTTTGTTGACCTTTATTTGCATGTATGTAGAAAATCCAAATTTTTTCAAAACCTATATTTTTAAAAAGTTACTCTTATTAGAATAAACAGAACAATTTTCTATGAGCCAATGCTTACTCTACACATAATACTGTGTCAAATGCTTTTCGGACATTATTATGTTTAATCTTTATAGTAATCTTGTGATATAGGTATTATATTCCTTATTTTAAAGAAGAAAATACGGTTTGGGAAGATTAGTAACTTGCTCAAGGTCATACATCCAGGAGGTGATAGAGCCAAGGTTTGATTCCAGATCTGATCCCAGAGCACAAGGTTTTTCTTTTATTGTACAACATTCACATTGGCCCAATTGTGTGAGCACCTCCAGCAAGAAGGCAGAAGTTTTATAAATGTCCTATAAAGCACAGAAAGGAAAAAGCAACTCCAAAGTGATCTGTTAAGATGGAAGTTTCAGAAACTCTAGATGTGGGCTTAAGTGTAAGACAGAAACTAAATCTCACTCCCAAATTCTCAGTGGGAAGGTATATCCAGGGTTGGAAAAAATGTTGACATAAATATTAGTCTGGATTCATGCTAGCATATATGATTCTCTCAGCATTTAAAGATATGAACTAAAAATGTTCGGCTACCCTGGATTTATTTTTTCTTTAAGATGCAAAAGTAAACTGGTATGGAGTTTATAAGTAGGACTTAAAGCCATTCAAAAGTCTACCAAATTACAAAAAGAATTAATCATAAAAAGTCAAAGAACAAGGAAGCAGATGCAGCCAGTCTGGACTGCCATGTTTATCATAATGTGGATATGAAGGGACTAGACCATATAGGAGGCCAAATGGGTCCATTTCAAGTCTGGACAATCGTTCAAAGCCAATTGAGGTACACTAGACAGGTCGGAACTGGAACTGAATGGAATCAGCAAAGCCAGTATCATATATCTAAATATAGACAAAATGCATTTGGGTACAGACATATATTTCCAACACTCACGTTCTTACCTATGTCATCTAAAAAATAGCACTCTTGATGTTTGGGGCAATAATGTTTGTCTTAGAATCAGGCCTACCTTGGACTTTATCCAAAAAGAAGGCTTAGTTAAAAGTGCCTTGAAAAGACTTCATTGTGAGGTGACTTCCTATAAAAGGCAACCACCAGGATGGACTAAAGACAGTCTTGAGGGGCAAAGGTTGCTTTAAAATTTAAAATTAACATAAACACTTTTTTTTTTTTTAGATCAAAACTTTCCTTTTGCTGGAAAGGGAGGTGGGACAATCACAGAGTCTGGGCCACACAATCACTATGCTGATTGTTTACATAGTTTTTGCCCAGTTTGGAACAATGGTAGTGGAGAGTGTTTTGAACTCTGTTTACCGCAAGCAACAAAAATCAAAATAAATATTCAGTTGGCTTCATAATGAAGCAAATATTTTCTGTATTATGTAGTAATAAAAGTCAGCATGCACTGTAAATAAAGTTTGCTCAAGGGCTCTGTGAAAAAAAGCCAAACGTCGAATGACAGCCAGCATTTTACGACAGAGCAAAGAGAGCTGAGAAATTAGTCACAATCCCCAAAGCCGAGTGCCCTAGCCTGTTTGGTTTGGTTCTCCTTTATTTTGTAGAAAGGGGAAAGTGTAAAGCGCCGGTAGGATTGGCGTCATGCCCTTGGTGTCATTAGTCATTGAAATAATGGGGAAAATGAGTGCCAAACCTATGGGGAGGAGAGGAGGGAGGGAGACGCCACACAGACCTCAGCTCAGTATTTAAAAGCAAGAAAAGCAATGGCGTTGTCCCAAGAATCATTAACAGGGGAATCGGGCTGTTTGTTTCACCTGATGTGAAACAAAATGTCCCACAATTTTAAGTGTGTGCGTGGGGGCTTAGCAGCACACACGGTGGATGTGCCCTCGTGGAGTTCTCTGAATGTCTTTCTGTACATCCCTTCTTGAAAGAGGGCACCTTCCTCCTCAGAGTCTGACACACCTCTCTGCCAAATGGGTGGGCTTCCTTTATCTACATGTGTGCCCCTCAGGGGCCTGATGACAGGAGCCCTTTAAATGCAGAAGAGCCCAAACTTTGATGTGTAAAAAATGGCAGGTGTCAGGTACACATGGCTTTGCACTTGTGGGAGGTGAGCAGTTCAGTCTGGTTTATAGGTTTCAATCTACAAAGCTTTGAAAATGTTGGAAAACACTTTTCAGGACTCCGGCAAAACAAGAGGCTTTACTCTCCCTCTGTCTCTGTCTCGTTCTCTCTCTCCCTTCCTCCTCCTCTCTCCCTCCCTTCTTCCCTCTCTCCCATATACACAAAGCGTTTGACCAGAAAACAAGAGAGAACCAAAGTCGATTAATAAACAAAACCCGAAGCCTCAATAATAAATCCTTTTATAAATTTCTGAATACCCAGTTAAGAATCACTCTGGCTGTTTTGTTCTTTTATGATGCTTTTGTTGAGCTGCTCAGGAAGAATGTCAAGACTGAGCCCTGGAGAAAGGAGCTTGGCATGGACAGTTAAGGCTCTGCTGTCAGCCAATGTGGGAAGGACACAGGGCACTGAATGAGCTAGTCATCCGCTCAGTGTCCAGGGAAAATTATTGCTATTGTAATCGCAAACTGAGAAGCTTGAAAACTAGAACAATGAGACCAGGGCCAAATGTCACAACGGCCAGGGAGAAAAGGGAAAGAATTATAAAGGTCATGACCTATCTTTCAAAATTTTTAATTTCCAACTACCTAAAAGAATTTAGAAAAATTACCTACCACGGGCACATTTTGAAGTTATTATTTAAAAGTTGTCATCAGAAGGTAAAACAGTTGCAAAAGTTATGGTATCTGGAGGATTACAAATATTGACAATTCTAGATGTTTCTACTGGAATCTTAGTACTATACCAATTAGACTCATAACTGCCCATTAAAAATATATACTGGCCATTTATTTCATTCTCTTTCTCTTTCAGCTCATATTACCCTAATGTAGTATATTTAATGATTGAAAGTTTTCCTCTTTCTAAAAAATGAAAAAGAACTAATGATCACCAATAATCACATGTGCTACAAAAACAGAAATATGTATATAAAATGAAATTTAGTTTTTGTTAAATTTTCTATGTTCACAAATCTCTTAAAAAAGCTTTTTCTGGGCAATGATATTATTTCCATTAACAGTAATCCAACAATAACACAAATAATACAAATTTTGATAAGTAATATGTTTTATTGAAAATACTGCTCTAAATGGGATATATGGAGCTTTTTCTTTTCCAGAATAGTTCATCTATCAGCAGATAAGTATCATTTATTGCTAGAATCAGATGGGGTTACTTATTAATCCTATTTCTAATACTCACATTTATTCACATAAGCACTAAAGAACACTGATTACACAAAAGGAATGAATTTGAGAGTTGAAGGAATTTTGTAAATAATGTGACTCAATTCTTTGAACTCCTTCTGAATTAGATGCCAGAAATCACTTAATAATTAACCATCAAAACTTATATTTAATATTTTATTAGATGACAATTCAATATATCATTTAAAAGCAAAGAATTATAAATGGTTTGACTGGCAAAATAATTTATAACACTAGAGCCATTTACCTTCTCAGTTTCTGCTTTAACAATACTTATCCAATGATTACTAATCATACCTGTTGCTCTTTTTCTTAGAGGCACCTTGTTTAACTTAATATATTCAGGAAGAATTAGGAAAATTAAAATATCGTTAATTTAATGTAGCTTTGCTAGTATAATACATTTTGAAAAAATGGTATTATCACATCCCATGTTTTAAATATATTATTGTCAAAACCTTATGGTTGCAAAACATATATCTGATACAGGACTTGTATATGTGAGAATATATGAGGACCTCTCAGAACTCAGTAATAAGAAAACAACAACGCTTGGGGCACCTGAGTGGCTCAGTCAGTTAAGCGTCTGACTTCAGCTCAGGTCATGATCTGATAGTTTGTGAGTTCAAGCCCCACGTCGGGCTCTGTGCTGACAGCTTGGAGCCTGGAGCTAACTTCTGATTCTGTCTCTCTCTCTCTCTGCCCCTCCACTGCTCACACTCTGTCTCTCTCTCTCAAAAATAAACAATAAAAACATTTTAAAAAGAAGAAAATAACAACCCAATAAAAATTGGACAAAAGATCTAAACAAACACTCTGCCAGAGAATAAATACAGGTGGCAAATTGGCACATGAAAAGATGTTCAACATCATTAGTAAAACCACACTGATACACTACTTCAGACCCAGTAGAATGGCAAACATTTTAAAAACTGACAATGTCAAGTGCTGTCAAGAGTGCAGAGAAACTGAAACTCTCTTACACTATTGTGGGAATGTGAAATGGGATGGGCACTTTGGAGAACAGTTTGGCAGTTGCTTACATTAAGTTAAAAAACACTTAACCATAGGGGCGCCTGTGTGGCTCAGTCGTTAAGTCTCCGACTTCAGCTCAGATCACGATCTCGGTCCATGAGTTCCAGCCCCGCCTCGGGCTCTGGGCTGATGGCTCTGAGCCTGGAGCCTGCTTCCGATTCTGTGTCTCCCTCCCTCTCTGCCCCTCCCCCGTTCATGCTCTGTCTCTCTCTGTCTCAAAAATAAATAAACGTTAAAAAAAAAAAACAACCATAAAACTCACTACTCCCATTCCTAGGTATTTATAAGAGAAATAAAAATATATATCCAGGCAATATATATCCAGGCAATTATATATATAGGAATGTTTGTTGCAGCTTTATTATCAATCAAAACTGGAAACAACCCAAATGTCCATCAAGCAGTTAATGAATTAACAAATTGTCATAGATCCATAAAATAGATGTATATTCAGTGATTAAAAGGGGAGAGGATTAACTACAAAGGGACATAACAGAACATTATGAGGTGATGGAAATAATTCTGTGTCTTGATTTTCATCCTGGTTACACAACTTATATATGTCAAAACTAACAGAATTGTGTACCTAAAATGGATAGGCTTTACTGTATATAAATTATACATCTATAATTTAAAATAAGAACCAAAGAAACCAAACCACATTTGTAGCTACAAATTTAACTCAGTTAATGGGAAAATATGTGCCATATAACTTAATCATTAAAAGCAGCCAGAGAAAGTCTGACTTCATTTTTTAGTGGAAATGGATGTGTTTGTTAATACTTAGCTACGTGAAAACCATATCACTTTTTAATCCTAAGAAGATTCATTCATTCGCTTATCCATATATCCAAACATATATACATACATACATACATACGAACAAACACACCATGAAGTATTTCCTGCGACCTGGATAAAAGTTGATGCCCCTATGATATAACTTACCAAACTCTCTTTGCTTTGCTCTCACTCAGTGCCCTCTGAAGTGATTTATTCTTTGACAATAGTTGAAGAATGGAAGAGGCAATATGGTTAAATGAAAATTTTCATGATTCCCATTGCCCACTATATAATACAGCTGTATTCAAAATAGCTTAGCATTGACCAAAATATCATTTTTTAAAACTTTGTCTTTGCAGAAAACTGCACAGAACAGGGAAAAACACGGACTCTAAGTGTGGGTTTTTAGTACTTTCATTAAAGGATTTTTCACTGAAGCCAATATTTTGAATCATTCTTTTGTTTGGTGCTCCTATTTTTATACCCTGGGGTAACATACCAGTGTAAGTTTCAGGTACTTTTGAAAAGTCAAATGTGCTTTAAAATGGGGAACTGGGATAGGAGGCTATTAGAACACCATAACTGTATGTGCATTTTCCCATATTCAGTTTTAGGAAAAAGTATATACAGAAGTTGAGAATATGGACATTCTTCCTCTTAATCATGTTTAAATATTCCCTGGAAAGACTTTGGGTACCTTCATGCCTACTCAATATGAAGATCAAACTCATACATCGATTTTTATGGTAGGAGAACCACATATAATAACCTGGTGTCATTATATGCTGTGTATATATATGTGTGTGTATATATTTAATCTACCTCATTATCGGTTCAGAGATGATTTCATGTTTGTATTTTCCCTTTGATTTTACACCTGGAAAATGAAGTGCAGCTCTACCTATCTAAGTGAGGTTCTTGATGTATATCTCCTTTATGGTGACATGAATGGAAAGAAAACAGTAATTACATTACTGAAACTATGATTTGAGCAACTTTCAGAAAAGCTATTGCCACTTACATAAGTACTAGCTTAAAATTTGTATGACTCAAACAGCTCTTGTGTAAATATATTTGTTTATCTAGCTTCCCGGGAAAAGAAACCTTACAAGTTTCAGCTCCATGTGTTATTAATTTACTGTATCTGAAGTTGTCATTTCATTGCATGCAATTCTTCAAGCCTGTAAAAATGGAGACCAGTGATCTGATGTAAGCGTCCCAAATACGTCCCAGGAATATACATACCTATCTCTCTCAGTGATAACTCAGGCTTGCATTTTGTGCCTCAGGCCAGGAATCCAGAGAAAAAAATGCTCTAATCCTATTTTATCTCTCATTATCTCTGGTTCTCAGTTTTTCAACTACCTTGTACTTTTTCCCTTCCTTTTTAAATAAATGGAGCCAGAACGAATGAGAACTTAAGATTTCACTGTGTTTTATTAAATAATTACCCCACACAAAATTGAAATTTGATGGAAATTGATATTTATGATCAAATAAGGTAAATGATGTCAAACTTAACACAAAATCAACCACATTTACATATCTGTGTACTCAAAGATACACACAAGCTTTCCAGGGCTCCTAAACTTTCTTTCATTAATGCTTCCAACATGGAGGTAAGAACAAAATAGAATTTTGTGTTTCACCTATTTCACTAATACTGCAATTTTGCCTCTTTGTACAATTCACAGGAAGTGGTTGTGTGTGCAAGCTATCTATATGCCCAATTGATTAGGACTTTTATTACATCACTTCCTATGGATCTCTGAAATTTATACTATATTGAAAACTGTTTAATCCATCAAGTTAAAATTACTGTTCTTTGCAAAGTAAGCTTTAGGTATGAGAAATTTAATATGGAACCTGATAGCCTCCTACTTATTAACATTATAATTTCTTTCAATGTTTTACTGCTTGCTTATAAATACATTTTTTGTTAAAACAGAATAGTGCATTCATAGTCACGACTGTATACAGGTACAAGTTGTTCACGTTTCTCAAACATTTGGAAGAAATACAAACAAAAACCATATGTTTTAAATATTCCACAGAATACCTTTCTCCCATTTGCTTGTATGTTGCAAATGTTTTTTAAGCTGGTACTTTTCCCAAGGAGTACCACTTACCCTCCAGTCTTATGGCAAGTATTCCTCTCTCTATATATACATTATATATATATATATATATATATATATATATATATATATATATATATATAATACACACACACACACACACACACACACACATACAATTCATGAATGCATTTGTCACTTAAATGTAATTTTTTAAAATCTAACATTAGTCTCTTAATCTTTAATTTTTTAATGTTTAATCTTTAGAGCAGCCATCCATGCAGATCTCAAAATCTCATAAGTATCTTATAAGATGGTAGGCAAACTTGAGAGGATATCTAGTCCACTCCTTTTTCAGACCAAAGTGTTCTTCAACTGATCCAAACAAATGAGAATATAATTGGTTTTTCAAAAGCAATGACTTTTAAAAATTTTTAGGCATGAACGTAATCTAATACAAATTGTCAACCCTCTTCCCAGAAAAAAAAAGTGTGCATGAGTGTACATAGGCCCACAAAATGTTGCACTGAACTTGGCAAAGATCACCAAAACCATCCATGTGGAAGGGGTTCAAAGATCTTTAATAGCTTCTGTTTTAAAGTTTAAAGAAAGAGACCTAAAATGCTTGCTAGGTAACTTGCTCTGTTTTGGATACCTTATAATCCAAAAAGTCTTATCTTTAACTAAAAGCTCTCCCATTTCAACTTGTTCTCTTCATAGAGGTCATAAAGAACAGCTAGTCACCATTACCTTTCATACTCTTAAAGCCATATTAAGCCACACCTTGGATGTGTCCCTCACCAAGATAAATAATCCCAGCCAAGTAATTCCATTTTGGCTATACCTTTTCTCAGAGGCCCCATTATTCAATTCTTAATCATCTTTGTTGACTTCCTCTGAATAGTCTTCAAGTTTTCCATACTCCTCTGAGATTATTGAGCCTCTTATTCCTCAGACTATAGCAAAGGTCTGTGTAAATGGCCTTAGTGCTCAACAAGCCTTGCATAACCCAACTGTCCTGAGCATGGTGGATGTACCCTTTTCCTGCCATGTTGGAAGTTCTAACCTAACAAATTGCTGTACATTTCATCAGTGGTACTCTTGATTGCTTGATCTACTAGATTTTCCTTTTGGGATACATGATATTTTTTACCTTGGCCGCCAAAGTTGTGAGCTGCACTATTCAGCCATTTCCAGAACTCCAGGGGCATTATTTACAGCCTGAACAAGGTTAAGGGAGGTCCTTCCCTTAGTTCCTAATGGATCCATTTAAAATAACATATGAACAACTTTTACTTCTTGATTTCTTTTCTTCAGTTAACACATCTCTATTTCATTTTCTTTTCAAGTTGGAAGATGTTTTAGTACTGCTAACTAAATGCCAGTGCTCACACCTCCTTGCTTTAATCTCCCTGGAAACATTGGCTACCTCCTTATTCATTGAGATGCTGGTTCAAAGGTCACCCCCTCAGTGACCACTTCAATTTCAGCTTGTACCCCAGCTCTACCATGAGGTCAGTCCTGTTTTCTCTTTGTCAAAGCACTTGCCACTATCTGAAATTATACTGTTTATTCACCCATTTAATTTTTTTTCATACATTTTCCCCTGACTAGCGTAAGCACTGCAAAACCAGGGATTTTCCTGGCTGTCTCATTTATTCCTGTAGCATGTAGAACAGTCCCTGACATATACCAGCCTCTCAGTAAATGTATATATTTTTGTATGTGTCTTAAAAGAAACTGTCTCGTCCCGCATTTATCATACTTCACAATCATTAAATTCCATGTCCTTATGAAAAACTTCTATTTTTCCATGTACTTTATGTGCATAATTACTTATTATGTTAAAGTACTGTGGACTGTCCAGTTATTGAGCTAACTTTGAGGTTTTACTTTTTAAAAACACCCAAAAAGTGTTTTGATAAATAAAAGGAGATGGAAATACTGACTCACCAATTAAAGTAAAATCATATTACAGGGGAAAAAAAGTTATGTAAGATATACACGAAGATGAAGACAAGAATTTCTACACGAGGTGTTTTCACTTCTATAATATGTTTCCCTGTCCTCAAGAAGCCACCATGGATTCTTAGAAATCTCTTAGGCAGAAATACAAGATGCCAAAGGAGAAGGAAGAGATGAAGAAAGCTACAAAGTCTTTCTTTTTCCCTCAAGATGAAAACAGATTTCCTAGTTATACTTTTCTGTATACATAACATATGTCAATAAGAAAGGTTTTTAAGGAATCCCTTGGCTGGTCTATATTCTGTCTGAGCTCACATATAATCACATTTGGGTGTAGCTGATATTCACCATCCATCAGGGACAGAGTGGGGATCTGCTTCCGTCTCCAATCAAACCCATTAGATGGAGGAGTTTGGGTTCAGTGATCTTGGCTTCTGGTGTTCAAAATTGATGAGTGAGTTTGGTGCTGCTTTTCTTTGAGGAAAGAAACCTTCCCATTTACACCCTACCTCTTTGCTATGATTGCATAGGATGCTCATGAGATCTTCAGGATTTCATAGAAGTAATTACAGAATTTGAAAGGATAGCTGTTTTTATTGGACTTGGAATGACTTTTTTCATTTAAACCAATAGTTTTCAAGCTTTTTTTAACATGCTCCACAGGAAGAAGTACACTGTACATGGTAACCCAAATCACGTGCCACTGAAATGCGCACACACACACACACACACACACACACATACACTCCTGAAATAAGTGTCATCAAACAGTACTTATCCTAACTATAGGAGATATATTAAATGTTTTCTTTTCTACTCTGAATTATTCTTTTTAACTTTTACTTTCAATGCTACTTGTTACACACCAAGTTGATTTCATGACCTACTGGTGGATCACTGCCCACAGTTGAACAATAGTGCTTTAACCATTTTGCAGAATGGCAAATGTGAGATCTGAGCACTTTGCCTAGTTTTTCCCTAACTTTCCATGACATTTAGTATCTTTTCTTTTTGGAACATCAGTCTCCAAACTCAGTTATGGTTCATGATAGGCTCTCTATGGCTTCTACGAGATTTTCAGAGCACCCTTAAAAGAAAAAGACTTGTTCAAAGCTAATACGCTATAAACAAGACTTGAGCCAGAATATGGTGAATCAGTGAGGAGTCTCTGTCCAATGACAATGAAAATTCTGAGTGAGTTACAAAGACACTACTTCCCCATGGGTAATTTGTTTTTAAAGTCAGAGTCATAAAATTTTAGAGGTAAAAGAGACTTTAGCAAATCTAGTCCAGCCCTTTGATTTTATGACAAAAATATTCCCATGCACATCCTGAGAAGTTCAGAGCATGGGTCTCATCCCTTATCAACAGTATTTTAAAAAACAGTATTCGCTGCCATGAGCAGTTATATTTTGAACAAACAGAACTTTTATGTTTTCAGAAATCACACAGGACTAGCTTTTTAATGTTATATAAATAGTGGAATTATTATTTCTAGTATTTAAAGGGGGGATTGGTATCTTAGCTCTATATTTTAGAAGTCACCTTAATAACTGAATTGTAGAAGCTTTATGTTCGTAATCCACACATCTGCCTAAGACAGTTATCCGATGAGCGTGGATTTTTTCAATATTTAGACATTTAACAGATAATATTTGAGAACTTATTATATACTCTCAAGCATCTTATAGTAAAATATAAAATGCTTGTTTTTTTATATTACAAATTATATTATCCAAGGAAATAATACATCATAAACAATGTGTATTTCATTGGTCAGACTTTATTGGTATTTTATCAGACATATTTAATCTACCACTCTGGATCCTAGTTTCTTGATATGGACCTGGATCTTTCAAGTCCTCTGTTGAACCCAGGACCCTATCTCACTGGTTACTTTATTCATTAATAAATATTTATTAAATGCCTTACATGAATCAAGCACTATTATAGACACTGGAGTTACAGAGGTATATGAGAAAGACCAAGTCTCTGCACTCAGGGAACTTGCATACCAAAGGGGCTTATCATGAGTAGAGAAACCCCCAAGCTGGCTGAGTTAACCAGACTCTTCGGAAAAGTATTGAACTATGCCAACTTTTACAAAAATTTATTTCCAAATCTTCAGTAGTCCTACGGAGACAAGTGTTTAAGAAGTTGGATTCATTAGTCTATTTAAAAAGTTGTGAGTTCATTAGCCTGCATTGCTGGGTGTTTTGAAGTACAATCCCTAAGTAATATTCTTCCATTTGATTTTAATCCCTGTAAGTACATTATTATTAACCAACAAAAATTGACAAAGAAATGAGAAGGAAAGGGAGGGATAGAAGAAATGCAGGAGGAAGTCAGGCAGCAGGGGAGGAAGATACCCTCAGAATGAAGCACGAAAGTATAAAATTCAAGATTTGCTGATGATATTTTCAGAGTCATGACTGGACACAGTCACAAGGAAACCTACTAATGCTCACAACTCTAATAGAGCTGAATCTAGCAGAAGTGGGGAAACTGTTGGCACTCTTTTTCCAGAATTACATTGTTTTGATGATCTGACTCAAGTCTTAAGCATGACATTTCATGATCGGCTAAGCCTCGAAGCAACCACACCCTATTCTTGGCAAAAATACATATCATGTTACATTACCAAGGAAAACACAATGGAAAGGGTTTTTTTTTAATAATAAATAAACAACACATCTTATTTATAAATCTTGTCAAGATTTTCAAGGACTTGCCTAGCTCCATGGCGAAACCCCTGTTTTCTGTGTAAGACATAGCATGCAGAGTAACTGCTTGAACGACAAGCTTCTTTTCAATTTTAGTGTCTTCAGCCCCAACCAAGAGGGGGACTATCCTCTTTAGTGGTAAAAGTAGATCCAGGTTTTATGGCTGGAGAGAGTCCAGAGCACTCAAAGTGAAGCAGACGGTTGTGAAGAATTATTTATGGCAGATTTTGTGATGCCTGTGTCATACTCTGATTTAATAGGGGAGAAAATGAAATCTGAAGCAGAGTGAATTCAATTTCCAAATTTTACTAGGTGTACATGCAGGTTTTACACCAGGGTACTATCGTTACCCCCAGCTTCTTTTCATGACTCTCATTCTTTGTAAAAATAAGTTCTTCCTTGAACAGACCTGTGAAAATACTCTGTTGGGTCATCCACAAGAAGTCTCCAGGATAACACTTCGGAAGTCCACACAGTGGACCTATTCTATTGTGATACACACAGTGGATGACATCCCTGTCTATAATAAGCAAACTCATGTTTCAGTGGAAATCACCCCTCCAAAAGAAGGGGAAATAATTACAGAATCCTAAAGCAAATGGCACCACAGATTACTTTCGCCGTTTTGCCGACTCTTCATTAAAACGTTATATCGGCATGTGAGCAGTAACAGCCATTTAAAGATATCAAAACATGGTCATTTGGCATGGAAAATTAAATACATGTGTCCAATCTAATTTTAATAAGTGTAATTTTTGAAGCAAGTCTTGATTATTTTCCCACACCTCATCTCCAAAGGGAATATTGTGAATACAAGAAAGTTGCATAAAGAATAAGCAAAATAAATCATACTGTTAAGAAACATAATACATAAGTGTACAGACTTTCATAAGTATTTTATCTTATATTATTTTTCTCTTTATTAAAAATGTTATAGTAGGGGCTCCTGGGTGGCTTACTCGGTTAAGCATCTGACGTCGGCTCAAGTCATGATCTTGCAGTTTGTGGGTTTGAGCCCAGTGTCAGGCTCTGTGCTGACAGCTCAGAGCCTGGAACCTGCTTCCAATTCTGTCTCCCTCTGTCTCTGCCCCTTCCCCGCTCAAGGTCTGTCTGTCTCTCTCTCCCTCTCAAAGATAAATAAACATTCAAATTTTTTTTTAAGTTATAGTAAATATATCTCGCATAAAATGTACCATTTTAAATACTTTTTAGAGTGCAGTTCTATGTCATTAAGTAGATTCAAATTATTATGCGTTCATTATTACCACCCATCTTCAGAATTCTTCATCTTTCCCACCTGAAATTCTATACCCATTAAACATGAATTCCCTATATCTGCCCCTTCCCAGCTCCTGATACTTTGTCTCCATGAATTTAGCTGCTCTAAGTACTTCATATAAATGAAATCACACATGTGTTCAAGTTTCATCCATGTTGTAGTTTCATCCAAGTTTTCATCCATCATCTAGAATTTTTCCTTTTTAAGACTAAATCATATTCCATTGTATGTATATACCCTGTGTGCTTATCCATTCATCTGTCAATAGAAACCTGCGTGCTTGCACCTTTTGGCTATTTTGAATAATGCTGCTGTGAGCATGAGTATACAAATATTTGTCTATTTTCATATCTTTGGGGTATATATTCAGAAGTGGGATGGCTGGATCCTATCATAATTCTATGTTTAATTTTTGAGGAGTCAGGCTTATGCTTTTATAATAATTCATACGTTCAGCAAACATTTATTAGACTCTTACTGTGTGCCAGGTAGCCATGGCAAAAGTTGGGAATGAACAGACAAGACACAAACACTGTCTTCAAGACTGACAGCCTAATGTTTGAGTGGTTTGCTGTTGTTCTTTCTTTTGATGGTGGTAATAATTTACAGTTGATGCATTAACTCTTTCCCAGGCTTCTTGAGACCAGTAATATATTTGTACAGTATATGGCAAGAGTGCCCTCATGACCCCAACCTTCACTAACTTGAGGCTTTGAGCAACTTAGACAACTAGAACCAGATGGGAATAGTACATTGTCCCATATGTCAGGTGAATCAGGACATTGCCAACCCCTCCCCCACATACATCATCTGTAACAGTAGCTTCAGGAGATAATCATTTCAGCGAAATCAGAAATTAGATTAATGGAACCTGTACAAATGAAATGTAGTAGCATTGTATGAATTCTAAGGTACTATATTTGATTATGGAGGAGCAAATTTTTCCATTCAAATGGCATTATACCAGTGGAAGTACCATATAAGAAATAATAATCGAGTTTGAATAAATTTTCTTAAATAATTTTAAAGTTTCTCCAAATGACTAAAGAAAATAAAACATGAAGCTTAGAAAGGGTAGGATAGCCTTGGAAAGTTTAATAAATCATGAAGGCAACAAAAATGAGTTCAATCGCCATAAGGATAAAGAAAAACATTGTTTTCATCTGTATGAAATCACTCTCTTATTCCATCACCTCCCTTAAAGTGCCCCGTAGATGGTTTCTTTTTTACAATCACAATGTTTATTTTATATGCTTCTACCCTACCTCTTCCAAACAAATCCAAAGGTTGCTTAGAGTAAAATTGCAATGCATAAAATACCAAACCACTTACATGGAATAATAGAATGTAAAAATCAAGAAAGAGTAAGAAAATGTTTAAAAGCCATAGGCTGAGGAAATATCTAACCATTGAGCACAAATTTTCGTTCTGACCCTCCTAGTAGGCAGAGCAAAGATAGAAACTTAGGAAGTTTATATAGTTCTCTTTATCTAAAAAAAGGAAACATACCCACCTTTATTTAGTTCTCTTTATCTAAAAAATGAAACATTCTCACCTGTCAAAGACATGCTTTTTGTATTTGACCGTTATATTCCAAGAATTTGCCAGGGGGATTCTTATATAATTGGATTACATAAGCAAAACTGTCCTAGGTAATTTTAGAAGATCTCGGGAGTGGTACACATACACATTTCTATAATGGCCATTAGTCAAAGCCAGAGGCATGATGTTTATTCATAGATCCTAAGCTGACAGAAGACTATATAACTTGCCTATCTATTTAATGGTTTTGTATAGTATGTATATAATGGTTTTGTATCCTGCAACCAAGATACTATGTTAAAACACACATGTTGTATTAAACGCATTTCTTCCTCTCATGAAAGTCTGGAGGTAGCCAGTCTAGGAACACTATGATGCTTCAGAGTGTCAGGCAGTCAGGGCCCCCTTTCTGGTGCATAGTATCCCCTCCAGATCACCTCATGGTCCACGTTCCAGTCTTCCCATTATCATTCCAGCCACACAGAGGAGGAAATGGTGAAGCAGGGGATGCCCCTCTGTTTAAGGACCTCACTTGGAACTACGTCCACAGCCCCTACTTACATTTCCTTAATTAGAATTTTGTCACACGGCCACATATGTCTCTTCTCGCTGGGCATGTATGTTTATTAGCAAAGCATAAAAAAGATATTGGGAGACAGCTAATATTTCTGCCACAGGTATGCTATTTAATGTTTTGTCCCTTAAAATGTAGGCATAACTTAAAAAACCAATGTATTGAGAGAAAAAGTAGATGCCTATGAGTACAGCAAATATTCTACTTACAGGGTCATCTGAGGATGACAGAGCATTTTTATTACAGTCTGAGTGATAGGAAATCAAAGGAGACATACAGAGTGAGGTTGGAGGTGGGGAGGGCAAAGAGAAGATACGCGACCAAACACCCAAACCAAAAGCTGGGCCTGTAGGACTATTCGGAGAGGAATGTGCCTCTCTCAAACAGATCTTGCCCAAATCCTCACAGTCATATCCCTTGAGTCTTGCTGCCTCTTTATTTTACACAGCCCAGACATGTCCCTATTTATATTCCTCCGAGAGGTAAGATCAAGTGACATGCATCAAACTTATCTTGCTGGCCTTGAAACCTCAAGACGAGGACCTGTGTCCCCTCCAGCTTCTCCAAAGGGCGTTTGTGACTAGGTCCCACCCTACAATCCTAACTAAGGAATGGGGGTTCTCCCCTTTATCCTTAGAATCCTATACTGTCTCGTAACTACAGTTTCTGTTCTGGGAACCGATGTTGGATTTTAACTCCTAGAAAATGCATGGGCAAGAAAGATAAATCTGTAGATTCTTTTACCTATTTCTCCCAGTTGCACCCACTATTTCCCCCTCAGGACACCTGCAGATTGGTAACTTTTTGTTGTTGTTGGCTTGTATTCAATTCTCTATGTCATTACCGTATGTAATGTTTTCTCTTTTTGCCATGCTTACCAAGATCCAAATTCCTTCACGAAAGTCTTTTCAAAAGAAAGAACAGCCCATCACATTTTGAAGTAGGAAAGATAAAACATCCAGTTTTACCTACAAATTCCATGCCCTTTTCAAAAAGTTAAAAAAGAAACTATACTATAAATTATTTTTAATTATAGATTCTTTTTCAGCATTCCATTATTTCATAGTTTTTCGTATTTCTTTGACTATGTTTATAATTGTGATATGAGATAATCTTCCTAACTTAACAGAGAAACCATTCATCCTGCTGGTATGAGCAAATATAACAGCATATAACAGAAATAAAATTGAAGAATACCCAATAATCTATTTTATTTTAGAGGAAGAGGACTCTGATTTTCCATGGTTTAATTGCTATTCTGAAATTCAAATTTGATTTTATCTTTAATTTCCATTTTTCCTTAGTTTTTGGAGACTCTGTTTTCTTTTGCCATTCTCCTACTTGGTTTTTTCCCTCTTTTCTTTTTTCCTGACACTGTATCTATAGACATAGCCGAGGTCATCAATTCACATGCTTAATTTGACAAGTATTTATCTAATGCCAATTATATATGAGGCTTTGTGGGGGAGATATCTGAGCTACATCCCAAAGGTTAACAAGGATTTGAGCAAGACAGAGATGGCAGGGAGGACCTTACAGGCAGGAGGGACTGGAAGCATAAATACACAGGAGTGGAAGGACTTGGAGTATTGGAGTAATATCAGGTATTTCAATTGAGCTGGAGCATGACTTTCTATTATCCTGGGACTACAAACAGATCAGGGAGGTCCTTGAATGCCAAGCAGAGGAATCTGGCTTTTACCTTTTAATCCCTCTCTCTGTATTGTCTATAAATCTGTTAACACCCCTTCACCGTATTGTCTGGCTCTGGTATAATTATTTTATCTGTGAAGAATGATGTCATGGAAATAGTACTGAACTAAGAATCAAGGGCCTAGGATTTATATATTACACTTGGGTTTAATATGTGGATATTACAACCATAATTCAAACCTCAGCAATTAAACTGGTATCTTTGTCAAAAAGCCTCTAAGAGACAATTTATCTGTTTTCAGAATTATTTATTTATCAGGCATTGCACACAGTAGGTGTTCAATAAGTGTTTGTTGAAGCTAATTCAAACCTCTGCGATCCATAACATAGCCCTAGCAATGGAGAAAAAGGGGGGAAGAAGGACCGCCAGCTTGAAAGTAGTGAATAATTCTTTCTTCCTGATGCAGTTCAGTGCTCTGCTATGAGTTTGTTTGTTTATGTTTGTTTGTTTTTTTCAGAGCAGAGGGAGGGAGTCCTAGAATTAGAATCTAGATTATGATAATAATTTTTCCCAGAATTTTCTCAGAATTTTCAAATACATAGAAAAGTTGAAAGACATGTACAGGGGATACTCATATACCCACCAACTAGCATGGTAATGTTTCACTGATCTCTTACCTTGTACTGAGCTATACTCTACAAACCCTTTGCCCCACTGCCCACAATTGCTCTGTGGTGCTGACCATTATTCTCATCATATAACAGTTAAAAGCAAACAAAAAAGCTAGGCTCAGTGACTTTCAGAAATTCATTTCCCTAAAGCTCTCCTGGTAGTAAAGGGAATAGCTAGAATCTGAACACTCCGGTTTCAAAATCTGGGTTCTGTCCACTGCACGAAGAGCCTCTAGAATTCCTCTCTGCTGCTGGCCAGGGTCACAGATGCTAACTGAATACCTACGTGAGAAGCCCTGAATTAAGCACTGGAGGAAATGAGAAGAAATGTAAGCTGAGGCTCTTAGTACTTTAGGCAACTCAAGATGAATCAAATCAAATTTTAAAATTTGTTGAGTTTCTGACACTTTGTAGGGAGAAATCAATGAGGATGTGATCTGAGACTGTGGGACAAAGAAGTAAAAAACATATTTCTTCTTTAAGCAGCCTGAAATAGTGGGTCAGGGTGAGTAAAAGCCTTGGCCTTACATGTTCCTCTTTCTCTCTGCTTACTCTGTCCTCCTCACCTGCAAAACTTTTCCCGTTTTCTTACCATCTCTTGAAAGTCTCTTTTTATCTTAACACAAAAGACAACAGATGTTGACGAGAATGTGGAGAAAGGGGAATGCTCTTACGCTGTTGGTGGGAATGCAAACTGGTGCAGACACTCTGAAAAACAGTATGAAGTTTCCTCAAAGGGTTAAAAATAGAACTACCCTACAACCCAGCAATTGCATTAGTAGGTATTTACCCAAATGATACAAAAATACTGGTTTGAAGGGGCACGTGAACCCCAATGTTTATAGCAGCATTATCAACAATAGCCAAATAATGGAAAGAGCCCAAATGTCCATCAGTTGATGAATAGGTAAAGATGGGGTATATATACACAATGGAATATTACTCATCTATCAAAAAGAATGACATCTTGCCATTTGCAACAATGTAGATGGAGCTAGAGTGTATTATGCTAAGCGAAATAAGTCAGTAAGAAAAAGACAAGTATCGTATGATTTCACTCATGTGTGGGATTTAAAAAACAAAACAGATGGACATAGGGAAAGGGGGAAAAAGAAAGGGAAGCAAACCATAAGAGACTCTTAACTGTAAAGAAAAAACTGAGGGTTGCTGGAGGGGAGGTGGGTGGGGAATGGGTAAATGGGTAATGGGTGATGGGTATTAAGGAGGGCACTTGTGTTGAGCACTGGGTGTTGTATGTAAGTGATGAATCACTGAATTCTACTTCTGAAACCAGTATCACACTATACGTCAATCAACTAGAATTTAAATAAAATATTCTTAGAAGAAAAATACCAACAAAAGCAAAAAAGTCTCTTTATATCTCAAGGTGTTTTTCAATTTCTGTTTCTTCCATTTCAGTCCCCCTTACTGAGTCCTCAAACTAGCAATGATCTCTCCCTTCTCTGAACTATAGCCCTCTGCTCTACAAAGAGGCAGGGTAGATTAGTGGTTAAGAACACAGATTCCCCCTGAGATCCTGACCCTTCCCCTCTGTGGGTACGTATTCTTGGAAAATTAATGAATTCTCCATGCCTCAGTTTTCTCTTCTGGTAAAGGGGATATTATCAGCCAAGGATTCTGTTTCAGAGACTAGAATTTCCTTTTGCTAATTAAAGCAGGAAGTGTTACATTATAAAGGAATTCATTAACTCACAAAAAGTTGGAATTGCCAACAAAAAAAGACTAGTTTGAGTTTTCTGAAGATTCCCATGCTACTCTATTCCATACACCAGCTGGATGGAAATGTAAGGGCTGTATGTAAAAAGTCTTCCCACCTTCTCTGATCCAGCTGATAAACTGCATTCCCCAAGATTGCCTCTTATCACCCACAAAGGCAATGACTGGTTGTCATGGTTGCACACAAACTGCCTTACTCTTTAGCCATTTTGACAAGCAGAGAGAACAAAGTGTGGTCTCTGCCTCACTTCTTTTAAATCTTGTGGGACTGCTCCTGAGTAGCCAAATCTAAATTACCTCTGGTACCCTAGCTGCAAGGGAGTCTGGGAAATGTAGTTGCTAGGTTTCTGGCTTCTGCATTTCAGGAAGGCACTAGCTGGGACCAATGGTGAGTACTAATCGACCATAAGTCATATCCATTTGAGAACAATAAATGTACCTCTCCCATAGTGTTATTGTGAGGATTATATGAAATAATAAAGTAGTTAGTACCTGGCACACGGGAGAGCCTCAATAAATGCAACTATTTTCATGAGTTAGCATCTCAAGGGGTTGCCAGGTGAAAGACCTCAGATAGAGCCCCGAATTGCTACCTGATAATAAGTAATGTGGATGAATGTGTTTAACAGAGAAGAGCACCAGTGTTGCTACCTATAAAGTGAGGATAATAATCACTCTCTACCTTACAGAGTTTCTGCTCACATCACATGAGGTCATGTGTGAAAGATGATTTGAAAACGGTAACAACGTTCCAGTTGCTTTGGTGTTGAAAGGATGTCAGGTGAAATGGAGAGCTACAAACTCCTGGTCAGATTGCAGCTGTGCCCCTGAGAGTAGCAGTCAGCTTCCTGTAGTTTCATCTTCTTCATCCCCACGCTATGTTTTCCTCTTTTTAATTTTCAGAATTAGCCAGGGAAACTAAACCACTTTCATACATGCCTGTGAGGCTAGAAAGTCTCAGACGCTGCCGTTACCACCTCCTGCAAGAGGGGAGATGGGGTTCTACCGAGCTCACCAAGGTCCCCCACCCCTGAGTTCTTTCCAGAAGACCCTTTGCCCTCTCCACTCCACGAACTGCAACTGGAGGGCCAAGTGAGGAGGCCCAACCTCAGGAAGAGACAGGTGGCTCTGGCACGGACGCTGTAATGCATTCTCCCCAGGGAGAGAAATTCGGAGAGTTTAGCTCACTCTTTCCTGCCATAAAGCACACTGAATGTTAACAGCTTGCTCCTGTCCAAGCTGGTGTTTTTTAAATTAAGTATTGTTAAATCCATACCATTTGGAATGATGCTTCAGACAGCCCTGACACTCTCTCTCTTGCTTCTGCTTTCATTTCACCTAATATATTGTACAGGGAGCCAGCCACCAGTATTATGGCAGCTGTGGCCCCTGCTGCTGCTCAGACACTGGTGAGACAGCTTTAATGTAGATACCTGAAGAGGGAAAAGGAGCTCGGCCAACGCCCTGCTCCCATGCCATAAGGGGCCTTCCCCAGGCCGCCATTAGTAAGCATCTAGACTACCTAGGGTTTTATGTTATTTTTCCTTGGTACTGGAAAAAGTTTTAGAAGTGACAAAGGTGGGAGACAGAGACACCGTAGATTTCGATGAGATACTTTCCATTGTCAGGTAACATATATCTATAGGAAAACCTGGGTAGCCTGCCCTCTACTCCTTTACCTTCACTATAAACATTACCCTCCAGCCAGTATGACACCACTGCCAGCATCTGAAAATGTCTATGTGGTTGTGTAGGTGTGTGTAGACACATACACACATATATAGACATACATGTGTGTATACATAGGTGCACATACATGTGCAGATATGTATAGATGAGAGAAGAGTGATTTCGGGTCAGAAAATCCTAGTCAAAGGCCAGTGCTAGCCAGTGGGTCCTGGGGCAAGTCACTTAATTCCTCTGAGCCTGATTTTCCACATATATAAAATGGAGTGAGTACTTAACCAACGTCGAGGAGTAGTCATAAAAATGCGATTGTGAGTGTAAAACCATTTGCAGCCTTTAAAGATAATGACATACAATCTGGTAATTATCAAAATTGCCTCATCCCCAAAACTTACTCTAGTCACCCTCACGCAACTTGATTTTGTTCTCCTTTCTCTAACATTGCAGTAAGCTTGGAGCTTGCTGTGCACTGTGTAATGTTTGACAACACAATCGCTTTTCCTAGTTTCTCTGGGCATCCCCAACAGGAAAGGAAATGCTATGAGCACTGGGACGAGAAGCGTGAGATATTGCGGTGCTTGTCCTCCAGACATTCAATGGGTAATTGAGGGTTTGACTTAACAATATTGTGACGTCCAGCAACTTTATTGAGGCGAAGGGGACCATCGTGTTATATGTCAACGTGCCCATCAGAACTTCAAGGCAGAAATCGCTGACTCAAAATATCTAGATAATATTTATTTCCAAAGTAGGAAGGAATCTAGAAGAGCATACTAGTAGCTCTTCTTCTGCAAATGGTGTCATATCATGACCACTGTTGCTTCTCTTCCTTTTCCTACCACCTGTTCATGCCTTTGGATCTGCCTATTAAGTGATGGTTATGCGTGAAGAGGGAAGGAGGAAGTGGTGTTCAATAAAATATTCCATTTTGTAGAACCAGTTGGAACTCTTTAGCTAACTAATAGGTTAAAAATCCCTGCCTCAGAAAGCTCCAACTTGTAAGAGAGAGATAGCTTTTTTTTTTTTTTTAATTTTTTTAACGTTTATTTATTTTTGAGACAGAGAGATAGAGCACGAACGGGTTGGGTCAGAGAGAGAGGGAGACACAGAATCTGAAACAGGCTCCAGGCTCTGAGCTGTCAGCACAGAGCCCAACGCGGGGCTCGAACTCACTGGCCGCGAGATCGTGACCTGAGCTGAAGTCGGACACTTAGCCGACTGAGCCACCCAGGCGCCCCGAGAGAGGTAGCTTTAGGAATGAAAGTTTATTTCAATCAGTTCATTTCTTTAATATAATGATTTCAGATAACACCAGTCAAGGCTTGTTTTAAAATGTTTATTTTTTTTTTTTTATTTTGAAAAAAAGAGAGCGAGAGAGGCAAGGAAGAATAGAGAGACAGAATCCAAGCAGGCTCCACGCTGTCAGTGCAGAGCCTGATGCGGGGCTCAGACTCACAACCCATGAGATCGTGACCTGAGCCGCAATCAAGAGTCAGATGCTTAACTGACTGAGCCACTCAGATGGCCCATCAGTCAAGCATTTTTACATCTACTCATGGGTACTCTTCAGCTTATGAACATTATTAGCTGGTTTTTTTATAGATTTGTAAAACTGATCTCTCTGAAAGGGAACAACATACTTCAAAACAGGACCTCTTTGCTATGGATTTGTCCTATCCATTTTTCTAAAGGGATAAGGTGGATCCTTATATGCCCTGACTCTCCTAACAGGTTGAAAATGGGCATTTCAAAGCTCTTCTGTCTTTAATTGGCATGCCATATGAAGTAAGTAACTTGATGTTAAACAAGCTAGCTGCGTTTCTTTACCTTGCTGAAAAGCAGTGCTGCAGGTATGTATGTAGACGGACCTGCCTGTACTCACACGCCCATTATGCGTAGAGCAGGTTTTCCATATTTTTGCATTTCATAACTTGTGGGTGTTTTTTATTAACGGGAGGAAAGGACTTTAATTCTCATCGTCTTCTCCCTCCACCATATACATTTCTGGGCTCTCAAGAAATCTACAAAGGAAAAACTTCCTGGTGACACACCTATGGAAATGGAAGGCCAAGTTCGCTGTTTCATTCTTTCAAACACTCCATGATTTTCTTAGCAGATAAGGAGAAAGACGTCCTTGTTTGACACTTGACACTTTTCTGAAACTGTAATAAAATCCTCCTCTGGTAGAGTCAAATCTTGATTGCTGGTGGATTAACCAGATTTAGAAGCTTCCTGACCTTCTCTTTGCTGTCGCTGGCCTTGCAGTCATTTCACTGCTCATTAGCACTTCCTCCAGAGCGTCTCCCATCCAAGCCTCTTGCAACAGTAGAAGGCAAGAGGAGGTAAAACTCACTTCAGCCTTTTCTGCTGTGTTATAGCAGCTCTGATAAAGGACATGGATAAGGATGAGGCTGAAACTGTTGGTTAAAAGGTTTGAGGATTAACTGAAGATTTAATTCATCCTTTCTTTCCCTCTCCCTGCCACAGTAGATAGTTGTGAGCTGGCACTGGGTCAAAACCAGGCTGCTCCTCAACCCCAAATTTCAGCCCCTTTCATCCCAGTCTTTGTTAAAGGGCTTTTTTTTTTTTTTAAACCAGGGGCTCTAAATTTCTAATTGTGCCTTTAGTGTAGTAAACCTTAGACATTTTAAATTGTCACTTTACAAAGAAGCGACTTGCTTTTTCTTTCCCCACCCCCGGCTCAAGTCATTAATGCCTAAAAGTAACTCATGTCACTATTTAGGTTTGGTGAGGAACTTCCAAAAACTTATATAGCCTCTTTTCCGAGTCAAGGGAGAAAATAAAGAGGAGCTTCACGGAAGAGGAATAAAGCAGTTGTGCAGAACACGTTTAAAAGGCACGTTAAGTCAGTTTTTGTCTATGGCTCTTTCCCTTTATGGCATATGTTATATATTGACAGGGATTAAGTTTCTCTCCTGAATGCAACAATACAGAGTCACAGGGAGCTACTGTACTTCCCAAAGCCACAGGCACCAGCACAAGCAAACGGCAAATAGAAAGGTATCTCACAAAGAACCAACCAGGTTAGTTAAAAGTAGAGGGCTTTGCTTCATCTTTTGCAATTCTGCACCTTTTGCATTTCTCTTCCCCTCTGCCGCGCGCGCTCTGCTCTCCTTTCTTTTTCATCCTGTTTCCCCTTTTTTTGCTCGCACTGTTACACTTTCTCTGTCCGCCACCCCCCCCCCCCCCCCCCGGCTTTGTTATTCAGCACGTCTGATTAGCAGGAGCCTGATTGGCTGGCTGCCTGCTCGGAGAGAGATTCCATTCAGCTTACCCCCCACCCATCCACCCACCCACCCACCCTCGGTCAGGAAATGTGAGCAGGGCTGATGGAAGCTGATAGGCAGGGCTGGAGTGTTAGCACCAGTACTGGATGTGACAGCAAGCAGAGGAGCACTTAGCAGCTTATTCAGTGTCCGATTCGGATTCCGGCAAGGATCCAAGCATGGAATGCTGCCGTCGGGCAACTCCTGGCACACCGCTCCTCTTTCTGGCTTTCCTGCTCTTGGTAAATGCCTTTTCATTTCAATACGTTGCTATTGCCACTTAGCCTGGTTGCTGTTGGGGGTAATGTGTATGTGTGTGTGTGTGTGTGTGTGTGTGTGTGTGTGTGTGTGTGTCTTTATCTTCAAACACCAGGTAAAATAATTTGCATGATTTTAAGAAAAGGAAAAACTTCTTGCAGAACTTTAACCCCCAACTTCCCAAGCTAAGTAAGGTCCGCAAGACTCTGTGGGATAGTGAGAGAGATACATAATAATATTGAGACTCAAACTTTGGGATATACTGCCTAGCGTTCTGAGCTGGGGACTGTATAAATGGCGGTGTGTATGCTTGGAATTTGAATAAGGGACGTCCTGAAATCAAACTCACTCACTGTGGTGTTCCTGGAATTTTTGAAGGATGGGCTGTAAGGGGCTTTCCCCCACTGCCTTGTACGAATCCTTCTCTGGCTGTGCACATGTGCTAGGGAACCAGGTAAAAGACGGAATGAGAGCCCGTTTGCAGCCAGCCCAGATTATAGCTCATAATTACTGTAAGTCCTCTATGGATACAAGTTAATGCTAGTATTTATGAATTGAGGATTATGGTCTTTGATCTCAGATCTGCTTTTAAAGAAGAAGAAAATGCTGACTTTTTGTGTGTGTCTGCTTTCCATAATCACAGTGATAAGATGCTCTGCTCTTGAACATCAGCACACATTGCATTTTTGACTCGAAGTAAATGTTCCGTTGTGACTCATACTTGGTTTTATGGGCAGAAAATGAACATTTACTGTCCAAAAAAAATCTACACTCAAAATATTAATAGCAATGCACATTTTTTTAAACCAGAGTGTTCTGGGCAGGCAGCTTCATAAACCTCATCTGAAGGTTTGATTCCAAAATTTGCACACACTGATTCCAAACAAACGTGATTGTAGCTCTCCTTGTCACATTTATAGCATGCCAGCGCTTCCTCAATAAGGCAAAAAGGGAACAAGGTAAAAATGTAACGAATATATAGGTTGCATTGATTCGTTGATGCTAAAAGAATGTTTCGTTCTGATTAGACTCTGACAAATTTCATCTGAGCTATAATTTTGAGCAGAGGAAGCAAGCCATTTGGTATAAATTGAAAAACTCCAAAAAGGTTCATCAGATAGAGTAATCAGACAGTGTTTAAATATTTTATACATTCCCACCTCTCATTTGCATCATTGTAGCCAAGAAATCATACTGCTGCACTGCAAATGCTATAAATATAGAAATGTATTTTCAGGTTTTCAGACATTTAAAGGCCAACTGAATTTTAAGCATGAATAGACTATAACTTTAAGCTGTTGTGAGGAATATAAAAAGCAGAATGTTTAGGTGTGCTTTATGACTAGTGGAGCAAGCAATTTATGAAAGGTGTCTCATTTTTTCCATATGGGACGTGTTACTTATATACACACCATTAGTTTGCCTCATCTTTCCTTCTTTGTGATTTTCAACAAGTGTGTGTTATTTCCCTAATTTAATTAAATCACAAGTTCAATTACCAGTCCACATTACTTTTTTGCTATCTTCATATGAAAATATGATTTCATTATATTTTGGAAAAACTGTCCTATTCAGGAGTAGACTGCTTAGCTACCCATTTGGTAAATTGCATTATTCCCCCTTTGACATCTTGAATATTCATATATGTACTTGAGCATATAATTAGACTTATGTGGAAAAAAGAAGTGTTTCTTTATATCAGATTTCAAACATAAAACATATTTTGTTTAAATTACAGTAATTGTCTTGTGAGGATAAAATGAAATCAAACTCAGGTTTGTTTCAGGTCTGTATTTAAATGAATTGGGATTCTGAGAGTCACAAGAAAGAACTGACTTGTGAACAACAAGATATATCCCTGGGCAGAGTAATAACAGTATTATTAATACCTGCCACGTATTGTGTGCCTGAATGTGCCAAATATTAGGCCAGTTGTTTGAAACGTGTTACAAGGAATCTGCACAATCAGCTTGCAAATAGGAATTTTTAAATTTTTTTTAATGTTTATTTATTTTTGAGACAGAGACAGAGCATGAACGGGGGAGGGTCGGAGAGAGGGAGACACAGAATCCAAAGCGGGCTCCAGCCTCTGAGCTGTCAGCACAGAGCCCAACGCGGGGCTCGAACTCACGGACTGTGAGATCATGACCTGAGCCGAAGTCGGATGCTCAACCTACTGAGCCACCCAGGTGCCCCGCAAATAGGCATTTTTAAACCTATTTTACAGATAGGGAAACAAGCTTATATTTGAATACGAAAGTCAAATAATGGAGAGAAAATCACTTGTTTGCTTTATACTATGGTTGGAAAATGTTTAGCAATGATGGAAGCAATGGTGTAAGTTGGTCTGTAGTCATTGTTGGATATTTAGGGGTTTTGTCTCATCTTGACCATTGAAGTTATGTACAGGATTATGGGCACTTGTTACACTTGCTTGTTAACTGCCGCCATCAGCTTTGTGACCAAAATTACATTACTGACCTATGAGCCCATGAGCCTCATCAGCAGTTGGCTTAGAACTAGAAGTGTGACAGTTTCAGCTCAGCCTTCAGTCTGAATGGAGAAATGGAACAAAGTAGCTTGTTTTCCCCATAATTATTTTATACATTATAAGAGTCTATCTACTCTTAGAATTAATTTAGGTGATTTTTGAAGATCCCTTTAACTTGATCCGAAAATATCCTATTTGTTTAGTGGTGAGTCGGATTTCTACTTCAAAACAGTGTTCGTTATCACTGACAGCTGAATCCCCTGTATTGGTTCTTGAGGATGTGAGCATATCAAATATTGACCTTCAGTTTTGTCAAAATCCTTTCCCCTTGGAGGACGCTTTCTGGGAAAATGAGGTCCCTGTGTCTCTGTATCATATGTTCATGCAAAGCTCATACATCATGGATATCTATTTTACTCTGGGCACAATAGGACAGTACTTCTGATTAAGAGATTTCATCCTGATATTCAGGTCATATTTAGTCACATCACCCAGCTTCCCCAGTCTTCCCACTCTGTTCCCCTTTTTCATTCCCCCTCCTTTGTCCCAACTGTGTAGCTCAAAAGGAATGTGGCAAAAACCATGACCGGCCATTGACATATGTGTCCATCCAAACTTGAAGTCAAATCACTTCTTGTCAGAAAGGCATTTAATCAAATTTGCATTTGCTTTTTGTTTCTTTTGAGTGGTTTTAAGCTCTTTCGCCTGCTATTGTGGGACTTGTGAGAGTAACACTCAGAATTATAATAAAGTACATGTGTTTTTCTGTTGAATTTCTTTTTCTTCTCTGCACTAATTTATACATGGAAACTAGTCAAACACAATAGCCCATTCCCTTCAGTCGCTCTGGCACTGTCCTCCACTATTATCTAAGTGGATCTATCTTGGATGGCGAGAAGCACCATTAGCTTGTGGAATGAATGTTAAATCCCTTATTTACAGCAGATTGTGGGCTGCTCCAATAAGTGGTGAGTGTGTGAGTGTGTGTCTGTGTGTGTGTGTGCACGCACGCGTGCATGCCTGCGTGTGTGCACATACACAAGTACCTTTCTATCACTGTTCCCTCTACATCTATTTCTTATTCTCATGCCTACATTCTCTTTAAATCAAGCCTCAGGACTTTTCACCTAAATCTACAGAACATAATGAGGCATTTATTTATATGCTATTTTCTAACTGTTTTTGTGAAGTTTCTTGTCTAGACATGGTCAGCTACAATTTTGTTTCCTCAGACTCCTGGTTTTAGTGTTTAGGTCTGTTCAGGACCACTTTCTGCCCCCACTTTTCCTTGAAAGACCACATGGATATTAAAGACTTGAGAAAAAGAGAGAAAATGGTTAAGTGAACATATTTGTTTGTGCCTTTATATGAGTGCTAATACATATTGATTCTGCTTTATCAGTGTGTATGAATAAGGTGGAAAGCCATCCCCTAGCACACCATGGGGTAGGCTAGTACTCAGATGCTGCACGAAGCTCAAATAGTAACAAAGTTAAGGTCAGGGTTTGTGTAATTTTAATCAGTAAAGTGTGGTTAACCACTGTACCTGTTACTCATTAAAAACAAAACTAGTTAATGTTGTTGCGTTTTGCACAGGAATTGTTTGGATAAGACACGTCTGGTAATTTGGTTCTGCTCCTTCTTATGGTTTAATCAAAATACAATTTTAAACTCTTCCAGAAAAAAATATAGTGTCCTCTGAATGTCTGCATTTCCTGTAGCACCTGGTAGAATGCCTTTTATATACAGGCATCGTAGCTGTTTGTGAACTAATTTAAGGGAGGAAAGGACTTACAGAGGCTATCACCTGGTTTGCTAATTCTCCACATTCTTGGTGTTTCCTAACTTCATGTACAGAGTCCAGTTTCTCTGGTCAAGTGACAGCTCTGCTTTTAATTTGTCTGTTTCAGGTTCCAGGCCTTAATCATTTAAGTTTCTCACATAGAATTGTTTGTTTCATTCTACTCTTCCCTCATTCTGCATATTCTACTGTTTCTTGTGGTCTCATGAGTACAGTGACCCAGAAGTGACCTCTCGTAGCATGAGGGCCCTCGTCTTTTCTTGAGTGAGAGCATTCCTTGAATCATCATGAATAACCTACTAGTTAAGTGTGTTGAGATAATCACAGGAAAATGTGTCTAAATCAAGTTTTACAGTCTAGCTGCTTTTACTAATTTTCTTCTTCTAGAGAGCTGGCTTCCAACTTTGTGTTTTCACCAGAATAAGACAAGTTCGTGTCATTTTCTGTCTACATCATAAAAACTATACCATGTGGTTGAATTTTGGCTTGATTGGCAGTACTGGCTCATGAGCGGCTTAGGACTGGCATACCAGAGGTGATGTAAGCCCTAAAGGATCCTAATTGAAATAGGCCAGCACAGCTGTGTGGGGAGCCTGCCTGCTAACTGGGGTAAGCTGTTGCTATCAACCCCTTCTTTCCATGAGCTCAAAAGTAAATGACTAAATCTCCCCAATTCCCGAACGTCAAGATTAAAACCTACATTGAATAAAGCTTAACTGTTCCGGCTTCTCCTCCTGGGGATTTTGCCAATGAGAGCACCCAGCATGGAGAGCAGTTAGGAGTTTTCTGACCACGTCAAGAAGATGTCCCAATGGTAGTAGTCTGGCTCCACCAGTGACCTCTGGCTTGTTATTTGTGGATTTCCAGAGGCTTGGTGTTTATAAAGAAGTCTGGATATTTCCCTGTATTTTTTAATGGTCTCTGTTTCAGTCATAGATATATATCGTATCTCATTAACTACTGAAACTCTCTGCAGAAGAAATACCATAATTTCTGTTTGGCTACCCATACCACAAATTCTACCAATGTAGAATTAGTTTTTAGTAATTGTTTGTCAGAGACATGTGTAAGTAACTGTAATCTCTACAGTACTTTAAGATGTCCTTTCTTCTAGTTCTTGGGCTTCTTTACATTGATCTCTGTCACTGTACTTCTCATACTGTGCTTACATTTCTGTCCACTCTGTGACATTGTGGGTGACAGCAGGAGTGACTTGTCCCTCCTACCTCTGTCAGATGCCTCCTACCTCAGTGAATGTTGTTGAATGAATGAGTAAATGGATGGATAAGGATGACTTGGCAAAAAAAAGTTGGAAAGGTGGTAAAGCACAAATAGGACAGGAAAATGTGAACATCCATTTCACCTTTGAAGCATTTCACTAATTCTGGTTTTAGTAAGACCAAGTGAGCAAGCTAATAAATTTTAAAGGGAAGATAAATATTTTGTTTTTCTCTCTCTTTCTTAAACATATACGTCTATACAATGAATAACAATTGAAGAACAATCCCTTTTGCTGTTGATAATTAGAATGCATTTTGCATGTTTCATATCTTGCTTAACCCACTTGGTTCTCAAGTATTTTCCTTTTATGAAATTTGCTCTCAGGAGGAAAATGATACTTATATTTGCCGCAGTCTTATAAAAATAGAGGGTAGCTATAAACTCTCATTTTAGCAGAGATGATGCTATGGGTTCACCATAACTCGCTTCTTTTTCTGGCAGGACGTAAAGATAAACTGTATTTCCCAGCCTTTTCTGTGATTGGATGGTCACAATCACTCACTGATTGTGAGTCAATGGAATAGAGTTAGAAGTTATAGATGGCACTTCTAGCCCTCACATCTGCCACGTAATCATGCACTCAGCACTCTCTCTTTACCTGCCTCCTGGACACAGAGCCTCCAGCAGGGAACTTCAAGACCTTAGAGAATGACAAAGCCACCAAGTGCAAGGCTTGGGTCCCTGAATGACTTCGTGGGGCAGAACCCCATGCCACCACTCTCACAGAATTCCTTTTCTGAAATCCATTCACCCACTACCAAGAAATAAACCTTTTTTTTTTTTTAATGTTTTATCTGTTTTTGAGACAGCACAAGTAGGGGAAGGGCAGAGAGAGTGGGACAGAGGATCTGAAATGGGCTCTGCACTGATAGCAGCGATCCCGACGTGGGGCCCAAACTCACAGACCGCAAGATCATGACCTGAGCCGAAGTCGGGCGCTCAGCCGACTGAGCCACCCAGGTGCCCCCAACCTTTTTTTGTGTTAAAACACTGAGATTGGAGGAAAGGTGTTGTTTATTATACTGAACACCTTTTTAAAATGAACTGTGCTTCAAATTTAGATGCCTTGCATGCTAGCACTCACTTATAAGTCAGTGTTAATTCTACTTTCCATTTATTATGTGGAAAATTTGAAACAAGAAGATTGCATGTCATCCTAATGATGGTTTAATCTTTGTGATGTGCAACTTACTGCATGCCCCCAAGTACTTAACATGCTCTACATTTGTAACAACCTGCACACCACAAAGACTGAAGGAAAAGTAGGAAAATGGGCCCATGCTCATTTTTCAAACATAGAATCCAGGAATGAACGGCACGGTAAGTGAGAAAAGGAACCAAGAGAGGCAGGGCTGTGGTAAACAGTTGGAATCTCCTAGAGTAGAGCAGACCAGCTAACCCAGCCAAGGACATAGAACCATGCAGACCCAAAGGAAAGGCAAAGAAAACAGAAAGAGATACGGAGAAGCAGAAACTAAGGCACAACACCAATGCTGCTCTCAGGACAGAATGTCGGTAGACAAAGGAGTAAACAAGTGACAGAAAGGGGAACAGACTCATAAATGCAAAAATCCCAAATGTTTCGCACAGCAGCATCCAAAGTGAAACACGCCTCTTGAGCATACCTAGTCTCAAGCATCTTTGATATGTGTTTCTTGTACATGTCTCAGATATCATGGAACAACACTGGTTTTAGAGTGTAACCATCTGGTCTGTAGCACTGATTCTACTTCTGTGATCTTGGTCTAGTCACAGAACTTACTTCAGCACTGTCTCCTCATCTATGTGCTATTATTGCCCATCCCACCTAACTCTCCAGAATGTCATTAGAGGCAAATATGGCATCAGACGTTGAGCTGTTTTGTAAATTCCACAGTACCATGAAACATCAAGTGATTATACTTTCATTGATAGCATTTGTCTGTCACCAACTGTGTGGCCAACACAGAGCCAGGCTCGGTGGAAGATAAAGACACTGTCCTTATAATGAGTTTGGTAGTTCATTGGACATTTTGTTGTAGAGTTATTTTTAAAAGTTTTCAAAACACTCTCCTGTAGGGAATAGTTCTGTGATGGGTATCACTGTTTTCAATTGCCCGCCCCCCCCCCCCCCCCCCGCCCAAAGCTGGCTCATCTTAAAAGGGACTCTTCTGTACCTGCATAGACACTATCTGTTTAATCCTATCCATGTGTAAATGTAAATCATGGCTTCCCACAGATTATTCATATGTATTATCTTTCTGGATATTATCAGACAGTATTTGACTTCAACCATTGAAACTTGTTTCCAATTTCCATAGTTGAGAATATCAATTTGTGTAACAGAACACACTAGAACAATTTTTTAGTTAAGATAAATTCTTTAGGAAAAAAAAAACTGTCCTCAAAACAAATTCTTATCATTGTGAGAATTACCATTAACTAGGGGTTACCAGTGTCTAGGGCATTTTCATCTGCCCCACAATTGGGGTATCATGCTGGTAGACTGCAGTCTGATGTAGTTTCTACTACATTATGCTTACTTTATAATAACCAAAAAATCCATGGAAAACACAAGCATATTCCATTTGGAATCATATTTCTAAAGTGCTATTGCTTTAGTAGGTTGCATCTCCCTCCTTCACTAGACTTTTCTCTACAATTCCACTAAAATAAATTAATTACAATAAAACCAAAAAGGCCTTGTGCGTGGAAAGGGGGATAGTTGAAATAAAGGGACTAACAGAAAAATCACATGTGTGAGCATACACCATTTATAATATAGGAGATTTATTCCACTTCTGAGGCAAGAAATTGCAAGACTCTAATAGTTTCACCACCTGTGAATTATTTGGGTGCACCTCATAAGCGGGTTCTTTCTTCTATTTGTTTAAAGAAATAAGTGGTATGTTCGCCAATTCTACACTACATTAATTTTCACAGAGTTTCCATTTTCATCTTCATTGCTTTTTCAGATTTTTTTCCAAAGCTTCTGCCATTCTCCAACTAAAGCTTTGGGTATTTTCCCCTTCGATTTTTGTCCGGGGACTTTCTCTAAGTCAGTTCAGTCTGTTGGCATAAATGTTGGGACAAAGGAGGGAAGGACTGTGATAACCTAAGACATCCTGACATAAATTCCAAGAGCACTAAAGAAATGAGACAGGAAATTATGAGCAACCTATAATAAATTCAAACTGTCCAATAAAATAAATATACCTCACTGGGTTCCCATCGTAAGGTAGGGTAGGGTGTCCAATTTCTCAGCTTACTTTGCCGGCTGCTCAGGCACCATTTGAAGTCTGCCAGAGTATTGTTCAAGTATTGTACTTCATCAGGAGACCCAGAAATGAAAAAGCACAATGGAAACAATAAGAATTCCTACTGTTCAGGTGCTGAAGTGAGATTTAAGGGAGAGTCGTTTTTTTTTTTTTTTAATGGTCTGTTTTTTCATTAAAGTTGCTATAACCATTTGACACTGAGACAGAATATCATTTCCCTGATGTGCCACACACTTTTATTTTTACCTTTGGGCTTGTATCCAGCCTGAGATAACAAACATGCTTTGAAATTACTGTTAAGAGTGAGTTAAACTGATATTTAGATTCCCAGGACATAGATTATTAGCACTTGAGAACTAAAAGAATCTTTAAGATGGCATCTAATGTGACCTTAATTGATTGGGATCTCTTTGAAGGCAGAAGTTTGGTTTTACTTTGTCTTGGATATATTTGTATCCCAGGCACCAGATAAAGAGTTTGATATCTATAAAATGTTCGATGTAAGTTTGTTGTTTGAATAAATGAATTAATCACCTGTCCCAACCCTTTCATTTTGCAGATAGTTGAATGTAAAATATAAACGTTTGCAGAGAGATTTGAGACATTTTTTCCGGGAAAACCTAGTAGGTGGAATCCAGATCCTGGAATCTGGATCTCTTTCCTTTGAGTCCGTACTCCTTTGAGAAGAGTTCGTTCTCTTTCTATTATAGCTTCTGGGACCTTTAAATAAGAGCCAGCCAAGCTGGCCTTGGTTGAGAAGGATTGAAATGTTGAGATGTCATATGCAGAAGAAACCTAGGAATCAACAAAACTGCTGGAAAATCATCTTGAATAAAAACTTAAGGATCATTGTTGGTTTATAAACATCAGGGTAACCTGGAAAGAAGGGTAGGGAGGGAGGCTTGAAGCCTATAAAACTTGTCTCCCTCCCTAGATCTGCATCATTTCTCTTGCTTTTCATATCAATGAAACATGTGAAAACTTTGGTGATGTATATGTGAAAATAACTTTATGTGGGACCTTGCACATAGCAAGTGGCCAAGAAATGTTAGTTCCATCCCTTCCCTTGGTGCAAACTAGCATATTCATTGAAAGGCTGCTGAATGACAGACACTGTGCTAAGTCCTGGGTATACTGTGTTGAACAAAACAGACATGGTTCTAAAGATGGGTCTTTCTACATATAATGTGAGAAAGGATTGAGATGGGGAGCAGGGAGGGCAGGAAATAATTGGCCAGTACTTTCCATTGGTTTTATGTTGCTGTCATGATATTATTTTCTTTAAACTGTGTATTTAACTCTTGCTGATGTAAGGGGGTCTCTGCCTAAAGAAATAGACACATTAATTCATTATTTATTGTGATTCAAGAAAGAATGTGTAGAAAAACTCCAAAACTCTACAGATTTATACTTAAGGTCACCTCCTTGAGTTATGCTTTTTTTATTTTCTGGAATTCTCTTTTTTAGTAATACTGAAACCTAAGCTTAATGAATGTATTACTTTGTCTCTGTGTTTATTGATACATAAACACCTGTCTTCTCCATGTTAGAAGTGTGCTTAAAGTAGGCCCTCATTCAAGTGAATAAAAAGCCAATCAGTGGCATATAGAGCACTAATGATGGTAGATTTTTCCTCAAAAGGGTTAGCTTGCTCTACAGAAACTGTTTGTATGCAGGAACTTTATAAATCTTTAGGCATCACTCTGGCATGTTCTCAGTTCTCTCCTGGGAGGGATTCTGATTTTCCAGTACCTCTGTCATGTCCCTGTAGACTCCAGGATCTCGGTTTTAAGAAACCCATCCCGTGGTTCGTGTCTGTTTTTGAGTTCTACATAACTGAAAACAATAATTCCCCAGACTTTTGGATTTCTCAGAAGTAAATAAAGATGTGTTTGCACATCTTTGCAGGTAGGTAGGAAGTCTGGAAAGCAAATACAACATTTCTAATTTTTTTTTCATTTTGTTTAGTAAGGACATTAAAAAATAAACCTCTATCACCTTAGTTTCATAGACGAATAGTGTTAGCTTCAGTGTGAGAAGCACTTTGCACATATCTAGCTATCTAACATCCATACCAATTATGGACTGGTTACACTTATATTCCATTTTCCCCAGTTTCCAGGTTGAGGAAACTGAGGCACAGGGGGTCATATAACATTAGTAGTGGCAGAGCACAGATTCCGACTCAGGCACAGTTCATTCTTGCACAAACTCTGCCATTGTTTTCAGCAGTACAAGAAATGAAAGGTTCTTTGAATAAGCCAGAAGTTCTAAGTCCATACTTTCATAAGAAAATCTAAGTAAACACATTTAGCTTTGTGGAAAGCTAACTGGTGTCCAGATTTATCCTTTTTTTTTTTCCTGATTTATCTGTTTAATTCTTCTGTATCACTGAAAACTTCACAATGGACTGGGCTGCTCTATGCCAGACGCTTTCCTTGGGACACAGAGATAAACAAAACACAGTCATACTCGCCCAGAAAACTCACAGATTCTAGACAAAGTTCGAAAAAGATACCACAGCGCCTGAGTGCAGGATATAAGGTGCTGCCGTAGCTCCAAGAAGGACACGAGACAAGGAAGCTGACATTTATTGTCTGAGGTTCCCAGGCTCTGTGCAAAGCAGACAGTAACTGGGCTTTGAGGGTCAATGAAGGTGAACGTGAAAGAACAGGTGTTTAAAGTGAATCTTAAGGGATCGGTAAAAGTCCACCAGGTAGACACAAGAAGGAAGGAGTGCACGTCAGGCAGAGGGACCTGCATGGGTAGAGGCACAGAGGAAAGAAAAGGAAGGTGAGTTGCGGGATTGGTGCGTAAATGCCAGTGGCTGGAGCATAAGCAGCTCATGCGAGGCCTTGTGCGCTGTGGCCGGGAACTTTGTCCCAAGTTTGCGTTTTAGAAAGATAGCGGCAGTGGCCACATGGAGTGAAGAGGCCTGGCCTAAAGGCCTGTAGAAGACTGTGGCTTGTCTCCTGGTGGGGGGCCCTTGAAGGCAGGAGCAGTGGTAGAAAAGAGAGGGATGTACCTAGTTATATGGCTGCATAGCTATTTGCAGGAAAACCTGTGATCTCCCCTTGCCTTATATCTTGAGGCCTCAGAGGCTCTGAAAGCCCCAGCTGTGTGCTAGGCTCTTTGGGTCCCATGGCCTCGCAGACAGACTATAGCCTGGCGCTAAGCAGGTGCTTAGAAAGTTCTGAATGAATGTGGGAACGAGTGAACCATTTTATTCATGGCATCCCTGTTTTCAAAATTCTGGCCTACACTCAGAGATTTTCCCCCCCCAGATTATGGAAGGCCTTCCAAAGCAACAAATGTAGCAGTATCCCAAAAGGTCAAGAACTTTCCATCACTCTCTCAGGAAAGAATGAAATCTAGGCTCAACCTCTCTGCAGAAATTGCCACACTGTGGTAACTTAACCCTTTATTCACTCTCAGTGAACCTTCCCAAATAGAGCCGATTTCAAAGGGGGAGGGGGTGCTGCTGGCTTTTTGGAAGCTTTATGCCCTCACATAACACAAAGCCCATAAGATGGCATCATTTTTGTACCTTGGGTGGTTATTGTATTCAGAGACTGCAGTATTTCCCTGTGAGTTATTTACCTGCTTCCTCACCAAGCAATGCCCCATTCAACTCTTCAGATTCATGTCGCAGTTCTGAATCTTTCCACGGAAAGCCAGCAAATCTCTTTGCCCTAATTCTTGCAGCTCTCCACGTTATCAAATATGGGCCCCACATGTGAAGTTCCCTTTGGAAGCAGCTGAAACTCCAGTAAATGAGGCAGCATTAAGGATCTAAATTTAAGTTATCTGCCCTGATTAAATATTAACTGTGGTCCTCAGAAAATAATCAAGCCATGTCTGAAGTTCATAAACTCATCATTTTATACTAAAAACATAATGTGACTGAAAAAAGTAACCCACAAGTTTTATTAAAGTGTGAGTTAAATGCCACATACATTCTTGGCATGTTTTTTCTTTAGGAGTCTAACTGCAAAGGCATTGGATTTTAAGTCAGGCATTGGGAGTACTGTGGGACTATAATTTCTTCTTCTCCTAAATATGAAGAGCCTCCCATGTGCACACAGCTCTTTACTCAGTATTAGTACAAAATTGATTATGGCTTGACCTCACCTCATAAAGTAGATATGCTTTGAAACAGCATTCAGCAGGTATTTGTTGTAAATCACATGGCCCTTCTGACTTCCATTCTGATTTTGGACATCTACCACTTTTACTTTCCTTCCAACTCTCAAAACAGACTTCAAGCAACATAAAAATATCGTCAGACTTAGCAAAGGGAGAAAAACGTGATTTTCAGTCTCCTCCTATGCGCCACGTACTGTGGTGTTTGTTTACATATGTTACCTCAGTAAGCCGCACCACAACCCATTTCACAGATAAGAAATCTGAGTGCTAAAACCTAAAGAGTGCTGTGACTTCTGCTTTTAGTGTATGTGTATTCAATTCTTCTAGCAAAAAAAAAAAAAATCCTATTAAAATCTGCAGTACAGACTATTTTCCGTGTTGTTGGAACTCTGTTATCTGCACTCTGCCAGCAGGAGCCTCCCCAACGTGCTGAGTGATTTCCACAGTTTCAGAACCAAGTTCATTAGAGTTCATTGCTTGTACCGTATTTCATCGATCCTAAGATACACAATTCTTTTCTGATTTTAGAAACTTAGTTGCCTCTCATAATTGATAGTGGTTAACAGTTTCATGAGTGGCTTTTTTATTCTAAATGGCACATAAAATAATAATGTGACTTCAGTCTATACCATGTTGAATTCGATAGTATACTGTATCAGGGTCTTTCCAAGATTTAACGGGTGGGAGCAAAGCTAGGCTTGAGATTCAGATGCAGAAACATGATTTTGTACCCTTCCCTTGCCTTCCCTCCCATTCACCATCCATTCACCAAAGACAGGTAATTCCTGTCTTTGCTTGCCAATCTGAGAAGGTGAGAGTTTGTATGTTGAGCTAGCTTTCCATACCCAGGACAACAACCTCTTGACTAGGTCTTCCTTTCTTCTTAATATACGTAGGCCTCAGCTGTCTTCACTGTAAGCAATGACTTGAGATGGAGTAGTATTTCCTGATGTTTGGTCAGTATCTGAATCAGCTGAGTACTTGCTAAAGTTATGAAGGCCCAGACGCCTCCTCCTTCAGGGAGCCTGGGCTCCAGGTGGTTCTGATATACCCCAGTTTGAGACAATTGGTGTAGTTGTTAACAAGCAGGAACTCTTGAGCTGGACTGCTTGGATTCAAATCCTGGCTCCACCGGTGTGACCTTTCTGTTTTTATCTGGTCTCAGTTTCCTTGCCCGCAAAACAGCAATCAACAGTAGCACGTACCTCAAAGGATTATCGTGACGTTTAACAAAACAGTTCATGAGACATACTTAGCACAATACCTCAGACATTAAATAAGTGCCCAGTAAACATCAGCAGTTATTATTACTTTCCTCCTACAGGCTGAAATTCCTCTATCTCACTCCTAGAAACCAATCTCATCTTTTCCTGGTTTCAAGGCAGCCAACAGCTTTACCTGGTAACTAGTCTCCTGTGCAATCTCAAAGAAAGCGGCTGAGAAAAAAAAACAAAACAAAACTGAGATCCCTTTTAATTGGGAGGTGGAGATGAGGGGTTCTGAAGCCCACTAAAGCCAGGGAATCTCAAACAGAAAAAAGATAAAGGCGGGTACCTGGGTGGCTCAGTCGGTTAAGCGGCCGACTTCGGCTCAGGTCATGATCTCGCGGTCTGTGAGTTCGAGCCCCGCATCGGGCTCTGTGCTGACAGCTCAGAGCCTGGAGCCTGTTTCAGATTCTGACTCTCTCTCTGACCCTACCCCGTTCATACTCTGTCTCTCTCTGTCTCGAAAATAAATAAACATTTAAAAAAAATTGTTTAAAAAAAAAGAAAAAAGATAAAGGTTGACTGAAGAAAGTCATCCTGTGAATTCATTCATAGATGCTTGCCAAATTCAGGATTCTAACCCTCCTCTGCATCAGTCACCGTAGGAACCTAGAACTAAAAATGGCTGGGCAGCCACCAGCCTCTCTCCCCAAGGCAGAATCATTTGGTCTGGGGAGGGGCCTAGTCATTGGCCATTTTTCCTGAGTTCCCAGGTAATTTAAACATGTAGCCAGAGTTGATAACCACTAATCTAATTGAATATTTTAAAGGTTCTAAACACCTCGCACCTGTTAGGGGATTTGTTTCTGATCTTTGAAGATGCTTTATAGAACTCTCCTCACCTAAAACAAAATAAAACAAAATTTAGGAGCCCCTTTTCCCTAAATTAGGGATGCTACACCAGTTCAAATAACTCCCAATTGACGTGAATGCCCTTTGTAAATTGTAACTGTGTGTGTGTGTGTGTGTGTGTGTGTGAGAGAGAGAGAGAGAGAGAGAGAGAGAGAGAGAGAGAAAGACAGGGGGAGGGAGAAGCAGAGTGAATTATGATGCATACTGTGAAGATTGTCCTGTAATGTCATATAGAATGCATAGAGGGACCCAGAACCCTGCTGGTCAATAGGATGTTGTATAATCTGAAGGATCATCTACCAGTCATTTGAATGTATAAACTATTCAAAAATGGGAACCATAAATATTTTATACAAGGTAGAAATTAGAACCTATCCGACTCTGATTTGAGGAGACAAAACAGACACTCTGAGGATAGTTCTTCTGCATATACTAGTCACCCAATTTTTTATTTTCTTTATTTTCCTCTCTCTGGATGGCTATTGTGTTAGATTAAGTATTCGGTCTTATTTCCACTGCTCTCCTGACAACCAAGTTTAACTTCTATCCAGATAACATACCCATCCTTAATTAGACATGAAGATTCGAAATTCCTCGATGTAAGGTGGATTTCTTTCTAATCTTTTACAGCAACTCTCCATCCACCAACCCCGGTAGTTCCTTTTTTCTAAAATGCCCATAAACCTTTGTGCCTCGTAGGAGTATAATGAGGATCAAATGAATATGTGTAAGTACTTTGAAACTGTGAAACTTCAATCATATCATGCTCTGGCTAAAAGTCTTCGTTGGCTTAGCTGTCAGCCGACTCAAGGATCAGTCCCTCACCGGGAACTCAAGGCCCCATCCCTACCGCCACTCCAACTGTATCTACAGTTGTTTTGACTCACTGAGAGCTGTGCCACAGAAGAACTGACCTGGGCAAAACTGGAAGCACACTGAGACACCAGTTATGTGACATGTAGAGATGATGATAAGACAAGTCCAATTTACGGTACCAGCAGTTGGCACAGAAAAGAGGGAACAGAAAGGAGATACATTGCAGAAATAAATATATAGTACAGGCAATTGTTTGGGTATGTGTGTGTGAATGGGGGGGGGGGTGGGATAAGGTGCAGCACAGAGAGGTTTGTGCATTATTTCTGTGATGCATAGAAATGTTTATATATTTAAGTGTGTTAAGAGGAAGGATTGAGAACCCAGATAGTGAGTTTGGTTTTGGACATGTTGACTTTAAGGTACTAACAAGGCATCCAGGTTAAGTGGAAATGGAATCCTGGAGATTAGGAAAGAGGAGTTTTTGTATATCACCTACAAAGAGAAGACAGTTCAAGGGAGGGAAAGTGGACGAGATCAATAGGAGGGGAGAGAGAAAAGAACCCTGAGGATTCCAGCGTTTACCAGTCAGGATGAGTAAGAAAAGACAGGGGAGGAACAGGCCAGTAGTCACTGCCAAAGAAGCCAGGGGAGCATATCCCCCAGCAAGGTCTGAGAGAAGGCCAGGGGATGTGGTGAATTACGGGATCCTGATGAATTTCAGAGGAGCCACGTCACTCAAGTGGTGGGGCAGACGCCAGATCGCAAAGCGTTAAGGAATTCGGGGGTATTGAGGAAGCGGTGCCTTGGACATGGATTAGCCTTTCAAGAAGTTTAGAAGTGAAAGAGAAGGAGGCAGGAGACAGTTTAACTCTCACCACGGACACAGCGGAAAGTAAAGGCAGAAAACAAAAAGCAGGAGCCCTCAGATAAAAGTGAGCTTGGTTTTAATAAAAAGAAGAGAAAGCGCTTTAGTCTTATAGCTCAAAGAATGCTGATAGCAGCCGTGTGTGAAATTGATTTCTGAGGCCGTGCACCAGAGACAGAGAGGCTGTGAGGCAAATGGGGTAGTAAACCATGATTTAGCACCTTCACTTTCTGTGCTTATTACAAAACAGGCTTTAAAAAAAAAAAGATGCCTGTGGTGTGCCTCAGCAATCTTGATATTGTCTGTGCCCAGGAACCATTTTAATATATTCCTGAGGCATTTTAGCGATTATAACATTTCTTTAGACATCAGTCTATTAACTTTTCACAATGCTAAAGATGGTTAATGCACTGCATACGCATATTATTTCTTCCATTAAATAATGTGCGGAGGGAGAAAGAATTATTCTTGCTGGAAACCAAAAGATGACAGGCTCAAAATGCTTGCACATTGAAAGCAATAGAGAAGTTTTACAGATTCTCAGAGAAACAGTATTTGCTTCTGCCTTATTGAGCCTTGAGGGTCCGAGAGGAGCTCACAAGAATCATAAAAACTTGTATTATGTTTCATATGCTAATGAACCTTTAATAAGTGGCTTTGTGAATGGCTCCTTGACATTGTCATTTAATTTACAAATGAATGGAAGATTGTATTATCTCCCATATGTACAATACTGAATGATGTTTTTCAATTATGATTTTAAAATGCTAACAGTACAGGGATAAATACCTTTCACGAACTTGACTGGGAGATAGGAAGAGAAACTGGCGTGTAGATGTCTCTAATCACCAATATTATTTTCTGTCTCAGTACAAGGAGGTCTATACTGTTTATAGATAATAATGACAAATTATAATTGACAAAGACAAATCCTTTTAGAAAACAAAAGTTTTTCTTACAGTGATTTAAAGTAAGGAACTTCTGCAATCAATTTACTATGCACAATATTAAAGAAAAATTACAGACTATTATGTTTATAAAATAAATGATTATTTAAGTAGAGAATGCTTGCCCTGATTGCTATAGATACAACAAATCTATATCCAGGCCATAGCAACTGACTCTATTGCTTTGATAAAGAACCTAATATATTGAAACTATATCTGTAAATCTAAATACTTAAAAGAAATAGCCACTATGAGTTATACCGGTAGAGAACCACAATAACAGAGTTCTTATTCTAATAGAAACTATGTCATGAAAATTACCCAGATAGCCAGTATAGTAGAAACATTATAAGAAGAAAACATTATTCCATAACACTTGGTTGGGGAGTAGGTCAATACAGAAACTAAAAACTATCGTGGCGCCTGGGTGGTTCAGTCGGTTAAGCATCTGACTCATGATTTTGACTCAGGTCATGATGTCGTGGTTCCTGGGTTCAAGCCCTCCCCCCACTGCATTGAGCTCTGTGCTGACAGCTTGGAGCCTGCTTATGATTCTCTCTCCCCATTCTATCTGCCCTTGCCCTTTTCTCTCGCAAAATCAATGAATAAACTTAAAAAACAATTTTTAAAGAAACTAAAAACTATCAAAGCTAACTTCTATCTCATCGTTCGGGAAACTTTTGCTTACTTGTATTTATTGATTTTTAGAAGCTAAATAGTACACATTAATAGAAAGTACAGAGTATAATTTGTCATTTCTTTCATTATTGAGAAGTCACTTTAAGGATTTGGCAGAGGTTCCGGATGCTTTGTTAGCAAAGAAAAGGAGTCGCAAATAGAGAGTCTCTCTTTAAAGAATTGGTTATGTTTTAATAAAACAATTCTTACAGCTGAAGCAGTAGCATCATCTCTACTTGAATTTCATTTAACAATTGTACTGGTCAAGAGTTTCATAATTTAGCACTTTTATTTTGAAAATAATCTTGACATCAACTCTATGAGTTAAATCATGCAAACGTTCATGTCTTATTTTACAAGGTAGAAAATTGATTTGTAAATATGCTTAAATAAGATAGTCTAGTTTAGAATCACAGACATTTTTCTGGCTAGGGATGTCTTAGAAAATGGCCAAAATTTCTTCTTGTAGAAATGACTGAAACTGAGGCACCGAGAGCTAAGCTGCCTAAAATGCCACAATGGCAAAGTCAAAGCGTGTCAAAAATAGTGCAATGGCTAAGACCTGAATCCTATATTAAGCCTCTGTCCCTCTTTAGAAGTTTTGCCATTGGTATTGCTCGTGTCCATTCTCTGAAATATTTTAAAAATAAAAGTGCTTACCAAAAACATCAGTTAACCACTAAGCACTCACTGAATGTTGATATCTGTGTCAAGCCCTGTGTTAGACATTAGGTTTGTGGGGCTAAGTATCACATACTCCCTACCTTTGAGAGTTCATATCAGTATTTTGCCTCTATTAATTTCTTTTAAATGTCAGAGCTCTGTAATTTAAATGTTTAGATTTGTTTTTACATGGGATCTAGTGGAAACATGTTCTTCCCAGTCCAGAACACTTACTTTAAAATTTGTATTGAATTCTGCTTCTATCAGATCATTTTCCCTGATTAATTCTGGTCAACATTAAATTTTTCTGTGATCTGTGGTTATCTCTGGTGTGCTAAGTTTTGCCTTTGTGAAAATATGATTTAATAAATAGTCTTTATTTTTTTATAGGTAAAAGCCTATGCTTTTAATCAAGTCAGGACCCCTTCACCCACCTTTCTTCGCTCCCTCCTCCTCCTGGTACACTAGTCTTCACAAAGCATTACTGCCTGAGTCCTGCAGAAAGGCTGACTAATGTGTCCTCAGTGATGAGGGTGCTTTGGCAGATAGGCATCTAGCACTTGGGTTAGGCCAGATTAAGGCAAGATGTGACAGGTTAATCATCTTTCACCTTTACACATTTTGGATAAATTTAAAGTTAGCATAAAAAGACATACTAATAAGAAGAAATGTGACTGTCTTTACTTTTCCATGGGTCATATGATTTTTTTTCTCTTCCATTCCCTTGCCTGTCTGCAGGTTTTGTATCCACACACACACACACACACACACACACACACACACACACAATTCCTCCTCTGTCTTTAGAGAATCTAAATGTATATGAATGAGAGTAAAAGCTGACAGCCGTTATGAATTAGACACTCAACTACAACTTGTCCTAGCCTGTCTTGTGTTAATTATTCATTCAACGAATATGCACAGAGGCCGATTACATATCCGGTGTACTGGGAGTACAAAGGCATATTCATCTTTGTCACGGCCCTTAAGAAACATACAATCCCTTCCTGGGAATGGATGTGTAAACAAGTGACTACAGCACAGTGGCTGATAAATGCTAAAACAGCCATGTGTATGAAGTCCTAGCAACGTGCTCCAGTTAACACAGTGATTGATTCTACTGGAGATCAGAGAACGTTTCACGGGAAGATGGCACCAGAGCTGCATCTCAAAGCAGGAGCAGGTGTGCACAAGTCAGAGAAAGTAAAAAGAGGCGAGGAAGATGGAGAGGAAGGAGGTCTAGGCTGTAGCAGGACCACAAACAGAGTATCAGAGGTCCTCAAGCAGCTTGTCTAACAGGGCAGCAGTGCCCAATCCCCAGAGTGCAGAGGACACACATGACCAGGAACAGCAGAAATGAGTCTAGCACATTGATTTAGGGTCAAGTTAGGAAGAGTGTTATGTGCTACACTAATAATTTGGCCTTTATGCCATACGCAGTGGTTCTTAGCCCTTTTTGGAGAGTCCAGTGAAAGCTAGGAATCCTCTTTTCAGAAGTATGATAATAACGAACATATACCCAGAATGTCACATACAGTTTCTCAGTCCTCATAGCACATCTGGAATCCATTGCTGGACACCACCGGCTACAGGCATGGAGCCACAGAAAGTCTCTTAGCAGAGAGTGAACAGTTTAGTTTTGTGTTCTCGAAAGATAACTAGCCGCAGTGTGGAGTACAGACTAGATGGAGGTCAAAACATCCGATGAGAAGCCTGTTGCAAAATGCCAGGCATAAGGCCCTAGAACCAGAATGAAGGCAGTGCAGGGAAGGATGGAGAGCATAGGAATGGAAACAAAGGCACTTCATAAATGGAATTGATAAGGTTTGGTGTCTGATTAAAGGTAGATGTTGAGCATCAAGTATTGGGTTATTGCTTGTGTTTATCTTACTTCCACACTAAAGCATAAATCCTCTGAAAGGTGTCGCTGCACCAGGCTGGACCTGGGAGTGAGCAGAAGCAGAAACATAAACATGTAGGATTAAAACTTAACATTTCATGAGAAAACAAGTCCCTCCAACAAGCAGGAGGCAGAGGTGTATGGGGTAGTGAGCTCTGGGACTGATGGACAATTGCTGGTAGACACTGAGAAGCAGGGAAGGACCTGTTGAAATTGGCAAATCTGGATGGGAGACAATCATGTCAGAGCAGCAAGTCAACTTGCTGGTTGTCATCTGTGCCTTCCTTACAAGACTTCCTATCCCTAGAGCATCTAGTGGAGTATAGACACTGAAGAAATCTGTTGACTATCAGCCTAAGTCTATATTAAGCAATTATGATGCTTCTGGATGGCTGGGATGCTTGATTTGCCTTACATTGGTTATGGGAAAATATTATCAGGACCATAAGTAGACCCTCAATTTGATTTATTGTCAAATACCAAAACTTGTGAAACTATTCCAGTTATTCAAGCTTTTACCTATGGCTACAGGTTAAAACCAGAGGGGAATGCTATCAATTGAAGATTCAGAGATATGGTCATTGAGATAGCTGTTGCTTTTTAAAAAGTGTATCTGAGTTACAGGTGTAGTGTTTTTGACAAAATTCATTTATTTGTGTGGAAGAGCTGGGGTGGTGGCACATATCTGAACTGGAGAAAAGAAGTCCCAGAATTCGACACCACTTGGAAATTTTAAGTAACCAGGTCTTTCTCTCTCTGCCCCCGTTTTTGTTCCCCTTCTTTTATACCCCACCGCGCCCCATGCTTATGCCATGCCCTACGTATGTTTTTGAGAAACGATGACAAGTAAACGAGTAATCTAGGATTTAAAACAGAACATACTTCCAAAGCCTTTCACCATTATGAAATATTTGTCCAAATGTCTTACACTTTCTTCTAAATGACATGCATAATAATTATTTCACTGATCACTGTAAGCAGCTCACAAAGGAAAGCACAGTCCCTGCCTCAAAGAATTTGCAGTCTAATTGGGAAGATAATGGGTGTGTAAAATGATAATCCTGAAGAGCTACCACATCTTGTTTCAAATGTAATTCATTCTGTACTAATTCTTGCCAATTGATAATGCCTGGATGGGATATCAACTAACTGCAGATTAAGCAGGATATTGAGATAGTGGAGAGCTTGGCATTCTTTTATAGTTTGTGGATATGGGAAGTGAATGCAAGCAAAAGTAGAAACAAGAAGGTAGAAAAGAAAAAAACATGTGATATTGAGTAAGGACAATGTTTTAGATTTCAGTTCCAAACACTCATCCTGCAATATCCAAATGGCACATGAGAGAGCACCCAATGGTGAGCATAGAAACAGAACCTAGGGGCGCCTGGGTGGCTCAGTCGGTTGGGCGTCCGACTTCGGCTCAGGTCACGATCTCGCGGTCCGTGAGTTCGAGCCCCGCGTCGGGCTCTGGGCTGATGGCTCAGAGCCTGGAGCCTGCTTCCGATTCTGTGTCTCCCTCTCTCTCTGCCCCTCCCCCATTCATGCTCTGTCTCTCTCTGTCTCAAAAAAAAAAAAAAAACAAAAAAACGTTAAAGAAACAGAACCTAAATGCACCCCAAGTCCTATGAAGCTTCATTCAGAATCAAGGCAGCACATTTTTTTCTTGGCCCAGATGACACCATGGTCAACCAAGGAAGAGTGAGGGAAGTTCTAAAATCAGAGACTTGATATTGGTAAGAACTGATCATTTTTTTCCAGCTTCTCTATTATCAACTACAATTTGAGTTTTTGTTCATCAGACTCCAAGCCATATTAACTTATTAACTTTCCAGTTTCCGCAACGAGTCACAAAGTGAGCCTTTTCTCTGTCAGGAATTCTTTCTCCATGATTCCAAACCCCAACATGTGCTTTCCAGAGCCTCAGATGTTTCGTTAGTTCTACAGATGTTTTGTAAATGCATTTCAGCAGAATTTGCCAGGGCTGCAGAAAGAATCTATGGCTGATTAGAGTCACAATTTGGACAGGGCTCGAGTTAGATGAGATGGAGCCGGAAACCGAAACTTCTAACTGGCTCACCAGGAAGTCAGGAATCCACAAAAAGAGCGGAGAAGGAATTCCATTTCAGGGGGTGTTTCAAATACGCCTATTTTGGGGAGTGGAGGGGTGTGGAAGCCCAGGAGATGATTCTTCCCTGTTTTCCTTGGTGCTTGGCCTGCATATTATTTTCCACTGGAGATTTTTATTTTCTAAGTATAGAAAAAACAGCAACCAAGACGAACTGCTTTATTTTCAGAATTCCAGGTAAAATGGCCTTTTTTCACAGTTGAGGTGAAACAGTATAAAGGCTTTGAAATATCCCCACAAATGCAAAGGGCCAAGAATGTGATGACTGTCAGCACAGACTTGGGCATAAGTGGTTTTTTAAAATTGCTACAGTTTGTACAGGATACAATTCTCCTATTGTCTGATTTTCCTTTGTGAAAGACATGGAGTTACTCGTTTCAGCCTTCTGCTCTTAACTGAGCTGCCTCTAGGTTCAGAAGCTAACTATTAAATTAAAGAATATTATTATAGAGCATATATTAAATATTATATATCTATATATAATATATGCTCTATCTTTATTATATAGATATGTATTATATATATATTATTTACCTATAATATATACTATATATTATATCTATATTATATTTCTATAATATATACTATATATCATATCTATATTATATATCTACAATATATACTATATAGTATATATTATATATAATGTGGATAATAGATACTATATATCTATATATAATCTTATGTATATATAATCTATTTATTATAGATATATAATATAGATATAATATACACATACATAATATTCTATTATATAGATATATACACACATGTACATGTATGTACATGTATTAAACAAAGCAGAGTATTAAAACAAAGCAGAGCATTTCTATTTGCTAAGTTTATGCTTTTAAAGTAATAGAAACCAACAGTGATAGAATATTTTACTATGCTTTTTCTTGAGATGAGCTGATTCAAAACACTCAATGACCAGTTGCAAATTTCCTGAATACTGATCTTTGCTCAAATCAGCAATTATTGATTTTAATTCAGCTGGCTGTGAAATTGTGTTCGGGTGGAGCTCTCCAAAATGCCCAGGGGTTTCTGCAGCAGTTTCTTAGATGAGCTGTAATCTGGTCTTGTCCTTGGATAGAATACAAAAAAAATCAAGTTACCATAGCTCTGAAATGAAAATCACACTGAAGCATTTGACATCGAGCAGAGTCAGGTTTTTGTTTCCTAAAAAGTAACGAAGCTGTCTTAATTCTATCTCCAAGCTGTTATTCCAAGATTGAGAAACAATTCTGAGGACATAATAATTTTTTAAAAGAAAAGCAACATTAGTTCTTGTCATTCTATAAAAAAAATTTTTTTTATGTACTGAGAGACACGGTTTAAAAATGGAAAGGAAGGTCAGAATGTGAGGCTAGGCAGAACAAAAGGTGGTCAGATAACAGGTGTAAAGCCTGGCTGGATCAGGTACTGACTGTGTGACTTGTCAGGGGAGCGATGTGTATATTTGTGGCAGAGATGAAATAATTAACACTAACATGTCAGAAACTATATCCAGTACTTTGTGTACATTCTCTTGGTTAGCCTTCACAGTCACCCTAGTAAGAGAAGTATCATTGTTGCCCTTTTACAGATGAAGAAACTCTGCTCAAAGAGATCTGACAATGTGCTGAAGGCAAGTTGACCAATATACGACTAGTAAAGTCTGTCTGAGACCCACAGCCATGTTCTTTCTTCTACACAATGATAGAGGTTGTTCAACCTCTCTAAGCCTCAATTTACTTGTTAGTAAAATAAGGGGGAAAAATGCAAACTGACATGGCTCAATGGGAGGATTAAATACGATAATTTGGGTAAATTCTGGCATACTTCCTGGCACATAGGTACTTAATAAATCCCAGCCAGCATTTTTCCCTCACCAGTAACCCTCCAGGCTTAGGTACAATTAGGTGCCCTCATAGGAATGTGAAAGGGGTGTGCCCATGAGCGCACGTGCACAGTGGAAGAAAGAGGAAGACAGGTACCCAAAAGTCTTTCCGAGGTCTGCATAGCTTTTACACCATGTGAACTGACTTTTCTCCTCGGTAGCAAGGGACAGACTTCATGCAGTGGCCTCTGAAAGACTGTGCACTGTGTCACTGGCAGTTCATCATATCCCCCAGCAGTGCAGCTATGATAAGAACCAGATGATCTGAATTTCCTAAGTAAAGCCAGCAGCAAATATCTGGGAAAGCGCATGCCTCAGTATCCACACGCTCTGCTTTTTAAGAAAAGTACATCAAAAAGCTAATGGACTTTTACAAGAGCCCAGTTACAGCTTAATATCTATAAGCTCTCAGATCAGGGAATCACAACCCCTACCATGTAAAGTTGGTGGCAGAACCAGTATTCCAAATTATTAAAGAAGCCAAAGATTAGATAAGATTTAGAGAGACCTGATATGTATAGAGGAGTTAAAAATGGAATCCGCAGATTCATTTCCAAAGCTTGGTACGTGGACAGGATGTTTCCGTGTATAGACTTCTCCATTTTGCATGGGCTCACCACAGAAAAATGGTCCTCTCATCACTGGGGGGGCTGCCCCTCTTTTTAATTTAGAAGGATGTGACATCCATTTGTACAGTCACATGCACAGCTCCAGATGGCTTAAGCTAAATGCTGTCGCAGAGGAGAGGAAAACCAGAGACTCAGGTGACTTTTTGCTGATCTTGAAATAGTAAGAAGGGCTCTTTGCCTCATCCCATAACCCACTTTGCTACATTTGAAGATCTGTTGATTTTGAAAAACACTTCGCTTATAATGTAACTTCATCTGTTATATAACTTTTGTAAACTTAAGTTTACAAAAACCTATCACCCATTTCCTCAGGACCTATTTCCATTTTTATTTAGTTCCATACAGCTTGACCTCTTATTACAACGTTTAGAAAAAAATATTTTCCAAGGCCTCTGTATATATATTAATAGAACTCCAGAGTCTTTAAAAATTTTTTTTTAAGTTTATTTATTTTGAGAGAGAGAGAGAGAGAGAGAGAGAGAGAGCATGAGCAGGGGAGGGGCAGAGAGAGAGAGAGAGAGAGAGAGAGAGAGAGAATTTGAAGCAGGCTCCACACTGTTAGTACGGAGCCCATTGCAGGGCTTGGAATCATGAACTGCGAGATCATGACCTGAGCCAAAACCGAGTCCGGCAGTTGGCCGACTGAGCCACCCAGACATCCTCAGAACTCCAGAGTCTTTTGATTGCTAATTTGTGCTTCACCCTACAACATTGTTCATAAGTCCCTGATAACCTGTCCGGTGAAAAGGCTTCTGGATAAAGTGGTACATAGGTGGTCATTCTAAGGTTCATCTATTAGATGGTGAGATGCAGGGAACTCTTACTTTATGTGATTACTCCAACTGCTTAACTACTTATAGCTTTCAGGTTTAAAGCTGTTCACCTGGGACTTGGTTATTGATCTTAAAGCATTGGCTCTGAAATCAACCACAAAACTATCAGGTGAAAACCACATTTAGGGAAACCAGCAATGATGAGGAAATGACACCATCCTGAGGTTGATGAATTTATGGAAGCTATTCTAATCCTCTTCTAATATTCCTAGGACGTATATGATGATCTGTGGCCACAGCCTGCCTTCCATGCCGTTGTCATTGACTGAGGCTTGGCACCTCTTAACTGGACAGAACAATGGGTGGATGGGCCCGGGGAATTGATTGCTGAATTTTCTTACAAGAAAGTAGTTGATTTAAGAGTCGTCATCAATGTTACATTCAAAGGTCATCATGTGGCATCAAAGATCTAGAAATAGCTAGTCTTTTTCTAAATTGAATAACTCAAGGCAAATACTCAATTTTCAAGAATTATAGAACCAAAACTCAGTCCTTTTTTCTCTCAGTGTTCACTGGATTTCTGAAATGTTGGCTCAAAAAAAGTGCTGATTGTCCATTTTAACCCATCCAACAACTACAAAGTAAAATAAGTGCTACAAAAAAGATAGGATTTGTAATGGACTTTTCCCTCAAGTTTAATATCAGACGCAGTATTGACCGTTTCGGATAAGTCGACTGGTGAAACACTGGCTTAAATACAGAATTTAGTAGCCATTCTTCAGTTCTCAGTCAATTCATAGTAAATGACCATCATCTCACCTGACACTGTTGCTGCAATTCCCCGAAGTGGGGTCATGGGTAATCCCTTGGTCACTGTGTTTCACAGCATCCATGATCTTGCTCCTGAGATACTGAGATTGAAATACTACACTTATGTGACAGAAATCAAATTGGAAAGCATTGACTGGGGTATATTTTAAATTTTTTTTAACGTTTTATTTATTTTTGAGACAGGGAGAGACAGAGCATGAACGGGGGAGGGTCAGAGAGAGGGAGACACAGAATCTGAAACAGGCTCCAGGCTCTGAGCTGTCAGCACAGAGCCCGAAGCGGGGCTCGAACTCACGGACCGCGAGATCATGACCTGAGCTGAAGTTGGATGCTTAACCGACTGAGCCACCCAGGCGCCCCAACTGGAGTATATTTTAAAAGCTTAGAATTTTGGTTTCAGAAGCAATCATCGTTGCTTTTAGGCAACTCATTATCTAGACCTTATTATTTTTGCCTCATTTTCTCTTGCTAGATGCAACTCAAAGCTAACACTTTAAAAACAAAATGCTACTGTGGAGAGGAATGCACATTTCAAAATAAGAGAAAATAAGCTTGAGTCCCATGTGGACCAGGCACAAAAGTTGTTTATACTGAAGGCCTTCTTAAAAACCATAATAAGCAAATGCTGGTAGGTCTTAAATGACCCGAAAGGCATTGCTGAATTGTCATTTCTGGTTATAGATGTAAAAATCTGGCACAGTAAAAGAGGGGGAAAATCACTTTACTGTCTCTAACATTAAACATTGATTCAGTTGACATGAATTATGTTTATTCCACTTGCTAAAAGACACCTTGGAGATGGTTTCAGTTTGCGAAAAAAGGCCCATGACTTGCTTCTGAGTCTGCGTGTGATCTCTTTCAGAGCACTGTGGGCTCTTCCTATGTCTAGTTGTGCTGAAACTTGTAACTTGTGATGAGGTAAGATACAACCTCACTTTAGATGGAGAAGGTACGTGAAAAATACCAAACAACTTTAGCACAGAGTTTGGAACAATTTACTTCTCTAGAAAAACAAATTCTCAACTATATATTATTTCCAAAACAGCTTATCCAGAGAGCAGCCAGAGGGAAACCTCCCAAGGATTTGGCCTTCTGGTGTTCTTATCTCACACGGAAATGGAGTTCACATGTGAATACCGTGTGTGTATTTATTTTTTTCGGTTGTAGTAACTGGATGGTATCATAATTTGTAATCACTCATCTTGCTCTTAATTATTTCATGAATCCTAGCATTTGTGATTTTGCTTTTCATCTCAGACTTATTTAATTTGAATAAAATGAGGGACATGGTATTGTACAAATGTATGTTTGTCACACAAGTCATTACCGCATCCAGCAAATACCATAACTCTCTCAACAGAACTTCTTCCAGTCATACAGAGAAAACTAAAAGGGAGCCAGAAGATGCACAGTAAACTGTTCAAAAATCTGAAGAATGAATTTAATGGGTGTATGGACAATGTATACTTCATTGCCAAAGAGTCTTTTCTCCTTCAGTATTTAATTAAGCTCTGGAAACAGAGTGCCCCATATTGCCTTGATTAGAGGTTGATTTTATTAATCCTAAAAACCAGGCTTTGGAGCTCAGTAAATGCTTCCTTTAGAAAGAACATACTTTGGGGTAACCAGTGTGTTTCTGTTACCCATTCTATTCCACATTTTAGAGGAGCCTCTAACTACTGACAGATCATATCACCAGGCAACTGTAATATGGCAGGTGGCTGGAAGGTTCTGCTGTGGGAAAGTCAGAGTTTTCAGGGAGATGATGCCTTAAGAGTCTAGAGTCTCCACTAAACTCAGCAGGAAAACGCACTAGTACCTTCCCAGAGTACCTCCTGTAACCTTTCAGAGTACATCTATGTTTATAAATTATGGTAACAATAAATAGTATCAATAAAAGCAGTTAATGCTTAGTGTATGTATATATTATTGTGATAAAATTTATAAAATTTACCATTTTAATCATGCTTAAGTATACTGTTCAGTGACATGAAGTATATTCACGCCGTTGTACAACCATCACCACAATCCATCTCCAGAAATCTCTTCATTTTCCCGAGCTGGAACTCTGTACTCATTAAAAATAATTGCCCATTCCTCCTGTCCCCCTACCCCTGGCAACCACCATTCTACTTTCTGTCTCTATGGATCTGGCTACTCCACACACCTCATCTAAGTGGAACCACACAATATTTGTCCTTTTGTATCTGCCTTATTTCTCTTAGTATGATATCTTCAGTGTTCGTTCATGTTGTAGCATGGGTCAGAATTTCCATCCCTTTAAGGCTGGATAATATTTTGTTGTGTGTATACATCACATTCCAGTTATCCATTCATCCACTGATGGACATTTGGGTTGTTACAACCTTACGTGATTTTTATATTTAATTATTTTAATTCTCACAATACTAGTGTTTATTATCCTTATTTTCTGATTACAAGACTGAAGGATAAGGAGGTCACAGCTAAGAAGCTCTGGAGCCAGGCTTCTACTCCAGGTTGAGTAGGTCCTTCAGTCCCTTCTCTTTACTACTATGCTAGCCTGTGCTAGCCCTTTGCAAATGATTTATGAATTTAAATAAAGCTTCCATCACTTATGTAAGCCTTGATACAACACTCTGAGGTGAGGTTTCTGACTTAACTTGTCCAGATTTTAAAAGGCCCAAGGAGGGGCACCTCGATGGCTCAGTCAGTTTGAGCTTCCAACTCTTGATTTCAGTTCAGGTCATGATCACAGAGTTGTGGGATCGAGCCCCAGGTCAGGTTCTGTGCTAAATGTGGAGCCTGCTTAGGATTCTCTCTCTCTCTTCCCTTCTTCCCCTCCTCCCCACTCACATGTGCTCACTCTCTCTCTCTCTCTCAAATAAAAAAAAAAAACTAAAAAAACATTTAAAAGGTCCAAGGAGTCATCAGTGTGACAACAGAGCCCCATAGCAACTGATCTACAAAGAAGCTCATTACTACAAAATAAACAGTTTTCTGAAGGGCTAGAGGATGTTCTCTTCTTTTTCAGGAGCCCCTCTTGTGTGGATGATATAACCTTGGATATAACTAGGTAGGGCATGAGAAAGTAATTAAAAATAAAAATAATAACAACAGCAACAACAATCTGAGTTATCATTGTAGACCTCATATACACTGGTGACCTCATTTACATTATCTCAAGGTCCCACAATGCTTTGTAAGAGGTTACCTTCCTGTTGCCTTCACATCCCAACCTTTCCCAGCATTCCACATCCCCTGTGCTCTCTCTTCAGAGACAAAACTGAAGGTGACATTGTCATATTGTCTAACATGCCTATTTTCTTTCAGGTTTGTTTTTTCCAAATTTAAATTTGAAATTTTAATTTTTTCGGAAGTATGTCCTTGATTGATATAAGAAGATACCATCTTTTTGTTAATGTTTGTTTATTTTTGAGAGAGAGGTGGGGGGTTACAGAGAGAGAGAGGGAGACAGAGGTTCTGAAGTGGGCTGTGCACTGACAACAGAGAGCCTGATGCAGAGCTCAAACTCAGGAACCGTGAAATCATGACCTGAGCCGAAGTCGGAGGCTTAGCCAACTAAGCCACCCAAGCAGCCCCGAGAAGATACCATCTGTAATGTTTGAATATTGTGCTTGATTTACTCAGTAAAATAATTTGGCCTCAGTTCACATTAGCTATTTGTAGAACTGTTGCTATGGATTGAATTGTGCCCTGCACCGCAGTTCATATATTAAAGTCCTAACCCCCAATGTGATGGTATATGGAGATGAGGCCTTTGGGAGATAATCAGTTTAGATAAGGTCATGAAAGGGGTCTCTCATGATGGGATTCATGTCCTTAGAAGAAGAGATACCAGAGAGCTACTCTGTCTTCTCTCTGTCTGTCCATGCTCATACAAAGTGGAGGTCGTGTGAGCACACAGTAAGAAGGCTGCCTTCTGCAACCCAAGGGAAAAGCTCACACCAGCAGCTACCCATGCTGGCACCCTGTTCTCTGACTTTCAGCTTCTAGAACTATGAGAAAATAAATTTTTGTTTTTTAAGCCACCCAGTCTGGTATTTTGTTATGGCAGCTTAAGCAGACTAATACAACTGTATTATTACGTATATTATTATTAATACAACTGTATTATTATGTATATATGACATCCTCAATTTATCATAATGTAATTATTGGTAATATTTATTAGTGCTTTACTCTGAAACTTATCCTAGGCTAAGTTCATTTAACTTATCTTCTTCTATAGTGTGTATGTGTGTGCGTGTGTGTGTGTGCATGTAGTGTCATGGTTATAATATTATCCCCATTTTATAGAAAGGGAAATTTTAGTGTAGGCAGGTGGTAATTTAATTGTTCAGGGACACCTGGTAAAATCCATATCAAATCCAGGCAATTTCTAACTCTAGAGATTATTCTATGAACTATGGCACATATTTTATCTTTGACTCTTATGAGAAATGTGAAGTTCAACATGGAGACCCGCATATACCAATTTTCTATACAGTAGGTACAGATTTCACTAGGAAGCCTTTCAGTAACAAGCAGATCTATTTGTCAAGAGGCAATCCCTGCATTACTGAAGTTACTTCATGCAGTTGTTGTAATTAACAAGTCTGAAATCTGGAAATGATGTTGCTCGATTAAAAAAATTGTCAATTGTATAAAATGTTAAATTTTGGAAGGTAATGCTGATATGCACATTACAAGCTTCTCAGAGCAGAAGCATCTCTGAGAGAAGTTTCTCTGTTTTCACAAAGAGGTAGTAGATGAGTAGACTTATGAACCCAGGGCAAAATCATGACTTCAGTGCAAAATGTGACTTCAATTTAACTTCCCCTCACCCAGATTCCTTATTCTTGCCCCCCTTTCTATTTGCTCCATTATGCAGATCCCTTGTTCCTTTCAGTCATGGCCCAGGGTCTCTAAACTCAAATAGTCCTCTCCCCAAACACATTATTCAACTGGAAAGAATCTAATAAATGTTTTCATCTCCAGCAAGGCTATCATATTCAGACATACAAAAGGCCCACACTTTAGGACACATGTTTCAGGGTTCACTGGGGACATGATACTGACCATTCTCTTTTTCCTCACAGAGCTCCAGGACAGCACGCTCTGAGGAGGACCGAGATGGCTTGTGGGACGCTTGGGGCCCATGGAGTGAATGCTCACGCACCTGTGGTGGAGGGGCCTCCTACTCTCTGAGACGCTGCCTCAGCAACAAGTAAGTCCTGCATCCCAGATGGTAGGGAGTTTGTAAGGCCCATATGTAGTAGGTTCAATGCATACTTTTGTGGTTGGGGTTATTAAGACCATTTTGTTGCACACAAATCTGGATGGAAGAAAGGTACAAAGAATTAAATATGTGCATCTCCAGCTAGGTTATTTATATACTCTTATATGATAAGTGATATAGAATTTATCTCATTTACAGAGGAAATGTTGTCTATTTTCATATTAGAACTAGAAGGTTGATTTATAAGTAGAAATGGACCATAATATATGGCACTTTTTGGATCCCCTTAAATTTTAGTGACAAGAATAGCAACAATATTAACATTAACAACATATTAAGTTTATGTTGGATTCCAATGTTATCAAGCACTTTGCAAATAAGTGATATATTGGTTTGGGTTTCTTAGATGTCTGGAAGTTTCCTGAGATTATTCAGTTCAATGAATGATGAAGTTTGCATATAAGGAGGTTTGGAAAACAGAAACTTCTTGGGAACCTGGCATGGGAATGAGAGCAGTGGTGAAGGTGGAGAGTGGCTAATGGTTTCTAAGCTGAAAGTAAAGGCCTGAGGCATTAAAATGGCAGTCTACTTCAAATAATAATAAGTAAGAACTGTTTCTTGATCTGTGTGGTCTATGACTAGATTTTTCTTCAAACTATAAAATACAAAGTACAATAGTAATATTTTTAATGAGAGATTTTTATTTGACAGTGAAGAGTGTTACATGTGACAAGTAAGAGGTTTGATCAAAATTACTATATACTATAGAACATGGAACAGAAGAAGAAAATATCTATCTATATATATCTGCTGATTCTTCTAGACTTTTCATAATGAAACAGCACAAAGGGTGAGATACAGGTTCAGAAAAATGTCAGCTTACTCTAATGAGAGAATTTCTTGAAATCAGGGGTTTCAACGTCTTACTCTTTTCTGTGCCCCCCAGTCCCGCACATGGTCTGACAGATAGATTTTCCTTCACTGAATCCATGATAACTAGAGACCATTTTGGTTCCAGGCAGATCCTAATGGAAATGGTGTACCCTGGGAAACCTGGCCAAAGGGCGTATCTTGCAAGAAACCGGATTAATTATGTTACTTAGCCATTACGGTGTTTGGTTCTACTCGGAAGATGGAGCTATTGGATGACATCCACTAGCAAGTTTGTTTGTCATCTTTGGAGGCCAGTGTCATAACAAACTAGGTCCCCGAGCTGACCAGAAAAAACTAGACCTTTCATTTTTATGATTCACCTCTTCTCTTAGTCTCAAATATCAAAACCTCCCTACATCTGTACTACATGATACTGCGTGGCGATAGCACTGCAAGATATAACTGATAACAAACATACATCAGTAAAGCCAAAATGTACAGATTTGAAATGTTCCTATTATACAGTTTTCTCGAATTACCGTGCTTGAATATGCTATAGAGGTGAGCCAAAGCATGTGTCTCACAAAGCTGGTAAGGAGTGTATGGGAACTTTCATACTGGCTCATTGATGTGAATGCTACATTATGAGAATCTTGTATGGAGTAAGAGACTGACAAGCAACTTCAGGGATAAGTACAATCACAGGTAGAACTCTGTCATTCGGCAAAGCATCTAATATATTATAATATCATATAACATCAGTTATGTGAAATTCACACTTACCAGTTTAGTCACCTAGTAAATTAAGGCTCCAATTGTTAGGATTTTATTAAGATACTATAGAAGATATCATCTATCATCTACTCATAATGAATTGGAAAAGTAAAATGTAAAATCGAAAATGATAAACATATAGACTATATGTCCCTATTTGACTTTCAAATATTGAAAAAAATACGTTAGGTAAACTAATACTAGGCTGGAGAAGAAGCTAAAACAATGGGGAGAGGGGCAGGACCACCAACCTACCATGAGTGGTTATCTGTGGCCCTCTTGTTCATTTTTTTTTAATTTTTTTTAGTGTATATTTATTTTTGAGACAGAGAGGGACAGAGCATGAATGGGGGAGGGTCAGAGAGAGAGGGAGACACAGAATCTGAAGCAGGCTCCAGGCTCTGAGCTGTCAGCACAGAGCCTGACGCGGGGCTTGAACTCACGGACTGTGAGATCATGACCTGAGCTGAAGTCAGACGCTCAACCGACTGAGCCACCCAGGCGCCCCTCTTGTTCATTTTTTAATGGCTAATGAACTTAACGGGTTTTCTCTCATCTCCACTCCACATTTAATGTGGGCACCTTATACTCTTGAGAAAGATCACAGGTTATGAATGTATATGTCCTTAGAGGCCCAACAAGTAACTGGAATGTGTGTTGTAGTCTAACGGTAAGCACTCAAATTCAGCCTAAATGAATCCCATTGACCTGCTGAATTAATTTTCCACACTGATTTTCCAGTCCTGTTCTCACTTTTAGCTCTGATATTTTTAAGTCTGTCAGCTAATAATTACTCTGTTCCAAATATGATAGAACTGTAAAAAGGAGCTAAAATACTCAGATTTTATGGAATAAATGACAACTACTCAACTTCTGGAGTTAATTATGTTCTGTGATGGACGGGGAGACTGGGAAGAGGCTTGGTTAACTTTATGAGTTTGAGAACATCTTCTCTGAGTGATCTTTTGAAGAATGCAGGAAAATAAAAATCAGTGGAGGGAAAGCAGGGTGAAAATATAAATAAGCATTAAGTATAAAACTCATCCTTCTCACTGGCAGTGCTTGGTGCTGGAGAAAATGCCCTGACCCAGGGAGATACTGAGCAGAATCCTTCCTTTGCCTTCTCCCCCATTCTTTTTCTAGGCTCACAGAAAGTAAGCAGTGCTTCATTTTCCGAATTTCTGATATTAGACTATTGATAATTGCCTTTACTTGCAACTCTGGTTTGAGCAATAAGGGAAGGCACCGTATAAACTTTTTTTCTACAACATTTACTAATTTCTGTAAGATTATGTTAGGTTTCATTGAGCAACTCTGATAATACAACTATTGCTAATCTTGCATCACTAAGTCTGCTTTGATTTTTGCATCATAACGTCTGCTCTTATTTTTTTTTTCTAATTAGAAAATGGACTATGCATACTTGTACTTTATGATGGCTCTTCATTTCAGGTGAATTAGACAATGTACCAACTACCTTGAGAAGCTGCTGCTTCTGTCCAGTTCTTCACATCCTCCATTAGATATTCTGAAGTAATATTTTTAACAAATGTGTTTTTCTCATTTATCTAGGATTGTGTGTTGTTTAGTGGAAACTATCCTTCTTTGACCTAAATTACTTAAGCATATAGTTTTAAATTTGATACTAAAGATCTGTCTCTGAGAGTTCTAGCTTTGTCTTCAGCCGGTTAATTTAACTTTTCCCATAAGGAGTTCCAGATGCATAAGGCACTTAAGAATGACTGTGTAACGTCATATGTACCACTGTATTAGGTCTGTGCCAAAATCAAGGTCAAAGAGGTAAACTGCAGTTCATTTGAAATGGCAATGAGTCAGATAGCTGGATGCTCTTAAGTGTGGTGTCAACCTTTATATTGATGCCTGAAGAAGACTTAAAGGTCTTTTGTGACATTTTTTTATCTTCTGCAAGGCCAATTAATCTCCAGACTAATAAATAGTATGGATTAATAGATTAATACATTAAGAGTAAGAATATTTTGTTAAATCCCAACTGATTAAATGAAGGGCTTGTCATACCTATATGTAATCAAGTAGCAAAAATAATAACAAAAAATTTTTTTCAAAAGCCTTACTTATAAAGGATGAAAGCATTTTTTAAAGTTAATAAATTTTGCATTGAATTCTTTAGTTGAATAGAATTTTTTGGAGCTGAATAAAATTACTAGATGAACAAGACATAAAATCATCACACTGTGGAGGTGCCTAAAAAAAGATTATGATATTGTTCCAAAGGGATGTGGCTGCCAGAATGTTGTCAATATAAATACAGAAAAATTAAAATAAACATCCTCAAGGAGTCTTATCTCACAGTAATTGGAAAGATCATTCAAACTTGTCATTTCATAATAATTGTGCTAAGTGAAATTAAGCTAACTCTTCAGATTTTTTAATTGCAAACACAGTTTTTCTCCCATAAAAATATTGATACTACAGCAATATAAGCTTTAGTTAGCAAGTAATTTCTACGCCATATAATAATAAATACCAAAAGAAAAATTTTAACATTAAGATTTGACTTCTTAAACAAATATTTTTTCCCTTTAAAGTCATTTCATCTTTATCAAAACATCCAATTAAGTTTCATAGGACCTGTTTTAAGATATTTTAGAACTTTCAGCTAAAGTGAACCCCAAAGCAAGATTTATCTGTTATTCTTCATCTGGTGTTATATGTTATCAGTCTTATTTTCATTGGAAATGCTTGAGTTTTTGTTTAAAAGAAAGATATACAAGTTCAGAATGGGTCTGACTACTCTGTCATTTATATGAGGAAGTCTTTTTATTGTGTTAGGAAAGATTTCACATTTTAGGATGTTTAAGAGTTTGTGGTTGCCTTCCTTTTACTTTCTGGGTTAAAGCCTAGTCTAAATGTATTACCAGGACTTCTAATAGTCCAGGTCATATATCTTAGAGGGGTGTGGTCCTCCCCTGCACCCCTAAGCTCTGATCTCCTTTCGGGAGGAGAGTAAGTCGAAAGACTGAATGTTTGGAACCGTTTTATCCCATAACCCTGTTTATTAGAATAAAAAATGGTTGGAAATGTGTTTGGTGTCCATAACCTTTACTAGCCATGCTGGGAATTTATAATTCTTGGCTGTCTTTTTCTGTTTATTTAAAAATTCTTTATTTGGCTAGTTCAATAGCCCTTGTGAAGTCATTATTTCTTTTCAATTTTCTTTTTTTTAATTTAAACTGCTTTATAGGGATATCTTTGACATGTAAAAACTACATATATTTAAGGTATACAACTTACTGTTTCAATGTATTTATATATTGTGGAAGGATCACTACCATGAAGCTAAATAATTTATCCAACTATATCCAATATAGTTACATATTGTGTATATGTACATAGTTACATAGTGCATATGTGTTGAGAAGATTTAAGAGATACCCTGTTTCAACTTTCAAGCATACAATACAGTATTGTTAACTATCATCACCATACTGTACATTAGATTTCCCAAAGTGATTCATCTTGCATAACAGAAACTTTGTACCCTTTAACTAACATCTCCTCATTTTCCCTTCTCTCCTGCTCCTGGCAAAACACCATTATACTTACTCTCTGCTTTTATGACTTTAACTATTTTAGATTCCACTTATAAGTGAGATCATTCAGTGTTTGTCTTTTTTTGTCTGGCTTATTTCACTTAGCATAATGTCCACCAGATTCTTCCATGATGTCACAAATGGCAGGACTTCCTTCTTGTTAAGACTAAATAATATTCCATTGTATGTATATACCACATTTTCTTCACCCATCCCTCTGCCAGTGGACATTTAGATGGTTCCCATGTCTTCACTATTATGAATAATGCTGCAGTGAAAATGGGTGCAGATATCTTTTCAAATTCCAGATTTCATATCCTTTGGATATATATACTCAGAAGTGATATTGCTAGATCATATAGTAGTTATATTTTTAATTTTTTGAGGACCCTCCATACTGTTATATAATAGTTTTACCATTTTCTGTTCCTACCAACAGTGTACAAAGGTTCCCTTTTCTTTATGTCCTTGCCAACACTTGTTACTTTTGTCTTTTTGATAATAGCCATTCTAACAGGTATGAGCAGATATCTCATTACGGTTTTGATTTTCACTTCCCTGATGATTGGTGATGTTGGGCACCTTTTCATGTACCTGTTGTCCATTTGTATTTCTTCTTTTAAGAAATGTCAATTCAGGTTTGTTGCCCATTTTTTGATTGGATTATTTGTTTTTTCACAATTGTGTTGTAAGAGTCTCTAATATATTTTAGATATTAACCCTTTATCAGATATATGGTTTGCAAGTAACTTCTCCAATCCAAGGCAATTAATAGATTGCCTTTTAACTTTGTTGATCATTTCCTTTGGTGTACAGAAGCTTTTTAGTTTCATCTAGTCCCACTTACCTATTTTTGCTTTTGTTATAGGCAGTTTTGGTGTCATGACCAAAAATCGTTGCCAACACCAATGTCAAAAGTTTTTTCCCTCTTTTCTTTTAGAAATTTTATCGTTCCAGGTCTTATAGTTAAGTCTTTCATCCATTTTGAGTTAGTTTTTTTTTTTTTTAATTCACCGTGAGAATAAGGGTCCAATTTTATTCTTGTGCATGTAGATAACCAGTTTTCCTAATGCCATTTATTGAAGAGAGTATCTTTTCACTATCATTGTGAGTTCACCATTGTGGCACTCTTGTCAAAGATTGGTTGACTATATATGTGTGGGTATATTTCTGAGCTCCTTGTTTTGTTCTCTTGGTCTAAATGTCTGTTTTTATGCAGTACTATAATGGTTTGATTACTATAACTTTGCAGTATAGTTTGAAATCAGGAAGTGTGATGCCTCTAGCTTTGTTCTTCTGCCTCAGGATTTCATTGGCTATTTGGGATCTTTTGAAGTTCCACATAAATTTTAGGATTGTTTCTCTATTTATGTAAAGGATGCCATTGGGATTTTGATATGGAGTGTGTTGAATCTGTAGACCAGTTTGGGTACTATGGACATTTTAACAATATTAATTCTTCCAATCTGTGAGCAAGGGTTATCTTTCCATTTATCTATGTCTTCTTTAATTTCCTTCATCATTGTTTTATAGTTTTCAGGGTATAGGTCTTTCACCTAATTGGTTAAGTTTATTCCTAAGCATTTTATTATTTTTGATGCAGTTGTAAGTGGGATTTACTTAATTTCATTTTCAGATGGTTTGTTGTTAATGTGTAGAAAAGCCACCAATTTTTATATGTTGATTTTGTATCCTGAAACTTTGCTGAATTCATTTATTAGTTCTAACAGTTTGTTGTTGTTGAATCTTTAAATGTTTCTACATATATGATCATGTCATCTGCAAAGATGATTTTATTCTTTTCCAATTTAATTTGGATGCCTTTTATTTCTTGTCTAATTGCTTTGACTAGAACTTTTGGTACTGTGTTAAATAGAAGTAATGAGAACGAGTATTCTTGCTTACATTGGATCTTAAAGGAAAAGTTTTCAGTTTTTCCCCATTGATTATGATGTTAGCTGTGGTTATTCAAATATGACCTTCATTGCATTGAGGTAAGTTCTTTTTATACCTATTTTTAATGGTGTTTTTTAAATCATGAACAGATATTGAATTTTTTTTACACTCCTTTTCCTGCATCTGTTGAGCTTATCATGTGGTCTTTATCTTTCATTCTGTCAATGTGATATATGACTTTGATTGATTTGCATATGCTGTACCACCCTTACACCTCACAGATAAGTCCTACTTGGTCATAGGTACAGTGCTTTTAATGTGCTATTGAATCCAGTTGGGTAGAATTGTATTGATGATTTTTGCAACCATGTTCATTAGGGATATTGGCCTATAGTTTTCTTTTCTTACAGTTTATTTGTTTGTCTGGCTGTGGTTTCAGAGCAATATTGGCCTTATAAGATTCATTTGGAAGTGTTCTCTCTCCTACTTTTTGGAAGACTTTAAGAAGGATTGGTATTACTATTTTTTAAATGTTTAGTAAAATTCACCAGTGAAACCGTTAGGTCCTGGCTTTTCTTTCTTGGGAGGTATTTGATTATTGATTCAATTTTCTTATTTGTTACTGGTCTGAACTAGAAAAAGAACAAAACAAGCCCGCAGTTATCCTGAAAAAAAGAAGATAATAAAGATTAGAAAAAAAATGGATCAAATAGAGGTTAGGAAAACAATAGAAAAAATTCAACTAAACTAAGAGTTGTTTTTTTGTTTTTTTTTTTTTGAAAAGATAAGATCAACAAATGCTTGGCTAGACTAAGAAAAAAAGAGAAAAGATGAAAATAAAACCAGAAATAAACAAGAAGACATTATAATAAATGCCTCAGAAATCAAAAGGACCATAAGGAACTATTATGAACAATTATACCAATAAATTGGGTAACCTAGAAGAAATGAGTAAATTCTAAGAAACATATAACCTTCTAAGGGTGAATCTCCTCAATTTTCATTCATTCATTAAATAAATATACACTGAATATCTATCATGTATCAGGCAAGTTGCTAGGTATAACTAAGGATAAAAGACCCAGGAGTCAAGCATCTGCTTTGGGGGATTTAACAAATTATTAAGTTTTTGCTGATTATACTGAATTTCTACTAATTGTAGTTATATAATATTTTAAGAAGAGAATTTCCTCCCAGTTATGTAAATAGGTAATATATATGTAGCAATTGTTCTTAATCTTAGCTGTACTTTAGAATCACCTGTATATATATATATATATATATATATATATATATATATATATATATATACTGAAAGCCAATTAAATACAAATCTCTAGAGCTGGAACTCTGATATCAATACATCTTTCAAAAGCTCACCAAATGATTTTAATGTATAACCAGTGTTAAAACTGCTGTTGTATTCACTGTTGACAATAGCCAAAGTATGGGAGGAGCCCAAATGTCCATTGACGAATGAATGGATAAAGAAGATGTGGTACAATGGAATATTACTAGGCAATCAAAAAGAATGAAATCTTGCCATTTGCAAGTACATGGAGGGAACTAGAGGGTATTATGCTCAGCGAAGTTAGTCAGAGAAAGACAAATATGTGACTTCACCCATATGATAAAGGGAAGATACAAAATAGATGAACATAAGGGAAGCAAAAATAATATAAAAACAGGGAGGGGACAAAACATAAGAGCCTCTTAAATATAGAGAACAAACTGAAGGTTACTGGAGGGGTTGTGGGAGGGGGGATGGGCTAAATGGGTAAGAAGCATTAAGGAAGACCCTTTTTGGGATGAGCACTGGGTGTTATACATAGGGAATGTGTCACTGGAATCTACTCCTGAAATCATTATTGCACTATATCCTAACTAACTTGGATGTAAATTTAAAAATAAATTTAAAAAACCCTGCTGCTCTATTAAAGGAGATGATAGTGGAATGATTCAGTTCCCTGGGATTTTTTGGAAGTTAGGGTAATGAATAAAAGAAGGAATTTTCTGGTAAAAAGATTTGTTTATGTTTAAATTCCTCACTCAGGTTTCTGTGAAATGACCCAATCTACAGCATTGGAGGAAAGCCCTGGGCACCAGCATGTCAGGATGTAAAAGTGGTGATTGTCCCCGTACTATTGTGAGCTAAAGAAATAACTTTTCTGAGTGGTTATACAGTTGTCAGTATAGCTAAGGTCAGCCTTGCCTAGATTGACAAATGGACTAAGTGATTTCTGAAGTTTTCTTCCATTCCATTATTAAGCTTACAAGTATGACCCTTTAAAATGCCTCCAGGTTGTTAGTGAATGACTAAGTTAATGCCCCGAGCCTGGGATATTTTATGCAAATTCTCTAGGATCCACCTGCCTTCAAATTCATTAAATTTCTTATCAGTCGAGTGGAGTTTATCTTTCTACCTTCAGTTCCACATTTATCATTATGAGGAAAGAAAGGCTTCCTAATAGTACTTGAGGTCTTTAATTTTTCTTATATTTTCTTAAATTTCTTATCCATTGAGCGGAGTTTAACTTTCTACCTTCAATTCCGCATTTATCATTATGCAGAAAGAAATGCTTCCTAATAGTACTTGAGGTCTTTTATTTCTCTGTTTGGGTCCAATTTGTGCAACAGAAAAGAGGGGTTTATCTAACCCTAACTGTTTTTGCTTAGTTTCAACCACTGGGGGAGAGGGAGGTGGTGGGAAGGAAGGAGGAAGGAGGGAATGATAAAGGAGAAGAGAAAGAGATTAAGAGAAATTAAAGGGACACCAGATATTAACAGCTAAAGACAAAGGATACCAGAATTACATACATTGGGGGAAGGGTGCTTTACCTGGAGACAGAAAGAATAAGTATAGAATGTTAAGTAACATCATAGTCATGTGTGACCATCAACTGAAACCCATAACTACATATGTCAACCTTAAATAGCTGCATAACCAATCCCTACCTCTGGGTTTTGGGGTAGGATTCACAGGTCAAGATTGGGATCTTTCCCTAGTGAGAGAGTCACATGTTTGGGAGCCTGGCTCTCATAACAGTGCGTTTCACTGTCTCTGAGAGAGTCTTTAACCTATTTTGTGGACTATCCCTTTTATTTATTTATTTTTTTATCAAACTACTAATTTTGAATCTTGGTCCCATTATTTTCTAGCCAGGTGACACTGCACTGGGTTTTTAGTTTTTCTGGGATTCAATTTGTCGCATCTATGATGTCAAGTGGGCAGTTCCTGGAACAGAATAGGTGTTCAATAAATATTTATATTCAGTGAATGTCTAAGGTGCCCTTCAACTCTAAAATTGAATGTGTGACCCCTAGACAGAGAGCTTTTCTCCGCCACATGTGCAGTCAAAACCCATTTTGCTGCCAGATAGGAAGAGGAACAAAAGCTGCTCTTAATATGAATGGTTTTAAAGAAAAATGTTGTTATTCTCCAGGCCCCCATCTTACAACGGACATCTGGGTGATATGGACGGATTGAAGAACTTTTGTCTCTAGCCAAAATAATTCATAAATTCCCAGCTCCAGGGTTGTATCGGGTGAGGTTGTGAGAGTCCTAGAGTTTCATAATATACATTTTCCTCATGGGGAAGATGGAAAAGTTGGACTTGATGTGCTAAAACACATTTGTTTTTATTCTCATTCTTTGCCTCTTTTGGCTACTGAGCAAATGTAAGATCATTTGCAAACCTTATGGCATGTGTGTATGTATAATAAAGTGCATGTCCTTCCTGCTAGAGGATCTCAAGCCAAGGGCAGCAATCCCCCTGCCCCACACCCCAGCATATTTCAGAGGGAGCAAATGCATCACAGTGACAAATACAACTTAGAATAAATATGTGGAAATAAACATGTCTGTAAAAAAAATGCAGTTTCTTTCTTCTGGTAGCTATTTCATTTCCTTTTATGCTTTTCACCTTCACTTTATTATAGAAAGATTTTAATCAGGTTTCAGGGTTCACAACTTAGAGCAAATATTAAACCAAAAGTTCTTCATGGCCTGAAATTATCCTGATAGCATTTCCTTCTGTTCTACGCCTTCTCTTTAACTTTGACCCACCCACCCTTCCTTCGCTCCTGTCTTCCCTCCCTCCTTCCTTCCTTCTTTTCTCTTCTCAAGAAATGTTTATGGAGTACTAACCATAAACGAGGCACTTCACTAGGCACTGGGGCTCAGGGATCAAAACATAGACTGCAGGGGAAAAAAGCAAATAAAAGAAACCAAAAATAGATTTTTTAAAAGTGAAAACAGTCCTGGCCAGCTACAGGACTGTCCTGATCCTTTAAAATACTGACCACATTGTTGTCTCTCTGCCTCTTGTTCTAATGAGCTTCTTACCTTCAATGTTCCTCCACACCCATGCCCAGCTAGTAAAATTCATCACACACTCAGCAGTGGTCTTCAGCCTCATTTTGATATACTTATAAGTCATTTCTCTTCACACCACTTTGAATTACCTTTACACAGACTGGCATGTGTTATGGTTTCTTGTATGGCACTGTATCCCCAATACTATCATCTATGAGCACAGGTTTTATCTTTCTTGTTTTGTATTTTACTGCCATGCACATAGTAGGTGTTCAGTTCAGTGTTGGATGAATTCGCTGAATAGAATATTAGGGCCAGGAACCTACTGTAGGACTGTTTCTTGAGTAACCCTTTCTCCCATCACATTCTTGGGATACTTATGGCCCATATGGGACATTCTACCTAAGATATTGCCCTCTTAAGTACTTTCTTCTCACCAGCTTGTCCCTTTGTCCAGTTCCTTTTGTATTTAGTATCCAGACCATGCCCATTAGTAGTTGACTATGCATTATACTGTTGTGTGTTTTACGTGGATGGATGTAGATTGTTTTCCAACTAAATTATAACTTTGAAAGGATCAAAAAAGGCCATCATTTTTCTATCTTTCACAGTTCCTTGCATAGTACTGGTTCAGACTGGATGCTCAATAAATGTGTTAAGTGACTATAAATCTGAAAGCATTATACAAAAACTTGCTAACCAGAAATCCTGCACGGGGGCTCATTTTCACTGTGAGACTGCTTATTGTACATTTTCCTCATTAGATTTTCTGAACAGTATGCTTGGAGCAGTTTCTGGCTTCATTAGAAGTTGGGCATGATCATTATGGTTTATATTGTCATTGTTCTTGCTTTTTTCTTTGTTGATTGCATGGGCATACTCCTCATTTTCATAACCTCAGCCCATATTTGTGAGAACTCAGTGCTTTGTTGTAACATGTCAGTCTTTGAAGAACAGACAGAGATATGTAAAATCATACTTGTTTGGGGAAAAAAATTGGCAGTGATTTTTCTGGTTGTAATTTAGAACATACCAAACACTCATAATAGCAAATAAACCGATTTGACACTCACAAGACAAACTCCCAAATTCAGTCTATAATATCCTCATGTGGGTCTACATTTTAATTTAACAGCTCTGTAGCTGCTTAGCCGCTGCTAGAGAATCTGTAACAGAGAAGACTTCCTTAGTTCCCTATGGTAGAGAGAAGATCAAACAACCAGAGGGCATGTCTTCTCAGAACGTTTTCCCCAAACCTACATCATTTCCATTCATGGTGAATTTGTTCTCTACATGAAGTTTTAGTAACCCTCTCTGTATACATAAACCAGGGTCTCCAAGCTGGCACAGCATTCAGAATGTTTTTATAATGAGAGATTAGTATAGAGAAGAAGTGTTGAATTATAAAACTAAGGTTACAAAAATATGTTACCTATGCCAAAGAAACACTTTTAAGCCAAGGCGTCGATTTATGGCACTGTTTTAAAATTTGGGCCTCCGCTACCCCCTAGTCTGTTTAAAATTGCTTTGAAAATTCAGGTTTTAGGCCAACTGTTCTTTTGGCTCCTTTGGCCGCATTAGAGCCTCTGGCAGATTGAGAAGAACTAGTGTGACACCAGGGCTTTGTCTGTTCCCAGCCAGCTCACCTACTGATGGATGATGCTTGGCAGCATGCCTCCTTGTTGTTTGTTGTATTATTACGACAGAAAGCATTTTCAAAAGCTACATTTATCAAGTTGTCATAATAGTTTGGCTTGTATATCTATCTACTCAGAAAAAAAAATAAATCTCTCTCTTAGCACTAATCTGTTGGAGCCACATGATGCATCATGTGCAGAAGAGGCAGTGCAAAACGAAAAGGCCATTCTGCATGAGATTCAGGGACCTTTCAACTAAATGATTAAAGTCAGAGGTATTTTTTTATGTATGCATTTGAAAATCCCAGAGCACCAAAGACCTGTCCCCGCCTTGTTTCAAGGGTACTTTTCCATGGGTGGTTGTGTTTGTTGCAGATGCCTTATTCCTAGAATTTTGGAGGGAAAACACTGAAATTTGCCACAAAGAAGGTCAAAGACACTCTTAATGTTTAAGATGGATTTTTCATTGGCAGGTATCACCAGATTAAACATCACTTGTTGTGGAGAACCTTATAAGCAAGATAGGTGGTTGTCTGGGAGCTCAAGACTGTTTGAAGCTGGGATTCAGAATCTTTATCCAGAGAAAACATATACTCAGAAAATGTTTGTTTAAAATACTTCAAACCTATTAATGTTAATAAAGCATTCACTAGGTATGCATACTAGAACATCTTCAATTATTCCGAAATATAGTATATAATGAATATACAATATAAACATGGTTATCTGTAGATATGTTTTTATTGAGATATATCGACATAGAACATCATACAAATTAAAGGTATACAATATATTGATTTGTTGTTTTTTCCTCATTTTTCCCACCCCTTCCCTTTGTTAATCATCAGCTCATTCTCTATATTTATAGGTCTGATTCTACTTTTTGTTTGTTCATTCCACTGTTTAGCTTTTTAGATTCCACATATAAGTGAAATCATATGGTATTTGCCCTTCTCAGTCTGACTTATTTTTCATAACATAATACCTTCTAGGTCCATCCACGTTCCAGATGGCAAGATCTCATCCTTTGTTATGACTGTGTAATATTCTATCGTGTGTGTGTGTGTGTGTGTGTGTGTGTGTGTGTGTATCACATCTTCTTTATCTATTCACCTATCATTGGACACTTAGGCTGCTTCTGTATCTTGGTTATTATCAATAATGCTGCAATAAACATAGGGAGACATGTCTTTTTGATATAGTGTTTTCATTTTCTTTGGGTAAATACCTAGTAGTGGAATTACTGGATCATTTAGTAGTTCTATTTTTTAGTATTTTGAGGAAACTTCCTACTGTTTTTTACAGTGGCTGTACCAATTTACATTTCCCACTAACAGTGTACAAGCATCCTTTTTTTCTCCACATTCTCACCAATACTTGTTATTTTTTGTCTTTTTTATTTTAGTTATTATGATGGTTGTGAGGTGATATCTCACCGTGGTTTGGATTTGCATTTCCCTGAAAATCTTTTCATGTGGGGTGCCTGGGTGGCTCAGTCGGTTAAGCGGCCGACTTCAGCTCAGGTCACGATCTCGTGGTCCATGAGTTCAAGCCCCGCGTCGGGCTCTGGGATGATGGCTCAGAGCCTAGAGCCTACTTCCGATTCTGTGTCTCCCTCTCTCTCTGCCCCTCCCCATTCATGCTCTGTCTCTCTCTGTCTCAAAAATAAATAAAACGTTAAAAAAATTAAAAAAAAAAGAGAAAATCTTTTCATGTATCTCTTCTGTTGGCCATTTATATGTCTTCTTTGGAAAATGTCTATTCAGGTCCTCTGCCCATGTTTTACTCAGATTTTTGGGGGGTTTTCTTTCTTTCTTTCTTTCTTCTTTCTTTCTTTCTTTCTTTCTTTTTTTTTTTTTTCTTTCTTGCTTTCTTGCTTTTGGTGTTTAGTTGTATAAATTCATCATATATTTTTGATATTAACTCTTTATCAGATATATCGTAAAAATTTTAAGGAATAAAACAAATTGATTGATTTGATGCATCTATACATTGCAATATGATACCACTTTCTGTTAGTTTACACCTCTAACATGTGCCCTAGTTATCATTTCTTTTCTGTGGTGGGAACAATTAAAATCTCTCTTAGAAACTTTGAAGTTTACGATACAGTGTTTTTGTCTATAATTGCTATACTGTGTATTAGATTTCCAGGACTTATTTATCGACTAATTACAAGTTTGTACACTTAAATAACATCTCCCCAATTCCTCCACCTCCAAGTCTCTGATAACTACCATTCTACTTTGTTTTTATGTAGATATTTTTTAAAGTTTATTTATTTATTTTGAGAGAGAGAGAGAGAGAGAGATGGGAGAGGGGGCAGAGAGAGAGGGAAAGAGAGAATCCCAAACAAGCTCCATGCTGTCAATGCAAAGCCCAATGAGGGGTCTCAAACTCACAAACCGTGAGATCATGACCTGAGCTGAAATCAAGAGTCCGACACTTAACCGACTGAGCCACCAGGCACCCCTGTAGATATTTTTTGAAGAAGGTGCTGAACTGACTCCTCTTGCTGGGACCAAGCACCTACAAATAAAGTTTCCACATCAACAAGGCTCATTTTTATTGTCATGAAAAACACTCTAAATAAGAATTAAATAATAATTATATAAACATGGAATAAAATGCATAGAATTATAGAATTGCTTTTTTTTACTGCTTATTTATTTTTGAGACAGAGAGAGAGAGAGCATGAACAGGGGAGGGTCAGAGAAAGAGGGAGACACAGAATCTGAAACAGGCTCCAGGCTCTGAGCTGTCAGCACAGAACCCGACGCAAGGCTCGAACCCACGGACCGTGAGATCATGACCTGAGCCAAAGTCAGATGCTTAACCGACTGAGCCACCCAGGCGCCCCTAGAATTGCTTTTTTAAGCAAAAGAATGTAACAGAGCTAAAGGAAAGACAACGTGGAACTTAGGAAGCCCACTATGGTGGCCAGTCCTCTAATTTTCTCCCCCATGCCAGGCAAGATCCCCACCAACCACCGATGATGCACAGACTCCAGTTCTAGATTGTAGGTTTTTAGCATCCATTTTGACCCATGGATGAGGACAGTGAGCATCTGAGGACAGCAGGGTCCAGAGGTTCACGTAACTTCCTTTTTAATGGCAAGTTGATTGGTATCAAGTGTTATTTCCTGAAAGAACCTCTTACACTAATGTGTCTGTGGAAAATGAAAAGCAGCCCAACAGTGCATTTATACTTGGTCCTCTTAAGTGTTCTCAGAATTTGTTATTCCTCTTGAGGTCTTTGTAAAAAGTCCCTGAAATGTAGAAGTGCTTTCACTGGCTTCTTGGGGACATTCTTCCACAAGATAGCTCCAGTAAATACTGAAATGCTCAAATTGAAGCAAGAGAGGAAAACCGTGCACCAATAGTACATGACGTTGTGTTTTCAGCTGTAAATCTGCTTGTCTTGTCTAATCTATACTCACTTTAGGATCCAAAATCTAAAGGACCCAGAGTCTTTCTGTCAGCTTGAATTGTTGATATGGTTTATACCTGTTCTCTTGTGAAGAGCTCATGGTATCCTTTTGAATAATTAAAAAAAAGAGAGAGACATAAGGAGATGAATGCTCATATTTTAAAATTCTTTGCCCATGAGTCCGTATTTGAAAGACAAGAGGTATTCCAAGAAATACAGTAACCTGTTTTTACTGAACATCACTCTGCTTTTTCAAAATCAAAGGCAAAGCTTCCTGAGTGGTTGTCCTTAAGAACTATGGAGTCTTAAATACACAGTTACCACATTTTCCTAAAACTTGTTCACTGACACCAAGAATGAGTCTCGTTATGTCTCCAGAAGAATCTGTTTGCCTAGGGAGGAAAATGAGGAGAACCTTGAGGTAAAAATTGATGTTTTGCCCAATTTTTTAATTCTTAATGAGAGATAAGTTGAATATGCCTCCCTCTTTTAAGGACTTAAATTATATAAGTGGGAGGGTGGGGAAGTGGGGAACCAACAAATTGCTAACGCCTGGAAAGAGAACTTTCAATTTTCCATGGTAATTCATTTCTTCTATGGTTGTTAAATTATGGCAATTGAAACTAAGATATTATCAGGGTTTTAAGAACTGGAAGAGTTTGGATGGCTTGTTATGTGTTAATGAGAAACCAAAAAAGTGTGCCTTAAGCTTACACTAATCTCATTATAAGTGAGTTAAAATCTGAATAATTCACAAATACTAGCTTGTGATTGAGGTGATTACCATTTTTTACAGAAGGAATTAAGTCAAAATTAATAAATGACTAGCTAGGAGTGAAGTGCTTAAATGAATAAATAAGGAATTGTGTGTACAAATTCAGTTTGGAATATATTTGAATATTTATATTTTGTTCCTTCATATTTGAACCAGTTCTGAGTCCTTAATTGGGACCGTCCTTAGCTCACTAGACACAGTCCTGAAAACATTCTATTGTTTGCAATGAGAAAATGCATTTACTTAAAAATCTCTGTTATCAGTGGCCTATAACTTGCTTTGGAACCCATTTTGGATTGAAATTTCTGTTTGTTTTCATTCCCAGGGGTGAATTTTATTTTGTTTAAATGTGAAAGAAACCATTTGGCTGTTTTATACCAATGAACTGTTAAGAAAGGAAGAAAATATTCTTTACTGCATGATGCTCAAATGAGGCTTTTGTGCCCAGATAAATGCTTCGGATGAAGAAATTCATACTTGGCACAAATTAAATCCTTATGGTGGAATAGTCACTTCATTAACTTAAATAAAATTTATATGCAGGTATAATAAGTTTGAACTTTTAAAAAGCATAAGTTTCTCTGCATTGAAGTTCTTTCATGTTACATTTTATAGAGGAGTGTGGTTTTCTTGGAGATGTTCCCGATATACGATGTGTGTCTAGGTATCCTTTACTTACTAGAAGTGAATTTACCAGAACTGAAGAGTAGCTCATAAATTGTTATGGTAACAATAAGGTGCATTTAATCCCCAGACCAACACTATGCTTGGTTTCTCACATTTAATCTAATATTAATATTTTACACATCTTAAGCATATCTTGTTCCTTTTTTTTTTTTTAATTGTCTTAGACAAATCTGAGTTCCAATCCCTGGCTCTTTCTTTCCTGTGGATATTTCATTAAGCCTCCTAATCTCTATTAGCCTCAATCTTCTCATCTATTAAATGGGAGTAATAAAACCTTTCAAAGTTGTTGGAAGCTTATTGATAATGTACACAGAATATGTAACCCTGGACCAAATACCTATAGAAGGCACTCAGTATATCATGGAGGCTACAATTACATTTGTTACCCACAATCTGATAATGACTTTCAATAATGAGGACATTTCCAAAATCCAGCATTACCACTTTAATGTCATATTTCAGTTGATTAAATGAAATAAGCTTTCAGTAAATAAGTAATACTATTTAGTAAAGGGAAGGCTTAATCCAGGGAAACAAATTATGTGTAAATCAATACAAGGTGTTTGACAATTATAGGATATTCTTTGGAAATTGCAGCAAATGTTTCTGTGTTGTTTTATTTTTGCTAAATAAGGATTTAAATCAATGTTTGATATTATGTGCTCACATCTATCTTTCAAGGATGCTTTTAAAATGTGTGTTCATAATTAAAAATATATGGGGAAAGGCTCATTTACGTTATTGAAGCAGGTATTTTTCTGCCTTTGTTTTGTTTTGTTTTGGTTTGGTTTTTAGCAAATGATATCTCTATAATAATCCTTTGGCATTTGAATAGAGCTTTTGTAAATTATCTAAGTTAGTGATCACAACTTTGTGCCCAACCATTCCAATATACATTTGACAGATGAGAAGGGTAATACCCTGAGAAGGTAACAGGCTTATGCAAGGAGAAAAACAAGTTTACGACCTACATCCTCAAACTCCTAATTTAGTATTGTTTTCATTATTCCTTCAGGGAGATAAGGTTGGGAAAAGAAAATAAAAAGAGGTGAAAAACATAGAACTTTAAGGTCTTAATGATTAACACCAGAGTTCACTTTTTTAAAGCGAGAAGTCATCATTGTATCTTCTTGTTTTTAAAACATTCAGTGGTTCCTCTTTGTCTATTGCCAAGTTCAAAATTAGAAGGTATTTGTCTCATCTGTGATTCCCCACATAAATCCCAAGCTCCAGCAAAACAAAACCATATCTTTTTATACCTCTGTGCCTTTCCTGTGGTTCCCTTTATATATATATCCTTAACCCTCTTTCAAGATCTATTATGTTTTTATTTCTGTTACACAATTAATTTACCAAATGTTTATATAATGTGCCAGGCACTGTTAGAAGTGCTCCACAAATATTAAGTCAGTTAATCCCCATGATAATTCCAGGAAATGAGTAATATTATCCCATTTTACAGATGATAAAACTGAGACATTTAAACTGCAGAAGAGAGTCAAGATTCCAGGATGAGGATTCTGGTTTCAAAGTGGGTACTCTGAACCATTACACCATGTCACATATGTACTTAGAATTTCACAACTGAAAAACTTACCACATTCAACCGAGACCAAGGTCTAAATGGCATGCCACCAAAGGCTTCTGGGTTGTAGAATTCGTTACCTTGTAAATGTACCATCAACTGGAACCTACTTATTATCTTTTTAGACTCAGAAATATGGTATTTTTCAGTAATCATAGCAAGAACAGATCCTTCTCTTGGAGGTGGACAATGACTTGGCCCATGAGATTAATATTTCAAACTAGAATGCTAGTTTATTTATTAACTTACAATGAAAAATAGAACTATCACATGGACCAAAACACCCACGTCAGCATGACAAGCACACTCTGCCTCTCAGCAGTCCTAAGAAACCAGATCACTCTTGGCAAGTTGCTTGGTCAACATGGCATCCTAAGGAGGGGTATCCCTGGGATGAACAGAACATTCATTGGCATCAGCTAAGTTATCATGATGCATCAGTATTGTGATTGCAACAGCCTTGCCAATGGGACCTGGAGGACATGAAACTCATTGGTCTTTTGCCTGGGACACTGCTTGGCTGGGCACCGACAACCATATATCTCCGTGATTCTCTTCTTTTCTAGGATTATAATGCCTGGCCAACCCTTCCTTTCCTTTCCCACGTTCTATTGTTAATGTGTGTTAATATTCTCAATCTGGTCACAGTCAAGTCTTCAGGCCTGGGACCTTTCTAATTCTTTAAGACAGGCTTAGTGCAATTGTATTTTCAGATGCTATTTTCTTTTTGATGACATCTTCAAGACCTAACACAAATACTATCTAGCTTTTTCCTAGACTGAATTGTAACTACATGAGTGGTTTTATTAATACCAAAGACAAAGTTATAGCCATTCTTTTTTGTATTCCCAGAAGTAAACACATTATGCAGCACATAACAGGAGCTCAGTGGTTGTTTCCTGAATAAACAAGTAAATGAGGAGGTAGAAAATCATCATGGTGAGGAGTGTAAGCTCTGAGACTGCATGGTCTGGTTTCAAATCTCAGCTCTACGACTTAACACTTGTGTGGTTTTGGCAAGTTACTCAACGTCCCTGAGCTTCCATTTTTCATCTTTAAAAAGAGTATAATTGTACCCTGCCTCCCAGGGTTCCTGAAAAGATTAAATTAATACATATACCAAACTTAGAAATGTACCTGGAATTTCAAACTATTAGTTATTAGTATAATAATTCTCTCAGCATTTTGTATTGTATTTTTACTCATTTTGTAAAAAGTATGACTTATGTTGCAAAGGGCAGAGTACCGCTTGTCCCTGTTTTAAGTGTCACCATTGAATATTTAATTAAAAATTGTTTTTGTCACAGAAATTCAGTAAAATGGAAACTCCCATGTATTGCTAATGGGAGTAAGGAATGGTACAACTTTTATGGAATGCAATTTAGCAATATTTATCAAAAGTCTTATAAAAGTTCATTCCCTTTACTCCAGTAATTCCCCTTCTAGAAATTTATCTGTCCTACAGCCACGGTCAGAAACTTGGATAAAACTTTTATATAGACATAGTTTATCACACCATCATTTATCAACCCCCTCATTGGAAATTACTTAAATGGCAAGTCATGAAAGAATGGTTATACAAATTACTTTATCTCATTTAACGGAATATTATGTAGCTCTCAAAACTGTATCTTTAAATTATTTCATAGTGTGGGAAAATGCTTCCCAAAAAGCTAAAGTGGGAAAAGAAAACCCAAACCACAAAATGGTATAGGTGACGTAATTTCTTCCACACTGAGAAGAAATCAGTAAGTCAAAATAACAGTGATTATCTTTAGATAAGGCAACTATGGGGGATTTCGTTTTTGTAAACTTTCTTTTCCAAAACCTCTCCAATGAGCGTGTATTTTAGAAGTAAAAATAATTCTTTAAGAACTATAAGTTTTAATGTCCTTAGATGTGTAATTTTAAGACATGTTGAATATTGTTTCATTTTTACCATGTCCCAGATCTAAGTTTTTTCAGTGAAATATCTCTTCAGTCTAATACCAGAAATAATTAAGAAGACAGGATTCATTTTTCAGAAAATCTTGTATTAATATTTATTTGGTTAATAAGCACAAAGTATAAGTACTTATCTTGAAAAATTTTTGAAGGAAAATGAATGCTTAGTGTCAGCTCTCATGGAGAAATCAGTTTATATATACAACTTCTTGAGAACTGCTTTGTTTAGTATTGATAGTAATTTCTATAAGAACATTGTTATTCAGAAGAAAAGAGAGACTCGTACATTAGTATTGAGAGAAAATTGTTCTTGTGACAAAATAGTTTCAATTTTGAGCCTGTCACAGGTAGTAATGAGTTTTTTTCTTTTTTCTTTTTTTTCTCTTTTTTCTTCTTTTTTTTTCTTTTCTTTTTTTTTTTTCTGTGTGTGTGTGTGACCTAGGAGCTGTGAGGGAAGAAATATCCGATATAGAACATGCAGTAATGTGGTAAGTACTGAGGTTCTGTTTCTGCGGTTATGATCATGTATCATTTTAAGAACTGAATAATGCCAACCAGTTTTATGTATTATGAACAACCAATCAATTAGTATTTCAAAGAGTTATTTTTCTCACACTACTGATGATGCAGCCTTTTAAAATACATACTTTTAATTCTCCTCAATATAAACTTTGAATCGTCTGGCCAGATTGTAACTAACTAGGCTGTTTCAAAACAGGGATTCTGTATTTCTTTTCTGCTTTCTGACGTTTCACATCTAAGTGTCTCGAGAACCAATAAGAGAAATGATAAAAGGGAAACCACTGGGGTCCTCATGAAATAAGTATTAGTTAAACGCAGATTTGACAGAGTCATTCATTCATTCATTCATTCATACAACAAAACTGCTCAATGCCATCCTTCTATGAAGTACTACACTAGTACAAGGAAAAATAACATGTGGTCACTGTCTTAAAACATCTGTGATAAAGGACAAGATGCAGAGAGAGAAGATAGTTGTGCACATAACCACACTCTAGCACAAAGCATGACAAATGCTGCAAGAAAGGGATAAAGTTCTTTGTGGGTTAAAAATGGAGAGACATTTGAAGGGTCTTCAAGGAAAAAGTGATTTGAGATAGGGCTTAGAGAACTAGAAGGGCTGTGACTGGTCCACATGAGTGTGAGGAGGTGATAGTCCAAGCAGAGGGGACACAATGGGCAACTTTGGATGCAGAAATGTTTAAGGTATGTTCTACATACGAATTTGGATAGGATTCGTATTATAATTCGTGGCTAGCATTATTGAAGAAAAGAATTGAAAGGTATTTTGAGGGACGCCTGGGTGGCTCAGTCAGTTGAGCGTCCACCTTCAGCTCAGGTCATGATCTCGTGGTGTGTGAGTTCGAGTCCTGCATCAGGCTCTGTGCTGACAGCTCAGAGCCCAGAGCCTGCTTCGGATTCTGTGTCTCCCTCTCTCTATCTTCCCCTCCCCCACTCATTCTCTGTCTCTCTCTATCAAAAATAAATAAACATTAAAAATTTTTTTTAAAAAAGATATTTTGAGGTTACACCTTGAACAAATTTAAATGTTAGGGTTCCAAGCTTATATTAGTTCAGTGAATAACAGGGGATCACTAGAGGCTTTGGAGCAAGAGTATGATATTGTAGTTTCTTTCACTTCAGAGAGATTAATTCTGTAGTGATATGAGAGATGCTCTGGAACAGGAAATGGATGGGGAACAAGAAGCAATCAGAGCTTAAACCAAAAGTAAATAGATGCAAGAGAGATCAAAATTAAGGTCACTTTGTAAGACCTAACAAGCAATTTAAATTAGAATGATAAGTTGGAGTGAGAATAAAGGAAACACAGAGGTGTGTGTATATTTAGAGTTCTTAAACTGGCCTATCCTCTGTTAGAGTAGCTCTTTCCTTACTAGCTACATGACTGGCTTTCCTTATTCTAATCTCAGCTCAAATGCCACCTCCTCAGAGTATTTTCCTTGACCAACTTATCTGATATGCTTGTCCCACTGCCCAATCCCATCTCTCACAGCAGTCAATCTTGCTTCCTTTATAGCACTTTGACTTTCTTTGTAGCACTAATCTCTACCAAAATTTATCTTCTTTGATTACTTGGTTTTTTTTTTCTGTTTTCCCACTCTAGAATGTGGACTCCATGAGGATAGGAGCCTCATTCATCTTGTTCCCTCCTTTATCCCTAGTGCCTGGAACTATTGACTCACACATATGAAGCACATGATGGAAATTTGCTTAATATGTAATGGATACCCAGGCTTCTGAAAAAATGGTGGATACCATTATCAAAATTAGGAATGTTGGGAGAAGGCTTGGGAGAGGAAAATGACAAATTTGATTTAGGGACACTATTGAGTTTGACATGCAGGCTGAACTTGTAGGTGGTATATTCAACTGTGCAATGAGGATTTGATCTCAGGAAAGAGATCAAAGCACAAGCCATAGAAACAGAAATAAGATGCATAAAATTTGAAGATTTGGAAGCAGTTCCTTAGGTAGAATCATAAGAGGAGAGAAGCCTGAACTTTGGCGAATGTCTATATTCAGATAGAAAGAGAACTAGAGTGCCAGGTAAACCACAACAGGCACAGTGAGAGAAGTAGCAGAAGAAATAAAAATTCCTGAAGGTGTTCAGTAGGATAAGTGTTGCCAACAGGTTGAAGACTTAAAAAACCCTGCTGAGGAACAGTTTCTATAGTGTACTAGGAACAAACAAAATCAAAATCACAGGGGGTAAAAAAAAGAGTATCAATGAGAAAATGGAGTTGATGGGTATAAGCTATTCTTATTAAGTGTTCACAGAGGTATCTCATCATTTATGGAGTCACATAAAGGTAGGTGGGTAGTTGGTTTGTTTTCAGTGAGTAAACCTTGAGAGATAAGTTGATCTAAAAGGAGAGATTGAGGGGCGCCTGGGTGGCTCAGTGGTTAAGCATCTGACTTCAGCTCAGGTCATGATCTCGCGGTTTGTGGGTTCGAGCCCCACGTTGGGCTCTGTGCTAACAGCTCAGAGCCTGGAGCCTGCTTCAGGTTCTGTGTCTCCTTCCCACTCATGCTCTGTCTCTCTCTCTCTCAAAAATAAATAGTCATTAAAAAAATAAGTAAATAATAAAAGGAGAGATTGATTGTATGAGAAGGTAAGGGGATACTTGATGCCCCAGGTCCCAAAGGAGACAGTGGGTGACAAGAAGAGGAATCTTGGTGAAGGCAAGGACATATGCTTCACTCTGAGAATATAGAAGCAAATTGAGAGAGGAAGTTTGAGGGTATAGACAGATGTTGAAGAAGAGAAAAGGTGAGACTGCTCCAGATGCACAGGCTCAAACTTCCCTTAGAGTTTTCTCCGTCACCTGCTGAAAGTGAAGAAGGTGAGTTGAACTTGAAGAAGTGAGCATGAAGGCCTACAACAGCCCCTAGGTAAATCAAGTGGAAGCCAGCAAAGCAAAATAAGGAATTGTTCGGGGGCAAGGAAGGGGCTCAGCTGAGGCCAAAAAGCTTGATGTGACAGAGAACAAGGTCAGAAGGATTTAGGACTTAGTCCAGTGGTATGGTGATGCATTGGGGCAGGAACAGAGAAAACTCACATTGGAGGTGACTCATGGCCAGAGTACTGATGAGATGGGTTGCGAGAGACCAAGATGAATGAAAAGTATATGTATTTTTAACACCCGACCAGGGAGAGTGCAGGGAACTAGAAGGCGTGATAATTGGGAGTAAGAGTAATTGTTAAGGGGAAAATTTTGTCTACTTCATTTCTCTTTCCACTGAGGACACTAGGTGCCACATAGTTCAACTGCTAATTGGTTAAAAGAATCAAATAGCTACAGTTGTTCAATTTTTAAAAATGGTATTAACAGAGTTTGTTTTATAAATGGTATAAAAAATGTTTAATGGAAATATACTTTAGCTCATTGATTTTCTTTATCCCTTTTATTATCGTGATATCTTATACATCAGGGCTATTTTTTAAATACCATAATGTTATTTAAGAATCTCCATAATGTCCATTCTGTTGCTTTATGGCTTTTAAAATCGTGGAAAGGATCCAAACTCTCCTAAGTAGATGAATGCCTAAAGCATCATGAGCAGATGTCTGCCTACCCTGTCCTTCAAGCTCTTCAGAAACAGCCCACAATCTCCCTGCTATCATTATGAGCACTTTCATGGACAGATGTAGGCTAAGACTCTGACCTAATATTATTTAAAACCCATAGCGTTACCAAAGCCAACTCTTTATAGCTTGTAGAATCAAACTGACATTGAATTTCTATATGAGAATCTAAACTCTTCAAACGTTTGAAGCTTTTTTTTTTCTGACTTTTGGCCATGACAGAAGCAACATTGCCAAAAAAACAAACAAAAAGTCTCATAAGAATCTTTTCATAATCCCATCCCAATTCCTCAAACTAAGAAGTTCAGGGCAATTCAGTTAAATATTCCCCTTTTAAATACCTGTTTGGAAAAACTCTAGGGTCCCTTGTTCGGTAAGCCTCCAGGTCAACCCTTAATACCTGGCAGCTTCCTGGGGCTCTTCTGAACCACTTCTCCAAAGATTCACCCTCTTTTTCTATTTTTTGTAGGTGCTACATAGTTCTCTGGGTTCTTATTCTCCAAGGCTGAGGAGGAGAAAATGTCTCCTCAGTTTTCTTAGCTTTCTGCATTGTCTGAAAAATCAGTTCACATACTTTTCAGATGTTCTTGTTAATCACTCTGTAGACAGGGTGTATCAATAAAGAAAGTACCCATGATGTTCGCCTAGTTCTTTTAGTCACACGACCTTCTGTTACTATTTCTAGCTGGTTCAAGCAAACTATTTTCATTTCTAAGGATGTAGTACATCCAACCTTTCCCATTTCACAGTCCACGGGGGCAAGGCCCTCTCTCTCTCTCTGGAATAAAAGACGAAGGATACTATTGGGGAAAACAATAGGTGTGAACCCAAGTGGGTCATTTAGGTTTCACATCTTCCCAGGGGGGGCCCTAATTTGCTGACTCAAATTAGCCCTCACATCTGAGCCCCTTGATCTTAACTAGGCATTTTAAACGGACTTTCAAAGTTAGACTAATACCGTGTTACTTATAAACTGTTTCTTTGTCACCATCCTTAATCTTAACAAGAGTTGAAATTTAGGAGACAGTGACTACAATTAGCAATATAATAGGCCAAGGTGCCTGTGGTAGCTGGTGGTGCCCTTAAGTTCTTTTCTTTCTTTTTCTTTTTTTTTAAATTCAAGTTACTTAACATATGGTGTAGTATTGGTTTCAGGAATAAAATTTAGTGATCCATCATTTAGATAGAACACCCAGTGCTCATCCCAACAAGTGCCCTCCTTAATGCCCATCACCCATGTAGATTGTCTATCCCCCACCCACCTCCCCTTCAGAAATCCTGTTTGTTCTCTGTATTTAAGAGTCTCTTATGGTTTGCCTCCCTCTCTGTTTTTATCTTATTTTTCTCACACTTGACTGTTGTTTAAAAAACAAAAGTCCCTAAGACTAAAGTCGGGAGGCCACATTTCCATATCTCTTCTAGAACCCTCCCAGAGATGAGTGGGCAGAGATTTCTGTGCTAAGAGGTCACAGAAGGGCCATGTCTGATTTTCTCAACAGTGTGCACCCAGTGCCTAGCATGAAGTGTCCAACAACATGCTTCTGAAACCGTGTGCCAGGGAACACGGCAAACTGACAGGGCTGCCGTGGGATTTTTCAAACATTCAAAGGCACCCTAGCAATACTTGATACCTGCTGGGCCCTATGCAAACTAGTAGATCATGCTGTCTTCCTTTCTATGACATCTTGTCTTTGCAAAGTTGGAGACTAAGCCCCAAACCCAGTCCTCCTGAAGCTTTGATAAAAAAGCAAGTACCGAGAGAAAATCAATGTGGGACAGGAGATGAGGGTGGCATTGTCCAATCAGATTTCATACTTTAAGAAATTTTCCAATATTTAACGAGTGCACACTTACCATTAGTAAGTAAACCTGGTTGTTTATGAATAAAATAAAATCTAATTTTTCTTTCAAGTATGTGTATTGTTCTTTTCAAATAGCTGTTGTAAGGGTGCAAATACCTATTGAGTTGTTTGGACCTAACTACTTAATCAATGGAAGTGTTAGTTATTCCTTTCGGCCTAGGGGTGCCATAAAAAAAGTTTTGAGAGATTAAAGGGGCTATGGGCAGATGAAGTTTAGCAACCCCTATCACGTGGTGGACATTCAACACTTAATGATGAATGAATGAATGACATCCTAAGTAAGGTGACATTTGAGCAGAACCTTTCAAGATGATAGGAATTTTTCCAGACTATAGTAAGAGACAGGGTTAGAAAAAATGGGAATGGAATTTATTCAGCAATTTCTGCTGTAACCTGCTGTGTACCAGGCACTTTTTCTAGGCACTGGGGTATCATAGCTACAGAGAAAGATAAGCCCCTGTTCTCATGAAGCTTATTCTCTAGTGAGAGAAAACAGATGATAAACAAATAAAGAAAGAGAAGTGTGAGAGTTTCAATTAGTGAATGATTCTGAAGGAAATAAAGCAGGATAATGGCATAAAGAATGACGTCGGGGAAGTCGCTACATATGGGGTGATCAAGAAATTCTCTCTGAGGTGACATGCGGGCCTTAGTCGTATGTGTGAAGGGAGAGGCATGAACTAGCCCAGCTTCTTTGAGGCCCTGGTAGGTCATTTTGTGAAGTATGGTATGCGGTATGGTGCAGGGAAGGAGGTACTTATCTGTTCTGAGGAGTCTGAACTTACTCCTAAATGTTATTCTGTAAGGGGCACTCCTAGCCTCTCAGTAAGGGTGACAGGCATTGTTTGCAAAAGGACCAGAAGGCTGACAGACGGGTTGCTCTAATCACCCCCTTCTGTGCATTTCTCTTCTCCCAGACCCAGAGCCAGTCTCAGACTGAAGTATATGAAAGGCAGCGGAGGGTTTTCTTAACCTCAAGAACAAGTTTCTTAACTGAAAAAGAAGTTCTGAGGGAAAGAATGTTGGTTTCTTCTTAATAAATGTTCAGAATCCTCCCCCTGCTACAGGAGGCTTCCAGAGGGCATGCTGGGTATCCAGAGTGGCTCTCCCCAAGGCTGACTAGACCCTATAGCGCTGGACCTAAGAAATGTGCTTCCTGCTGGATTCAATCCCGATTCCCTCCTTAATGACCCATCCAGCTGAAAAGCAGGAATTTTCCTTGTGCTGTATCTTCCTTGAGAGAGAGCGAGAGAGCACTCTCATCTTAAACTCTGATAACACATGTCTCTTCCAAGTAACTTTATTAGGATTTCATCCGTAAGTTAATGTAACAAAATGGGGGCCAGCTTCTCCTATCCTTACCTGTTAGCCTTGTAATGACAGTCTCTGAGAGGCCATCAGGATGTGTGGCTAGGAGGAGGGATTTAAAGGACACACTTCATTTTTCAATTCCATGGACACAAAGGACTCAAAATAGTAACATAGAGCAGAAAGAACATAGGCTTCTCAGAGTCCTGGCACTGCAGCTTAGTAGTTAGGTGCTTTTGAACAAAGTTCGGTAATCGCTGTTTTCTTACCTGTTAAAATACCCTTCTTATATATATCCAAAGAATGTTTGTTAATGCAATGTTTATGGTAGTTTAAAATTGGAAACAAATGGAGGGGGGCTGGTTAAATAAACTGTGATGTGTCCACACCACAGAGCACTAAACAGTTATGTAAAAGAGTAAGTCGGATCTGTAAGCACAAACCTGTAAAGTTTTTCCAAGACATTTTGAGTGTGAAAGAAACAAGTGTAGAGTAGTATCTTTAATATGATCTCAGTCAATTTTTAAAAACCCCCAAACTGAGAGTGCCTGGGTGGCTCAATCAGTTTGGTGTCCGACTTTGGCTCAGGTCATGATCTCAAGCCCCGCATCAGGATGTCTGCTCTCTCAGCGCAGAACCTGCTTTGGATCCTCTGTCTCCCTCTCTCTCTGCACCTTCTCCACTTGTGCTCTCAATGTCTTTCAAAAATAAATAAACATTTTAAAACAAATAAGTAAAGGATTCTAATTAACAATTGTTTCTTAAAAAAATAAATAAAAAATAAAAATAAAATAAAATAATTTTAAAAAACAGACTGAGGTATGTCTGGGGTGTGGTATATCGCTGATCACAATTATTATGTAATGTAGAGAGAGATTTTGAGTAACTTAAGAAGGGCTTTCCTTTTTTTATTCTGTATACTTCTGTGGTAAGTTAGATGTGTTACAGGATGTATATTCTTCTATAACTGGCATCAATTTAAAAATATAAAAAAGAAAATGAGGTTGGGGTAAAATATTTCGAAAATCATTGAATATATATTTTATTGTCGAAACACTGAAAAAAATACCTCACAGAGTTTTTCTGAGGATTACATGGGGAAATATCTAAAAAGCAGTCAGCATGGTGCCCAACTCAGTAATGTTGGCTCTGCCCTGCTTTAGTTCCTTTCCTCAACTCCCCCTTTCTGTGGCGAATTACTCTTTCCAGGAGAATACACTATTTATAAAAGTAAAAATTAGCTCACTTTAAATTCCTGAAGTTCGGCCTTACTGTGTGACACCATAAGGAACTTTTCTTGATTATTTTTCCAAGTAAACAGATTCCAGGTATTCTAGAACAAGAATCTTAGCCCTCATCTCTGGCAGAACTGCAGATTTACAATTCTTCTTCCTTTGGATGACATATAGGAAAACAGACTTTCTATGTAATACCCGTAGGCTGGACAGTTAGGTCTCTGGCAGCAGTGAAGCTTGGCTGTTCTTTGAACAAACAAATGTTTAGCTGGAATTGCTATATGTTCTCAGGAACATAACCAGGGGGACCAATCAATATCCCCCCTAACGAGTCTAACTTACCGCAAAGATAGAATGAATGTAGAATGGCGACTTAACTACTTGTAGGGCTGTGTGTGTGTGTGTGTGTCCCTTTCAACATTGAGAAACACTGTTGCTGGAACAAAAGGATGTTCATTAGGGATCACATTTCCAGGAGCATCTTGATTTTCTTGACTCAGACCACAGTCCTTTCTATTTATGCAGAAATTAGTAACAAAGGAAAATAATTTTTAGGGGGCAAGAAGTGATAAGTGACTTTTATTGTTTCTCTGAGGACAGAGTCCCTGTCCAAACTCTGTCAGCACCAATGCTGACTAAACTTTGACCATCCAGCAGATGAATTAATCTCTAAGTGCAAGTATACAGCATGTCATGTGGATAACTGGAGGTTGATTTTGGTTCAAAACACATCATTTCCCTTTCAATAGTTAAACACTGAGCATTTAGGATAAATGGCTGAAAATATCTGCAGCAATTACTCCGGAAAAAAAACCCTCATATTTTATGACTAACTGTTTTATCATTTGTGGCATAAAGAAATAAACATTTTTTTAATGATTCACAGATTCCTTCATTTGGTGGATCTGTCTGGTGGATATAGATCTCTCTGCAGTGCTTGCTGCCAGGCAGCTAGCCAATTTTTTTTTTTTTTTTTTTTTTTTTTTTTGGATTTTTCCTCCCCAGTGGGTTGGGCCCTTCTGCTTTTCTTCTCCCCTAGGCCTTCTTTTGACTGCTGTACACATTTCTTTTCTTTTTAATGCTTTTTCTGACATGCCTGTATTGGACCCCTCTGAAGTCTCTCTACTTTTCCTTTCTCCTTAATGTGTCCTCTTGATGTGTTTCTTATCCTCTGCCTCAACTTTTTCCTCTCTGGGAGGAGCGTCATATGAACACGACCCTAGGGAGAGAGACATGGGCTGGCCGGCTCTGCTGTTGCTCCCTGGGTGGTTGGACAAGCTCTTCAGACTTCTCACAGCCTCAGTGTCTTCAATCATGACGTAGAGTCATCACGTTCACTTCACAGTACTCCTTTACAAGGATCAGAATCAGTAATGTAGGTACATGGAAGATGCTCAATGAATTTTAGTTCCTTCTGCCACCTGATATGACAAAGATAAGTAAGTTATGGTCTTCCAAAAGAACTCCATTCCCCAGGTAAGGATGATTTTGCCCTTGTCCCTAACTCAACATAATATGAAGAACTCCAAACTGTTGAGTAAAATATAAAAGCTAATATATTGTTACAACTAATTTCTGCTTATTGGCATCCTTCTGGTATATTTAAAAGCCATAGATGATTTGCCCCCAAAGTTGGTCAGAGTTAGTTTATTCTAAGTCAGCATCATCCCATGGAGACTGTCAGAGGAAGCATTGACAATACTTGTAAGTGGCCTTTGAGTGATATGAGCTGGCCTCCCTAAAGTCACACGTTCTAGTTCACACATGTGATGCTTTCTGATAAGAAATAAGTGTGTCTCACACAACAGCTATGTTCTTTTCCTGTGAATTAATAGCTAAGTGTCAAGCGACTGCTTTCTTACGGCTGTTAGCATGAACTTGGTCAACCCAGAATTTGTTTACTTCGTTATCATCATATCATTTGCCATATTGAAACTCTCTGAGGAAAAAGTTCAGCTAGACCTTTTGCAGGTGTGTGTTTTGTTATTAATGCTACAGTATTGGCTTGATAGAGTTTTGAAGGGAAGATAAACCCTTCATTGATTTGCCTGATAAAGGGTATTAAAGAGTTATCTATCATTTCTTAGAGTGTTGGGATTTATCAGACTAGAAAAGTGGTATGAGTCCCTCTCCCAGCTAGCTCTATGACCACGGGTAATGGTATATATGTGCTGCAATCTTTGTCAAAAATGACTAGTACACTGATCATATACCTCAAAGGGATCCTGACAAAGCAGTAGATTTAGAGAAGATTTGAATTAAAAGAAACTAGTTTGTTTGGGGTATCTGCCAGGTGCCAGGCCTAGTGCTAGTGACTAATTCAGTTCTCACAATCACCTTGAGAAGTATTACCCTGATTTTACAAATAAAGAAATCTGGATATTGAAAGAGATAAAATACTTTATTTAGTGGTGCTGCTAGGTTTGTATGATGCCAAAACCCATGCCCATCTCAGCATGACTCAAGAGGGTGCATCAATGACCTAGACTAACTCATGTAGCAAATAACAAAACTAAGACACAAAGAGATTAAGTCATAAGGAATTTTACAACATATGCGATGTGGTTTAGGAAAAGAGATGTTCAAATAAGTTTACTGTAGCAATTTTAATTCTTCAAGGCTACAAGTATATGAACTGCTGAGAATTTTAAGTGTGCGAATCAAATACAGCAGAAAAGGCAAATCCAAGTATCCTTGCTGAAAACATCCCAAATTGCCTCTCCTTTGAGCTTCTCCTCCTGTCCAGAGAATATAAATTTCCTGAGTCAATACTTCTCAAACCTACTCTCTCAAGTCCTAGTTTCTGAATTACACAAAATGTATGCTGGCCTCTGGTGACCTAGATAGAAGCTTGAAGCAGAGATTTGACAGTGACTTTGAAAGAACTTACTACTGTAGTTCTTCCCTTGGCACAGTGCCTTGTGGAATGAAACGAAACAAGCCGCCATGCATAGGTTGCTAACATGCAAATACTTGTCTATGCTCAGCCGCTCTCTGTGAGACTAGAAACGATAAGCAGCATCAGATCTTCCAATTACCACCAAGATGTATTGAAACTCAGGCAACAGAAATTCTTATGCTTTTTCCTCTGAGGGATCACTCACAGACCTTTGTGCTGAGCTTTCTGAGCTAAGGCCATTATTTAATTAGTTAATCCACTTTCATACTGTATTGTACTTCCGGGAATCTTTTCTTCATATGTTTTTCTTTGATTTTGAACATTCTCTTCCTTTTCAGAGGAAATTGTCAAATTTAAAGAGGGTGTCTTGAACGTTTGGCTATATTTTTTCTTTACAATCTTATGATGAGCAAAGCTATGCATGGCTCTTAGAGCATATTTAGTTTAGGCTTCAAATTCTGTTCAGAATCTTGAGTGGAATATGGTCATCACAGAAGGAAGGGTAAGGAGGCATTATGTGGTATTTTTTGCCTTTGAATCTTCACCAAGCAAATGTGCTTCAGAGCTCATTCAACACCAATATCCTATAATGTACTGGTCTCCTCTTCCCAAGCAATATATTCATATGAAGACTCCTCCCCTTCCCAAACAGATTTTAAATGATATAGCACTACATTTCAAAAAGTGTAATTTATTACTTTTTAATGTTTCTTTTTCTTCCTTTAAAATACTGCTGGGAATTATTTACTTTGAATTGTTATAGATCCTAGAAGCAACTTGGACAAACCTCTCAATCCCTATAGGATGGGAGTTTGGAAAACAATTTTTAGACGACTGTCTGTGGGGCCACCTTGACCTCGTTGCTGGGTGATGAAGGCTGAGCAGTCAAGTTGCTATGACTATCACCCCTGTGGCATCCAGAACAGCTCTTCCTTTACCTGTTTTATTGATTAGCATCCTGCATAAGATTCTTTTGAGGGAAAAGAGTTCTGCAACAAAATAAGAGTATGAAAACCCCTGCTTTATAATATCCCTCCTAAGAGGTCTTCTAGTTTCTGTCTGATTATTTCTAGGGAAGAAAATTATCCATCTGACATAAATTTGTGTACAAGGCTAATTGCCAGGAGAGTGTCTCATAAACTGATGTATACTTTAATTCAACAGATAGTTATTGACTGTGCAAGGCATTGTGCTGGGAACAAATGACAACAAAAAGACTTGTATAAGACAGTACTCCCAAATGTTTTGAAATTGGAGGCAAGAAGAAAAGGCAAAAATACAGATAGCTACAATCTCATGCAGAGTAAGAGAAGTTGTGAAGGAAAAGAGTAAGGAGATTGCTAAGAGAATTTCTGATCAATCTGTTCTTCCCTGTTTCCAAACAAGCAGCAATGTTGGGCAAATTATAAAATGTTGAAACCAATGACATAGCCAAGTTCAATAGCAAGATTAAAACATCCGTGCACCAAAAATGGAGCATATATGCAAGATGGTGACCAGTGCTGATGGCCACAGGCTTTTGGGCTCCATAACTAGAAGTAAGCAAAGATTAGCCCCAGCTCAATTCCTGTGGGATAACCAGAGCTAAATTTACTTGTACAGGAGAAAGAGCACTTCTTCCAGGTAGAGAACTTCATGTCAGAAGCCTGGATGGGACTCTTTGTGTGGATGGAAGCTGATGTTTGGTTTGGTTTTAATGATGGTTTGCCTGGGATGAGCGCTTTATCTGAAACATGAGTCTAGAGGGGCTGGTGGAGATCACGGACTGAACCTACTAAATGACACTTGGGCTCGGTGACTAGATTTGCAATTTCCTTGTTATGGATTCAAACCCAAAATTCCAGGGGCCCTGGGAGGGGCACCGTCATTTAAGTGTCTGGCTCTTGATTTCGGCTCAGGTCATGATCTCATGGTTCATGAGTTTGAGCCCCACATTGGGCTCCATGCTGACAGCGCAGATTCTGCTTGGGATTCTCTCTCCCTCTTTCTCTGCCCCTCCCCTGCTCATGTGCTGTCTAAATAAATAAATAAATAAAACTTAAAAAAATGTTTTTAAACACAAAAACAAAATTCCAGCATAGCAATCTGATTCTGAACTGGGGGCTGGGTGAACCACGTAGAGATAATCACAAAACTATTAGAGCAGATGAGGACAAAGAGACACAAAGGAAAAGCAAAATCTTTCCATTAAAAATAAGTCTATTTGGGGCTCCTGGGTGGCTCAGTCAGTTAAGTGTCCAACTTCAACTCAGGTCATGATCTCGTGGTTTGTGAGTTCGAGCCCCATGCCGGGCTCTGTGCTGACAGCTCAGAGCCTGGAGCCTGCTTCAGATTCTGTGTCTCCCTCTCTCTCTGCCCCTACCCTGCTCTTTCTTTCTCTCTCAAAAATAAATATTCAAAAAATTAAAAACAAGTCTACAAATAATAATCTCAAAACATTATAGAACTATACCAAAAAAAGTCAACAAAATTAATATTCACTCCAGATAAAATTTGGCAAATGAAAGTGTTTGATAAAGACATTAAAATGGATACAGGAAATCCTCATTATTTGTGGATTCCAATAATTATGAATTCACCATTTCTCTAGAAAGTATCCCTGGTCATTTGCAGATATGTGCAGAGTGGCAAAAAACTTCAGTTGTCCAGCCAGCACATTCCCAGCTGAGGTGGTGCCTTCTTGTTTCAGCTCTCATACTATAAACAAGTGTCCTATTCACAACCTATGTAGTGCCAAGTTTTTCAGATTTTTGTGATTTTTAATGGTGATTTTTAAAACGGCCCTCAAACGTAGTGCTAAAATGCTGCCTGGTGTTTCTAAGCACAAGAAGGTTGTGATGTGCCTTATGGAGAAGATGTGTGTTACATAAGCTTCATTCAGTCATGAATTATAATGCTCTTGGCTGTAGATTCAATGCTAATGAATCAATAGATATTAAATGAGGTATCTTTAGACAGAAACACATATAAAACAAGATTATGTATTGGTTGGTTGGCCAAAGTATGACCAGAGACTCATTGGAACTGTGAGCAATGATAGATAGTATTTTCTCTTGCAGTGTTTATGGTGACTTGGCAGAAAATAATCACCATGAATGAAGGGAATTGGCATTTTTTTATGTTTATTTATTTATTTTGAGAAAGAGAGAGAGCACAAGGGAGGTGAGGACAGAGAGACAGAGAGAGAGAGAGAGAGAGAGAGAGAATCCTAGGCAGGCTCTACACTGTCAGCAAGGGACCTGATGCGGGGCTCGATCCCACAAACCATGAAATCATGACCTGAGCAGCAACCAAGAGTCCGATGCTTAACTGACTGAGCCACCCAGGTGCACCGACTGTATGTGTTTAACAGAAACACACTGGGGGGCGCCTGGGTGGCTCAGTTGGTTAAGCATCTGACTTCAGCTCAGGTCATGATCTCAAGGTTGGTGAGTTTGAGCCCCGCGTGGGACTGTGTGCTGACAGCTAGCTCAGAGCCTGGAGCCTGTCTTTGGATTTTGTGTCTCCCCCTGTCTTTGTCCCTCCCCTGCTCGTGCTGTCTCTCTCTCTCTCTCTCTCTCTCTCTCTCTCTCTCTCTCAAAAAGAAATAAAATATAAAAAATAATTTTAAATAAAAGAAACACATTGGGAAAAAAATAACTGTTGAAAATAAACAGTAAATGAGAGGGGAAACCAGGCAAAAATGAAGTAATATATTGATGAATAAAGATAATAAACTATTAGAAGTTTACAATAAAAGAATATTCTAATTGAAATAAAAATCTCCTTAAATGAGATAAATTCCATACTGGACCCAAAGAGAGAGCTAGTGAATTTGAAGATCACAGTTAGAAATTTACAGGGCACTTGGGTGGCTCAGTTGGTTAAGCATCTGACTCTTGATTTCTGCTCAGGTCATGATCTCACAGTTTGTGAGATTGAGCCCCATGTTGGAGCCTGCTTAGGATTCTTTCTCCCTCTCTCTCTGCCCCCCCCCATTTGTTCTCTCTCTCTATCTCTCTCAAAATAAATAAATAAACTTAAAAAAAAAGAAATTTTCTGAAAATACAGCTCAGAATTCCATATACCTGATATGACAGAGCCCTTAAGAGATACAGAACAAATAAAATGCTCACTCTCTACATACATGTAATAGTATCTTCCAATAATGAGAATTGGGGAAATGACATTTAGAATATTCCAGAAAGGAAAAAGGACAAGCGTCCTCAGACTAGAATTGCAACATAAGTGCTGAAGAGAAAAAATAAAATACATATGCACACATGTCATGATCCAACATCAGAAGGATAATCTGACATTAAAGAAAAAGGGAAAATATGAAAAGCTATCAGAGAAAAAACAGATCACCCACAAAGTAATGAAACTTAGACTAATGGCAGAAACTTCTCCATCACATAGAGTCCAGAAGATAATGAGTTAATATCTTCAAAGTGCTAATGGAAAATAAGGGTCAGTGTAGAATTTGGGACCCTCAAACTATCAATCAAGAATATAGGCAGAAACCAAAATGTGTTCTGATATACAAAGACGAGAGAGTTCACTACCCATGGATTTTCACTAAAATAATTATTACAGGATGAATTTCAGAAAGAAAACAGTGGACTGTAGGAAACTGGGTATCCAAGAAAACAACGATGAGGCCAGAGGGGTGTGAGAGTGTGTGTGTATGTGCATATACGTTTTGTGACTAATATTCCTGGTTCTCCTTTCCTAATGAGCATATGGGAGTATTGAACTTTTCTAACCCCTTGAAATTAGACAAGACCATATGCATGAGTAGCTTGGGCCACTGAAATGTGAGTTGAACTGATGCACATTATTTTCAGGAAGAAGCAATAAAGAATCAGTCTGATAGTGTCCATGCTCTCTCTTCCCTTGTGGTAGTGACCAAGGAGGCCATGTGTTCCCAAACCTTGCTTCTCAAAGAGTGGTTTGGAGGTCAGCAGCATCAACGTCAACTGGGCTCATGTGAGAACTGGAGAATCTCAGGTTCCATTCCAGATCTGCAGAATCAGAATCTTCATTGTAACGCGATTCTCAGATCATTCGTCTATATATTAAAATTTGAGAAGCACGGTTCTATTAGATAGTACATTCTATCTCAGTTTGAGTCACTGAGTTACCCCACAGATAACAGCTGCTAAAGAGAGTCAGAGATTCTGTGAGTATGAAATAAATCTTTGCTGCATTAAGCCAAATGGGTTTTAGAGATTGTTTGCATTTTCAGAATCCCCTAACCTATCCTGACAGCTATAGTCAAGGTGGTAGGCAGAATGGTCCCCCAGATATACCCATGCCCTAATCTTTGTAACTTGTGAATATGTATTATGTACATGGCAAAAGGAATTTGCCAAAGTAATTAATTAAGGGTACAGACCTTAAGACACAAAGAGTAGCCTAAATTATCCAGGCGGGCCTAATGTAATCATGTGATGCTTTAAAAGCGAAGAACTTTCCACAGCTGGAGGCAGAAAAGATATGACGAAGTCAGAGAGACTGTCAGCCCAAGAAGGTTTTCATGCACTATTACTGGCTCTGAAATGGAGGGGGGCCATGGTCAAGGACCAGAGAGACCTCTAAGAGCATGTCAACCTCTAGCTGACAACCAGCAAGGAAAGAGGGACTTCTGTCTTACAACCCCAAAGAACTGAATTTGGCCAAAACCCCAATGAACTTGGAAGTGGATTCATCTCCTGACGCCAAAAAGGAACTTAGCCTTTCCAATACCTTCCTTTTGGCCTTGAGAAAGAAACTCTAAGCCAGGGACCCCGTCAGCCATACTTGGACTTGTATCTTACAGAACTGTGAGATAATCAATTTGTGTTTTAATCATCTAAGTTTATGGCAATTTGTTAAGGTAGCAATAGAAACTGAATGCAGTGGGTAAATCTAACTGGTGAGCACAACTTTGTTTTTATTTCATGTTTCTGTATTAACAGCATTTCAGTGTTTAGTATGTATTAAGATCTTTGTTGTATTTGAGAAGAGGATAAAAATAAAGTTAGATTTTTTGTTACAAAATTTAAGTTGATTATTAAAAAATTTTAAATATCCATTAAAAGAATCAGAAGTGCAATCTATAAGTTCCAAACTAGCACAAGAAATACTAGAAAATAAAGAGAATCTTGCCAACTTAATAGAAGTTAGAGAAGAAAGAAAAAGGTAGTAAAGAAAAGCCATAGTAAGAAGAAAATACAAAATAAGACAGTGGTGGTTCAAACTTGACAAAGTAATGCCAAAGTTTTCTACAATGACTGTTTCAATTCTCATCCCCACAAGAATTATATAGGTTCTCTGGGTTCCATATCCTTGCCAATGCTTGATATTATATAACTTTAACTTTTGTCTAATCTTGTGGGTGAACTGCTGGAATATACCCAACTTAGTCACATATATTATATTTTTTGCGTACGTCTGGTTTGAATTTGCCAATATTTTGTTTAGGTTTTCTGCATGTATGTTTATGAGTAATTTTCTCTCATATGCAATCTTTATCTGGTTTTGATAAAATGAATTAGGAAGTGTTATCTCTTTTTCTAGTCTTTGGAAGAATTTATTTTAGATTATGATTGTTCCTTTCATGTCTAGTAAACTTTGTAAAGTTGCGAGCAAGATTTTTTTCTTTGTGGGAAGATTATTAATTACTGATTGAACATCTTTAAGATGAAGTGGAGCATAGTAGTTAAAAGAGTGAACTTTGGGGCCACACTGTCTATGTTCAGTCTCAACATTGAGTTATTAACTGTGTAACAGTCATTTAACCTCATGGTACCTCAGTCCTCTCAGCTGTAAAATGGGACACATAGGATTGTCATGCAGACTAAATGAATTGATATATGTAACCTACATAGGATAATACTCGGTCCATAGTAAATACTTTGTAAACCTGTATTTTTATTGTTGTTATTTCTGTTTCTTCTTGAATAGTTTTTCCTCTTGAATGATTTTTTCCTAAGACAAAATTTTCAAATTTATTGGCATAAAGCTGGTCATGCTTTTCTGTTACTATCTTTTTAACTCTAGGTGTACCTGCAACTGTCTCCCTTTTTGCATTTATAATAGTGGTTGAAATTCCTTTTTTCTTCATCTTATCATTTAATGAAGTTTTCAGAAGTTTATCTATTTTATTAGTCTTTTTAGGTAACCAATCTTTGGTTTTGTTGAGTCTATGGTTTCTGTATTTTCTGTTTCCTCGATCTTTGTTTTATTTGCACTCGTATCATTTGTATTTCATCTGCTTCCTTTGGATTTATTTTATTGTACTTTTCCTAATTCCTTAGGTGTGATGCTCAATGTAATAAGTTTCAGACTTTCTTGTTTCCCATATAACTATTCAACTAAATACTGCTTTGGTTGTTTCCCACAGTATGGTAAAGGGGATTTCATTATTAAGTTCTAGGTATTTATAACTTGAAGCAAAAATAATGGAAATTTGAAAATTATTTACCATCTACTAACTTCCAAATATATGGTGCTTTTTAAAAATATCTTTATTGATCTCTAATCATTCTATGGTAATTTTGTTAGAAATGATTGTTTTTACTCCATTTCTTTGAAGTTTGTTGAGATTTGCTTTATGGCATAATATCCATGTGTTCTTGGAGAGAACAGTTATTTTCTGATCTGAAGGTATAAGTTTCTATATATGAGTATATCAAGCATTTTAAATGTGCTTTTCAAATCTCTTACTTCAATGCCTGCTTGAGAGAGGGATTTTTATTTATTTTTTTTCAATATATGAAATTTATTGTCAAATTGGTTTCCATACAACACCCAGTGCTCAGAGAAAAGGATTTTTAAAATATTCTACTTTAGTGGTTAATTGGCCAATTTCACCTTGTGGTCTGTTAGGACTATTTCAAACATATCTTATTAGACAGATATGCATTTTAAATTGGTTTTATCTTCCTGGGGAATTTAAGCTTTATTCATAATGTCATGACCATATTTATCAGTACTAATGCTTTTTGCCTTAAAACCTCTTTCTCTGATATTATGGCTTCTCTATCTTTCATTATGTTAGATTTATCTCCTACATTTTTTTCTATTCTTTTACTTTCAATGTTTCTCTATCTTCAATTTTGTGAATATCTAATGTCAACATTTAAAAAAAATTTTTTTAACGTTTACTTATTTTTGAGAGAGAGACAGAGCAGGAGTAGGGGAGGGGCAGAGAGAGAGGGAGACACAGAATCTAAAGCAGGCTCCAGGCTCTGAGCTGTCAACATAGAGCCCTACATGGGGCTCAAACCCTTGAACCGAGAGATCATGACCTGAGCTGAAGTCAGAAGCCTAACCGACTGAGCCACCCAAGCGCCCCATAATGTCAACATTTTTTTAAATTGTAATCTGGTCATCTTTGCTTTCTTTACTCCATTTGCATTTTACCATGATTACCGATAAAACTGGAATTATTTCTACCAACTGATTTTGGGATGTCTATTTTTTACTTCAGTATTTCCTTTTTTCCTTTTTTCCTTCTTTGAACTTTTGAGACCTTTTGTTGTTGTTGTTATAGTTCTCCTTCTACTGGTTTTAAAGTTATACATCTATTGCTATTCTTTTAGTGGTTACTCTGAATTTTATATGCATACTGAAAGGCTAAGGTTAAGTAGTATCTATACCTGTGTATCAAACAATTCAGGTCTTATAGAACATTTTAACTCTAATTACCCTTCTTCAAACTTATATGCCTCTCTTGTCGAGTGTTTGGGCTGTTTTTATTAACCCCACAGGTAAGATATTTTATATAGCCCAGTGCTTGATATAGTCAGCTCATCTTTATTAACCCAATGGATCAGATACTTTATATAGTCAATGTTTATTTAGATGTACTTGAAATATTCCATCTTCTTTGATCCCTATTCTTTCTTAAATCCTGGATCTTTAAGGCTCATTTTTTTTTTCTGTCTGGAGTACATCCCTTAGAAGTTCTTTTAGTGAGGGTTCAGTGGAAATAAGTGCTCTTGGCTTTCTTGTTGTTTGTGTAAAATATCTGTTATTTAGTTGTCTTAAATATTACTTTTCCTGTGAAAATACTTATCTTCTGTTAACACTTTGAAGATGTGTACATTGACTTCTAATTCCCATTGTTGCTGTTGAAAAGCCAGCTGTCATTTTAATTGTTCTTCCTTTGTCTTTTCTCTTCTTTTATGGTTTTATCTTTATCACTGGCATTCTGCAGTTACCTATGATTGGTGTAGGAGCAGATCATTTATTTATTCTGTATGATTTTCATTTGACTTTCTGACTTGAGATTGTATTTTTAATTATTTCTGGAAAATTCTTAGAAAATGATTTTCTCATGTTTTCTATATCTTTGTCTTTCTATGCTATATTTTCTAGAATGTCTTCAACTCTTTCTTCCGTTGTCTAATATGCTTTTTGTTCCATCTATTAAGTCTCTAATGATCTTTTATATTTTTCATTTGCCTACATTCCTTTTTAACATTCTTTTTAAGAATTTTCCTTAAACACATTAAATTTTATTTTGCATTTTGTGTCTGATAATTTTACTATATGAATTCTTTGTTTTCTTATGTCTTCTGTCTCTTTTTCATGCCATCTTGTTTCCTCATATGTTTTGTGATATTCCTGTGTGCTTACATGATTGTTGGAATTTAAGACAGCATGCCTTGTAGACTGGATTAATGTGTACTTTCTGAGAGAACTCACATTTGCTTTTCAGGAAGATGACACTGGGAGGGGGTGGTGATCAGCACTAGTCAAGACCACTTTACTTTTTATTTATTTTTTTTTACTTTACATCCAAGTTAGTTACCATATAGTGCAATAATGATTTCAGGAGTAGATTCCAGTGATTCAGCCCCTATGTACAACACCCAGTGCTCATCCAAACAAGTGTCCTCCCCTTAGTTATTTAGCCCCTTAGTTATTTAGCCTATCCTCCCAACCACAACCCCTCCAGCAACTCTAAGTTTGTTCTCTGTATTTAAAAGTCCATTTTATCTTTTTAAATAAACTTTGTTGTTCATAGCAGTTTTAGGTTCACAGCAAAATGAAGCAAAACGTGCAGAGATTTCCCATGTGCCTCTGCTCACAAGCACAGCCTTCCCAACTATCAACCCCCCTTCCTCCGAGTGGTGCATTTATTCCAATCACCTGTTTACATATAATCACCCAAAGTCCATAGTTAGCATTATGATTCACTTTTGGTGTTGCACATTCTATGGGTTTAGACAAATGTATAATTTCATATGTCTACTGTTGTAGTATCATGCAGAGAAGTTACAGTGCGTTAAAAATCCCTGTGATCTATCTATTCATCATTCCTTTCTTCATAACCCAGAAACCACTAATCTTTTTACTATCTCCATAGATTAGCCTTTTGCATAAACTGAGTGTTTTTTTTTTTTCCTTTTCCTAGTTTATTCTTTCTCGAGAGTTTTGTCTTAGGGTCTTGGCATTAGGAGGGAATCTTGATCCTCTTCCACAACCACTCCATAGACGTTACCCCTTGTCCCATGCTCTTACAGGCTATTAAAATGGAAAGCTAAAAACCACCAGGAAACCAGCAGATCCCTTTAGGATATCCATCAATTTCCTCTCTGGATTCATGCTTCCTCATTTCTTTTGTCTCTAAGGAAAACTCCTTGCCAACTCAGCTGTCCATTTAACTTTTATTTTTTTAATTTTATTTTTGCAAATTGTAGTATTTTTAGGTGTTCTGTGGTGGGAAGCTTCCTCAAAGTATCTAGTTGTACATGTTGTTGCATACAGAAGTCTCTTAACCCAATCCTTGACAGATAATTATTTCTCATGAATTTTGTGCAAGGCTTTCAGTAGGCCCTGAGTAAACCAAGAATACAACACAGGGTGGTAAATCCAAGGATGAAGGTATGTACGGGTGCTATGGCATCTTGGAGAGAGTTGCCCCAACACAGGCTGAGGCTAGGGAACTGTCGGAGAAAATCACCAGGAAGTGATACTGAAGCTTTAAGGAGTCAGCCAGGTGAATACGGAAGCCACCACACAGAACAGGTAAACAGACTGAAACAGTTATAAGTAATACTGACAGCGTGCAGGGAGAGGAGGCAGTTCCATGGCCCTTTTCTTCTCTGTCTTGTCCAGGTTCAGGCTTAAAGGGAAAAAAAATAGGAAGGGATGTCACCTCTGTCCAAGAGCTATCCTCTAATTTTGAACTGCCTGCCCCTCTTCCTGTCATCCTGTGAGCTTGATACATGGCCTTGATACTTATCCTCCCCCTTAAATTGTAAGCATCACAAAGTCATGTATAACTGACTTTCCCCATAGCCTGGTATTTGGCAAGTGTCTCTTGTTTGAACATGTGTAATTAACAGCTATTGGGAGTGATTAAGTAGAAAGCATTATTATTCATCAAACCTTACTCTAGATAAATTGAAACTTTTTGCATCCCTCTTTACTTTTACCTACTGCTGCCCACTCAAGGAAATGGAAGTGTTATAGGAAGAGAACAGGAAAATCAACTTTGGAGCAACATGCTTTCAGGATGAGGCTGGTGCTCAAAGGCCATGCTTTAAGTTTCAGAGGACAACCTGAAAATACTGGGTTTTAGGGGTCAGAAAATATATTTCTATAATTCTTTTTTGGTTTCTTAAAATATGTCCATGGTCCAAGATCAACAAACTAAGAAGTATGAGCACATAGGGACAAAGTTGAGCGTTGTCATCCATTAAACTTATAACCCAGTAAATTTGGCACATGATATTGTTTGATTGGATTCATATGTTAAGACATTCATATAAGTCACTTTAATTAAAATGATGTTTAAACAACTAAATAAAGTAGTTCTAGAGGCAGCAAAGCAATGGGGAAGGCAAAACTGGATGAAAAAAGCACAGTCAGGTCCCTCTGAAGCCCCCTGGAGCTATGTAACTCACAAATAACTCCTCCCTCTGTGGCATTGGAATAATAGCAATACTATACATTTATTGAGTGCTTCCCATGTGCCCATACTGATTTTCACAGTTTACTTGTATTCACCCATTTGTGTCCCATTTGCCCACAAAGCTATCATATGACAGGGCCAGCCACCTTTGACCAGGGTAAGTCTTGAGACCCTAGGGAGGGGTAGACCTTTCCCTTTTGTTTAGGAGCTGACTCCTTTCACTGTGCTCAGAAAATGACACCCAACTGTCCAATTGACGGCTACAATTGGAAGCTGGACAGACAAGCATTAAAGGAGCAGTGATAGACCTGTCCTCTTGGGCAGGGTGCAAAGGAGGTCTGGGATGAGAGAGAAGGCAGAGATATGATCAGTGACACATGCAGGTCCTAGGCCCTTAGGAATAAAAGAAAGGGAAAAAGGGAGGAGACTTAGAAAGGGAACCAGGAAAAGATAGCAAACAACTTCTAGGTCCTTTACCCAAAGAGTGTCCACAGGTATTTCAAGTCATTCACAGTCCTGTGTTACCTGCCTCCAAAAAGGAGCATTGATTAGATACAGTGCCAGAAAAACAGACAGCTGTCAGGATCTGGTGACAGCGAAAATGAAGTGATGCTTGCAGGCAGCATCGGGTGGTTTGGTGTAGATGGGGATGGAGAGAAGGTGAAGACAGAATGTTGGGGTCTTAATTGTCTAACCTGGTACTTATCTGCAAATTGCTCTAGACATTGTCTTTTTCCATTTTTCTTTCAAGTGACTGGCGTAAGCACCACGTGTTCCGGGCGACAATTTCAGTCTTCATATTTGCTCCTTTGAAACATGTCAAGCTTTATTACCTTTTCCCAATCAATAGAAACATAGTGAAATTGTTATGCAACAGGCCCAAGCAATAGTAACAGTTTAAGTATTTACCTGATAACATGTTCCCCTTGTACTAGTCTTTCCTCTGATCTGACCCTCCGCCACAAATATTTTGGTAAATGCAGCCTGAAAACAACAGCAACAACAACAAAAAGCTATGTAATTGTGTGCTTATAAAATGAGATTGTATGCCATGTTGCAAAAAAAATTACAAATTACCACTTCAAATATGCTAATTTGGCAGGGGTGGGGGAGAACATTTCTTTTAGACTGTAAAAAAATAGTAAAAAGGTAGAAATGCTGATTTAAGAAAAGATACTGCTAAATTGGAGCTAATTCAAAGAAAGGGACTAAAAATAATAAAAGGCCTCAAGGAATGAATATTTTCAAAATTGAGAGAATTTAAGAGTCTAACATGACAAACTACAACCAGTCCTACAAATACCTCTGGGGAATTGGATTCCAAGAGTCTGCATTGTTCAAAGGAGAAAAAATAAAAGCACTGAAATAAAAGCTACCCAGAGGAAAAAAAAAAAAAAAAAACCAAAAACTGAACTTCTAAAACTAAATGTTTTAAATGTTTTTACTTAGATCAACTCTCAGATGCCTGGAGTCGTTAAAAACTAGCCAGGCAAAGCATTTGTTTTTCAGATAACGAGCTCTAATCGAGTAAGCAGGGTGCGGTTAGTGATTTATTATCTCATACATTTTGAATCTCTTATGTCTGGACTTGAATAACACACAGGAATGGTTTGGAGCTATTTAATATACCTGTGACCAGTGTTCACTTTGTAGGCACAGAGTGGGGCACACCCAAAGCTTGAATAAACTATGAGAGTTCCATGTCCATTACAGGGACACAAATCTGTAAAGATGTTATTTTATTGAGAATAAACCTGATCCATAGTAAGGCATTAAAATGGTTAATGATTAATTTTTGTGGGCACTTAATTTCCCTTAAATATTTATTTTCCAAAAGTGTTGACAGTTTGGAAGAAGAATAATGGAAATCTGCAGATCTTTTACACCAGGGAAAAAGAGAACAAAAACAAGGACTTTTAAATATATCTTGTATATATGAAAATAAAGTGTCCCAAGAAAGTCTGCTGGCATTTTCAAAAAAGAGGAAGAATGAGCCGAGAATGGTCTCTACCTACTATAGCACCACCCTCCAGAATTGACCCCATTTTCTGTTCTTTGCATGCACAATGATGTGTTAGAGATTTAAATATTATGTTCTTGAAATATAATAGAATCGTCTCCATACAGACTGTCTAGACAGGGCAGGGATGTCTGTTTAATTTCATTTTACATAGCAGCTAACAGTCTTTTACAAATAAATGCTTTTGATGATGATGTTGATGTTACTATAAGCAGGTGGCCAAAATTTTTGGGATAGAGCTCGATACCTTAGCATTAGCACTTAACAGTGCATGCACATAACATGGAGTGTTATATAAAATTTACAAATGTCTGGCTATTTATTGAATAATAAATAATTTCAGCACATTTTATGTTTCTCAATATTACCCTGTTAAATTTGTTTATGTGGAGGAGGAAATATCAATCTGCCTATTCTGCCTAAGCAGGCAAGAATCCCTACTCGCTTTTCTTTGTGTCTGAAATGTGCAAGTATTCTTGTAAATTTATATTTTAAAGAAAGAAAAATTAGATATCCCACCCATGAAAAAACTATCAAGATTTAGATTTCCTGCAAGATTTGAGAGAATAGAATTGCAGTTTCTACAATGAAAAATGGGACCTCTGGTTCATTTATTTAATATGTTAGTCACTCATTCTTTCAAAGAATATTTGAGTACTAGTATATAAGAGAAAGCCAGAGATTCCTGCCCTTCTGGAACTTATACTTTAGTGGAAGGAGACAGGCAATTAAAAATGAGTATAAGAAAGTAAATTATATGGGATACTTGAAGGTGATAAAGTGTGATAGGGAAAAAGGAAAAGTTGAGAGGATAAAGAGGAATCAGTAGTGGGAGTGGTTGTTGCAATTTTACAGAGAGTACTCAGGGTAGGTCTATTTGAGAAGGTGATATTTGAGCAAAAACCTGATGAAGGTGAGATAATTAGCCACTTGGAATCGGAGCAAAGAAAATTCTAGGCAGAGGAAATAGATAAGTTATGTGTCCTAAGGTAAGAACATTCCTGTAGTGTCCAAGGGAGAGCTGGGAATCTCTTGGCTGGAGCCAAGTGAATAAAGAAGACAATAGGAGGTGATGGGGCCAGATCTTTACCTCTATCTGAGATATGGATTTTGGCTTTTATCTGAATGTCGCGAGGGGCCACTTTAAAGCTATAGCAGAAAGTTTACACAGTTTGCTTTATGCTTTAATAAGCTCATTTTGGCTGCTGCATTAACAAAAGTCTCTAGGAGAGCAGGGGCAGAAGACAGATGATCAGTTAGGAGACTATGGCAAGAATACAGGTGACATGATGATGGTTTGGACTAGATTGTGGTCAGATTCTGCATGCTGTGCATATAAAACCAACTTTTCCCAATGGATTGGGTGTGGAAGTCAAGGATGACTCTAAGGCACAGTGGTTCGTAAAGTGTAGTCACCAAGCTAGCAACAACAGAATCATCAAGGAACTTGCTAGAAATGCAGTCTTGGACTCCACCCCACATCTACTTAATCAGAAACTCTGGAGGGTGAGGCCTCGGCAATCTGGTATTTTTCACAAGCCCTCTAGGTGACATTGATATATCCTTGAGTTTGAGAACCACTGCCTGAAAAAGATGGAGTTGATGGGGACTGGGAAGGAACGGATTTGGGGAGGGGGAAATCATCAGGGGTCCAGGTTTGGACTTGGGGAGTTTGTGATCTCTCAGATATCCAGATGGTAAAGGAGCATTTGTATATAAAAGTCTGAAGTCCGGGAGAGGAGTCTGAGTTGGAAATAGAAATTGAAACACTGGTTGTTTCTGAGAACAAAATATCATATTAAATTGGGTGGTATCAGTGGGTATTTACTATTTAGTGGTTTCACCTTGACTTTGAATAAAAGAAGCAGAAAGCCAAGTAATGTCAACAACAATACCTAAAAGAGGCAGCCTGCCATCTACTTACATGTGCTAAGAGATCTGAGAGCTTTAGAGGGGTACACTTTCCAGAGCCTCCATTCATTTATTATGAAGGAAACCTGTGCTCTTTTCCTGTTTCACCACCAGTACATTGAGGTTTCCTAATATTTTGAGGGTAAAACGTACAACTAAGAAGATTTTCTAAAGTCATCAAGTCAACATTTCTGTATATGTTTTTATCATAAAGTAGCAATCCAGAATTGCTGGGGAATAGAGTAAATGCCTGATGAAGCAATTTTGATTTTGTTTTCTTGCATACTAGCTTTTATAAAGAGTGAGGGGTTAGGGCAGGATGAAGGGGAGGTGGAAGATCCAGAACAGTTGCAAGGTAGGGAAAGGCAGTGGGAAGCATAGAGGTCTTCCATTACTACAGTTCATAGGGCCACCTAAATCCAATGTCCAGTGTTTTCTTGATACTGTCAGGTATTAATAGTGATTCTGTATATAAAGCCATGGAATGAGAATATGCCATATTCTCATTCCATGGCTTTATATATATATATATATATATATATATATATATATATATATATAATTTTATATATATATAATTATATATATATAATTTTATATATATATATAATTTTATATATATATATAATTATATATATATATATAATTATATATATATATATATAAAATTAGCAGAAAAGGCCAACCACTGAATGACAGAGTCAAAGCAGAGAGATGTCCCTCTGGAAAGAAAAATGTCTTCTTTAAGAAAGAAAATAAAGAAAAAGTAATGCTTCTCCTGACCCTGAATCTATTTTCTGTGTATTTTTTCAAAACCATTTTAAAGCCCTTCAGATCCTGCCACCTTAGCTGCTGAGATATCATCTTTTACATTTCACCCAGTGAGTAAACTCTGGAAAGCCTAACTCTCTTTTATCCCACCATGTAATCTGATCCACCTATCATCATCAGGGGACATCTGGGATCCATCTTATCTTTCCCACTGGCTAGTTGATTAACCAGAAAGTGTTTTGAATTGGATTCATATATGGCAGAACTCCACGGACTTTATGAATTATAATGGAAGCAAATAAAAGGTCAGATTTTATTTCTGTGCTTTTAAAAAAGAAAATTCTGTTACTGTTCAGATTGAGTGCTTAAAAATTGGAGAGAAAACCTATTATATTGTATTAATGGCTAAATACAGTAAATTCATGGGATCATCTATTTTAAATAAAATATAGTTTTTCAGAGTGAGGAAATCCTAACTCAGTAACCTGACACAGAGTTGTTAATCCACAGGCATATTACAGTTAGTTAGAGACAGAAGGCCAGGGAAAGTGTTAGATTGCTCATTCTTGCTCCATTTCTACTTGATGGTGTTTCTGGAGACATATGAGAGGCTGGAAGTTGAGGATCTTTAATCGGGTGCATCCTTCGACACCATGTTTTTGGCCAGGTTCTTGGTGGAGGATGTGTTTAGTTCAAATAGCCACTAGACTTTTCAGTAATTTTAATTGTTTCATCATTAGTACCTATGATCCAGGTTCAATTCATATATATAAATATATGGAATATATATTCTATATTTTAATTCATTTGTTTTCTTCTTTTAATTATCTCCATTGAAAACTCATGATTCCTACTACTAAGCTTTTATGAGAACCAAAATCACATAGTATTTATCCAGTACATTCAGCATTCAGTATAACCCAAGGAAAACCACATCTCATGGGCAGAACTGATGACATATCATGTCATAAAGCATCTCTCCAGAAGCTGATATTTCACAGATGATGCCCAGGATAAGATGTTAAATACTTTTCAAAGCTATTAAAGCATCGGTTTCTAAATCTTACTTTTAGGAAGATTAGAAAAGATAGTGGTCTCATGGACTAAATTATAATTAAAAACTAAAAACCTTTCGTGCATGGTGAATCTCTATATAAATGAGAGCTGTTCTGTTGTAATTATTATGAACATACTGGTGGGACAAGAGACTATGATGACTGCTTGAGTTTCCACTCTGCAGCTGGGTGATCCCAGATGTATCAGGGGTTCAGTGAGGGTCTTGAACTATGCTTGAGATGTTTTGGGTTCAACAAAGAAGCTTTTGCCAAATCCTTCTTCCCTTAATTTTTAAACATGTGTATTTCAAGGGAAATTTGATTCATATGTTTCTGATTCATTTACACTTAAATCATCAAAATGTTATTTTGTAAGAGCTATTTGATGTCCAAGAAGCTTTCTGAACCTGTTTTATAAGTCCTCTTAAGTCCTTTTTCTTAAAACAGGAAGTTGCATTTTGCCAAGTACAAATAAACTGAAACATTAAAAAGGTTCAAGTTCAGTTTCCAACTCTGAATTCTGGGTTTTAAGTGCATTCTCAATTTAGCAAAATATATTTTCCCACCCCTGCAAAAATATGGGTTGAATAAAAGATAGTAATGATAAAAGTGAGTAAAGGTATTCACAAGCATTATTATTTATAGAGACCTTTCTCCCATTATGAAAGTTCATGAAACCTGTAACAGGTTACTCTCGGAGCTATTTGAAGCAGGTGAATTGCGAACAGGAACATATGTGCTCATGGGCTCTCTATGTTTCCTGTTTTTGTCACAGAAAAAAAAAAAACCTGTTTTGTCACAGAAAAAAAAGTGTTAATACTTTACTTTTTACTTATTTTAGCTTTGAATGCCTTGGAGTCTTATTTATTTTAGTAAAGATGGGAAGACTCAACACAGTTTGTTGAATAGAAGAGACTCTGCAGTTTTAGGTCTGTACTAAGATAATCTAACATCAATTTAAAAACATAACTGACACTTTTCTTGGAATTGGATAAATGCAGAAAATTATATCTAGTTCATACTAAGAGGTCTCTTAATTATATATTACCCTTATTACTTTCATGCAGAGGTGATTCAGCTTGACCCTGTAATTCCCTTACAGCTGATTCACTTTTATTTCTAGAAAAAGGAGGTAAAAATTACGAGAGGGGTTGGGGACCGTTCTAAACAATTTCCTCAGTGTTCTGCTTTCTTGAGTCCGCTTCAATATTTCTTTTGTACCACTGAGAAAGCAAGTGACTCTTGAGATAATAGGTAGTATGCAACTGAAAACACTAAACATTATTAATTAAACTATCAGTACTGCTGTGGAAGCTCCCATGCAGTGGCAGCCAGGGAAACTTGTTGACTGTAGAGAGTAGGTTTTACTTACAATCTCTGTTGTGTCTCAAATGGGGGAAATTTAGGAAAAGGATGTGTAGATTGGGGGACAGTGTTCAGCCATAGGATTATGTCAGGACAGAAGTGAGTGAGGTCTAAGCAGAGACTGAAAGGAGCTAGAGTTAAAGCATGTAGGTTCAGATACGTTGTGTTAACTTCCTACAATTTACCTGTTGTGTGATTCATAGCATAGTTTTGGAATGTGTGGTTTTTGTTTTATTTCTCATGACGAACAACCAAATATCACAACAAAGTATAACACATGCTTACTGACTAATTCATAGACCTTTAAAAGGTTTTAAACTATAGCCTTTCATGTATGAAATTGATAAGTAATGAATTTTGGGGTGCCTGGGTGACTCAGTAGGTTAAGCATCAGACTCTTGATTTCTGCTCAGGTCATGATCTCACGGTCTTGAGATTAAGTTTGTGAGGGGCTCCGAGCTGTGCATGGAGCCTCTTCCAGATTCTCTGTCTCCTCCCCCGCTCGCACATGCATGCTCTCTCTCTCATTCTTTCTCTCTAAAAGAATATTAGTAATAATAAGTAATGAATTTTAATTATACTTTTTTTCAGACAATATTTGAAATCCCTTAAGCCTGTTGGGTACTCATGTATCTATACCTGTGTTATATAAATTATTTTTCCTTTCATACTATGTTTTCTTCACTCCAAGAGCACATCTGATACTATCAGTAAAGTACCTTTGAGATTTTATATTGTATTTTAAGCTATTTTATGTTCATCTTAAATAAACATTTAATTGTTTATATACCATCTTGCCCGGAAAGAATTTATGCTTCCCCAAATATTAAAACCTTATATGCTACTTAATAGTACCACTAAAGTTTGAAAAAAGAATCAGGAATTCCATTTTATAAAATAGAGTAATGCTATTCTCACAATGCTTCTTTGAAGAGAAGGAAACCTTGTATAAGAAGAACCCTCAGAAATGATCACGTAGGAACTAGGACCTCCTAAAGGCTGCATGCAAACCCCTAATTGAGATTTTAAAAATTATAGTAAAGTCCTTTCAACAAATGGATATTCTATAATCTTCCATAGTAAATCCTAATCAGAATGCATGTGAAATAAAATAAATCTATCTGAAAGCCTTTCCGAGGGACAGGTGATACTTGCCTTTTTAAGGTTGAATCTTGTTTCCTTTTACTAAAGGGTATCGTGTTTTAGAGAGTAAGCATCATGAGTTATAGTTTTAATTTTAAAATGCCCTTTATAGTGTATACATTTAAAATATTCTTATTTTCCATTGTTCTCTGCCAATGTGATTTAAAATTCAAATTCAGAGGATCTCATAATTCTCCAGCTTTTTCTCTTCAGCAGCTTCACTGAATAATCATAGTAATAGCTACCATGTACAGTCTTCCATGTGCCAGTATTTGGCTGACATAAGCCCATGAAATTCTCACAGTGACTTTGAGAGCTGAGTATTATTGCTTCTGTTCTAAACAAAAGGAAACCTGGACTCAGAGAGACCCACTGTATCACAGCCATGCTCGCGTCCAAGAAGCCCATACCTTTCCACTCTGCCGTGTTGCCTTAAGCTAAGGAAATTCAGGCATCAACGCTCTTTTCTCTTTTTTGTTCCCCATATTTAATTCTAGATACTGTGCACCCTACATTTTAGAAAAACTCACAAACAATCCCACAAAAATTTTCAAATGAAATTATTACAACTTTGTGCAGGGAGTTGCTATAGTATTGCCATAGCTTTCATTATTAGAACTGAGGCAACAGACATGTGTTTCAACTAACCCACTGACTTCAGTAAGTTTTACTTAAGTTACAGGGAAATTGAAATAGTATTACATTGTGGAGGGATCCATGGACCAAGCAACATCTTTCAGAAAATATATGTCGAGGTGACTATTTCTCAACGAATATCAATCAGATCTACCTCAAGCTGATTACTTCCCCGTTTAACTTTAATCCAAAACTATTTCAAGGTGATTACTTGCTCAGATCTTTACATTTTCAGGGTCAAACAATCATATGACTCTCAGATGAAATGATAGTGTCCATCGGGAACAACCAGGACATTTGCTTTGTTTTCTAAGACTTTGACAGACCACATGGCTTTTCGGGTTTTCTGTTTGGGCTGCCCTCATAACCTATTTGTGTCCCTCCTGCCTTTCCTCTCCAGGACTGCCCACCAGAAGCAGGCGATTTCCGAGCTCAGCAATGCTCTGCTCACAATGATGTCAAGCACCATGGCCAGTTTTATGAATGGCTTCCTGTGTCTAATGACCCAGACAACCCCTGTTCACTTAAATGCCAGGCCAAAGGAACAACCCTGGTTGTTGAACTAGCACCTAAAGTCTTAGATGGGACTCGTTGCTACACAGAATCTTTGGATATGTGCATCAGTGGGTTATGCCAAGTAAGTGCTGGCTTCTTCCCATTCTATTTTTCCAGAAAGTTTTAGCATCTCTGTGTAAATAGCTTCTGTATGGTCCTGCTATCTCAATCATTCAATGTTACCTTTTCTAGAGTTTATAAAGGATGGCAGATTTGAAAATTGAGGTTTAATTTCAGTTAAAACTACAAATGTTGTGTTTGTGTCAACGAAAAGAGAGCTGGCATTGGATGTTTTTTTTTTCCCCCTTGCTTTGAGTCTCAGCTGAATATGAAAGGCTAAAAGCTCTTGGATGTGTGTGTGACTTTTGTATTAGACTCTGAAATTACCTCTACTTTGGTTGTCCCTGAAACGTATTTGTATGTGCATGTGGTGTGTGTGTGTGTGTGTGTGTGTGTGTGTGTGTGTGTGTGTGTGTTTGGAGGCATCAATTTTCATCTACTTAGAGCTTTGGAATTACTTGGGTAAGATTAACTCTAAAATCTCCAAGTAAACTCTAGGCAAACTTATTTCTTCATTATTATAACTGTAATTTTTTTGAAAGTGCATGCAAACTAATGAAGGGCTTTGACAGTGTGAGCTAGGTCAAATTTCATCCAAGCAAGTCTTTAAAATAGGGATAACAAAGAAGTTTGATTTCTCGTGTCAATTTATCAACTGAGTGGGAGTTAGTAAGAAGAGGGAAAGTTAGTAGTTAAGTTAGTAAAGAATGTTTTCAATGCATCTGCCATCTGTATTTTAAAATCTACCCTGGGTTAGGATCACCAGCATAGTTTTTGGAACAAGCAATTGCTATCATTTCTTGTGTGCTATACCTGACCATATACTTTTATATTTCACTAAGTAGACATTTTGAGAATCCTTGCTTCTCCCAAAATAATATTGGCTGAAATTTTTCTCTCTTTGGAGTCTCCAATATAACAGCTAGTAGTGTAAGAAGAATAAGCATAAAATATGTTTCAGTAAATAGTCGCTCCGAATTCACATGTTTGCTGAAAACCTAAACCTATATTCCGATGTAAAAGGAATAACTGTAATTGAATTACTACAAGAAAGGTGAAATGTCAGACATGATTTTCTGCATATGAAAGGGGAGACAGACATGCTAAACCTTCATAAGATCTAGAAGCATGAGAGGGGAATTGTGGTATGTCCTAGCACTTCTCAGGTAGGAGGATGGAGATGATGTATATATACATGGCTGAAGATTGCTTTATACACAAGAAATATGTGAATTTCAGATACAAATTTGCATATAGAGTCTTACTATTGTAGAGATAGGAAAGGCCTAAGGGATTATTTAATCAATAACCTAAAAAGAGATATTTGAACATTGTTTGTGATATTTACTGCTTGCTTCCTTCTCTGAGATTTTTACTGATGTTGAAATGGAATTATGAAATCTGTAAAAGCTTTGGGAATGATAGGGAATTGTAAAGCAAATACATAGAGGAAAGAGGTTATGTTGTAAGGAATGGCAAATAAAATAATAATCCTTCTGTGTGTTTACTATTGGAATAAAGACAGATTTCCATTTGGTAAATGAAAAAAAAGACAGACAAATTATGTGGTTTTCTGAAAGTTACATGATTGATCATGAAATGGGACTAAATTCCATGTCTCCTGACATCTACGGCAAAGCTGTTTGCACTGTAGTACCATGATGAATGGACCAAAATAAATAAGACAGGTCAGCAAATTCAGTTTCCTTTCTTCCTGTTGCATAGGAGTTCAATGTGGCCTGTCTTTTCTAGACTAATCCTGCCAGCTGGCCTCACATACGTTGGCAACTGAAAGGGAATCCTATCTCAGCAGTGAAAGAATGAATTTTTATAGATATTAAATATGGAGTGGTAGTGCTGGACATTTGGTTACAAGTATAAACATGCCTCCTTCAATTCTTGGGATTGTGACTTGTTGGATTTGTGGGGGTGCAAATGTAAATTATAGAATATATGAAAAGAGGCAATACCATGGTAAAGGAGGTGAGATAACTCTGATTGCATATAGGCACTAATACATAGTTTGGCTGAAGAGCACAGTACCCCCCAGGAACACAGTAAGAAGACAGGTAGTTTGGGAGAAAACAGTGGATACTTGAATGGCAGATAGGACTATGGCTAACAATGGGTGGCCAGGAAAGAGTTTTAGTGGAGAAAAGACGTAATCATAGTTCTGTTTCAGAAAGATTAATGTAGCTACAGTTGTAGGACTTTGAAGTGCAAGGCCTGAGAGCCAAAGAGACCAGCTGAGAGGAGGCTCTTAGAGGAGCCAAGGTGGGGCAAAGTGGGAGCCTGGGCCAGAGCAGTGACAGCAAAGAAATAGCAAGAAAACTACGCCTAAAACCAGGAAAAAGTTTTCATTTTGATTACAACTAGAGCAAAGGGTAAAAGTAATAAATCAAATTAATCATGCTCAAGGGATCAAAAACTACAACTTAATATGAATTTGTAATGGATATAATTTTGGATCCTTGTTACCATTACCATAATAGCCTGTGTTTTCATGATTAAAACCTACTTGAGTTTTATAAAAAGAGGGAAAGAACAGACAATAGCAAGATCATCGAGGAATAGGGATGGAATGTTTAAATGCAGTGTATAGTTTTTTAGAAGGACAAGAGTAAAGTTAATCACTATAAGAAAATCACTCACTACTACCTCAAAGAGTTTAATACATAAATCCCATTCTACTTAGAAAAAAATCCTTTATTTAGCTTGTATCTGCATATTGATCATTCATATTTTCAGTCTTTAGTAAGAAACATTAAGAAAAAGTCGTATTTTCATAATTTTTGAAACTGTCGAAAGTCTCAATGCTAATTTAATGGGAAGTTTTTCACATTCGATAGTTTCTTCTAGTTTCCTGAAAAAAAAAATCATCTTCTCTGCCCTATTTTCCCTTCTCTTCCATTTCTACCACATTTGTTAGAGATTCTTAGCTCTTTCTCTGGCTCTGTTTTTGCATTATAACTTTTTCGGCAAACTGTTTCAAGTATTTTTGATGCTAGACAGATATGAATTATAAACTCTAAAGAAGCTAACATCCAGCTTTGGAGATAGACTTGTCTTGATAGAAAATGACAGCATAACTATAGAGACTTGTCACCTGTAAGTACGAATTATTTCAGTTTTACCTATTGAATACTCAAGTAAGAACCACATCCTCAAACTGGGCCTTTAACTGTTCAATACAACTGTGGAGTCTTAGACATTTGGAGCCAGGAGATAACTTAGAAATCCACAGACAAGGAGAAAAGGAAACTGAGACCTAGAAACTGTCCCAAGGTTGTGAATGAGTGGGTTGTCTATAATTGTTGTAGATTTGCTTCAGGAAAATACTGTAATCATCACCATTTATAATAAATACCTTATTCTTAGAAATGTTAGAGCATTTTATTAGGCAGTATACTCATTCTAGTAATAGTAGTAGTAATATTAATCCTAAGATAGCTTCCATTTTTTTTGAGAGAGAGAGTGTGTATGCGTGCACATGCTCACAAAAGCAGGGGAGGGTAAGAAAGAGAGAGAGAGAGAGAGAGAGAGAGACTCTTAAGCAGGTTCCACACTCAGTGCTGGAAGCTCAACTCAGAGCCAATCTCGTGACCATGAGATCATGACCTGAACCAAAATCAAGAGTCAGACACTTAACTGACTGAGCCCCATATAGCTTCCATTTTTGAGTGACTACCATACCCAGCCACTTTATGTATAATTTTTTCTCATACAAGTGAACAGCATGGCTTCAAATTTTGTGGGTCCATTGACAAATGAATTTTTTTGTCAATAAATACATTAGAAAAAAAATTGGAAATTTGCAACAATTTGGAAAAACAGATGAACTGTGTAGGTTTAGAAATATGGAAAAAAGTAAGAAAAGGTTAATTATGTCATGGATACACAAAATGTGTGTAGATTCTAGTCTATTTTATCATTTACTGACTTAAGATACACACCCATCTATTATAAAAAATTAAAATTTATCAAAACTTACATACAAATACAGATTGTGCAATATCTCTTCATTTTTTATGTTGAATGTTAGTAATACCTATATCATCTATGGTGCTTTCTATCAGTAAGCAATATTGATATAGACATTTCATCTTATACACACATGACATAAATTTGCTGTTTTGATAAATACAGTACAGTATTTTCCTTATGATTTTCTTAAGATTTTCTTGGTTCTAGCTTACTTTATTAGAAGGACACAGTACATAATATGTATAACACACAACATACTTTTAATCAACTGTTTATGTTATTGGCAAGGCTTCCAGTCAACAGTAGGCTATTAGTAGTTAAGTTTTTTTGGAGAGTCAAAAGTTACATGTGGATTTTCAACCGCACAGGGGGGTTGGTAGCTCTAAATCTTGACTTGTTCAAGGGCCAACTGTATTTACAATGCTACTTATTAGGCATCATTCTCTTCATTTCACAGATGAAGGACTGAGGTTCAGTGATAGAACTTGCCCAGAAACACCAAGCTCTGTCTGGTGCTCCTACTCCTTCTGGTGAGGCTGAGTGGACAGAGACAGGAGCCATCTGATGTTCAGGAATGGTTCCCAAATGAGGCTGCATACCAGAATCACTTGCAGAGCTCTTAAAAGATACAACTCTTCGTCCCTGTGCCCCAGAAACTCGGATTTATTAGTTCTCTGTATATAGAACATTCTCCTTATGATCCTGTTGTTTGGTCAGATTTATGAAGCACTTACAGATAGAAAAGCAGACAGGATTTAAAGTGAAAGGCCATGGATTGGAATCTGGCTCTTCTTTCATAACCTTGATCAAGTTGCTTAACCTTCCTGAATTCTATTTTTTAATCTGTGGGAAATGAGATTGTCTAGCAGACTATCAAGCGCTGAGATAATTCATGTGAAAACATCTAATGAACTATATATAAAGTGCTATGAAAATGTAGACTACCTTGAACATTTTAAGTTGCAAAATATATCAAAGTTCTGGTTCCCTGTGTGAGATTTCATAACTTTCAAAAGTTTCTAGAAAGAGCTGAAGTAAGCAAGTTCTTGTTCTGCTAAAAGCATTAAAAAAGAAAAGGAGAACTTCCATCATGTACTTCACCATCATCATTTCGTAATTGAAATGTTAATAACAAGGATGTAGTAACAACCTGATTTCAGAATTAAGGACAATAACGTGAATATGGTCTGCCTTATGAGAAAGTTACTACACTGTAGTTAGTTTTTTTTTTTTTTCCTCCAGAGCACAGAAATTGTTATAGTGTTTCCCAGACCAACATTTGGAAAACACTGCCTTTGAGATCTAGTCCAGCCCCGAGGAATATTGCTCCTAGGTATGATTTTCCCAGGATCTTACAGCTGTTAATGGCAGGCTAGAGGTCACAGAATGTCAGTGTTTATCAACATTTTTGATTGTGCTCCCTGTATTATTTCATCAGCATATCCCATGGGCTAAAATTTTGTTCAGCTTTAATGCTATCGTTTATACGGAAAACAACAGGTTTAGTGAATATATCTTTTCAAACCACATTTCCCCCTTTCCCTCTCATCCTAGAATCTGATCATTGTTCCTGGGAAGTCATTGTGTTGGTGTCTCTCCCCAGCTTACATCTCAGACAGAAATTCTGGGATTCTTATTTGCTTGTTGTCGTCCAAGATTCTATGAAGTTGGAGGTGAGGCAGGGCTGGGTTAGGGATGGGGTTTGTCATCATCTGAACAGTTAGGAAAAAAGGCTCTGGAGTCAGACTGCCTGGTTTGAACCAAGGCTCCACCATTCATTGGTATGTGGCTTAGAGCCCGTTCCCAAGCCTCCGTTTCCTCATCTGCAAAGTGAAGCTAAGGTTTGTAACGACCTGATAGCATTTCTATAAGGCTTAAGTAATTAGATGCTTACATTGCTTACCATGAGCTTGATAAACGCGAGCCTGCAATAGCAGTCGTAGTAACAGCAGCAGTGGCGGCCGCAGCAGCGGCGGTAGTAGTCGTACCCAAACTACTTGCCGCTGACTTTTTTGAGTGCCTGGGTTAATGCAGTTACACGTACAAAAGGGGCTACTGACTTCCCAATGAGTGAACAGACCTTCCGTTAATTTCCTGTGGCGACCTTCTTTTACTAATAGCTCCACATTGTACCATTATCAGCTCCTGATCCAGGGGAGTGAGTTGCATCCTGTCCAGAGTTAATGAGCCATCACAAATAGGATCAGCTCTATTAGTGCTGCTGTTATTCATTTATTTGCATTATCCAAATTGCCCCATGTATAGTTGCTATAAAGCACAAAGCTGGTTTCTGTTTTAAATGTATAAAAGTGAGTAGCATAAATTTACAGATAGAACATACGCTGCTGTTAAAAATAATTTTGAGGTTATTTTGAAGTCAAATTCAGAAAGTTGCGCTTTATTTTTATAATTAATGAAATTCGTCAGTTGCTACCTAATACATGTACATCAAAAAAAGACAAAGTGCCATTATAAACCAGCTCTTTTGTAATGAATCCACACATTTGTAATATTGCTTATTGCTATTTTAGAAAATAAAGCATTTCGAAAAAGAAAAGAAGAATTTTTTCTAAGTAATACCTTGTAGAATAGAATATTGTCTCAAAATGAATAATACAATTAAAAAGTAAGCTGCAAAGTGGATCATGGGGTTTTGACATCTATACTATGGCAATGTTACAATGAACCATGCTTCTAACACAGAAGTTCTTTCCATTTTTAATAACTCCTGAGGTGAGCAGTTAGAAATGAATTAAATGGGATGATTATTTCTCCATCTCTGTCTGTGACCTAAGTCACCAGTATCAAATGTCTACCAGTTATTCTAACGGTGGTGATGTCAGAAACAAGGACTTGGCCATTTTCCTTCTGTGTTTTGCCGTCTACTTCCATGTGGAAGCATGGTCCGTGCTTAAAAGATTTAATGTGTGTTCTTTCTTTCTCTCCTCCCTGTGATACAGTAAAGATGAAGTGTTAAGTGAGCTACTACTTACTAGTTAAATTTTGGCAAGTTACTTAGTTTCTGAACATTGTTTCAATTTCTTCTTCCAAAAACATTGCTAGATGTTGAGTACTGAGGAGACAAAGTAAGACCTTTTCCTTCAGGAGTGATACTTTTGTAGGGTTATTGTGAATAATTTAGTTATTTAAAAAAAAAATTATTCATGTGACAAACATTTACTTAGGAATTACCTGTGGGTGTGCTCGATACTGAAGATAGATGAATGAAGAGGAGAAAACAACAGTCTCTGAACATACACTCTGAGGAGGGATCTGACAAATATACAGAAAATTTTACTATCATCACTATACTACATGCCTCTCCCTGAATACAAAAATGTACATTCGAGTCACTCAACTGTATTCTCCTCACTGTAAACAGAGTGCTCTTTGTAGAGTATGGATTTGGCTTCATTTACCTGCTGTAATCATTTATATTGTGCGCTTTAGTTTCAGGGTAAAGAAAGCCCAAATTTCGTTATCCAGTGGGTTTCTTTACTGGGTGGCTTAAGACAACAGAAGTTTATTCTTTCACGGTTCTGGAAGCTAGTGTCCTCCAAGCCATGCTTCCTCTGAGCCTCTGGGTAGACTCTTGCTTTGCCTTTTCCTAGCTTCTAATAGCAGCCATCAATCTTTGCCTTCGTCTTCACAGGTCCATCTTCCCTTGTGCCTGTTGTTTTGCCTTTACATGGCCGCCTTCTGGTGTCTCTTCTTATAAGAACACCAGTGATACTGGATTAGGGCCCTTTGTAATTGAGTATGACCTCATCTTAACTTGGTTATATCTGCAAAGAGGCTCTTTCCAAATAAGATTGCATTCGTAGGTGAGGAGGGGAGGGAGTGGTGAGAGAACTTCAGCATCTTTTGGGGAGGCACAATTCAACCCACAATAGCATACATCTCTGTTTATTTCTATATAGTAGTACAGACATATACATATATACACACATACGTATGTGTATATGCATCTACTTTTTAAAATGTTTTTATTTATTTTTGAGAGACAGAGAAAGAGAGAGAAGGGAAAGTGCGGGGCGGCGGGGTGGGGGGCGGGGCAGAAAATTCAAAGCAGTCTCTGTGCCTGATGCGGGGCTCAATCTCACAAACTGCAAGATAATGACCTGAGCCAAAGTCAGACGCTTGACCAACTGAGCCACCCAGGCGCCCCATACATATATTTCTCATAGTGCGTAGGAACCACATAGGGGAAATTAGCCTGTGGCCGACAGGTGGGATATTTAATTAAGGCATGGGGTCAAGACCTGCTCAGAGGAAGAGAACTGAAAAGACTCTAACCAGTGGCTAGAATTGAATGACAGTGGAAGGATAAAGGACTAAAGAGGGCATCAAGGCCGGGGCGCCTGGGTGGCGCAGTTGGTTAAGCGTCCGACTTCAGCCAGGTCACGATCTTGCGGTCTGTGAGTTCGAGCCCCGCGTCAGGCTCTGGGCTGATGGCTCGGAGCCTGGAGCCTGTTTCCGATTCTGTGTCTCCCTCTCTCTCTGCCCCTCCCCCGTTCATGCTCTGTCTTTCTCTGTCCCAAAAATAAATAAAAAACGTTGAAAAAAAAAATTAAAAAAAAAAAAAAAGAGGGCATCAAGGCCTATGTCATGAGGAGATGTGTCAGGTGTATTAAGAAGACTGGGGACTTGTAATATTGAGGGCAAAAGAGTGCCTTTGAAATAACTCAAGCAGAAGTAAGATAGGGTACGATGTGTATTTCAGAAAGAGAACTGTGTCTGCAGTGAGGGCAAAAGATTGGAAGGGGGCAGAAATTGTTGGTGGAATGAGGAGACATTTTAATACAAATTAGGAGATGGAATCCATGCACTGGGTGACTCGTTAAATGCAGCAGGAGAGAAAATTGAGAGCTGAAGATGGTGCCTGGTTTTCTAGTTTGAACAATGTGTGTGCATGTGGTGTGGCCCTTCCTGGGAATGAAACATAGGACGAGGGTCGGGCATTGGTTTTGGGCATTGGTGAGCAACGAGAAAGTAATGCATGTATCGTGTCTGTCTGCCATATGATATTCACGCAGGGATTTTGCATCCTTTTTCTCTCCCTCTTAACTCTGCCTTCTTAATTGAAAGGTGTGTTTCCATTGAGTTTATATAGTCACAGCCCTGTTTATGCATGATTAACCTTCTCAGGGGCCTCGTACTAGTGAGGTAACAAGTCAATCTAAATGTTTGTCTCTTTCAGGAGAAAACTGAAGTCAAACGAATGCATACCGTTTTAAAGCTCCTTGAGGTATCCTCTCTCCTTGAAGAGCTAAGAGATATAAAAAGTGACATTTCCTAGGTCCTCATTCATCTCATGATATTTCCTTCCTGCCATCCCAGTTAGATCCTTTTTTTAACTCACGTATCATGTCTACTCATGGAAAACGTTTCTCTGTTACATTGGAATGTTTTTTCCATCTTGCTATTCAGTTTGTGAGGCGGGAAACCTTTCTTCCTATAGCTTTCATAGAAAACCTTTTTTGAAAGTTATATCCATTCAGTTTGCCCTTTGAAATTAAGCGTGGCTGGGAAAGACAGATTTTGTTTCCCCAAAGAGATTTAGTGAAGTAGATGAAGACAGAGTGAATCTAATGTAGAAAAAAATTCAAATTATTATCCTTTTCTGTGCCATATAGTCTTCAGAGTACACTGTGCGTTTCACCATGTGTTTGTGCCAATTCTTTAGGATCTCTTCATCATTTCTATTTTACAACCGGGGGGATTGTGGCCCATAGAAGTTCATACAACTACCAAAAGGTAAAGCTGCAATTAAAATCCTGTTTTCTCTCTTGCGCGTCACTCTTTCTTCTGGGAAAAGATATTTTCACAATAAAGCATAGTTTCAGTGAGCACACCTCATTGTTAGTAGGGATATAGCTGTGTATAACTCAGGTAAGGGACCCTATGGCTTAGGATTCCGTGTTTCGTTAAATGAAAGCCCTGCCAGGATCTGGCAACTTTCTTCAGTCATCTCATTATGCTTTGTTTCATGGATGATTCTTCAGGCCACTTCTTTGCAAAAATACTAAATGTACTAAATTTTACCTAATTATCTTTAAGAGTGTTTCAGTATTGTTGGCAACTACAAAGTTTGAGATTCCCCAAGACTACCCTCACTTCATACCAGCTTCAAGTTGGGCATCTCCAAACCTCGGGTTTGATAATTCACTAGAAGGACCCACAGAATTCACTGAAAGCTGTTGTACTCAGAGTTACAGTTTGTTACAGCAAAAGGATACTGATGAAAATCAGCCAAAGGAAGAAGTGCATAGAGCAGTCTCCAGAAGAGTTCAACTACAGAACTGCCAGTTGTCCTCACCCAGTAGAGTTGTGTAAACTGTGCTTGCTTCTCCTAGCAATGATGTGTGACAATACACATGGAGTATTGTCAAGCAGGGCACCACCCAAGTCTTGGTGTCCAGAGTTTTTATCGAGGTTTGCTCACATAGACGTAGTTGACCACCTGCATGGCTGACCTTAGTCTCCAGCCTCTCCAGAGGTTGAGTTGATACCATGTGGCCCAAAGCCCTCACCATAAATCACATTATTAGCATAGACTCTCTGGCATGGCCCACAACTCTCAGACAAACAAAAACACCCTATTGGTCAGGAAATTACAAAGGTTTAGAGATTACCTCCCAGGAGCCAAGGGTAAAAGCCACACGTCTCTTTGGGCAAAGGTTATCCTTTACTGCACAGTGACTTCTTGGAGCTATTTATTTGTTCAAAAAATACTTAATAATCACTCTTAGTCACTAGGGTATCCCTTAATATATAGTGATGACCAAGACTCAAACCCACCTCTCAAGGAGTATTGTTTCAGAACATGGTCCAGGTTCATTCTTCTCACTGTCCAGTTTTCCCAGTACCATTTGCTGAAGAGACTTTTTTTTCCCATTGGATATTCTTTCCTGCTTTGTCAAAGATTAGTCAGCCATATGTTTGAGGGTCCACTTCTGGGTTCCCTATTCTGTTCCATTGATCATTGTGTCTGTTTTTGTGCCCGTACCATACTGTCTTGATGATTACAGCTTTGTAATACACCATAAAGTCCAGAATTGTGATGTCTCCAGCTTTGTTTTTCTTTTTCAACATTACTTTGTCTATTCGGGGGTCTTTTCTGGTTCCATACAAATTTTAGGATTGTCCTACAGCAGTCGTAGCTAAACTAAAAAATATGCCCTGCTTCTATTTTTTGTTTCTAACTTTGGAGAATCACCTTATTACCTATGCCGGTATTCCATTAGAACTACTGCAACATTTACACCAAATAGTTATTCGTGTGTGTGTGTGTGTGTGTGTCTGTGTGTGTGTATCTTGAAACGTTGTGCAGAATAGTACAGCTGCTTTAGAAAACAGTCTGGCAGTTCCTCAAAATGTTAAACAGTGTTACCATATGAACAGGCAATTCCACTCTTAGGTATATACCCAAGGGAAATAAAAGCATATGTCCACACACACGCAAAATTATACTCAGTTATTTATAGCAGCATTATTCATAACAGCCAAAAAGCAGAAACAACCCAAGTGTCCACCAGCTGATGAAAGGATAAATAAAATGTGGTCCATCTATATGGAATATTATTCTACAATAAAAAGGAATGAAGCGTGGATACACTCTATAACACGAATGAACTTTCAAAACACTATGCTAAAGTGAAAGAAGCCAATTCTATCGAGACAAAAAGTAAATTAGTGCTTGCTTAAGGCTGGGGATTAGAGTAATGGGGAGTGACTGCTAATGAGTATGGGCTTTCTTTTGGGGGTAATGAGAATGTTCTAAACCAGTGTTGGTGATAGTTACACAATTCCATGAATGTACTAAAACCATTAAATGTACACTTTAAGTGGGTGAATTTTATGGTATGTGAATTATACCTCAAGAAAGGTGTTTTTAGGGGCACCTGGGCGGCTCAGTTGGATGGGGATCCAAAACTGGCTCAGGTCATGATCTTACAGTCCATGGGTTCGAGCCCTGCATCAGGCTCTTTGCTGATAGCTCAGCCTGGAGCCTGCTTTGGTTTCTGTGTCTCCCTCTCTCTCTGCCCTTACCTGCTCTCTCTCTGTCTCTCTCTCTCTCTCTCTCTCTCTCTCTCTCTTTCTCTCTCTCTCTGTCTCTCTGTCTCTCTCAAAGAATAATTAAAACATTTTTTTAAAAAAAGAACATTGTTTTAAAAATGTAGTACAAAGATTCAAAAGTCTATGGACTAAATCTAAAGGCTGTGTTTTCTGTGACCTTAAATAGAGCGTGACCTCACTATTTGACAGAGTTAATATGACTAACCCATTATTCTACAAGGGTGTCGTCTTCATTCATTATTGTTTCAAGAAGTCATTTATGACCCTAATTATCTGTATGTATTAAAACTGATTTAGAAATTGGCACACGACAGGTCTTGAATGAATATATGCTGAATGAATGGATAGTGATATCAAACTGGAAGGCGCACATCTTTCCTTTTTTTTTTTTCTTCTGAGCGAAGCAAATTTGGACTTGAGAAGGTATTTTCCTAGTATAGTAAATTTTCAACAAAGCATTATCTGTTTAGCTGTATCAGATATTAACTCTGCTGCTTAATTCACTGAGTGATTTCACAGAAGACAGTTTGAAACTAAAATGAGAATTTACAGTCTTACAATTTAATGCTTCATTTTACATTTGAGGTATTTGAGGTCCAGCTAGCCTCAATCACATTTTTTTAATATAATTTATTGTCAAATTGGCTTACATACAATACCCAGTGCGCATTCCAACAAGTGCCCTCCTCAATGCCCATCACCCATTTTCCTTCACCCCCACACACACCCCCCCCCCACCGTCCACCTTCAGTTTGTTCTCTGTATTTAAGAGTCTCTTATGGTTTGCCTCCCTCCCTCTCTGTTTGCATCTATTTCCGCCCCCCTCGCCCCATGGATTCTTTTAAGTTTCTCAAGATCCACATATGAGTGAAAACATATAATATCTGTCTTTCTTGGACAGTCATGATCCTTGTCTTCAAGAGGCTTCCCGTCTTAAGGTGATGAGGCTCAAACACAAATAACTATAATCAGCAGGAGCACCATGTAAAAAGAGGGAGAAGATGAGTTTGGGACTTAGTCAAATATAAGGTGAAGTCTGACTTCTAAACTTACTATCTGTGTGATCATGGAGTAATATATCAGCTCTTTAAGCCTCGTTTTTCTCGCCTATGAAAAGGTAAGAATGCCTAAGATTAATAATAAGAGCTGATCTTTATTAAGCTGTTCACCTACCAGGCAGTGTGCCGTGTAAGCACTTTACATATGTTACCTCCTTTAATTCTCTCGTGAGCCTGTGGGGGATTGTAATGCTACCATTTTTATAGAGGAGGGAAATGAGGATTAGAGATCAAGTATTGTTGATTCGGTCATTCAGTTTATTGAGCATCTAATGCTAGGCATCTGGCTAGAAACTAGAGATACACTCCATGTACAGGATGCAGTGGAAGCAGGTAGGAAGAGTGTTGGAATTTACTTTTGAGGAGGCTGGAAGGCCTTGATGTCCCCTCTCAAGTTATCTTTTCCCCAGCACTCAGTCTTTCAGGGAAACTTCCCAGGGGAATTAATATTCGTTCTCATCTCTTGTACCTGTTACTTTCTTGTTTCCTTTGTCTTTATATTAATTTTCATGACCATCTCGCCAGTTAAACTGAGACCCCCTTACTGGCAGACCCCCACCTTATTCTTTGTGTATTTAGATTGATTTGCACAATAGCAGACAGTTGTGTGAATGAATTGACAAATCAATAAATCTCTCTGTTGACTGTTTTTGTCTCCGATGACCAAACCCTCTCTAAATCACAAAAATTATTCATCCTGAATGTCTTTTTTTTAATCTTTTTAAAAATATAATTTATTGTCAAGTTGGCTGACATACAGTGTATACATTGTGCTCTTGGGTTTGGGAGTAGATTCCCATGATTCATCGCTTACATACAACACCCAGTGCTCATCCCAACAAGTGCCCTCCTCGATGCCCATCACCCATTTTCCCCTCTCCCCACACCCCCCCATCAACCCTCAGTTTATTTTATTTGTGCCTTGTTCTCATTTCCTTCAGGCTGAAACAAAGTCCATTTATATAAGTTAATTTTTTTGTTTGTTTTATGATACTAGGCTAGAAATACTTTAGAATTTGGGGACTCCTGCCATCCATTCTTTATTTACCATGACTTAGGGGATGGGCCAGGTCTACCCAGAACCTTTGCCATCAACATAACTGTTGGCTTGCTTAGTACATCACCCATATCAGATTCTCTGGATGAACTCTCATTGCTGAAGCCCTTAGATCCTTCCTGGGATTAGTCTCACAAAATGCAAGGTTTCCAAAGACCATAAATATCAGTTAGGATTCCAGTATGATGTACTTTTTTCCCCAAATGTATATTAGAAAATAGATCTGAAGAATGTTTGCTCCTACAGGATATTCCATGGTTCAAGTAGATGATCCTCAGACATAGTTTTAATTAGTTCAGTTCTCTCCATAATTAATATAATTATTAAGTTTGTGGTCATAGGTCCTCCCAGAAACTTGAAATGCAAAGTTTAAGTATATGAGAAATTTGAAAGATTTGAAACTTTTCCTTAGGTTTAGAAAAAAAAAAAGTTAAATAGTAAAGTAAAAATCAGGAAAGCTTTTTGAAACTGGGTGTCTGAAGTCACTTCATATAATTGTTTAAAAATATGAAACTGGGTGGTTCAGTCAGTTAAACATCCGACTTTGGCTCAGGTCATGATTTCATGGTCTGTGAGTTTGAACCCCACATCAGTCTCTGTGCTGACAGCTCAGAGCCTGGAGCCTGCTTTGGATTCTGTGTTTCCTTCTCCTTCTGTCCCTACCCTGTTCACACTGTATCTCTGTCTCTCAAAAAATAAATAAACATTAAAACAAAATTTTTAACATGAAAACTCAAATGTAAATATGAAGGGTAATTAGTAAGTAATTGTACACTAGCTGATTGGCATATTTCCAAAGAAATATCAAGTAAAGGTATAGTTTCTTTTTAATGCTGTAGCTACTTTAATTATCAAAATCCTTAATAAAAACAATTTAAAGCATCAGGTACCTTCCAGATTTTGAGCCATGAACATAATTTTACCCAAGTTTTAACATACTCATGGTTGCCACAGACTCTCCTGGAACATTCGTAGGAAGGGCTACTTGCCAGTATCAGGAAAATCCACCCAGACACCTAAAATTAGTGTCATACACCCCACCTGTTCTTTCTATTGCCTCTTGGTTGTACTGCCTTGAGGACTTCAAATCAGGAAGGTACAAAGTGTTTTTGCTGTGGGATGCCTATTTTTGATCCAAGGGAACACTTAAGAATCTGAGAAATCTAGACAGAAAGGCAAGAAACAATCTGTGTGGTTAACAGAACCCAGAGGCCAAGACAAATTCAGAGGGCTTGGGAAATGTTTTGAACCTCTTTACAAAGCTAATCACAAAACAGTGGCTTTGAAAGAAACCTTGGAGATCACCAGCTGAATCTCCTCACTCGGTTTCTGAAGACACTGAGCATCAGAGCAGGCATGTGACTTACCCAAGGTCTCTGAGAAAGCAAGTAGTGGAGCCCAGATTCAAAGCTGGATGTCTTCTGGCTCCAAGTACAGTGCTCTTTAGTCTGTATTAAGGGCAAGTGCTTTTTGTATGTGTGATTTTAAGGACCTGTAGCATTTAAAGCATTCTTCTGATTTGAATTATTTATTCATTTTGTTGGTCTCTTTTACCATTATTGAGTACATTTCAGTCCCTGAGCTAAATTTCCCTCCCTTGTGGCCAAATTATCACCGAACATTCCATTCACTTAAAAATTGTTGTACTATAAAAGAAAATACAAGTGGAAAACCTTGCCAACAATAAACATTCTAAAAAACTTAACACACACCACTTCCATTCCTGCAGAAATGCCAAGTGCAAACCTATTGCACCTGCAGGCTGTAGCAATCACACAGTGGCCAGGAACTGGTGGCTGGCTAGTCCCATGTGCACTTAGGTTTATGACTAAGTTTGAGTATAACTTTAGTTTCTTTGCCAGGAGAGTGACAGGTGATTTAAAGAAACAAACAAGTATTTTAGGGAAAGAGTGAGTGGGGAGTTAGGAAAGCTTGGGAAGAAATGGCCAAAGTCACATTGAAATGGAAGAACATAGCCAGTGTTTTGCTTTCCCAAGCTCTTACCTACTGCATATTTGACTGCTGTCTTCTTCGCATTGGGTACTCTCAGCTTCTGAGGGAGAAACCTCAGTATTACTGTTGGTTGTCAGAAAGGCTTGTTAATTTGTTGATTCTCCCATCCATGCAAACAGCTTTTTATTGAGTAACATGATACAATGTCTTGCAGCCATTTCCAGTCTAGATTTTTATGTGACCTAGGTACGGATGAATTTTTTTTTCTTTTTTCTTTTTATGCATAGTGATTGCAAGGATATGGTTTGCTGGGGTAAAGGATACAATTCAATTCAGCTAGTTAAGGCAAAGATATACTCAATGGTGAAGCAAGTGCAGCTCTACTGGCCCCTGCCCTCTCCCTCCCCCAGGTATGCTCTGAGCAGGGGTATGTGCAGCTAGTGCTGACAAGGTATTTGGAAGGGAGTAGGATACCATCAGGTCAGAGGAACACTGAGTCTCTTCACGCATGGGTTTTTTTCAGAGAAACATTTTTATGCTCATTTAAAACATACTACTTTTAAAGTTTATTTATTTATTTTGAGACAGTGTAAGTAAGAGAGGGGGAGAGAGAGGGAGTCAGAAAATCCCAAGCAGGTTCCGCACTGCCAGAAAAGACCCCAATGTGGGGCTTGAACCCACAAAACCGTGAGATCATGACATGAGCCAAAACCAAGGGTCGGATGCTTCACCAATTGAACCACCCAGGCGCCCCATTAAAACATGCTTTCTTAGGGAGTGTGTGTATAGAATGGTTTCATCAGGGCTACGTAAGCGTGGCCTGGTATTTTCCCAAGTATTCTCCAGGTTTCTCTCTATAATTTGGAGTATAGTTTTCGTTTTCTCCCGAGATGATTATCATAGCCCTGAAGCAGAGGTTGCAAACTAGCAATCCTCCAACCAAATATATCTGCCACTGACAACTTTTATTCAGAGGCTGTAGTCTGGTTTTATAAAAATTTGCATTAGTTGCCAATATGTAAATATATTTCCAAGAAAAGTCCATATTCACAACATATCTTTTAAAAAATTAGATCTGCAATATTTGGTCTGCACTATGACGTAGTAGCCATTTGATAAAGCTGAATAGTTGCTCCAGCCATGAGGTGGCGTGGACACTTCTAAGCCTGCATCACTACCTGGACAGGCTGACTCTGCAGCTCTCTGTATCTCTGACCATTCCCCAAAGGATACATAGGCTAGACATTTTTATGGGCAAGGGCAAAGAGTTAAAATCCTCATCATGGTAATTGTAAGAATAATAAAATAATCCACCTCATATACTGAGCACTAACCATGCCAGGCACTGTGCCGAGTGCTTGACCTAAACCTCACACGAACCCCATGTATAACCCAAAGGGTTAATTTGCTTGCTTAAGGTCATATATCCTGGGAGTGGCTGAGTTAGTATTTGGACTCTGATGCGTCAGACTTGAAAGCTTATACTTTTGCATATCAGATAAAGAGCACCTACTCAAGTTTTTTAAAACCTTAAGATAGGAAAATACAAACTCTTAACCTGTGCAAATGGTGATTTTAAAAGGAAAATAGTGCAATTTGTTATTGTTGAAAGTATGGATTTTATTTTTGTTATCTTTCCCTTGATTCCAGCCTTGTACTGTCTTTATTTTTTTTTAATTTTTTTTAATGTTTATTTGTTTTTGAGAGAGAGAGACAGAATGTGAGTGGGGGAGGGGCAGAAGGAGAGGGAGACATAGAATCTGAAGCAGGCTCCAGGCTCTGAGCTGTCAGCACAGAGCCTGACGTGGGGCTCAAACTCACAAGCCATGAGGTCATGACCTGAGCCGAAGTCGGACGCTTAACCGACTGAGTCACCCAGGTGTCCCAAGCCTTGTACTGTCTTTAAAGCCTACTTCTTTTTAAGTCCAGAAAATTATAGATTTACTATTGGTTTCCTTTGGCATTATTTCCTTCACTTCTGTTTCTTTTCTTCAGGATTTCTCAAAACCTTTAACTCCTTTGCTTTTTTTTCTCTCCTCTTTTAGTTTTATTTTTTAATCAATTTATTTATTTTTGAGAGAGAGCGAGCACAAGTGGGGAAAGAGCAGAGAGAGAGAAGGAGAGAGAGAATCCCAAGCAGGCTCCGTGCTATCAGTGCAGAGCCCAAAGCAGGGCTCAATTTCAGGAATCACGAGATCATGACCTGAGCCAAGAACAAGAGTCGGATGGACACTTAACCAACTGAGCCACCCAAGCACCCCTCTCCCCTTTTTAAAATGCTGGAGGCATACCTCTTGACAAAATTTTCTTCTATATACCTAGCTTCAGGATAGGAAAACAAATGCTCCTCCTAGCAAAATATGTATCTCTTTGTTAAAGTTATTTTGGTTACAAGCAATAGAAATGTATTCTGTTCAACTAAAATTCAAAAGAAAGGGTTATTGAAGGGATAGATCAATGATAGGACTATCAACTATTTATTCAGAAAAACAGTTACTGGGTGGCCAGAATCAAAGAGCAAGCTGAAGGGCCAGACCTCAGGAAACATAGAAACTAGGGCAGCTTTGAGGTCCTTAGCTACAGATGTGCCCAGATCTGGACGAAGACTTCTGTCTTCCTCTGTCTCCAGTCACTTTTTAAATCCCAAGAAGACAATCTGGTCTGGTCTAGGTGTCTCTGTTATTGACCTAATTAGCCCTGACTAGGGGATAAAGCAACTAAAACGGTCATGGCCACTAGGGACCTCTTAGGGATGCTATATATGACTGTGCATATGGTGACAGTTTTATAAATTGCTTGTATATTTCTAAATCAGGGTTCAGTCTACATAAAAGTAGACTTTATTAAGTGTGTGTAGCTTCTGTGGGATAATGTAAAATTATTGACATAGGCTCTTAGAAATTTTAAAAGTCCAGACTTTTAGTTGTTTAGAAATTGTCTAAGAAATATCCCAGATATTTTCCCATAATAGGAAACAATCTATTAAGGTAATAGTTCTGCAGTTGCCTTAAAATTCTACCATCTTCCATTATTATTAGTAATTCTAACAAGGTACTACAGTGTGGGCTCGTACATTTAAAAATGTCTTAAGAAATGGATATGATTTTGCTACTGCCTACTGCCTACGGGAGAGTAGTTACACCCCGAGTCATTCTGTTCCCTGGACAGTAAGGTGCACCCTTCATCCCTTAGTGGGAGAATCTGATGGGCTGGAAATGCTCAGAAGTTAATATTGATAGACAAGCCATGGAAAACCTCTGTGTTGGTTCTTACTAAAATCTTTTTGTACTAGGACAAGATGAACCTTCTGCTGCAAACATGAGCCTCCTCTCTTCTTCAGCCAAAAGTTCACCAGGGTTCAAACACTGTTTTAATGGATTCCAGCAAGACTTCTGTGGGCCTTTAAGGAAGAAGTTTCTGGTGTGCAGCCTGGAGGAATGTGTCTAGCACAGTACCAGCACTAGAATCAGGACCCACCTGGCTTCAAGCCCCAGGCCAGCCTTCTAGTCTGCTTCCGATTTGGGGGGGACTTGGCAGGTTGCCTTTATTGTTCCAAAGTACTGCCGCCATTCCTTAGTTCACAGCTCACATCTCACCTCCTCTATCAACCCTTCCCAGGCCGATGAGAAACTAGTCCCATCTGTACCCCAAAGCTACTACATAAAACCTTTTATTCTCCCATTCAAACAAACAGAGACAGACAATTCTCAGTTGTCCATATTGATACAGGAGTGTGCTCCTGTAGAGAATCTGTTACTGTATCTAATCTGTGAAGACTTTTCTTCCTCATAGAGAGGTGTTTGACACATGCAGATAAGTAGGTCAGACATGGAGAAGCAGGGGGACTGGGCGGCTGGCTAAGGGCACAACCAATGTGTTCGTGGTGGTGAATTCTGAGTTTTTGATACCTGTTTTGAATACTCCCATCTTCCTTCTTTATCCTAGGTCAGTGGGCAGCTTCTGAGGGAGCAAATTAAGTCACCTGAATAATGAATAATAATATTTTTATCTAAAATGAGAGCTCCATTTTTGAGTTTTAAAGAATAGCAGCGAACAATATTTAAAAACGCACATTAGCATCTCCTTCTTGCCTTTCTCATTTCTTCAGCTTCCACAGCCGTATTTGTTGTTATAATTAATAGTGTTAGGAGCTTCTCCCATTGGTACACTTTAAGAGCGTTACATTGTTATAATGAATTCTCATAACAGCTTTTGAAGGTGTTATTGGAATTATATTACAGAAGAAACCAAGACATCGAGAAATGTGAGAACATGGACAAGGTCATACAGCTAATAAGTAACAGAATTTGCATTCAAGTTCAAATCCATCTGGGGGCGCCTGGGTGGCTCAGCCAGTTAAGTGTCCAACTTTGGCTCAAGTCATGATCTCACAGCTCATGAGTTCGAGCCCCGCATCGGGCTCTGTGCTGACGGCTCAGAGCCTGGAGCCTGCTTCGGATTCTGTGTCTCTCTCTGCCTCTAACCCACTCGCATTCTGTCTGTCTCTCTCAAAAATAAATAAACATTAAAAAAAAAAATTTAATAAAATTTTTTTAAAAGTTAGCATTTTAACCATTTTAGATAGATAGTTCAAGTTCACCAGCATTAAGTACATATACATTGCTGTATATGTAACCATCTCTGCCATTCATCCCCAAACGTTTTTATCTTCTCCAGCTGAAACTCCATACCCATTATACAGTGATTCCCCATTCCCCTTCCTCTAAGCCCCTGCTAACTATCTTTCCATTTTCTGTCTCTATTAATTTGATTATTCTGGGTACCTCATATAATTGGAATTATACAGTATTTGTAATCTTGGTCTCTTATTGAACTTAGCTTAAAGTCTTCAAGGTTCATTACTCTTGTATCATGTGTAAGGTTTTCCTTCCTTTTTATAGCTTGAATAATATTCCAGTGTGTGAAATGTTAAAATGATAAGCTGAGGCATATTAAAAAGTGAGTTTATTTGGGTGTTTTCCTATTAGAATCAGACAGTATCACACTGGACATGGTTGGGAGCACTTACCAATAGGAGCCGGGGGAGAGACTTATTTAAAGAAAGTGCAGAAGCAAAGAAAGGAAATTATTTGACTGGCTATAACTTAGAGCCTAATTGACTCTTACTGATTGGCTGTCTTTGCAGTTTTGATTTTGTAACGTTGAGGCATTTATAGACTTAGATCTAGGTTTCCTTACGTAGGCTGCCATGGCGTTAGAGCCACATCAGTCTAATGGCCTCCTTGTTTAATTAATTTAACAGTATATACCACATTTTGTTTATCTGTTCATCAGCTAGTAGGCACTTGGGCTGTTTCCATCTTTTGCCTGTTGTGAAGGATGCTGTTATGAACATGGGCCTACAAATTATCTGGTTAAGTCCTCGCTTTCAGTTCTTCTAGGTATATATCCAGAGCTGGAATTGCTGGATCATATGGTAATTCTATGTTTCATTTATTGAGGAATCTCCATACTGCTTTCCACAGCAGCTGTACCATTTTTCATTCTCACCAGCTCACCACCTACTCCTCTTGTACCCATACTTCTAGCTTACAAAGCTCTCTAAAGCATGGGCTGTGACTTCTCAGCTGTTTACCCTCCAACAGCCAGGACAATACATTCCCATAAAGGGTGTTGAGTAAAGGGCTTGCTCATTGTGATGGAGATCATGGCCCTGAAACTTCTTCAGCTTCTCTAGGCAATTTACAAAAGTTTGGGCTTGGGATTCCTGGAGCCTGTATTCTTCCCTACCTTTTCTCCCTCTGCTGCTCACAAGCTCAGAGAATAACCATGAAAATGGTGAGATGCTGTCTGCTGGAAAGAAAGAAAAGTATAGCTGTGCCTCTTTGCATACCAATGAGGTGTTTCAGAGCGCTGCGGCCTGCTATGTATGCGGGTGTTGATTTATGATAGCATGTACAAGTTTGGCAGGATGAATCCACGTCTGCAATTTAAATGACCACTTACAAAATGGAGCCTTTTCTTCAGATCTAATTGGACCCAATGCCAGCATTGTAGTTGAGAAAGCAGTTATGTCTGAAAGAAAGTTCGAATCCCATTGCAAAAGAAGTGGGTCTTGTGGAACTACCAGATAAGCACTTAGTCCAGAAACGTAACCTTGACAATGTACACATTTTAAAGCAATGCATGATTATATTCGGCCAGGGATTCTGCCCTCTCTTTAGGAAATCTTTATGGAAAATGGGGTGGACAGCTTTGGGTTCAGGCGCAGAGACAGAATTGCTCTTTCAGGAGCATAAGTGGGCTGCCAGCTTCCCACCTAACTAACGCTTCCCATGGTCCTCATTTTTTACTTGTAGTTGTCCTGTGACAGGAATCTTGAACATTTCTGGAGCTGAAGTTGCCAATGTTCCTGTTTTTTGGAATTATGTGAGGTTCTCAAATAAAAACTAGTATGAGAATACTCTGTTCACATGCTTTCCAAATGTTTTTATTTTGCCTTTGACAGAGGAGGTCAGGACTGTGTGTAATGGTGCTTTGGTATCAGGACGCATCCTTCTTGCCTCACGAATTGGCCTCTGACCCAAGCTGGGTGGAGGGAGCAGAGGCAGGTACTGTATGTGTGAATCAGGTGTTCAAGTCAGGATGCTAGAGAATTGGCCATGTGTCATCCTGGGCTTTCTTCTTCCTGACACTGCGTGGTACAAATCAAAAGTTCGCCTGGAGGTCGTACTCAATGGCTACTGGCAGGGCTTTTGAGGTCTTTGCTGGGTCAGGCCGCCCATATGTGAGCTGTGTTTGGGCTGAGTTCATCTCCTTTCCGTCTTCTCCCTCCTCACTGCCCCCCTCCTTCCCCTTAGTCTTGCCAACTGCAACTGAAGATGTTTTCCCCTCTGCTTAAGGTAATAGCTGACTTAATGCCAAAGCCAAGCTACCGGCAAGCATTGAAAATAAATTTGCGGAGGTGGGGGGGAGGGGCTTCATACTATTGGAAAAAGCCTTGGAATCTTTTTTGGGAAGTTTTTGTGTCCCAAGAGACTGTCCTGCAGAACCATCTTCCCCTTTTGAATGTCCTTAGTTGGGTCTAAGAAACAAACGTAGTGAACATTATTGATACATGATAGGCTAGGTTTTAAAGCAGAGGTACAAACATTCCCTGAAAAACTATGTCTTAAAACAGTGTGCTGTCATATAAGAAGCTGCTACATCCCAGTGGTGCTTCCCTACTCCTCTGAGTATACAGACAGCTGACTTAAAAGTCCTCTGGTAACCCTTTTGCACTGCTGACAGGGATACAAATTGGTGCCGCCACTCTGGAAAACAGTATGGAGGTTCCTCAAAAATTTGAAAATAGACCTACCCTATGACCCAGCAATTGTACAACTAGGTATTTATCCAAAGGATACAGAAATGCTGTTTCAAAGGGGCACGTGCTCCCCTATGTTTAGCACCCCTATGTCGATAGCAGTGCTATCAACAATAGCCAAAGTATGAAAAGAGCCCAAATGTCCATTGATGGATGAATGGATAAAGAAGATGTGGTATATATGTATATGTATATACACACACATACATACATATGTACACACAGTGGAATATTACTTGATGATCAAAAAGAATGAAATCCTGCCATTTGCAACAACATGGATGGAACCAGAGTGCATTATGCTAAGCGAAATAAGTCAGAAAGACAAATATATGATTTCACTCGCATGTGGAATTTAAGATACAAAACAGATGAACATAAGGGAAGGGAGGCAAAAATAGTATAAAAACAGAGAGGACGACAAACCATAAGAGACTTAAATACAGGGAACAAACTGAGGTTTGCTTGAGGGGTGTTGGGTGGGGGGATGGGCCAAATAGTCAAGGGGCATTAAGGAGGACACTTGTTGGGATGAGCACTGGGTGCTATATGTAGGTGATGAATTACTAAATTCTATTCCTGAAATCATTATTACACTGTATGTTAACAAACTTGGATTTAAATGAAAAAAAAAAAAAAAGTCCTCTGGTGTATTAGACCACCCAGTGTAATAGGAATGAAGTATTACAAAGAGGTTGGAACCCCAAGTCTGCCATTTTCTAGACAGGTGACAAAAAAAATCACCTAGGTTTGTCATCTATGCAGTTTGTGTAAGGCTTCGTGAACTCAGCAAAACATCAGTCAGTACCTGGGGGACATAGTCGTGGCTTCCTGATAATCATGATACTTTCCCCTTCACTAGTTATTTATTGTTGTCTCTTCTTGACATCACATTTGACAAGTGAGAAACATCCTTTGCCACAGTCTACAATTTCTTAGTATAATCTCCCACTCTTAAGAATAATTGTGGCTGACACTATTTATTTTCTACCTTCCTTTCGACTCTGATGCAACACTAACCACAAAACAGGAGGCTTCATGGACTTCAGCTGGGAAGACCACACCTTGCTAAGGCAAGTGACAAGGGAAATCCATGTGTCCTTAGTCTTAACACTTTCATTGGAAAGAGTTTAGAAATAGAGGTTAGAAATCATCTGAGAACTCAATGCCCACATGTTCTGGGCAGCACCATATTCATAAAAGCTGTAATGCTGATACTAACAAATATTTTCATCTGTTCTTCTAAATTTTTTTTAATGTTTATTTATTTTTTGAGAGAGACAGACTGAAAGCTGGGGAGGGGCAGAGGAAGAGGGAGAAACAGAATCGGAAGCAGGCCCCAGGCTCTGAGCTGTCAGCACAGAGCCCATCGTGGGGCTCAAACCCACGGACTGTGAGATTATGACCTGAGCCGAAGTCTGACACTTAACCAACTGAGCTACCCAGGTGCCCCTATTTTCATCTATTCTTTGGTAAATATCCCAGTAAGTGATTCCTTCTAACATGCCTGCATCTACAGGAAATAGTTTAATACAAGTGGAATTTTAATATAGAAAATGGCAAGAAGACTAGGTCAAAACCATGCAAAGAATCCATTTGACATGACAGCACTTGAAAACCTTAAAATCAGTGGTTAAAGCATGTTTTTCTAGCAAATGTGGTATTTAGTAGGCCCAGTCTTGCAGAATTGGGGGACATTTCTATTTTAGATTCACATAGTTGTATTGATAAGGACACATTGCGTATTATTTTAATATAAACCAATTATCCAAAATTTATATAACTTATACATAATACATACAGAAGATATGTTAGTTGGTTTAGTATTTGTCAAATTATGACTGTTGCATGAGCCATGAAAATCTCCCCTCTTCTTTACCCCTGGTCCAACCAGGAAGCAATAATGTGAGGGCATTGAAACAGGTAATTGGGTATCTTCATAGAAGTTAGAAGATAGCACATAGATAAGCTTTCTGTGCTCGTTTTTAAGGTAGTTTTAGAAAACTGACTAAAAACCAATTATACCTATTACAAAAATTTGAATCCTAAAGTATGTTGAGATTTAAATGTAAATTTTTAGACATATGCTAAGTATCAAATTCCGTCGGATTTGAAATTTATAGTTTCAGCTGATTTTAAACTAGGACTATTATAGGAAAGAATAATAGTTCATTTTTATGAATGTGAGTGGGTGACTAGTGGAATTTTCTTGATCTTTCTCAATGGGAAAAATGTATGCAGTCATTTCTTTTTATTTCAGGGCCTTTGAGTGAATTTGGTTTTGTCTAAAATGAAAGAAAGGGCAGTTTATTTTTGCCACAGTCAGTATTGTAGTGATTCAGCGAAATACAACCGATTATCATAAACTCACAAGCCTAGATAGAGTTTGAAAGGGTGACCAAGTGGATAACCGTCAGTCTTCTTCCCACTCAATCCAGTCACCACATCCAGAGGCTGACCTAACATCAGATTTAGGAAATATAGAGCCCATTAAAAATCAGTAAGTCCATGTTTCTCTTACAACTTTGTGACTGCTATTTGATTGGTTTATTGCTAATTCTGATTGAGAAACCATTCTAATTCCCAGTTTTGAGCAGGCTACTTTTCCTTAAAAAAATAAATAAATAAAAATTTTAACTGATTTGTTTTGGTTTGCACATTCATATTCATTGCACATTTGTTCCCCATTAACACAAATAGATTTTTTAATATTTCTTCGACCAACTAGATTTGCTGACTACTCACTTTCTTTCATTACACTCAGCTGTCATATATTAACACATATATTAACATGTTCCTATGGGTGCAGACTCCCATGGAGAAAACAGGACCCCAAACTCTTGCTCCCACCTCTGAAAATATATTTTGCTCCAGACTTCAGGTTTTAGAAGACTGAATTTGAGAAATCTCTTTTGTGTTGACAAATAACGCTTAGTAATTGTTCTTCTCTTAAACATATTTGAAAGTGGTCTCGAATTAACTAGGTTAGTAGTCTAGAAGTAGAGCTAAGGAAGGATATTTTAAGAATCCTAAGCATTCTTCTATCATTTGAGTGGACTGCAGAGGACATTATTTGCTACTCCAACAGCAATCCCAGAGAGGCTTTTTACATTTCTAACAGAGTCCTTAAAAAGTCCCAATTATCATTTCCGGAAGAGTCAATCAAGCTTGCTGCTATTTCACTGGCCACTTTTGCAAGGTAGAGGGAAATTTAAAAAAAATTTTTTTTTCAATGAAGCTCTCTTGCTCTGCCCTCTAAAACAGAGTCTGTTTCTTCCACAGGATCAGGGTTATGATCTTACTTTATATTTGCTGTTGTCAGATCCAGAGGAACTCAAATGGATCTGAGCTCTTACAAACTTGACCCTGTACCTAGAACTGTGAGACAAGCAGTCTACAGGTGCTCAAGTCACCATGCCACCCTTTACAACCTCAGACACATTTTCACATATAGGAGCAGAATACCTCCCCTTTGCACAATGGCCACATATCCCCCCAAGGTAATCAGCACATATGGCCCAATAACTATGGGGACTATAAAACAGAAGGTTTGAGAGTAGAATTATCCCAGAAATTCCAGGACATATATCAGAGTTGTTAAGTGGTAGGCCCTGTAGTAGATCTTCTTCTGTAAGCTATCACGTGAAATCTTTACAAGTATATAAAGTAGATTGATCATCCTCTTATAAGTCATGAGAGAACTGAATCTCATAGTGAACGTGTGTGATATATTCAAGCAAATGTACTAATTATCACATTCAGGTTGAGTTGTTTGTTCCCCCCGCCACGATGTCATGCTGCCTCTCTCATGAGTTAGGGCTATACAACACATAGATTCTTTATATAAGTAATGATATTCCAGGAGTGAATGTATGGATAAAAGACTGGGATGGGCACTATGGTCCTATTGGTCTTAAGTATAAAATTTCTAGATGGGGAGCAAATACTTTTAACAATTGTAAGACTCATGGTAGAACTGAGGATTATGTCATGGCTCTATTTGTTCCCTGAAAGAGTAAAACAATCAGAACAATTTTTTTTTTCATTAAAAGAAGTTTACTATCCCATCCAAATATTTTGTGATATGACTTGTTCCTCAGGGAATGATCTGAGATTAACAACCTTTAGTTTTTCAAACTGATTTGAAACTTTTCTGCCTTGTGCAAGTATGATAGCCGTATGGGACAGAAGTTTGGAGGCATTTTACAGATGATATTTTTATATAAACTCTTAGATAAACTCTGTTTTGATCCATTTTATCGGCTTTTACCCTAGGACAGAAATGTTAATGGAGAACTCAAGAAAGGAAAAAGGAAATGTCAGTTGAGGACATTTATGACTGACTTTGAATCAGAATACTAATAGCCCCACCCAGAAGCTTCACATTAGAATAAGGTCATAGGTTTTGGGAAGTAACTAGGAATTGACTTGAGAGCCAAGGAATGGTGGAAGCCGTCCTGGCTAGGGATCCCAGATGCTTGGATGGCTGTGGGACCAGAAGTATTTTGGGAGACAGATATGTCCCTCTTTACCTTTCCTTTTTTTTTCCCCCTCTATCCTTGCCACACTCGTACAGGCAGCATACTACTGCTTTTTGGATATTGACTTCAGATAATATACCTAAACATGTGAGTGAGAGCATTGTTATTATATGCAGAATTTTGCTGACTTGTGGCCACATCTGGAATTTTGACCTCTTTAGATGTAAATTTTCACAGAATTTTCCAGAGCGATGTGTATGAGTGAGTTCTAACCATCATAGCAGAATGGCTACTTTGTGGTGACTTACTGAACAGACACATTCCAGTAAGATCCACATTTGTATCAGAGCAGAAGACCAGCTGCTATCTTTTCTTCTCAACAAAGGACTCTTGTGTTTGAACAAAAACTATGCATTATATGCCCAGCAGCAGAAGGGAGTCTGAGCAGTGATGTCAAAGTATACCATGATGTCACCACAATTCACAAAGAATTACAGTTAATGCCATGTGAAGTGAGGCCAAATTCAACACTTTCCCTCTTGGGCACTTCACAGTCTAAGAGACAGAAGCAAGGCCGGAGGTCACGCCTTTGTATAATTTTGTTTCGCATTCTCCAGACACCCTAATTTTGGAAGCAGGGGAGAGAAGAAGACAGCCTGTTAAAGTCCACTGACCATGTGCCGAGAATGAATTCTAGTCTATGTCTATACTAGGATAATTCTTAGAATTTCTACTGAAGACTACTAGACAAACAAATTTAACCAAAAGCAATATGCGAAAAAGTCCATATGTTTTTAGCAATAAATTTACACCACAATTTGGCCAGACCCTGAAATAAATAAGAAAGGAGAAAAATAAATTAGATCAGGAGCACCTAAGAAACATAATAAATGTTGGAAATAAGACTTAGTCATTCTCTTTTTCCATTTCAGGGTATGTTTACCCAGCCATTAAGTAGATTAAATTCTTGATCTCAAGAAAGGCAGTGCTGGAAAAACACTTAAAAATATTTGCAATCTAATAAATTCACTGCTCCTTCTATCAGCTGTCTCATACCCCTAACATTGACATCATTTTCTTCCATTTGCTTAATAATATAAAGAGTTAAACATCAGAGAACCAGTGGCAATCCCCCAGCATCTCTAGAACTGCAAGCATTAGCAAGCTAATAAGGAGCACAGGACAATATCTCTAGCTCAAATGGTGGAGAAGATAGAAATAAGATGCTTAAAAAACAGCACCTGGTCACATCTTATTGCAAGGAGCCCTCCTTTAGCCTTTAACCACAGAAGTGGTTAAAGTCCCTACCCTTTGATGAGAGTGTGGATGGGTAGGTTGGAGGTAGAGAAGGAATATGGTTCTGATCCAGCCAGATGACCAGCCAAAGGGCTAGAGCCCACACAGAGTAATGGGAGGAGTCAGGCCTAGCACTGTCCAAGCTAAAGTCCCTTTGGAAAAGCCAAAAATCAGGTGCTCAGGAGATCAAGTACAAAGTAAGCTTCCAGGTCCAGAGTTGATGTCAAAGCTAGGATGTGAAGCCTAGAGCACTGTGCCTAGTGGATAAAGAGGGAGACTCACTTGAAAATAATAAGCATTTATACCTTAAGGCAATTTTGGAGCAGTGCATGAAGGACTTGAAACACAGTAGGCAAAGTGACAAGTGGAAATCAAAGTAGAAGTTGTAGTACTATAAAATGATGCATCCATGGAGATATTTTTCTTTTTTGACCGAGAGCTCTTTTTTGATCTTTGGAACTAGTGGCAGAGAGTTTAAGTAGTATAAACTGTTATTATGTTCTAGGGTGGGATAAGGAGGAAAATTCTTTAAAACATAATCTCTCTCTCTCCCCACTAGCCTTGCCTATATACAGAATTCATTCATTCATTCATTCATTCAACAAATTTTTATTCATTGTTTGTTATATTATTAGACACTGGAAACTTGTGGTATTATATTCTTGGAGGAGATAGAAAATAAACAATAAACCTAATAAGCAAATTATATTATAAAAGAAGTGCCATAGAATGAAAAAAAAAAAAAAGAACAGTGTGGAACATGGGTCTGGGATGCAGCTTTAAATAGTCTGATCAAAGTAGAGCTTATTGAGAAGATGAAAGTTAACAGCAAAGCTTAAAGGAGGCTTTAGTGGTGTCTATGAGAGAATATTCCAGGGGCACTTGGGTGGTTCTGTTGGTTGAGCGCCCGGCTCTTGATTTCAGTTCAGGTCATGATCCCAGGGTCATGGGATCAAGTCTTTCATGAGGCTCTGCCCTGAGTATGGAGCCTGCTTAAGATTCTCTCTCTCTTCCCCTTTTCCTGTCTCCCCTGCTTATACTCTCTCTGATTAAAAAAAAAAAAGAAAGAAAAAGAATGTTCCATCCAGAGGTGCTATGCTAAGACAAGAAAGTGCTATTTTTGAAGAACAACAAGAAGAGTGAGCCAGAAGGAGATAAGGTCACAGAGGTAACTCAGATGATAAAGGATCTTGTGGGCCATTGGAAGGACTGGTGAATCCAAGAGGAAATTGGGTAGGCCTACCTACCAGTGATTGGTAAACTCAGAGGAGAGACTGTTATGTATTGGGAAGCTCCCTTTGGAAAATCTTCTGGAGCAAATGGAATTAATGCCTTCACATAAAGTTTTTGCCCACATTGTGGTGTATTAGAGCATAGGACAGCTACACCTCATACATTTGGCCTGATAACCTGTAGGTATTTACCAGTGTTTCTCTGTGACATGTGTGAATCGCTGTTGAAAAAAAAACCAACAAATTTCTTTTTAAATCAATTCAATTGCTGCCTCAAAAAAGGAATCCTTCCCATTGAAAATATATTTTCAAAGCTACTGAAGGCAAAGATCCCACTTTTTCTTGATGCTCAATCTCAGTACTTAGAGCTGTAGGCTGATGTTGCTCTTGGCAACAAGTTGTGGCCGACAGACATGTTCATCCTCATTCTTCCTGTCTCCTCATTGCCCTTCTAACCCCCAAGAGGAACACAATACATCATGGAATAGAGGAATCACTCACTGATGACATAATGCTACTCAGCTTGGATTTCAACTCTGGCAACATCAATTCACAGTAATGTGACCTTGGACAAGTTGTCAAATCTTCTTGAGTCTAAGTTTTATTTTTGTAAAATAGACATAATTTTAAGTAATTTTCAGGGATATTACAAGAATTAAATAATGTTAACTAGATTTATGGTGGTGATAATTTTGGAATATATATAAATTAATATTTATATTATGTCATTATGTTTTATACCTGAAACTAATGTTACATACCAATTATATCTCAATTTTTAGAAAAGAATTAAGTGAGAAGATATATATGGCAAATGTTTGGCAAACACTAGCTTACTCTCTCTTGTGTAGGTGGGTTTCCCTTCTTTCTCTACCTCCATACCCCTATGACCTTTAGTCTTAGAGATCTTACTCCTTTTCTGTTCTCAACTATTTTGAGGAAATTATCTGATTAAACCCATTCACCCTAGATTGGACTATGCCTACTACTTCTGTGTATTCCCCACAGCACCATAACAGCCAGCATAATGCCTTATGCTCAGTTGGTTTGGTTTAATTTAAGTATAATCAACAACTTCATGTGTTAGTCCTCCCAAGGGTATTTGAACAACAAACAAAGGACTCAACCAGTGGTTCCCAACTTTGTAACACAAAGGTGTTCTTTATTATTTTTTTCCTATGGGCCTTGTGTTTTGGAAGTTTCCATCTACTCAAAACACTGCGTGTATTAACTAATAATTTGTTTTCCCATTTTATGACTTAAATACCTGAGTATAAGTAAAAAAAAAAAAAATGCAGTAAAGATCTGGATTCAGCTTATTTGTGTAATGAGATGGTTGGGGGCTTGGGGGGCCTTATATGCTTTTATTGCAGTAAATATATTTCCATTAGGCCTTGAAAATACTAAACATAGCTCATGGACCACTATTAGCACCTTTGTGAATGGTCAGGGATTTTGTTTTCTCATATTAGGGAGGTGTGAAGCACAAGTGTAGATGGAGAGCATACCTTCCCATTTACTTCCTATATGTGTTTCCAAGTCACATGTACAGATGAAGCCACCTATCCATCCCTGTGCCTATGTCCTGCTCTGGTGGCAGTGGTCTTGATAAGAATAGTCAACTTTGTTATCACCATTCACCATTGTCATAATAAATATTATATTGTGTGTGTTTCCATGGTTCATAGAGATCCTACTATAACCTATAGTCAGAAATCCCAAGTTGGAATTGTGGTTTTGTTAGTCACCATCTTTGTTACCTTGGGGAAGTTGTTTAGCTTATATGAACCTCAGTGTTATAATCTGTACTTGAAATCATTCAAATCTTAAGAAAGTGTTAATTTTTTTTCTAAGCCAAACAGTATCCAGCTTTATTAAAGATACTTTCCGTAAACAATCATGGTATTGCAGGCAGGAAATGGGCAGATGGTCATTAACAGTATATAACAACTTTCAAACTCCATTTTTCAATGGACTACCAAAATCAGAATGCCACTGTAAAACCCAATGAAGTCTTCATTTGATGCTCTGAACAGGGAAAGTTTAGAGTGAAGGTTAACATTTCACGCTTAGCATATTGCTTAACAACTTTTCACAAGCTGACCCTGACTTTCGGGAAATGAAAATGGCAGAATTATCAATCTGAAGATCCACAAGCTAAAAAAAGAACTCTTTTAAGGGACTGGGAACCATTTCTTAGGCTCAGATTTCAGTAGGTCTTTGGGTTTAAGGGAGTCAAGTTGAAGGCAGAGAGGGAGATGAGGACAAAAAAATGAATTTTAGTTTTTCCACACCACAAAATATCTGTGCCAAGATGGCTAATGTGTGTCAACATCAAGGAGTCTCTTCTCCTGGGAACCAAGAGGAATTTTCTCAAAACTAGAAGAGACAGTTTTTTTCCCCTCATATCAATCTAGCTTCCAGGATATTCTGTTAGTGACGTATGCCCTTCCCCCCAAACAACAATGAGTGTTCTGTGTGCTAATAACATAGCTTTAAAAAAAAATTCTGCATTTTTATAATACTTGATTAAAAATAGTATTTCAAATTGTATGATCACCAAAGTATACATTTATCAAAAATGCACACACTTCACTTGACATCTCTGGCACCTTTAACTTTCTGTGCCTCTTCTGTTTTGGCATCTCCGTTTTCTGCAGGGTTATTCCCATCCTTGCCAACATCAGCTTTCCCCCTTTTCCCTTTTGGGTACCTTCTACCCCTTCTTTGCAAGGACCTTTTTGGTCTTGGGCTCTGGCTTTGGAGGAGTAGGTTTAGTAGATCACCTTAGATTTTCTCTGGGACTCATCCTTTACCTTGGCTTTATCTCCATTAGCATCCCCATCAGCCTATCCCTTGACCATGGTGGCAATGGCAGCAGGGCACAGGCATTGGACACGGGGATGCAGCAGCACACAGACTTTGGTGGGTCCAGGGGTCTCTCCTCTTCTTCTTCACACTGTTCAAGAAGGTTATTTTTAAGAGAAAGATTTGTGTTGAATCATCCAAATGATAGTCAGCTGGTTCATTTTTCTGGCTCTGGAATAGTAAATTGGTGTAGTCTCCTCCAATGATAGCCATAGTCTATTGGATTTGACCTTCTAGAGTACAATGTCACTGAAGATTTGGGGCCACATAAAATCTCAGTGGCAAAGAGTGCTACAGTTGATTAGCAATGTCTGTCATGGGTCCTGGCAGGAAAAATAGATGCACGTGTGCCATATTTTTGCCAGCCCAGCCCTAAGTGGTATGAAGTCTATTCTTAGATGAAGTCTATCCATTAAAATGCTGTGTACCTAGATGATTTGTTTTGGCTTCTGAAAATTTGCTTTACCAAATGTTCCCTGACCACTAGAGTGCATCAAAGGTTATTAAAGAGCCAGTTCTTTGAAAGGTCTTATATTTATTTGTTCAGTTGTTATTGGGACATTATTACATGGCACTGTCTTTCAGAAAACTCACAGTAGATGTATATCTAGGATTTCAGTACTTTGAGTAGTTATGGTTCTCCTCAGCCAGTTTGTCATTCATTCATTACATAAATATTTATTAAGTGTCTACTACAAGGAACACATTATCCTTTACATTTTCTAGAAGATCCAGTAATGTTGTAACTCTTGCAATTGCTCATGTTTTCCTCTCTTCTAGGAAGCTCATTTTCAGACATGTAACCCACATCTAGCCAATGTGTACAACCTCAGTATGCATTCTGTGTAGTTCTCTCATTTCTGGCTTTAATTCATCTTTCTTACTTATTTTTCTGCTTGCCCCATATTCCCATTTGTGCTTGTATTTATTTTATTGTCTTGAATTATATACACACATATATACATATATGTATACATATATGTATATATATGTATATATATGTGTGTTTATATATGTATGTATATTTGCTGTAGATATTTTTGTAAAAAGGTAAAGCATAAATCAATCAATATCTAAATTATTTGAAGGTGAAGTTGGAGATTACATCTTTCCTATTAGTGTAAATAGTAAATGAGTTATAAGTATGTAAGAGCTTACTCTTCCCCATAAAGTTCTATCTGAATTAAATAATTATAAATAAGAGCAGCTGTGATCAGATTTGCACAGTTAAGTTTTCCATATTTGTCTTTCCTTGTGCTGAAAATAAAGGGATTTAAAAGTTTCTTACCTCATGGTGTTGGATCAAGAAAAGCTTGACATCACTGGCTCAGTATTTGATGCTAGAAGTTGAGGTCCTTATGGGAAACCATTTGAATTGGGGCCAGCAGTGAACCCATCTAAGCACGTCAGTTTGGGGCATGGTATCGGCTTATGGATTGTGTTCATTTACATTCTCCAAATTATTCAGATGATAATCTTCCTTTTTCCTGTGGCTCCTAGTGAAGACATTTTATTATATATATTTCAGTGTCTAGAGAATTCCAGTCTTGTGGTCTGTCTGTTCACTCACTATTAGCTCTGTAAAATAAAGGGAGAAACCCCTATCAGCACACTCTATAGCCCTGATGCCTAAAATTGGCATGACGTGCTTCAAGTCTGTAAGCCAATTCGGATTGGATAGTATCACCCTAGTTTTTGTTTAAGGAGGGTTTTCTGCCCCCGCCCCCCCGAGTAAACCCTGAAGGAGAAGGAAGAAGAATCAGCAGTGGTAAGTGTATATGTTCTACTTAAACGTAGGATGGAGGACTGCACGTCTGTGTTTGTACATACGTACGTGAGTGTGAAAAGGGTACAATCAGGACAGAAAAGCAAAAGTTGATGACTGGCTAATGGTGTTTAAACAACAAAAGTATCTTGGAGCTTTTCACTTTTTATGTCACCTGAGATAAAATTTTGTTACCAAAAAGAAAAAAGAGAGAGAGAGAGCGTGCAACATTGTGCAGTCATTTCAGATGCAGAGAATAGACTGCTGTATCAAGTTGACACCTAGTAGCAGAATACGAATAAAATACATTAGGCCAGGGGCGCCTGGGTGGCTCAGTCGGTTGGGTGACCGACTTCGGCACAGGTCATGATCTCACGGTTTGTGAGGTCAAGGCCCACGTCAGGCTCTGTGCTGACAGCTAGGAGCCTGGAGCCTACTTCGGATTCTGTGCCTCCCTCTCTCTCTGTTCCTCCCCTGCTTGTACTCTGTCTCTCTCTCAAAAATAAATAAAGTAGGGGCGCCTGGGTGGCTCAGTCGGTTGAGTGTCCGACTTCAGCTCAGGTCACGATCTCATGGTCTGTGAGTTTGAGCCCCGCGTCGGGCTCTGGGCTGATGGCCCAGAGCCTGGAGCCTGCTTCCGATTCTGTGTCTCCCTCTCTCTCCGCTCCTCCCCTGTTCATGCTCTGTCTCTCTCTGTCTCAAAAATAAATAAACGTTAAAAAAAATTTTTTTTAATAAATAAATAAATAAAGTAAAAAAAAATACATTAGGCCAAAATATTCGGTTAGTGTTCCACCCTTTACAAAAATATTCTGTGTAGTTGCCAAAGTTATGAGTGGTCACTATCTCACTTTAATGTTTTGTCCAGAATGGGGTGGGCCTGGGAACTCAGTGACCTGAACATTGCCTTCTATGACACTTCACTAATAATGAGCATAGGTGCACTTGGGAAATAGTCTCTTAAAAATACTAGCCCTTTACTGTAATTCTTGTGCATGCATCAGGACAGAAGCTTCAGTTTGACCTGTAGTTGTCATTTATGATGTGTCTGTTCTTCTGGGTACACAGATACAAACAAGCACACATACACACATACATGTGCATTTTTGTCTATGTGTGTGCTATCAATGACTGCAGTCTAAAGCTGCCTATCTGTAATCTACAATGCCTTCATTAACAAGCCATTATGTTTGCTATGTGTTTCATTGATTCACCAGCATTCACTGTGCATGTCAAATGTCAAACGCTGTGCCATACAGCAGAAGCACAAAGATTAATTAATGAAACACAGCCTCTCAAATAGCCCATGATCTGGTATGGAAACAGACATATTAATAGATTAAGCTCAATATAAGTTATACAACTACTTGAATTGGGTGTATATAAAAGAAACCCCAAAGTAATAATGGCTTAAGCACGTAAAGGATTTACTCTCTCACAAAAAAAGAAGTCAACTCGTCATCAGTCCAAGGGGAGTTCAAGAACCAAGCTCTTTCTTTCTGTTCTGCCATCCTTACTGCAAGGCTCCCATTCTTAGGATTGTCTCATTTTTCAAGATAGCAACTGGAGACAACAGGAAGGAAGGAGAGTGTTAGAGGGCAGGAGGGGCTATCTAAGTCAGCTCCTTTTTTTAAATTATTTTAATGTTTATTCATTTTTGAGAGAGAGAGAGCACAAGCTGGAGAGGGGCAGAAAGAGAAAGAGAGGGAGACACAGAATCCGAAGCAGGCTCCAGGTTCTGAGCCGTCAGCACAGAGCCCAATGCGGGGTTTGATCTCACAAATCGTGAGATCATGACCTGAGCCTAAGGAGGACACTTAACTGATTGAACCACCCAGGTGCCCTAATCAGCTTCTTTTAAGTAGACTTCCCAGAAGTCCCACACAACACTTTCACTTTTATTTCACTATTTACAAGTTGGTCACACAGCCAATGAAAAATACATTCTTTTAACTGGATATATTGCTACCCCCAAATAAAATTGAAGTTCTGTTACTGAGAAAAATAGGGAAGATGGATGTTGGGTGGCAACCAATAATCTCTGCCACATGGAGGTATGAACAAATGGCCGCATAGAGGATGCATAGAGGAATAAAGCCATTAGCTCTGGAACCTAAAAAAGGCTTTTTTGAGGAGGAGACACTTAATTTGAGATTTGAAGAATGAATAGGATTCTTCTAAATTAAGAATTTAAGAGAGCACTCTAGGCAGAAATAATAGTATGTGCAAAGGCACAGAGAGATCTGTCATTATAACTGCCAAATAAGCTCATTTCTATATATTTCTTTTTTCTCTGTTATTAATGATATCCCTCAGGGTAGTAGTTTAACTAATTTTTAATTAATCTAACAGTTATTCCAGATCAATAGATTGAGGCAGACTGAGATATGTCAATAATGATTTTTTTTTTATATAACTGCAAACAGTTTTCCACTTGGACCAAAATAACAACATTTTATCTGATGCTAAAATATTCCATGTTTTAAAAATAATTGAGTTAGAATATTTGGGCACCTTAAACAGGAATTGATACAAAGTAGGGAAAAGTGTGTCAGGGAGATGTTTGTCTTTTCAATTCTGAAGTTAAACAAAGCCCAGTTCGAACTCACTTGGTTCATATTCTGATGCCCATAAATCCACTTAACATCTGGTTAAGTTAGCCTTAACGTATGTCACCTTCTATTTAGATGCTCCTATTAGGCTGTCACTTTGGACCTGTGAAGCTGGATTGTTCTTTTCTTAAAATGGCTTTGGAGCCATAAGAAATCTTTAGGATTAGAGAGAGATTTTCATGGTAATCTCCTATTTGGCTCTTTAGGTACATGAGAGACTGCTAAAATTTTTCCAGAGAAAGTTAAATATGTTGAGGAACCTGAAATTTATTTAGTTTAAAGAGTAAACCCAGTTATTTTTGAGACACCTGAGAGTGTAAATTCCCACTCCCACTGCCTATCACCCTTCCTTAGTGCTGAGTATCTTGTAAGATTAGGGTCATCTCTTTCCAACCCTAAGGAACAGATGAATCAATGGTTCTTTGAATACTGCCTAAATTAAGACTGCCATCCATGTTTTTCCAAAGGATTCAGCCCTATTAAGGCAATCAGATGGTTTAGTCTTCTGACATTTTTGCTTTTGTTTTTTGCCAACTTTGGTTTTTTGGTTTTTTTTTTAATTTTTTTTTCATTTATTTTTGGGACAGAGAGAGACAGAGCATGAACGGGGGAGGGGCAGAGAGAGAGGGAGACACAGAATCAGAAACAGGCTCCAGGCTCCGAGCCATCAGCCCAGACCCTGACGCGGGGCTCGAACTCACGGACCGCGAGATCGTGACCTGGCTAAAGTCGGACGCTTAACCAACTGCGCCACCCAGGCGCCCTGCCAACTTTGGTTTTGAATTACTTTCTAACTAGCTAGTTACTGCACATGACTGACGTGCAGTAAATCTCACAGCAGCACTCCCCTTTCGTCTAGTTAACTCTGGCATCTCATTCATATCCCAGCTCAGAAGACTCTTCTTCAGGAAGATCTCTGACCTTCCTAACCAGATCAAATTCTCCATATCTTATGTTCTCAGGGTATCACGTATCTGCGTTTTATAGTTTGAATCACGATTATCATTTTACATTTTTTGTGTGTGATGCTTTGAGTAATATGTTCCTCCACTACTAGACTCTAAGTCCCATGGGGGTAGGCCCTTTGTGCTTAAATCACCATTGGATTTTGCTCCTATCACAGTGTCTGGCCCATAGCAGGTCTTGGTCATTGTTGGCTAAATGATTAAATGATTTTTTTTTTTGTTTTTTGTAAATAAGTTACTTCTGGACTCCCATTTCACACTGCGCTCAGAATACCACTCAGCTCCTATGTGGATTCGTCTACAGAAAGTTTTTGAAAATAATTTTACTGCAGCTCCATAGAAACATACCAAGGAAGTCGTAGGCCAGCATGTGCTGGCTCTGCAGGGATGAAGCTTGGGTGAATTCTGACGTGGCCTCACTGCAACCTGTGAACATATTGAGGTGAATTGCAGCCTGACCACAGTGAACCCCTAGGACAGAGCCAAACCACCTTTGCTCCCCACATAAGGCTGGGCGGTGTGTTTTCCTGACAACTTTGTATTTCAAACAATGTACAATTGTTGAAGGAGTTACTGCCTTGTCATCTATTTTAAAAGTTTCCTGTATATGTATGATGTGTATAAAAATACACATTACGGCATTTTAAAATGCAGCACATGTATAATGCATTGCTAAATAATTGTATTTCTCAAACCTTTGCCTAAACGTGTGTTTGCAATTATTAATTAAAGGCACAAAAGGAAAATCAAGCCTCAAAGAAAGGTCATATTAACAATCAGATTTTTGAAGGACGAAATGGATTGTGGAGACTTTCTGGAGAGAAGCCCCTTCCAATGCCCTACAGTTTTCATTTGACTTTTGTCAAAGACAATAGTTGAAATCATTTGGAAGTGAAATAAGTCTTTTGATATTAGCTCTAACTAGAACTATAGAGATACAACCTGATACAGTTTGGATTTGAATTTTTTAACTTGAACACTGGAGAGGAAAGAAAGAATAAAAGTACAAATGAGTTTGTCCATATACTTGATTAAGTGCTTGTGATTTTGTTAAGCCTGATTTGGACCAAGCATAAATGTTTTGTTAGATGTGTTTAGAACTCAGCTACTTATTAGCAAAGTAACCTTGGCAAGATTCATGGCTTCAGCTATAAAATGGAGAGATACCTTGCCTAATTGTTCTCAGAATTAACAAGATACTTGTGCCTGGTACATGACATGGCCAGGCAAAAAAGGGCCTCAGTATTAGTCCTATCTGCTGCCTTCCACATCAACCCTCCTCTCCTACCACACATACATACAGTGATCTTGCCTCTGCCAGATGATTCTGTGATTGTCTCTTAGTTGTGCTATAGAAAGGGAAGTATTTTCATTATCATTCAGCAAATATCTATTAAGGGCTTATATTTTGCCAGTATTCTTCTAGTTGCTTGGAATACATCAATGTACTCCAATGGACCCCATATATAAAACCCCTTCCCTTACACAGCTTACAGCCTAAGGAACATATGGAACATGAAAATAATTCTTGGAACTTTTCCTGCTACAGTTACTTCATGATTGTATTTTTGTAGTTTTCGTGAATCATAATTATTGACAGTGGGAATGATTTTTTAATGAGGACTCTATAATATCAATAGTTGAAGATTTCCTTTCTCCCTCACCTTCTCCCCTGCCTCTTTTCTATCTCTCTCCCTCTGTCTCTCTGTTTCTCTCTCTCCACCCTTCTTTCTGTTTATATATTTAAACTGTAAAAACATCGTTACCTGTTTTCTTCCCTAGCTTGATTGAAATTCCAGCTGAATTCATTCCCCTTTATGGGAAGCATGTTTTATGCTTCCTCAGAATTGAAGGGAGGGTCATTTAGTGGTTGATGATGGGCCTCACAATGGATCCCTACAGTGAGCACCTGGTTGAATTATACATCTCTCTTTCCTGTTAGATTGTTGGCTGTGATCACCAGCTCGGAAGCACCATGAAGGAAGATAACTGTGGAGTCTGCAACGGGGATGGGTCCACCTGCCGACTGGTCCGAGGGCAGTACAAATCCCAGCTCTCTGCAACCAAATGTAAGACACGACAAACATGGGGCAATCTTTGGGTTTGTTGTCTAATTCATCTCCCCTGATTTCATGCTGGCTCCCCTCAGCATCTAGGGAATAACGCCACCACCAAAATGAATACGAACCTGAAAATGTTGTAGAAAGCTTCATGTTCCTGCTTTGTGTATTAGTGTAGGTAGACCAAGTCAGGTAACCCATTGCAACCCCAAGGAGGAAACTTTTCCTTGGTGGTGCAACAGGAGTGAACTATACATGGATCAGGACACACTCTATTTATAAACGTAGACATGCAATTTGCTGCCCACAATGAGGATGGGCTGCATCCAAACCTCAGCCTGATATGTAGTCTGGTGTGCCTGGTGGAATACAGCAGGGAGAGTGTGCAGACCTAAACAAATTCACTTCTACCACTGTGAAATCATGCTGCCTTCCTTTACAAAATGACCTTTTATTGGTGCTGATCACAGGTTCTTTCAGAATTAATATTGGGCAGCGATTATGTGAAGCCATTTTTTGACTCTTGTGTCTTAGCCTCTCTATACAATCACAGTAAATGTATGGTTATTACAATATGTGCTGAGAGCTTTGCATGATCATCTCATTTTACCCTTATAACAACCATTTAGCAAGGGGTTGCTTATTCTTATATTATGAATAGGATAGCTGAAGCTTAGATAGATTATGTGACTTGCTCAGAGTAACACAACTCTCAAGTAGTAGAGCCAAGATTCGAGCCCAGAGTCCAATTCCAGAACCTAAGCACTTATTCATTCCTCTAAACTGTCCCACAACCCTGCTGACTGCTTCCATGGTGGGACGTTTGAAAGCAATTAGTTGGATCAAGACAAGGTACCTCAGATGTCTGCCCAGCTGGGTCTTACTAGGGGAGATGGTATATGTTCTCATGATACCTAAGATAACAACACAGTCACACAGCAATCCAGATCATTTTACAATACAATGTCCTCTGTGATGGTCACTGCTCTAGGTACTGCATCCGATATAGATAGAAATAAGGCAGCTCTTGGGGTACCTGGGTGGCTCAGTCGGTAAAGCATCCAAGTCTTGATTTTGGCTCAGGTCATGATCTCACAGTTCGTGAGATTAAGCCCTGCATCAGGCTCCATGCTGACAGCATGGAGCCTGATTGGGATTCTCTCTCTCTCTCTCTCTCTCTCTCTCTCTCTCTCTCTCTCTTTCTCTCTCTCTCTCTCTCTCTCCCTCCCTCCCTCAAAATAAATAAATAAACATTAAAAAAAAAGAAATAAGGCATCTCTTGTACTCTAAGACATATATTTTTAGAATGATCTGACCTTGCTTGGTATACTGTCTCCAGATTTTGCCATTATCCAGAAGCCTTTAATAGATCTTTGAGTATCTTTGCATGTGTCTCCCCTGGCTTGGGAACTGAGAAGGAATATCTTTACTGAATGTGGTTTTTTTCTCTCTACTTGTTGACTAGCTGGGAAAAAACAGTTGACATTTGGTGGGGTCTGTGACTTTAATGGACTTGGGTCAAGAAAAAAGGCAGTGTGTGCTAGAGAATTATTCCCAGAAGTCAGAAAAAGGCAGTTTGCTCAAAGGAATAGGCTCTAGGGAAGAAAAGGTAGTAGCCAGAAAGACTAGGGACTTTTAAACACCAGAAACATTGGAGGCACCAGCTCAGGGAACTCTACATTCTAACACCCCTGCAGGCAGTGAAAAATGTGAATCTGTGGGGGAGAGAGACTCTGGCAGAGAAAATGAAGGATGAGGTAAGTTAGACATTGATATAGTGCATTCAGGTGAGATTTTTTTCTTTCGTATGTTGGTAGCTTCTTTCTATAAGATGAAAAATTAAAGAATTTGGAAGATGAAAACCAGAGGATAGAGGCATAATTCTTTTGTAAATCTCTGAAGTCATGGTGGGATATTTGAGGGAGGGGGAAAGCTACATTTTAAAAGTCACTTATATGGAAAACAAACCCTAGAAGAGTTAAAGTCTTTCTAATTATTTATGTCACATAATTGAATCAATGCTTGTTATCTAGGAATCTAGGAATTTCTGCTAGGCACAAAAAAAGGAGATTGCTCTGTCTTGTGCAGTAATTGCTCTGTAGCAGGGGCAGGGGTAAGGGTAGGCAATCTTCCTTGCATTCCCATTCATGTTATCTGCCTAAACACTCTGCCTGGATAGATAGTCCTCTTACCCTCCTGTTAGGGTGTCATCAGGGACCTCTGGGGCCTGAATCACTGGAACAATGTGGAGAAGCTCTGAAAGAACAAATTGAAGCAAACTAAGGGCCATAAGTCATCCCCAGGTCTGCCAACAGGTATTTCAATGAAAAGCACTCAATTCAGGACCAAGAATAGGTAAATTATATAATACACAACCTGATGATTATCCATAATGACAAAACACAATTGATTCATTTACCTTAGCACTGACGATGCCTCATGACAAAATGATTTATCTGAATAAAGCCCAACATATGCATGTACCTCGCCACAATGTATAGCAGATGCTGAACAAACTGCCTCATTTACGTTTTCTCCACCCCAGAAGAATCTTCCACCCTATATTTACAGACTGTGAGTGACCCACAGGCAGGGAAGATTAGGCTGCTCTGCGGGGCCCAGTGTGCTGGCCAGGTGAGCAGTTCCCCACCCGTGAAGGCCTGGAGGAGCTGTGCCAGATCTGTCCCCTGCACTCTGCCAAAAGGCACTGTAAGCCAGCCACATGCTCTCTTCGAACTCCTAGCACTCAGATTCCCCACATTGAACTCATTTTCTTCTGAACTTATATCCAAGATTTTTTTAATGTTATCAAGCCTTGGGGGAACAAAGAGAAAACAGAAGAGTGGAGAAAGACCATGGCGGGAAGTGCCAGAAGGAAAAAGAGAAGTAGGAGAAACTTATCCAATGGCTGCCATTTGCTGGCACATAAAAAAGAAACCATCTTTGTATCAAAAGACATTATAATTGCCTAATACAAATACAGACAAGAAAGAGAGATCAAGGCACATTTTCCCCTTTTTTAAAGGCAAAGGCTGTCCACTGATAGCATTCATTCTTTCCATTTTTCCCGGTCACTTCAACTTCCCAGCCCAACAAAAAAGAATAAGTTTAACTAACATTAACTTTTGATTCTTGAAATTAAAGGCTCATTTTCTTGCAAATTGTATTGGCTTGTACCCTATTACATATTTTCCAAGTGTATGCAATCTATACTTAGAACTAAAGCCAGCCTATTTGCTATCAATTTAATATCTCCAGCTTTGCAAACCTCTCATATGAATTGGTGTGTTTTGAAATCACCTGGATAGCCTAAGGCTCCTGAGGGACAGAAAGAAAAACAAAAAACAAAAAACAAAAAAACAGACAAAACAAATAACTAAATAAAATGTGTGTGTGTCATATGGTGGTAGGAGTCTTGGAAAAAAGTAAAGCAGGGAAGGACAGGAGATAGGGATGGGCTGCCAGCCAAGTGTGTTACAGGGAGTTGCAATACTCAACAGGTTAGTAAGAAAAGGACTCACTGATAAGGTGGCATCTGAACCAGGATCTGAGGTCACCATGCAAAAGTCAAGGGAAAGAGATTTCCAGTCATAGAGAAAAGCAAGTACTAAGGCCCTGAGGTAGACACATCCTTGGCATATTTCTGGAAGTGCAAAGAAGCTAATTTGACTAAAGTAAAGTAAGTTTAAATTTTTTTTAACATTTTTTCATTTTTGAGAGTGAGAGAGACAGAGCATGAGTGGGGGAGGGGCAGAGAGACAGGGAGACCCAGAGTCAGAAGCAGGCTCCAGGCTCTGAGCTGTCAGCACAGGGCCCAACGCAGGGCTCGAACTCACAAACCATGAGATCATGACCTGAGCCAAATTGTGACACTCAACCGAGCCACCCAGGTGCCCCTAAAGTAAAGTAAGTTTAAAGACGACTAGAGGAAATCATGAAAGCAGCAGCGTTGTGAGACAGGCTGAAGAATGGCACAGATATTGCAGGATTTTGTAAGGATTGTGGCTTTTAGTCAGAATGAGATGAGAATTAACAAGAGGATTCTGAGTAGAGGAATGACTTGATTTATTTTTAAAAGCATTATTCTATCTACTGTGTTGGGAATAGACTACAGTTGGTCCAACTATGGAAGTAAGAAAAGTGGTCAGGAGGCTGTTACAGTAAGCCAGTCCTGGAATGATGACAACTTAAACCAAGGTAGGAGTGATAGAGGTGTTAAGTGATTCAATTCTGAATATACTGCATTTCTTTGAATCTAAAACATCACTGATTAAAAGATGTGCCAGTATTTTATGCACCACAAGAAAGAAAATTAAGAGACTGTGACACAATGCCTCCTGACAACTTAGGGTTCTTATTTGATAGCTCTTAAACAATCTACTTGAGATTTAAACATTGTTTAACATTTTTAAAAATTATTTTAGAGAGAAGTGAGAGTGAGGGAAAGAGACAGAAAGAGAGAGATTCTTAAGTAGGCTCTACACTCAGCACAGAGCCTGACTCGAGGCTCAATCCCACAACCCTGCAATCATGACCCAAGCCAAAATCAAGAGTCAGACGCTCAACTGACTGAGCCACCCAAGTGCCTCTAGGTATGGATTTCTTAAAAACTATGTATTACTCATACATACAGAAAACCTGAAATAAATTCATAAGTTGGTAAATAAGGCTAAAATAAAACTTTTTGTCAAATTTCAATTTCTTTTTAATCATTTTGGACTCAATTTCCACATGTCATGGGGGTACTTGTAATACAGCATTTTTTTTTTAATTTATTTTTGGGACAGAGAGAGACAGAGCATGAACGGGGGAGGGGCAGAGAGAGAGGGAGACACAGAATCGGAAACAGGCTCCAGGCTCCAAGCCATCAGGCCAGAGCCTGACGCGGGGCTCGAACTCATGGACCGCGAGATCGTGACCTGGCTGAAGTCAGACGCTTAACCGACTGCTCCACCCAGGCGCCCCGTAATACAGCATTTTTAAATGAATCCATGAAAGAAATAAAATCCATTGGTACTGGATTATTTTTTTAACCAGCTGTATTGAGGCATAAATGACATACAATAAACTAGATATTTAAAGTGTTTAACTTTGTGCATATATCTGTGAAGCCATCTCCATGATCAAGCTCATAAACATATCCATCATCCCCCAAACTTTCTTGTGCCCCTTGTAATTCATCCCTTCTGCTCTCCTGCCTCTGTCCCCTGGCAACCACAGATCTTCTTTTTGTCACTATAGATTTAGTTGTCTTTTATATAAATGGAATTATACAATATATGCTATTTTCCAAATGGCTTCTTTCATTCACCATAATTTTTTTGAGATTCATTAATATTGTAGCATGCGTCACTAGTGTATAGTAATTCCAGTGTATGGACATACCGTAGTTTGTTTATCCATTCACCTGTTGACAGAGAGGTTGGGTTGTTTTCACTTGGGAGGTCTTATAAATAAAGCTGCTGTGAATAGTCATATACACATTTTCATATGGACATATGCTTGCATTTCTCTTGGGTAAATTCCTGGGAGTATAATAATGGCTAGATCATATGGTAGGTATATACTTACCATTTTAAGAAACCGCCAGACAGTTTTCCAGAGTAGCTTACTATCTTGCATTTCTACTAACAATGTGTAGGAGTTTCAGTTGCTTCACATTCTTGCCATCACTTAATATTGCCAGTATTTTTTTATTTCAGCAATTCTAATTGGTGCATAGTAAGTAGTATATCATCATTGTTTTCATTTGCATTTTCCTGGTGACTAATGATGTTGAATATCTTTTCATTTTCTATTAGTTTCCAGTTGCTACTGTATCAAACTACCACAAACTTAGTGTCTTAAAGCAACACACTTGTTATTTTATGGTTCTGGCAGAAGTCTGAAATGGGTCTTGCTAAGCTGAGATCAGGACGTTAAGCAGAGCTCTGTTCCTTCTGGAAACTCTAAGAGTTCATTCATTTTCTTTGATCTTGCCTTTCTAGCTTGTTAGGTTATCTAAGTTGCTTGGCATTGTTAGAGCTTGCAGTGTAAAATCTTCACATCTCCTTCTACCTCCAATGTCTTCTTCCATCTCTCTCGTCCAATTTAAAGAACCCTTGTGATTACATTGGACCCACCCAGATAGTCCAAGATGATCTCTTTCTTTTATAGTCAGCTTATTACCAGTCTTAATTTCATCAGCAATCTTAATTCCCCCTTTCCACTTAACATAACATATTCATAGGTTCTGGGGATTAAAACATGGGCATCTCTGGTAGAGTGAGGGGGCAAAATTATGCTGCTACTACACAGGTGCTTATTTCTTCTTTGATGTGATGTTGGTTAAAGTCCTTTGCCCAGTTTTTAAATGGGTAGCTTGGTTTCCTACTAATGAGTTTTGAGAATTCTTTATGCATTCTGGGTACAAGTCCTTTGTCAGATATGTGATTTGAAAATATTTTCTCTCAATAGTTACTCTTTCCCCCCAAAACTTGCTTAATATTAGCTTTCATAGAGCAAAAACTTTTAATTTTGATAAAGACCAGTTATCAATTTTTTCTTTCCAGTACTGTGCCTTTAACATTGTATTAAAGAACTCCTTTCCTAATCCCAGGTCACAAATTTTCTCCTATATTTTCTTCTAAAAGTGTTACAGCTTTATATTTTAGCTCTGTATCAATGACCTATTTTCTGTTAATTTTTTTGTAAAGTATATCTTGGTATTATAAGATATATCTAGGTTATGTTTTTTGGTATTAGAAAGTCCAACTCTATCAGCCCCATTTGTTGAAAAGATGACCTATTCTGTCTTGAATTCCCTTTAAAACTTTGTCAAAAGTCCACTGGCCATTTGTGCATGGGTCTCTTCTTGGACTCTCTATTCTGCTCTATGTGTCAATCCTTCACCAGTACCACATTGTCTTGGCCACTATAGCTTTAAAGTAAGTCTTAAAATCAAGTAGTTTGATTCCTCAAACTCTGCCCTTCTTCTCAAATTCATTTGGCTATTCTGTTCTAATTCCTTTGCCTTCCCGTATAAATTTTTCAATCTGTTTGTCTATATCTATAAAAAAAATCCTGCTGAAATTTTGATTTACAATTTTGCTAATTCTATAAACTGGTATGTGGGGAGTTTAACCTATGAGCATTTCATGGCTACCCATTTCTTTGGGTCTTTTTTTTTTTCATTCCTTCCATCAGCTTTTATTGGTTTTCAGCATACATATCTGTATTTAGTTAAATTTGTACCTCTTTGAATTTTTTGCCCTATTGCGTGGTATTTTATTTCAATTTCCAATTGTGTATTGATAGTTTATTTTTGTCTGTTGTCTGTGTATTTTGCAAACTTGCTAATCCAATTACTAACTCTGAGAGTTTTTGGATTTTCTACATAAACAATCACATTGTTTTATAAGTAAGGATGATTCACTTCTTCCTTATCATGTCATAAGCCACTTACTTATGTTTATGGCCTCATTGCCCTGGCAGGGATGTTCAATATGATGTTAAATAGAAGAAGCAAGAATGGATATCCTAATCTCTTTTCCAATTATAAGAGGGAAAGCATTCAGTTTCTTGCCATTGAGTATGAAGTTAGCTGTAGGTTTTTTGAAGATACCTTTTATCACATTGAGGAAGTTCTTATGTCTTCCTAATTTGCTGAGAGTTATTATGATGAATGGATGTTGAATTTCGTCATGCTTTTTCTGTCTCAAATGATGTGATCATGTGGTTTTTCTTCCTTAGACTTGTTGTGATGGATAATATTAATTGATTTTCAAATAAAGAAGCAGTCTTGCTTTCCTGGGATAAACTCTGCTTGGCCATAGTGTATTATTCTTTATATAGATTATTGGATATGATTTGCCAGTGTTTTGTTTGAGGGTTTTTTACATCTATGCTCATGAGAGATAGTTTTCTGTAGTGTTCTTTTCATACACCATCTTTGGGTACCTCATACAATGAGTTGGGAAGTGATTTCTCTGTTTTTTGGAAAAGGTTGCATAATATTGATGCTATTTCTTCCTTAAATGCTTTGCATCATTCACCATTGAAATTCTCTGGGCCTAGAGATTTGTGTGTGTGTGTGTACTTAAGTTCCTGAATATATGGAATAAAGTTATAGTAAATATTTTAATGTCTCTCCTGTGTTTTGATGGATTGACTTTTCCCTTCAGTATGGGCTGTAATTTTTTTGGCTCCTTTGCATACTGGTAATTTCTGACCTGATTCCGATATTGCAAATTTTATCTTCTTGGATACTAGATATTTTTGTATTCCTATACATGTTTTTGAGTTTTGTTCTGGAAGCAATGAAGTTACTTGGAATCAGTTTGATCTTTGGGGGTCTTAAAATTTGGTTGGCAAAACTAAAGCCATGTTTGACTAGTGCTAATTGTCCCCTACTACTAAAGTAAGATCCTTTGAATGTTCAGTGTCCCATGAATTATAAAGTTTTCTAGCCTGACTAGTGGGACAAGATACTATTCCCAGCCCTATCTGCATGCCAGATACTCATCTCTATAATTCTTTTGTGCTGTTATTTCCCTAGCCTCAGGTAGTTTCTTTATACCCATGTTCTGATTTGCATGGTTATGCTGCTGGTTACCCAAAGAGAATATTTTTAAATATATAATAGCATATATTATTAGTATGTCATGTAAATATTTTCCCCAGTTTTACTGAGAAATGACTGATACGTATCACTGTACAAGTTTGGGTGTACAGCATGATGGGAGAATACTCTTAAATCTCCAGAATTGTCTCTGTGTTGCTCTCTTCTCTCTGATAGTCTGTCATTCAAACTCCAGCCACTGATCTTTTTGGATTCTTGGCTTTGTCTCCTAAACTCAGGGAATCCTCCGGGCTTGGAGTTCCCACCTCCTGAGGGGCAGCCTGGAAAGTCTTTCAAAGCTGGGGCAATGTTAAGGCTCACCTACCTTGTTTCCTGATTCTCAGGGACTGCTGCCCTTATTTACTTGATATCCAGTGTCATGAAAGCCATGGTTTTATATAAATTTCTGACTTGTTGGTTGTTTCCAGGCAGAATATTGAGTCTGGGTGCTGTTATTTGATCTTGTCAGGAACCAGAAGTCTTTTTTTTTTTTTTTTTTTTTGAGAGAGAGAGAGGGTGCAAGTGAGCAAGGAGAGAGAGACAAAGAGAGAGAGAGACAGAGAGACAGAGAGAGAGAGAGAGATGGGTTTCACCCGAAGCAGGGCTCATGTTCACCCAATGTGGGACTCGAGTTCACGAACCATGAGATCATGGCCTGAGCCAAAGTCAGATGTTCAACAACTGAGCCAGCAAGGCACCGAGGAACCAGAAGATTTAATGATGGGCTCTTAATTCAAGTTTGCAGTTGTTTATGGCTAGCTGGGTTTTGACTGCACTTTAGCAATGTTATTAAATACTTCTGATTCCTCATCTCCCTACATCCTCCATAACTGTTTAGTTCCAAAAGGTTAAATAAATGTGTTCCACTATTATCTTGGAATCTTCTTCCAAGCTTCTGACACCCATTTTGCAAGTTTGATACTGGTTGTTTTAGTGCTAGCAACTGTACAAGCAAAGGTAACTAAAGCAGGACTACTGCCTCGGTGAGAGAATATAATGCAGCATTGATCGTGGGATGCATTTTGATTTCACATACGTTAAAATGTGAAAGACTGTTCTTCTTAGAATCAATGAAATATGGTATTTTGACTCCTACAGCAATAGGACTTTCTAACTGATTATATATGAATATGAAGTCAAGGATGGCTCCAAAGTTTTTGACCTAGGCAACTGTAAGGATGAAGTTCCCAACAGTCCAGCAGGATGTGTCTTGTTTTGTGTGTTGGGTGTGTGTCCTCCATTGTGTAATTACTGATAACCTCTGGGGGAAATTTTCAAGGGCTCAAATGCTCAGCCTCGCTTATTTTATTGGGTATGTTTTAAGAGTAATAAAATTGACATGAAGATAAAAAATATACTATTAAAACCTCCTTAAGATTGGCAGGCTATTACTATATATACTATTTCTATATGTAGCCAACTGCATTAACAATCACTCTTTTGTTAAAGAAAATTACTAGTCCCAGAGACTTAGAGGGAAAACTCCTTAAAAACATAAACATATCAACAGGTCTAAAAATAAGGCAAACTCAGATATCAGAATAGGAAATCCTGCCTCTTCAAAAATGATCATTATCACCTTTCTCTGATACAGCAATGAATCACACAGAAAAATCCACATGTGATAAGATTGAAAAACAAATCTAAAGTACTCTATAGAAAGATGTGAACAAAGCTGTAATCATCAAGACAGCATGGTATTGGCACAGAAACAGATACATAGACCAATGGAATAGAATAGAAACCCCAGAATTATACCCACAAAAGTATGGCCAACTAATTAGTCTTTGACAAAGCAGGAAAGAATATCCAATGGAAAAAAGACAGTCTCTTTAACAAATGGTGCTGGGAGAACTGGACAGCAATATGCAGAAGGATGAAACTAGACCACTTTCTTACACCATTCACAAAAATAAACTCAAAATGGTTAAAGGACCTGAATGTGAGACAGGAAACCATCAAAACCCTAGAGGAGAAAGCAGGAAAAAAACCTCTCTGACACCAGCCGCAGGAATTTCTTACTTGACACATCCCCAAAGGCAAGGGAATTAAAAGCAAAAATGAACTATTGGGACCTCATGAAGGGAAAAAGCTTCTGCACTGCAAAGGAAACAATCAACAAAACTAAAAGGCAACCAACGGAATGGGAAAAGATATTTGCAAATGACATATTGGACAAAGAGTTAGTATCCAAAGTCCATAAAGAACTCACCAAACTCCACACCCGAAAAACAAATAATCCAGTGAAGAAATGGGCAGAAAACCTGAATAGACACTTCTCTAAAGAAGACATCCAGATGGCCAACAGGCACATGAAAAGATGCTCAACGGGGGCGTCTGGGTGGCTCAGTTGGTTAAGCGTCCGACTTCGGCTCAGGTCACGATCTCACGGTATGTGAGTTCGAGCCCCGTGTCGGGCTCTGTGCTGACTGCTCAGAGCCTGGAGCCTGTTTCAGATTCTGTGTCTCCCTCTCTCTCTGACCCTCCCCCGTTCATGCTCTGTCTCTCTCTGTCTCAAAAATAAATAAATGTTAAAAAAAAAAATTAAAAAAAAAAGAAAAGATGCTCAACGTCACTCCTCATCAGGGAAATACAAATCAAAACCACACTCAGATACCACCTTCACTCCAGTCAGAGTGGCTAAAATGAACAAATCAGGAGACTATAGATACTGGCAAGGATGTGGAGAAATTGGAACCCTCTTGCACTGTTGGTGGGAATGCAAACTGGTGCAGCTGCTCTGGAAAACAGTGTGGAGGTTCCTCAAAAAATTAAAAATAGATCTACCCTATAACCCAGCAATAGCACTGCTAAGAATTTACCCAAGGGATACAGGAGGGCTGATGCATAGGGGCACTTGTACCCCAATGTTTATAGCAGCACTTTCAACAATAGCCAAATTATGGAAAGAGCCTAAATGTCCATCAACTGATGAATGGATAAAGAAATTGTGGTTTATATACACAATGGAATACTACGTGGCAATGAGAAAGAATGAAATATGGCCTTTTGTAGCAACGTGGATGGAACTGGAGAGTGTTATGCTAAATGAAATAAGTCATACAGAGAAAGACAGATACCATATGTTTTCATTCCTATGTGGATCCTGAGAAACTTAACAGAAGACCATGGGGGAGGGGAAGAAAAAAAAAGTAAGGTTAGAGAGGGAGGGAGCCAAAACATAAGAGACTCTTAAAAGCTGAGAACAAACAGGGTTGATGGGGGGTGAGAGGGAGGGGAGGGTGGGTGATGGGTATTGAGGAGGGCACCTGTTGGGATGAGCACTGGGTGTTGTATGAAAACCAATTTGACAATAAATGTCATATTAAAAAAATAATAAAAAATAAAAAAAGAAAGATGTGGAATACACATATAGCTATGATTTTTGACGAAATATTTTAGGTACAATCTTTGAGAACAATTTTCTTGAGAAAGAGCATTTGCAATCCACATTTGTGAAATGACAGCATTTATGATTTCCAGGGAAAGCTTATCAATTTAATTGAGAAAGAGGTCATCTGATCTCTGAAGCAGGTCTTCTAGAATTGCTGATTAATAACCTAGAAATGTGTCCTAAAGATTAGCATCATGGTTTTGTCAACAAAGCCAGAATAGATTAGGACAGATGCACTTGATCATAGAGCAGTGTGCCTTTTTTGAAAAGGGCACCCGGATGAATGTGAATCACAGTGAGAGAGGAGGGAGCACCTGCCTCACCAGCCAAACCTAATGAATTAAACACTAAGGAGGCAGGTGACGAAGCCAGACTGCCCACACATTCTCAAATATCTTAAACACCATTCTGTACTCACTACTGTAATAGCTGCCAAATAGAAGAGTTCCCCCAACCCTAATAATTGAGAATTTATCCTTAAACAAGACCATTACTAATACATATACAACTCAAAGGGTGGCTTTTTATCAACATGCAGAATATGCAGTTAATTTTTTTCCTGTCTTTTGTCAAATTAAGATCACCATTTCTTAAATCATATTTTGAGATGTATCAACCAGTGTTAATAGATAATATATATAAACAATTTCTCTGTGTAAACCTTTTGGGGATACACTGGATTAAATAGAATGAAATGAGGTTCTCTGGTTCAGGGCTTCTAAGAAATCAATGTGCTTTGTGAATTTCCATGAACGGGGTATAGCGTGTAGTGTTTTTCCAGATTTTGTCTTAGGTCCCTTCTTCTTGGACCATTTTGTGCGGCTGCTGCTTTGCTTGCCTTTTTTTGTCACTGAATATCTGGTGCCTAACATGGGGCCTGACACCAGGAGACACTAAAAAAATATTTGTGGAATAAATAATGAATTTGCTGCTTGCCTGATGAGCTGCTAGGTGCCCATGAGTTCTTACAGAACCATACAGGAATAGACTATGACTCTTCATACCTCTTGTATCATGTGCTGCTGAGTCTTCAAGTTTGTACCAGCTTGAGTTGCTCCCTGTTTCGCTTTGACTAGGCAAGCGCAGTCTCCATCGTAGCCTCTTCCCCCAACAACCCTCTGGGTTTCTCCCCTTCTTCTTTGGGGAGCATGCAAAAGTTAGCATATCAGCCAGAAGCTGGGGTGAATGCCCCAGCATGTGGAATGTTAGTCCCTTCTCAACAGAACAAGAGGGAGGCTGCCTGAGTAGTGTGTGGGCCAGAAGACTGCCGCTGAGCATTGCAGGGACGAACAGAAAGCTTCCCTTTTACTTGCACTTTATATGACCTGTGGATAAACAAAGCCTTTCTATTTCCAGAAATCCCATTGTTTTAACTGCTTTGAGTTTCTTTTGTAAACTTAAAAATCCATGTCTTTATGCAAGGCATTTAACGCTCTATGGGCCCAGACTGAATATTTTTTGTTCCTTTTCTATATTCCCCTTACATGTTTTTTTTTTTCTTATATGCCACAAACTCTTGGCTATCTGAAATTCAGCCTTTTCTTCAACAATGTATGACATTAAAAACAGCTAGAAGGCTGTACTGTGAGTAGAATGTTCAATATTGTAGAGGGCTTGATAAATGTAACCTCCTTAGGAAAAGAATTGAGAGCATATGATTCTTCGTTCTCATTCAACTGGCTATGTGCTGGGGCCTCGGAGGGTTTAAAAACATAGTAAAAATAAACAGTCTCTCAGTTTCTGTCCTTAAGGATATTTGGAATAGAAGGAGGAAAGTAATATTTATAAAATGCCTCCTGTGTTCCATGCTATATATCGATATCAATCTCTGTATCTTTTCACAACAATATTATGCAGGAAGTGTCATTTTCCCTGTTTTACAAATGAGGAAACTAAGGATCAGAGAAGTTAGAGAACTTTTGAGGTTCGTTTATTGAAATCAAAGTCTCTTAAAGACAGAATGATGTTAAGTTTCAGAAAAATGGGTACCTTTTAGGATTACTCTTATTGAAACTAAATTTTTCCAAAGAGTATGATAATATTTAATATTAGAAAAATATATGTGAAACAGAGAATCCCACAGAGCTTGCGAATATGCTGGTGAATTTAAAAATACTTACTTTCCCCCTTGTCTTCTGGAATGCTCTCCTATTTTTTGACCATTGGCTACTCATTAAACTTCTCAGAGGCTTCATTTCTTCATCATAAAATGGGGATGGTAACATCCCCTTTGCCTATGTTACAAGTTTTGGGTGAAGGGGTAAATAGTATAATTTAGGTGTAAGTGAAACTCTTCAGTGGCATGAAAATGTGAGGTATTGTTGTCACAAATGTCACAAGGAAGAATGTCGGTGGTGTGTTTGCAGTGCATGTGATATACCTTTAATTTTTTTTTCAAAAATGTAGATTTGGGGACTGCTTCCAATGAACTGAGGCTCAGTTTGCAAGTAGGGTGAAAGTAACCCATTTCTAAATTATCTGTGATTCAGCCAAAAAAAAATTCTTTTTTAAGTTTCAAGCAGAGAGAGTATGTGGGGGGAAACGTTCATAGCCATTTCTGAGACCTATATATGGTATATATAGATGTAGATAGGGTGAAGGATATGAAAGAACCAGAAGGCATGATTTCTGCCCTCGAGGTATTTAACAAATGCAAACAAATTTGTTTTCTCCTATTCTTATGTGTCCTACTAATCCAAGATCATTGCTTTGCTAGAAAGAAATCCAGGTTTTGATATAATAAAGTCCTTCTTTGGACATTAAAATTTATTTTCATTTTGTAATCTGGAGAAATTTGGCAGTGTGAAACCAGTTTTAAAATCAGAAATGAAAACCTACAAATTCATTTCTCAATCTATCATATATATATATATATATATATATATATATATATATATATCCATATATATATATATCCATATCCACATATGGTGGCCATATCAACCGTAAGTTATCTACTGACCAACTTCACTGGCATATTTTATTTTGAGGAAAATGGAAATTTTGATTCCCATATATTAGTATTCATATTTCAGGCACTTAAAAATTGTCATTTAGAGGAGTACATAAGTCAGTGCCTTTATATAGGAGCCAATCAATAATTTTGTATCAAATTATGTGGTTTAAAGATAATGCTTTGTTTCTCTCTAGTGGATGATACTGTGGTTGCTATTCCCTATGGAAGTAGACATATTCGCCTTGTCTTAAAAGGACCTGATCACTTGTGTAAGTAAACTCAGTTGCTTTCCTTTGAGTATTGGGAATTTTAGTCATTATTATTTTTTGTTCCCAGAAGAGATTAAAATACAGAAGTGCAAATCTTTCTACTCTATCATAATATGATATTCTGAGTGCTTCTGTTTATCTTTTGGCTGCCTGATGAGATAGCAAAAACCTCAGGGTAATTATCTCTAACCACAGTCATCCTAAAAAACACAAAATAGATGCTCCCAGTAGGTTGTTCATGAGTTAAGCACATGTTTATGTTTTTGTGCATATTATTTCTCATTCTCTTCTTCCCCTCCGATCAGTCTCCATCTTTTTCTTGCCTTGCTTTTTTCCTCCTCCTTCCAGCCTTCCCTCCCTCTCCTATGTTCGTTCGTTCTTTCTTTCCTTTTCTTTCTTTTTTCTTTCTTTCTTTCTTTCTTTCTTTCTTTCTTTCTTTCTTCTTTCTTTCTTCTTTCTTTCTTTCTTTCTTTCTTTCTTTCTTTCTTTCTTTCTATTCTCATGTTCCATTACTTTATCAACTCAGGGGAATATAGAAGCATCAAACAACTTTAACCCTGGGGCATTTAAAGAAAACCATTGTGGTGTAACTAAACATCCCATGTACTAAAGAAAATGCAAAGCCTTTATATATTAAAGATGGCTATTGGGATTCAGGACTGAAGGGTAATCAAATCCCTAAAGATCAAGTGGTAGCATGGTTCCACCAGAATTTAGAAAGAACTGATCTTCAGTCATGGCAAGGCAGTAGTACACAGCCATATCTTTTCTTTTTTGTTATTAGCATTTAGTATTATTTAGATGTAGACCCATAAATTACTAGCAGAAAATTATAGGCTATAAACCAGCGAGGGGGTATGAAAGTTATATTGTATTTTGTACAAAATTCAGCTACACTGAAAGACTTCAGTTCAGCTGGTCCCTTGAGCATTTCTGATCTCCACTGTGACTATTCCTGGATTCTTTAAGAACCATCTATCATCTTCTCTTCTTTCTCCCCTCCCACACACATGCCTATGAAACCAATTTAGGTAGCAGGCATTATCTTTTGGCAATTGGATTATAAATGAAATCATTCCAGAAAGACAAACAAGAGGAAGATAAATTGGAGCCTGTGAAAGTTCAGATAGTCTACTATAGTCTTTCTAAAAATAAAAACAAATACATTTCATGGGAGAGGCAGGATTTGAGGGGTCATGTGAAGGAAAGGAATAAGTAAGGTACAGTTCAGGCAAAGCCAAAAGAAACTGATAAGTCACCTTATATGGATCCAAGTTCTTTTCTAACCCTGAACAACCCCCCAAAATATAGTATTCACATGTCAGGGATGATATATGTGTGTACACTATCACCATTCAAATGATTTGCTTTTCCCCTGGAGGATTGGACAGAGGTAACTGCTCATGTAACAGCCCCACTCAAAAATAGTATTTTTCTGAGCAGTGACAGGCCTGCTCAGAATAAAACATCCAGGCGGAGATCATCACCAAGTTTGGGACTGACTTCTCAATGTGGAAGAAAGAACCTAAAGCAATCCATTTAAGATGAAATTCATTTTTATAAATGTATTAGCCTCCCAGTTTTCCTAATTATGTGATCACTAAGAAGCTAAAGAATTATCTTTGTTTGGTTTAATTGTCCCAAAAATTCAATAGGTAGAGCTGCAGATGATACTTACAAATGATGGAAAAAAAAATGGAATTTGCTTTTTTTTTCCCCCCAACAGACATAATGTTGACAGTATATATGTACCTTAACTTTTTGGGTTTTTTTGGCATCTGGTATTTGGTATTTGTTTGAAATATAATATAATATAATATAATATAATATAATATAATATAATATAATATGTAAATAAAGGTCCCCATGTTTCTCTTGTAACCCTTCGCACTTAATTCCCAGAAGCTGGTCGAGTATGGGACCAACCTTAAATATTTAGGGGCAAACCAGAACAAGACTAAGCAGTCTGGTCCAACCCCAGCTTACCTTTAATCAGAAGTGCCTTGGGAAGTACAGCTGGGAGGCCTGGTGATAAAATTAAATCAGATGCTCATATCAGACTTAGACCCCCAGGATTTTCCCAAAACTAAGTTGATTTGTGTCTTGAAGATATTTCTACAAATTAGTGCACATACATGTAAGGCAGCTTGAGGAATGAAGGCTAGAAGAAGGAGATCCCATGCTGTTGGCTTTCCTCTGATTACAACAGCTGTGGTTTCCCCTCCAGTTCTCCCTTGATGTGCCCTATGCTCTCTGTGAGGACCTCTCTCTAGGGCAAGGGGATGGAGCCTGACCTACTCCAATTGAAGGGCTACACAGATTTCATCCAAGGGTTGTGGGCATTTCACTGGACATTGAACATCCAACATTCTTCACCTGTTGGTATTACAGCTTGAAGCAGACAACACTTGGAATAATTTAGTACAGGTACGTTAGTACCTCCAGAGACCCTAAAGAGGTCCCAGAACCCCAATCTGCAAAACACGGAAGAGGGGAGTCATTCTGATTGAATGTGGGGTAGGCCACCCAGAGCCTCACCTGACATTTTATCCTTCTGCCAAAGAAAACACTGCCAAAACTAAGGGTTCTTATGCAAGTTTTAGAAACACTGACTTAGTCTATCTCTCTTCATACAGTGGGAAGTTATTCTAAATCATTTCTCAGCCACATGAGAATTTAATATGCTCTGAAATATGCAGCATAATTACCATAATCCTCAGCTTGCTCTGATTTCCTATAATCAAAGATGCTTCATAGGCTTTATCATTGGCCAAATTCAGATTGGAATGTTCCAGGAATCAAGAAGTTCCTCTTTCTCTCTTAAACACTTACAAAATATCATATATGTACATAATACTGTATCAGGTACCAAACAGGATTTTAAAGAGAGAGAACTAAAAAGAATGGGACTTCCTCATCCTCATTACTATAGTTTCTTCTGCACAACAGCACACATGTGGTAAGAAACCAGACAGTACAAATAAACACAAGGTAATGTGTGAATATAAAGTCACATGGGTGCTGAGGAGAACTCGGAGAGTACCCTTGATCTCACAGATCAGAAGCAAACTAGAGGGTATTCTAGACAGAGAGCCATAGAGACCGAAATCAGTAAGATATGTATGGGAGATGGTTTAATGAAAGGAATAGGATTGTGATGAATTGGAGTACCCAAATGAGGTCATCCACGGAGTCAATTATCTTTTGATCGGGAGCCTTGAATGCCTGGCCAATGAGTTTTAAAATGAT